>NC_135823.1:48754558-49375119 GCF_964213995.1 Mustelus asterias | reverse complement strand
GCCGTGGCCAGGGAGCTGCCCCGGGGCTGAGGCTGGGAGGCCGCTCCCGAGCCCCCCGCATGGATCGTGTGCCGGTGCCGCTCTGACCCACAGCTGCAGCTATGGGAACCTCTGCCTCATCTATCGCCGCGGAGACAGAAACCGGCCTCCCTTCCCCTGCCAGCCCTCACCCGCCGGGCTGGAGCGGTGCCGGTCCCGGGAGCCCGCTCTGGGGGACGGGGACACTGACCGCTGCCCGGGGGAGAGCGCCCGGAGCCGCCAGCACCAAGTCCCGCGGAGCCGCAGCAGGTAACAAGCGGGTACAAGCACCGGCATAAAGTCACTCAAAGCCAGTTAGAGAGCAAATTAATCGCCCAGATGCTGTTTAAAATGAACAAAGTGTTGGGAGAAATCAGGGTGCGAGTTTAAATTAGAAAGTAGCAGTCAGTGAAATCCCCAGGAAAGTAAACTGGAGAGGAATAAGCCTGCAGTGGCTGACATAAAGCCTCCTGATCAAGAATGTACTTTTCAAAGTCGCTGTTAGCGAGAAATATGCTTGAACAGCTGGAAGATAAGGAGCATCATATATTTTAAAATCACCAGATTTTAAAAAATAAAAGATTGGCACAGGTAAAATTGAACTGTAAATAGGAATGTTTGCAAAAGAGCCCAGAGTAGTTATGAGCAGCCTGGGAGAGTTGTAAGACTGGAAAGACAGTAGCAAACCCTGATAGAAAGGAGAGCAGCAGAAAAAATAGGGGCAAGGAATCCAGTTAGTGAGATGGAAAGTAATAGCTGTGTAGGTTTGAATAAGAAGCGCAGGGAACAGATTGCTTCAAGCTCACCTGTCAAATCATTCTTGTTTACATCATGGCCTACGCTGAAATCATCTCAGTTTTTATTTTGCTGTTGCCTGGTTGGGTGCCCGATGTGGGTCAGGGGATAACCCGGCTAATAGTGCTATGGAATCTATAGCTATGTGATCAGGCTGATATCATTTAAATAAAAGCAAAGTACTGCGGATTTGGAAATCTGAAATAGAAACAGAAAATGCTGCGCACCAAAGATGTGCAGGTTAGGTTGATTGGCCATGCTAAATTGCCCCTTCGTGTCAGGGGTTACGGGAATAGAGCCTGGGTGGGATTGTTGTCAGTGTAGGCTTGATGGGCCAAATGGCCTCCATCTGTACTGTGAGGATTCTATGATTAACTCAGCCGGTCTGGCAGAATCTGGGAAGGTGGGGTGGGAAGGGGATGAAGGGCTGGGGACAATCAGGATGTTGCAGAGGGAGTGATTCCTGAGGAATGCTGAGTGAGAAGAAGGGAAGTGGGTGGGGGAAGATCATAGAAATCATAGAAACCCTACAGTGCAGAAGGAGGCCATTTGGCCCATCGAGTCTGCACCGACCACATCCCACCCAGGCCCTACCCCCACATATTTTTACCCGCTAATTCCACTAACCTACGCATCTCAGGACTCTAAGGGGCAACTTTTAACCTGGCCAATCAACCTCACCCGCACATAATGGACTGTGGGAGGAAACCGGAGCACCCGGAGGAAACCCACGCAGACACGAGGAGAATGTGCAAACTCCACACAGACAGTGACCCAAGCCAGGAATCGAACCCAGGTCCCTGGAGCTGTGAAGCAGCAGTGCTAACCACTGTGCTACCATGACCAGATGGTGGCATCATGTTGGAGGAAATCACGGAGGATGATTTGTTTGAATGTAGAGGCTTATGGGTGAAAAGTGACAGCAAGAGAGACCCTCTCATGGTTCTGGGAGGGAGGGGAAAGGGTGAGGATACGAGGGATACAAATGCAGGGGATAGGTTAGGACACGGTTAAGTGCACTGTCAACAAGTCCATTGATCCTTCTACAGAATTGAAAAGGTCTAGAAATGTGATAACATATATGGGAGGGAGAGGTTGGTCGAATGGAAGTCAGTGATAGATTGGAGCTAAGGAGAGATTGGCAAAGTTGTCATGGACATGAGACAAAGGGACTGTTAGTGGTGGCATTAGGGACAGAAGAGTTTAATAGTAGCAACGGTAGACAGGAGAATGTGTTAATAGGAATAGAAATCCAGATCCGTGGTCAGTGGGAGCAAAATTGAACAGCAAAGGACAGTGGCCATGTGGGGGAGGGGTGGTTAGTGTTGAGATACAGAATATAGAATACAGGGAAACAGAATATAGAAAACAAAAGGGGAAGTCAAGATGGAGGGGAAAGTTCACAGCCTAAAGTTGTTGAACTCAGTGTTGAGTCCAGAGGGCTGTAATGTGTCTAATCAGTAGATGAGGTGGTGTTCTTCTAGTTTGTGTTGGGCATCACTGGAGCATTGCAGCAAGCCAAGGACAGACATGTGGGCATGAGAGCAAACTGTTGAATTGAAATGGGCAAGTGACCAGACGGTTGGGACATGCTTGCAGACAGTGCGAAGGTGTTCTGCAAAGTGGTCACTCAGTCTGCATTTAGTCTCCCCAATATCTAGGAAACCGCATTGGGAGCAGAGAATATAGTAGAACATATTGGAGGAGGTGCAAGTGAAACACTGCTTAACCTGAAAGGAGTGTTTGGGCCCTTGGACATTAAGGTGGTAATGGGGCAGGTGTTGCATCTTCTGGGAAGGTGGAGTGGGAAGGGGATGAAGGGCTGGGGGGCAACCAGGATGTTGCAGAGGGAGTGATTCCTGAGGAATGCTGGGGGGGGTGGGGGGGGGGGGGGGAGGTTGGGGGCAGAAGGGAAGGGGGTGGGAGAAGATGGTGGCATCATGTTGGAGGAAATCATGGAGGATGATTTGTTTGTATGTAGAGGCTTATGGGTGAAAAGTGACAGCAAGAGAGACCCTCTCATGGTTCTGGGGAGAGAGGGGAAAGGGTGAGGATACAAATGCAGGGGATAGGTTAGACACGGTTAAGTGCTCTGTGAAGCACTGTGGTTAACCAAAGTTAAGGAAAAAGGCAGACCATGTCTGAAGCACTGTTTTCGAAGGTGACCTCATCGGAACAGATGTGGCGGAAATGGCAAAACTGGTAGCAGGGTGCGAGGAGCTGTACTGAGGCAGCTGTGAGAATCGGTAGGTTTGTAATGAATATTGGTGGTTAGTCTATTACTAGAAATTTAGGCAGAGGTCAAGGAAGATTTTAGAGATAGTCTATGTGGAGGTGAGAGTAGGGTGGAAATTTAAAGTAAAATTGATAAATTTTTCTGGGTCCAGACGAGCATGAAGCAGCTCTGATATAGTCATTGATTTAATGGAGAAAGAGTTGTGGGAGAGGGCTTGAGTAAAACTGGAACAAAGAATGAATGGTCTACACTTCCAACCAGAAAACAGGCTTAACTGGGGCCCATGCCGGTACCCATAGCCACATCTCTTATTTGCAGGAAGTGAGACAAGTTAAAGGAGAAATTGTTAAGTGAGAGAACGAGATCAGCCAGGCAGAGGAGCGTAGTGTTGGATGGAGATTGTTTGGGCTGCTGCTCGAGGAAGAAGCGCAGATAGGAAGAAATGAGTAATTGTTTTTCTCAGATGGAGTATGAAGTGAGCTTATTAAATCTGCCAGCATTGAATTAGGTTGTCAATGCACTGGTTCTTGTTTACTGGCTAAAAACATTTTGTCCCCAGCATTACTGTACTTAAAACAGCCAGTTCCCCTGCCCTTAAATAAACAAGGTGCCCTGAATTGGAGTTATTTTAACATTGCACCCGAACTGAATGTGTCCCATGAGTTCTGTTATCCCAAATTGCATAATACAAATCTGTTCTGACTTAGTGTGTGCTATCCTCCATAAAGGAGGAGAAAAGTTCAGTAGATTCAAGAGGTTGACATTATAGGCTATTAGTGCAAATTTTAAAAAATGTTTTCTGCGCTACAGGTTTGGTCCATTTCACCCTAATGAATGGAAAGTGAAACTCCTTTTTTTTTGTCAATTACCATTGCATTGGATCTGGTTCAAAATGGAGTTAAGTTTTCATTTTAAGGGCGAATGTTTCATGAAATCTGGTTTGCTGTTTCCCAGCTCAGCCCTGGATTTCGCATTGACATATTCTGCGCCATGTGACATGATGTATGGTTTTTGTGGCATCTCTACAGGCAGCTAAATGTAACATGAAATTGTTTGCATTTTATAAAATGATTTATGGTTTTTAAAAAATTTGCCAGAAATTGTGCAACGGAAAGTTCACACTTGTGCTTTTCTGTGAATTGCAGTTATAATTTAGAGTTTGTGAAAAGCACTCCATTACACAGGAGCTGACCATTTTGTTATGATGAGCATTTTACCACTTTGTGTGGTTGACAAGCTAACAGCATTGAATGGTGTCTGATGGATACATTGATCTGTACAATCAGCCCTTTCTGCTACCCCACTCGAACATTTGGATGGTTCTGAAAGCTTGTGAAGGAGTCTGCCATCTAATGGTCAGATGAGATAGAAAATGTATCACTTGTATTTAAACGCTGCAGAAAGTGGAACTTTTTACTGTGTGGCAGAAGAAAATCCTTTTAATTGGTAGGTGAACACAAATGTATACACAGGGAAAACATTAAAATATGTAACATACACATGTATCAGATCGAAGCTCTGCAGGCCTGGTGGTGGACAATTAATCAACTCACAGGAGGAGGCCACTCCACAAGTATCTCCATCCTCAATGATGGAGGGGCCCAGCACCTTAGTGCAAAAGATAAAGCTGAAGCATTCACAACAGTCTTCAGCCCGAAGTGCCGAATGTATGACCCATCTCGGCTTCCTCCGGAGATCCTCAGCATCAGGCAATTTGATTTGCTCCACATGATATCAAGAAATGGCTGGATTCTGTAATGGCCAAAAATGCTGGTCAATCTCAGCAGGTCTGACAGCATTTGTGGGGAGAGAATAGAGACAACGTTTCAACTCTAAATGACCCTTCGTCAGAGCAATTGTACTGAAGGCTTGTGCTCCAGAACGTGTTGTACCACTTGTCAAGCTGTTCCACCATACCAACACTGGTATCTACTCGGCAATGTGGAAAATTGCCCAGGTTTGTCCTGCACACAAGAAACAGGACAAATCCAATTACCGTCCCATCTGCCTACTCTCGATCATCAGCAAAGTGATGGGAGTGGTCATCAACAGCGTTATCGAGCAGTTCTTACTTGGCAATAAGCTACTTACAGATGCTCAGTTTGGGTTCTGTAAGTTCGTGACCTCATTACAGCCTTGGTTCAAACATGGATAGAAGAGCTAAATTCCAGAAGAGAGAGTGACTGCCCTCAGCATCAAGGCAGCATTTGACTGAGTATGGTATCAAGGAGCGCTAGCAAAACTGGAGTCAATGGGAAATGGGAGGAATACTCTTTGCTGATTGGAGTCCATAACCTGACACAAAGGAAGATGTTTGTGGTGGTTGGAGGTCAATCATCTCATCTGCACGAGTTCCCCAGGGTAGTGTCCCAAGGTCAGAAGTTTGTATATTCGCAGACGACTGCACACTATCAGTACTATTCGTGACTCCTCAGTTGCTGAAGCAGTTCATGTCCAAATGCAGTAAAACCTGGACAATACTATCTCAAAGGACAACAGCAGCAGATTCCTGGGAACGCCACCACCTGAAAATTCCCCTCTGTCACTCACCATCCTGGCTTGGAAATATATCACCATTCCTTCATTTGTCCCTGGGTCAAAATCCTGGAATTCCCTCCTGAACAACACTGTGGGCATATCTACACACTAAGCCCAGCTCATCTGCAAAAAACAAATGTTATTCAGTTTGCAAATATGCTTTTTAATCAACTGTAGATAATATAGTGAATTTCAGAAACTGTTGAGCAAGAAACCTCAAAGTTGGGTGCAATTTTCCTCCGCATTGTATGTGTAAATCTTTGAGGATAACTAATTGAAAGAGGACACGTTCAATCTGTGTAATTTGTGTATCTCTGTTCCTCCTCGAGTGACTCTTGCTGAGATTGAAGATTCTCTACATGAGGACTTTGGGGCAGATGCTGAGGATTTATGCTTCCTACACTTTGTTGCTGTTATAGTAACATTAATAACCTCAAAGCTGTTGAAAATAATATGGTTTGTTGCATGATGCCTCTAATACCTGTGGTGCGCCAGAGTGCAGGTTGGTCTGTATTAGTTGCACAGTAATGGGTGAAATGGTGAAGAAGGCACTTGCTGACTGACTCCAAAGCGGATAAGGAAATGGTTGTTATTAGGTTGATAATCCAGAGAACGTAAGTTCCAAGTCCCACCCTCAGTTTGAGAATTTAAATCCAATTTTAAATTTTGTGGAAATTAAGAAGCTGGTCTCAGTAAAAATGGCCTTGAAGCAATTGGGTTATTGTAAAAAGAAAATGGCTATTTCACACATTTCCTTTAGGGAAGGAAACCTGTTATCTTTACATGGCCTACATATGGACTCATTGTGCTGCATCAATGTGTTGACTCTTAGCTGTCCTCTGAAGTGGCTTAGAAAATTACTCAGTTGTAACAAACTGCTACTACCAGTAGTAGTTCATGAAGAAAGTCCAGCATCTACTTCCAGGGCAACTAGGGAAAGGGTACTAATGTCATCTTAGAAGATACCTTGGATGAAGTGGGAAACAAAAATCAACCCCATTCTCTTGTCTGGAAGCATTTTGATAGTGATGTCACCTAGAGAGCCAGATTGTGGGCTGTTCTTTTAGGGAAGAGGCACATGATGAAGCAAGGGAACTAGAGAGAAATAAACAGTCTGAAATCAACGATGCTCTCTGAAAATAATTTGAGATTACTGGTATTGTTTGTAAATAACCAACAAGCACTTTCACTTTCGGGTTAAATTTACCTGGAAGTAAGCCAATTGTAGCAGAGATCACCATCATTAATTTATCACATCAGTCCTGGAGTGAGCGAGAGGAAGACTCTGAGTGGGTGGAGTAGGTAAGTGGAAGAGTAATGAGAGCATGCTAGAAATCACAGCTTACATAATGAACACAAAACACAGTGTTCTGTGCGCTGTTAATAAAATAGTTCCAGTAAATTGCCGAAGAAAAATAGCTGTGTGCCTTTTACGTTCAATTAAAAATACAACAATGTTTTATGTTGCTGCTTTTCTTTTCACCTTGGTGCATTCATCATTCTGCAATATCAAAACATAAAATATATCTCCTTTATTGCTGTATGTATAATTCATGGTTTCATATCACAATTGAGCCAGTTCAGCGTCATACATTTTTATTTCAATGTACCTAGGCTCATCATAACTGATCTATGTTAACGATACAACATGCAGCCGAATTTGCCTTGCCAAAGTAGAAATAATTCTGTTGCAACAACTGTGTACAGTATATTACCTAGTGAATTAATTAATTTTAAAATACAATGGTACTGACTGGTTTGTGTCTAATTGTTCCAAGCTTTTATACCGTTCTAGTTTCTTTCCTCTTTGATAATGCAGCAGATTCTTCTGCACTTTAGGGATTCTATGCCTCAATCTCATTCATTTTTCTTTTTGATTGTATTTCCTTTGTGTCTTGTCTAATACAATCCTATTGCAGGGAGATATTGCAAAACTTTAGATAGTGCAAGCACTAGTTCCCTTTGAAGGAAAGTTTTTTTTTCAAAACAAGGGTTCCTTCACTGCAGTTAAAATCACTTTTACAATTGGGTAAAACACTTGATGCCATCTCTAAGCCCAGATTTGTCTATTAGTAAGAGGCAATCAAGAGCAGTAAAGCTGCCAGGGGCTCCTTGCTACTTCAATTCTAAGCAAGTGCTGTGTTAATGTGTACAAACTCTACTTTCATCTCAATGTTGGATGTAAATGAGTACAATTTATAAATAAACTATTTAAATTTTAACAAGTACAGCACAAGATCACTTTGCACTAACGTGTTCTTGTTCCGACCATCTCAACAATTTTGCTGTTTATATTCTTGATGAAAGTTTAGCTCACCAAGGTGAGAGATGGTCATGAGAGAGTGGAATATGGTGAAAGATGGTCACAAGAAAAGAGTAGAATTTGGTGAGAGATGATTAGGGGGTGGGGGGAGGATTGGAATGTGGTGAGAAATGGTTTCGAGGGGAGAGTGGAATATTTTTTGAGTCAAACACCATGGAATCATATAACAGTGCAGCATAGTAGGAAGCCAGTTGGCCTATTGAGTCTGTGCTGGCTCTTTCTCTGTATCAATGAATGAGATACCTAGGTGTGCCACAGACAGGTACAGAATAAGACTTGCGACTTTTACTCCAACAATTTGCCTTAATCCCGATTTCCACTGTCCCCGCAGCGACAAGACTGAGTGTCAGACCTCTGTTTGCTGGATTGGTGAATTGAACGCACATTGCAAGATGCTGAAGCACCGTGTCATGCATGTTGTGTTTCTGTTTTCAATGTTAATTTTTTTCCCACTAGGCTTTACATTCTTCATGCTTTGCATCATTCCCTGATTGAGGGGAAGGACTGGGTGACCCGAGACCCTGATGAACACTGTTGTACAATAGAGGCATTGAAAAGCTTGCTTGATTTTCCCTCTGTTGTGCAGATACCAGTGTGTTATGTTGTAGCATTGCTCACCTTTTGTCACTTATAATGGGGATTTAGCTGGTAGCAAGAAGAATCTTCTAACCAGAGCAGGGCACACATTAACACAGCTGGACCTATTGCTACGGACCAGTGACATTTGTCACCTGCTGGTCTTGCTGTCCGAGAGGCACCAGACCACTGTCTGTTCACAGCAGGATGAGTGTCTCTTCCTCTTATAGTACAGATACTCTCCCCTGACAATTGAGGGGACAAATGAAAGGTTGTGACTGAATTCAAGCTCCTATCAAAATTCTGTTTTCTTCTCTCTGGATAAACAAAAGCTGATCTTCAGTTTCTTAATCTTCTCCATTGTTCTGTTTGAATTAAGTACTTAAATGTTAAGTATTTGTAGAGTTCTCATTTCTTTTCCCTCTGACAATGTTTCAACTGTCTTCATTTATCTTGCGATGCATTTCTTTTGCCTCACGGTACAGACCTATTCCAGGCCAGGGCAAGTGGTACTTCAATCACTAGTTCTGACAAAGATCATTGATCTGCAGCATTAACTGTGTTTATCTCTCCATGGATGCTGCCTGGCCTCCTGAGTATTTCCAGCATTATGTTTATTTAAGCACGGCTGTGGTTCCTTTTGAAGGAAAACAAAGGCCGGAATTCTCTGACTTTGCTGGCATCTAGGATTCTCTGGTCCCGCTGCAGCGAATGGAAATTTAGCTGTGTGCCAAATTCTCTGTTCTTGTTGGCAGTGGGGCATTCGAGACCAGAGAATTCCGGCCAATGTATCTGCTAACTGCAGGAATAAGCAAAGTGTTTGTTAAACTATTTTAACAAATGGGTGAAATGCTTCACCCAGTCCCAGACATTAGTTAAGTTTAAAGTTTATTTATTAGTGTCACAAGTGTAAGGCTTACATTAACACTGCAATGAAGTTAATGTGAAAATCCCCTAGTCGCCACATTCCGGTGCCTTTTCGGGTACACTGAGGGAGAATTTACCATGGCCAGTGCACCTAACCTACACATCTTTTGGATTGTGGAAGGAAACTGGAGCACCAAGAGGAAACCCACGGGAAGAACGTGCAGACTCCGCACGGACAGTGACCCAAGCTGAGAATCGAACCTGGGTCCCCGCCGTTGTGATGTACCAGTGCTAACCACTGTGCCGCCGAGAGCAGAAAAGCTGCCTAGGGCTCCTTGCTACTTCAAATCCAAGCAAACTCTGCCTTTGCCTCAATTTTAGATATAAATGAATACGATTTAGGAATAAAACATAAAATTATCAACAAGTACAATGCAAGACCACTTGGCACTAGAACTCTGTTTTTTCCTCTGGGTTTCATAGAACCATATTATGGTTACAGCACAAAGTCATTCGGATCTATTGTGTCCGTGCTGGCACTCTGCAAAAGCAACTCAGCTGGTTCCAATTTCTTGCCCTTTTCCTGTAGCCCTGCAGATCTTTCTCTTCAGATAATTATTCACTACCCTTTGAAAATTACGATTGAATCTGCCTCCACCAAACTGTTAGGCAGTGAGTTCCAGATCCTAACCACATTTTCTTTTTTTTAGATGTTTCCTCGTGACGCCTTTGGTTGTTTTGCCATTCGGTCTCAACCTTTCCACCAAATGGAACAATGGGCTGGATTTAGTGGAGCCCTTTGTGACAGGAACTGTGCAGGCTGGGCCTATTTAATCATGAAAGAGTCAGTCTCTTGGCAGTGGGGAAAAACCTCTTGATGTGGGAAATTCTTTTAGGTGGCCTGATTAATTTAAAGACTAAATCTTTTCGTTAAACATTTCATTTCGCAAAGGCAAAAAAGTTTATTTAGTTCAATGAAATTCTTGAACTAGTTTCATTAACACATTGACATGTTAGAATCAAAAGCATTGCAAATTAACAATATTCAGACAAACATACAATTAAGACAAGGCAAATCTCATTTTGGCCAAAGTGGGAGATCAGTAGTTCCACCTATACAGCTAGCAGGCTTTCACAAAAGATCTCCGATTTCATGCCAAAGAGCAGAATTGGTTATAGTTTTCGTTATCAGATTATACAGCCCAGCACTTAATTAAAAGCAATTTCGTTCATTCACTGTTCTGTCAATCTAACAATGGCGTGTCCTTCAATTAATCATATTTTGACACCTTCAAATATTGATCTGTCATTCATCTGTCCGTTTTACGGAAGGTCTCTCCCAAAAATGGCTTCTTATGATTCAGCATTTCTCGAACCAGTTGAAACCAGCTCTAATACCAAAGACACCTTTATCTTTTGGTATTATCATCCGACCTGGGTAATTTACTTTGTTGCATAATTTGTGCTGATATCTTTCATGAATACATCTTTCATTTTACTGGCATGTTACAAATTCGTTTCTTAGAGACATTATTAAACTGTTACTTAAATATTTTGTATTATTCTTAAACCACATATTAAAACATTAGTTGCTTATTATCCTCATGTTAGGTATTTAGAATTAATTGGAATTCTCAACTACAATTCCCCCTGTTGGCCGTATTGGCTAACAGCAATACAAGGCCAAAATTGTATCTAAAAACTCTATCACCTCCTCTATTTAAGTCAGAGGTTGGAAGGGACAGACGTGGGGTTCCCAACCAGTGACAGCTTAGTGTCAATTCAGTTCATAAATGAGTGAAATGCCATCTATTATCCCTTAGCCGACTGCAATTTAGTGGTGGCACATGGATTAAATGGAAGCCACATTGGTTTCCTGCATCTTAGGAAGGCTGCTCAGCAAAAATTAGTTTTTTGTTTAAAGCTTATTTATTAGTGTCACAAGTAGTCTTACATTAACATTGCAATGAAGTTACTGTGAAAATCCCCTAGTCGCCACACTCTGGCACTTGTTCGAGGACATGGAGGGAGAATTTAGCATGGCCAATGCACCTAACAAGCACGCCTTTTGGACTGTGGGAGGAAACTGGAGCACCTAGAGGAAACCCACGCAGACACGGGGAGAACGTGCAGATTCTGCACAGACGGTGACTCAAGTCAGGAATCAAACCTGTGTCCCTGCCGTTGTGAGGCAGCAGCCCTAACCACTGTTCTACTGTGCTGCTCCAAAGCCTGTTAGGTCTGACAGCAGCCTCCTGGGTTTTCTTTGCTATCAGGAACACTCTGCCCAATCAAGGGACGAAACAATCGCTGATTCTTGCATTGCTTTCTCGGTGGACTTCAGAAATTCGTTTCCAGCATATAGAGAAACCTAGGAGCAGCTTATATTCACTTCCAGCTGTGGACTAGCTCTGGACTACAAAAAGACTGCTGTCTTCCTCACAAGCAGTTTTTCCTTCTCTTCTCGAAGCAAAACCAAACTATTTTTAAACATGGTTTCCCAGGCACGTGCCATAACAGACTCTGTGGCCCCATGTGTACGTAGTCCACAAGGGTCTAGAGGTTTCCAGCCTTTATTTTTCACAAATACTTAATTACCTTTCTTGTAAAAAGATGCTATTTCTAGGAATATTAATCCGAGTTTCTGCATTAAGCCATTAAGAAACAGTGTCTTTTAAAACACAAGTTCTTCCAGCATGTTTAGTCCTTGTAAATGCACAATTTTTGTGATTTAAGGTGCTGATTACAGAGTTCATTGCTTATCTACCACTCTGATGATTGAGAAGGCATCACTTGTAAGCAAAGCTGTTCTTTGATTTTTCACAGGACAGAGGGAGAGTGAGTGGGAGAGGGAGATTGTGTTCTGGATAAAGCAATGTGGTTTGTCTGCAGATGAAGCAAGTGTGCCAAAAGGAGCCATTGTATACAGATTGTTATGATTTTGGTGGAGATCAATAACTTTCAAAAAGATTTTCAAATTCCCCAGTTAAAAACTGAAAAATACTCCACAAAATTTCATGTTTTAAACAAAAGCCTTTACTTTACAAGAATTAAAGGACACGCCTCATTCTACTTTTATTTCCTTCCAAGAGTTCTCCTATACTTTACAGGCTGTTGAGGGTTCCTTCACTTCCCGTGGGTCCAAACTAAAGTATGCCAAGCTTTCAGAAATTTTCCTCCGTATTCCGCTATTCTTCCAATGTATGAGATTTCTTGAGTGTTTCCGCTAAAATCTGGCTGGATGCCCCTTTAGCTCTCAAACATCTCCTGATTGTGATCTCCCCTGTTCAATGATGAACCTCACTTCACTCTTGTCAAGTGATTCAACATCAGAAAACTACCTTGGTTTCTGATAGCCCTCTGCTACTGGTCTAGAGCTCCTAGCAGATTCTTCTCTGCTTGTCCCAAAGCTGCTTCCAGGCTGACTTCAATTGCCTTTCTGTGAATTATCTTGCATAAAAACCCAAAACCAAAATTAAAACCTCTCTGCATCGATCCTCATGTGGCACACCTGGAAAGTCCCAAATAAAGCTTTTAAACTGTCATTTAATCTGAAAGGTATATGGATACTTTAAGACTTTCCCTTGTTTTGATCTGGGAAAACTTACACGAATAATGTAAACTCCTTATTGAGGCAGCTGAAGACTCCCTTTCCATCACAAAACTCAGATGGGTTATTTTTATAACCCATTGTTCGTGTTTTTCCACTCCCTGCCCCACTCTGATTTTAACGTAGCATGGGCCACTCTTTCAATTGTAATTACTTTGTCTGTTTACCACCTCAAATTAGGTGCTTTCATTTAGTTTGCTTTCAAAAAATCTCACTCCCAAAACTAAAAGTTGTATTCCTAAAACACACAAATCATGAAATTACATGTTCTTAACAGGATCACTTAGCAACTTACACTTACTTAATATTCATTTTTTTTTTCTTTAAATTTATTTTCTCGCTTCTCTCTGGCATAAGGAGCAGAATGGTGGGAAGATATCTCCATGAAATTACCCAGTTTCTTTTTACCACGATTTCAGTTCAAGCGTGATGCTGGGCCATGTCTACAAATACAGCAGCAGTGCAAGTACAAATTCTCAGTTCAACATGTGTAAAGTGAGTATTTAAAAACAGGAAAAATCTAATAATAATAGGTAAATATTTACTGCTGACTTCAGTGAATTCAGATTTGATGCTCGTGGCAATAACATCTGACCCCCTAGGAGATGAAGATTGCAGGAGAGATAGTGATTGACAGTTAGTTTGAGCGTGGATGGATTGGTGAAGCACACTAGGCAGTGTAAGAAACTCCTTTCAGTGCACAATTGTGTGCACTTGCAAACTACTGTACTCAGTACCAGTTGTCACTGGTATACTTGCAGTCTCTCAGTTTAAAACTTTTTCTATTGAAATATAACAAAATTTTGCTTTAACAACTGCTGTAAATGACCATTTGTTCAAATACAAACATCACTGGATATTTTAACATTCATTCTGGGTGAAATAGAAATAAATTGTAACCATTGTTGGCTTTAAGTATTCACCTCTGTGTGTTGTGATCCTACTGTTGAATGATTTTTATAGTATTTCTGACAGTGTAGATGGGTATGTGGGATCTGGGGAGATTAGAACTGGGTTCCAAATATAAATCTTCCACAAAAACGCTCCAGGGTGGAGGGCAAGTTGCTTTTTGATTTGAGTTTTTTTTTCTCCCTGTGACATTGTCCATCCCTCAGACAGCCATGAATTGTATGTAGCCTCAGGAGATGATAGCCTTTCTGAACTTAGCCTGGGGTTTTAAAGCTGATAATGAGTGAATGGTGCAGCAAGTTTGAACATATCCTAGGGCTGTATACAATGAACTCCGAGGCATCTGTATGTACAAGATTGTGGGCTATCATCGGTATGGTCTAATGGAGGGCTGTATTCAGATGGAATCACTGTTTATTTCCATGTGCATTGCAGCTTAACCATTTGACTGTTGATGCCTTGGAGCTGAAAGCTAATTTTCATTCTTTGTAAAATCTATTTTTTTGCAAAATGACACAATGGTGCTTGTGAATTAGAACATAAGTCTCTCTGATCTCAGGCAGAAAATCTGAGGTTACCTGGTTCCTGTCTGCCTTTGAATTCTTGTATCTGATTACTCACTGATATCCTGCTTTTATTGATGTATACTAGTAGTGAGGGAAAAAAAATCCTTTCTGTAGTAATGGCACCGTTGTGCTTTGGGAAATCAACAAGGTCATCTAAAAGTTAGGATGGAGGATCTCTGGAAGTGTGACAAATACATTTACCGCAGGTCCCTCGAAATGTGTTATTTGCAGAAGGTTCCTGCAGAAAAAATGTGGAGAGCACTGATGTGGAACACTAATATTCAGTCATGTTATGTCAAAAATGTTTTAGCTTTATGTTTAGACACTGCCTAAGGTCATGGTCACATTTCTACCAGCAATGACATTTTCGTGTTGTGATTTAAAAAAAAGACTTTTAGACAGTGAAGGTAAGCAATTTGTGCTGCTCTTCAATGCCTGGAAAGAGCTGCTTTGGATGAAACATTCTACTCTGACATTCTTCCTTGCTTACATCCAAAATCTTTTCAGCTGAAACATCCCAGCTGTTAGTAAACTATTCTCCATATGTTTAGTAATCCCAAAAGCTGCTTGTGAAAATTTCAAGATCTCTCTTTTCAACAGAATCAAAATTCTAACTCTTGCATTACAATTCAAACCGATAACAAGCTGGCTATCTATTCTTGCCAGTTGCAATAAAGATGTTTATTTGTTCTCGGAGATGTGGGTAAAACCAGCATTTATTGCTCATCCCTAGTTACCCTTGAGAAAGTGGATTAGGCTGCCTTCTTCAAGCATTATAGTCTATCTGGTGAAGGTATTTTTTGCTTCTAATACTTGTAAGGTAAAGATGGCAGATTTCCTTCCTTAAGGGATGTTTTTGAATCAATTGGGTTTTTGCAACAATCTGACAGATTCATGATCACTTTCACTGATCCTAGACTTTTTTCTTAATATTCCAGATTTTAAGAAATATAATTCAAATTGTGGGATTTGAACACGTTTTCTGGATTACTAATTCAGTACCATATCAGCAGTTTACAATCTATTCCATCATTACTAACTTCGGTGAGCCTGTCATAAGGAGGGCAGTGATACAGAGTGCTTTGTCTCTGTTACAACATGCAGAATATCCAGTATTGTATATGTAAGACCCACTTGTTATTTTTTAATTTTAATTGGTGTTTCCCACCCCTATCAGACTTGTTGGGTGACATTTACACTTTCTTTCCTGTGGACTGTATCTGTAACCATGTCTTTAAAAGACGTAATGACATAGCTTTTATTTTGATAGAACTGTTATTCATCAGACTATCCTAATTTAACCTTTTAGACTGGCATTCAGCTGGAATATCAGTGTTGTTACTTGGATTTGAGTAAAATCTAATGGTAGGTGTGTGAAGATTCACACTAGCTCTACTAAATAGGTAGCTATGCAATCATGAGAATTTTGTCCATTCGGAAACAGAGCATTTTGAACTAAAAGATTCAAAGATATTGTCCAGGTTGCAGGTGTGTGACTGATGATGGCAGAAACCTGACCTGAATTATAAAATGTCAGATGTGCCTCAGATACTCTTGTTTCTAAGTTAGAAGGTTGAGAGTTCAATTCCCACTCCAGAGACTTGAGCATAAATCTCCAGACTGAAACTTCAGTGCATACAGAGGAAGTGCTGCACTTTTGGAGCCAATGTCTTTCAAATTTTTTTTGCAAAAATATACTTTATTCATACAATATCTGAAAGAAACATTTCAATGATATTCACATTTTCTCCAGAGATCAAGATGTGCTCTGAGGTGCTTCAATTCAGTAATGAGGACATTACAAACATTTCAATATTTTTGATACAGAGAGTACAATGCTGTTCAAATTATATACATCGGTCATGTCGCACTCTGAGGTGCTTCAACACAGTTACATTTACTTTATTCAGTCAGGATTAATCTGACAGTAAGAGGGGTTTTACATAGTTACCAACCATGTGGTGCACAGTGGCCTTGCCTCATGTGCCTTGGTGGTGGCTGACCTGAGCTTGAATACATCCCTCAACACACAATGCTGGACATTGGAATGTGCCAGTCTGCAACACTGCGTCAAGGACAATTCTTTGCACTGGAAGACCATCAAGTTTTGTGCAGACCAAAGAGTGCCTTTCACCAAGTTGTTGATCCTCCAGTAGCAGTTGATGTTTCTCTTGGTATGCATGCCTGGGAACAGCCTGTAGAGCACAGAGTTCTGTGTCACAGAGCTGCTCGGGATGAACCTTGACAAATACTATTACATCTCTCTCCAGACTGCAAAGCCATGTCCCACAAGGAAGTGTGTGACCACCTTCACTGTTTTGAAGTGCTTAATTGGTTACAAAACATTTTCAGGTGTAGAAAGGTGGCATATAAATGCAAGCAGGGTGTCCAAAACTAGGGACCATAAATATAAGATAGTCACTCATAAATTCAATAAGGCAATTTTTATATATCATGGCACACCTCTATATTAAAGTTTTGAGAGACACTTCCTATATTCTGTACACTTCCCTTAATGGGAACTTTGATTTTAACCTCACCCTCACTTCTCCGAGTTTTTTTTGTGCCCTTTTTGAGTTTTTGCTTTTTGTGCAGGCGCATGGGACCTTTATCTTCAGCCCTATGAGTCCTGTTAGTCATGCACATGGGCCTGACCAACATAAAAAATCAAAGCCATGCAAGTCTGGCTCTTTCCCAACCAGATTTATCAGGTCTTGGAAATGCCAACCTCAGAGCTGAAGCCAAAGGTTAGATTTAACTTAATTACATGAATATTGAATCTTTTTTCGTGGTACATTGGGGGAGTGGGGATGTCTTCACAGCACACCAGTGTGCCATAGCAAATTGGTTGGGAACCACTGCAATAGGGAATTTGGGATAGACTTCTTTACTCACAGTAATGAGAATAAGGAACGCACCAACAGAAGGGGTAGTTTAGGCAAATTAGGCTATTTAAAGAAAGGCTGAATAGACACAAGGGAGAAAGAAGTAAAAGGATACTTTGTTGTCATTTATCTCAAGAGGCTTGGAATACAAAAGCAGGGATGTACTTCTGAGGCTTTATAAAGCACTGGTTAGGCCCCATTTGGAATACTGTGAGCAATTTTGGGCCCCACACCTCAGGAAGGACATACTGGCACTGGAGCGGGTCCAGCGGAGATTCACACGGATGATCCCAGGAATGGTAGGCCTGACATACGATGAACGTCTGAGGATCGTGGGATTATATTCATTGGAGTTTAGGAAGTTGAGGGGAGATCTGATAGAGACTTACAAGATAATGAACGGCTTAGATAGGATGGACGTAGGGAAGTTGTTTCCATTAGCAGGGGAGACTAGGACGCGGGGGCACAGCCTTAGAATAAAAGGGAGTCACTTTAGAACAGAGATGAGGAGAAATTTCTTCAGCCAGAGAGTGGTAGGTCTGTGGAATTCATTGCCACAGAGGGCTGTGGAGGCCGAGACGTTGAGCGTCTTCAAGACAGAAATTGATAAATTCTTGATTTCTCGAGGAATTAAGGGCTATGGGGAGAGAGCGGGTAAATGGAGTTGAAATCAACCATGATTGAATGGTGGAGTGGACTCGATGGGCCGAATGGCCTTACTTCCGCTCCTATGTCTTATGGTCTTATGGATACGTTGATCAGGTGAGGTGAAGAGAGGTGTGTGTGGAGCAGAACTGCCAGCATAGACTAGTTGGGTCAGTGCATTAAAACATGAGTTAGTAATCGTCAGTATACTGAATGTACGTAGTGACAATATTTTACCATACGGTAATGTCTAGTGGTTTTCTCCGCTTTCCTTTTCAATTGTTTCCCTTCATGGTTTTTCCCTGTGGAATTTCATTCTTTCCATCTCATTTAACTTCTTGCTGGAATATGTGGCTTTCAACATCTGACCTGGTGATGGGACTGTTCTTATTGTATGAGGAATTGTGTTGTGGTGATATTTTGCCAATGTGGAATAAGAGCATTGAGTTTTCCACTCTAGGCTGTTGAGCAGAAATGCTGAATAGGGCACAATATAAGAACTACCCCAGATTAAAAACGGCTATTCAGTCTGTTGATGCTTACTCCTCGAGTGCCGAATTCTCCTGGTCTAGCATTCAAATGGTTTTAATTCTAACACTATACTTTGCAGCATTGGAGTTGGAAGCAGGAGTCGGCCATTCGGCCCTTTGAGCCTGCTCCGCCATTTGGTAAGATCATGGCTAATCTGCTTGTTCTCTTAACTCCACATTCCTATCTTCCTCCCATAATCCTTGACTTGTCTATCAGAAATCTGGCTAACTCAGCCTTGAATAAATTCAATGATTCCTTCTCCACGACTTTCTGAGTAAGAGAATTCCACAGACTAATGACTTCTGGGAGAAAGAAAATCTCCTCCTCTCTGTCTTAAAAGGGAGACCTCCCAGTATCCACCCACGCAAGTCCCTTCAGGATTTTTTATGTTTCAATAAGTTCTCCTCTCATTCTTCTAAACCTCAATGTGTTGAGACCCAACCTGTTCAGTCTTTCTTCATAAGACAGGCCCTTCACCCCAGGAATGAGTTGAATGAACCTTCTGTGAACTGTTAACGCAATTGTATCCTTTTTCAAATAAGGAGACCAAAACTGTACACAATATTCCAGATGTGGTTTCACCAAGACCTATACAGCTACACTAAAACTCCCCCACTTTAATATTCCATTCCCCTTGCAATCCTTTGCTAGGATGATTATCCAGACTCTTGTATCTGTTTAAAATAATAGCTTAAATTGATGTCCTCTTGATTTAATGCCTTTGAATTAACATTCTGGATTCATCTTATTTAATTCTTAAATACTCGAGCTTCTCATTTTTTTTTCTCTCCAGGCATGGCCACTTTGCAGGGGGAATTAATCTTGTTTATCTATTTTTCAGCCTTTCCAGTACATTTGTGTCCTTTTTGAAATGCAGTGACTAAAATTGAATGGTGTACCACTACGAAATATCAATAGACTAGTAGTTACATGTTTTTCTTGCTTATTCTCACATTCTGTTCACATTCATTCCTATGCTATGTTGTCTAGCCACTGAAGGTCTGGGCTATAATGGGATTCCATTTCTAATTCTATGTTCTTTCAATCTTCTATGTTACAATACTTGAATATATCAGTGTTACATTTCACTTGTAATTTCTCTGCCCAGTTGCAGGACAATTGCAAATTTCACTGCTGATTGTTAAAATGCATCTTTTGTCCATACTGCCCTTTCAGTGTTTTCTGCAAATCTAACATCCATTTTACATATTTTTAGTTTGATTCTAATTTTGGTGTGCGGTTTTATCAAAATATTTCTGAAAGCACAAATTATTCATTTCACAATCTAATTTATTTGTCACTCCATTGAAGAAGCTATGGAGATTTATCAGACAGATTTTCCCAATTGGAATTCCATTCTGACTCATTAGCTATTTCTATCCAGGCACCCTACCATTCTAAACTTTAGGATAGGCACATTAGAAGCGGGGGAGGCCACTCAGCCCCTCGAACCAATTCTGCCATCCAGTTAGATCATGGCCGATCTGTATCCTAACTTCATTTACCCTTGCCCAACAAAAATCTATTGATGTCGGTGTCAAGTTTAATTCGACCCCCAGCATCTACAACCACTTGGAGGAGGGAGTTCCAGATTTCCATCACCCTTTGTGTTTAAAAAAAATGCTTCTGTATTTCCCTTTATGTGGCCTGTTTCTAATGACAAGATTGAAGCTTCATATTTGGGATTCTCCGACTGAGGAAAGTAGTTTCTCTCTGTAGCTCTGTTGAATTGCTTTATCACCCTAAACTTTACAGAAAGCAGGATAGCCTGATGGAAGCATTTTTTAAGTTGGTACAACCACATCTTTTAATTGTGAGTAATTAAAAACTGAATAAAGGGTGGTTAACAGGTCTTCTGAACATGCTAACCAAGCCCACTGTTTTTTTTATTTGTTTGTGGCCAGCATTTAATACCCATCCCTAGTTGCCCTTGGAGGGTAATTGAGAGTCAACCACACTGCTATGGCTCTGGAGTAACATTTAAGACAGACCAGGTAATGACGGTAGATTTCCTTCCCTAAAGGACATTAGTGAACTAGATGGCTTTTTCCGACAATCGACAACGGTTTCATGGTCAGCTGTAGGTTCTTAATTCCAGATATTTTTTATTGAATTCAAATTCCTCCATCTACTGTGGCAGGATTCGAACCCAGATCCCCAGAACATTGAGTTTCTGGATTAATAGTCTAGCGATAATACCACTGGGCCATCACCTCTGCTGCAAATCAACTGTGCCTTGAATGGCACATTCGGTTAAAAAAAATTTAATTTGAAAATTAAACTTTAAGGGAATATACCAGAACAACAGTACTTGCTATGCGACGCCAAGCTGGGTGAATGGGCAAAGTGTTACACACACATCTCATACCCAGCCTGAGAGAAGATCCTCAGCCAAAATGAGGCTTCCATGCTTTTTGAATGCTGAAAATTTGGTCGTGTGCTGCCCTGTAGTGTAGCAAGCATCCCATTGATTTGGAGAATATATATTTATTTCAAAATGGCTAGTTAAATTTTTCAGCAAGGTTCCTTAAATTCCCAGTCGCTTGTGAGGAGTGGGGAGAGTTAGCAGAGAATGGTACACTGCAGTCAGCTTCTTGCTCTTTAATTTGTAGTGCTTGTCAGCCCCCCTGCAGCATTTGATCACGCTTGTTCAGCCCCACAGTCCTTCCCGCTTATCAGCCATTATTCCCTTGTATGTTAAGGCAGCCTGCATAATTTTAACAAAAATTGACTGTTAAATTTAAATGCAAGGTTAGAATATTTCCTGAGTTCACTTAATGCCATTATGTGTCTCTGGCTGTTCCTGTCTCTGTATCATGTACAGATTAAGGAGGGACATGTTATGGCTGAACATTCTATTCAAGGTGTTGTGCTTCACATGGTCTTCAGAAATGATGTGTAGGATAATTGAACAATCTCATTGTGCATCTTTGATTTAGAGAGTAAAGGCAGATAGATGTATGGAAAGTCCGAGATGTAAAGAACTGTGGGTGTGGGGGGACACTGGTCGTTACAGTGCAGACACTAGTACAGAAACTTGTGGTACAGGCTCCTTCTTTGTATCATTAAATTTATTGAGAGAATTACTGAGCCATGTAAATCAGGAAGTTGTCAGATCCAGTCCCTAGTCTGTACTGATTTGAGCTGGAGCAGTGCAGGGATGCTATACAATGCGTCTGTGTCCCTGACTGGAAAGCAGCATATCAACCAGCACTACTGCTGTTCCTTAATCTGCAGTGACCAGTGCCAAGGCTGTGCATGTTTGGATTGTCGATCAAATAGAGCTTGGCTGTGAGACATCCTGTATTGCTTATCATGCTTGCAAGGTTGAACAACGCCAACTTGCATTTGTATAGCGCCTAACTCAATGAATCATCCCAAGACACTTCAGGAGCATTATAAAACATTTGTTGTTGTGGGAGTTATTCAGAGAGCTGTGTATTATGCTGGCTTCATGCAGGAGATTTCTCTTTATTAATACAACTCAGCAAATACAAAGAACTCATCGGAGACAGTAGTTTTTGGTTGAAGGCATACTTTATTGACTCAGGCCTAGTTTCCACCATGGAGGGAGAATAATTTAAGACAGCTCAAATTACTCTAATTAAATTATTAAGACATTATGTAATTATACTTCTTCAGAAATCATCTGCCAGCCTACTCTGTCCATCTTAATAGGATGGACCAATCAAGTTAATATGGATTATTTACCTTGGCCAATTACATCCTACTGTCTGTCAACATGAGAATTCATTGGTCCATAGAATCTGGATGCTCCCACCCACTTCATCTCTATTATGTAAGTAATAGAGTTGAAAGGTAACTTTCTCATTGGCTCTCCATAGAGTTCTCACTGTCTGCTATGCATCCCTTATCAGTAGAAAATGAATTGTCCCATTCAATTAGCCTCTGGGAACTATTCTGACAAAAACTATGCTCTGTGGCCGTATTGTTCTTAAAGAATGTGGTTCATCTCACTTAGCTTTCATCCCATTATGCCTCGGGGCAGTCTGTATTTGGCCAAGGTGTACAGAATTCTTTCAAAAATGCATATTGAAAATCCCCAACAGTGGTTATATATGTTTCTATTCATCTGTACCTTTGTAATTCCAGGTGTGTCATACCTTTTCTGTACTATATTCATTTCTAAATTAGTCTACCCTGATTTTATTAGTCTTTTAGTACCAAACTATCCTTATTTCTGCTAACAGTCATGCCTTTGAATGATGTTGTCAAGAGGCATGTGTAGATGAGAAATAGGAGGGGGCCAAGGATTACCAGAGATAAAGGTATGGAAACAGAAAGCGAAGCCATTGCAAGTGATTCTTTGGCTATGATTAGATAGATAAGCATGGAACTCCTCGTTCAGCTGGATAACAGTAGAGGGGCCTTGGAGGAGGTGTGTGGTCACTCATGGAAAGGAAGGAAAATTTACCCTTTTCACAATAAGGTAGGATGTCATTTGTGACTTTGACAAGTATAGTACAGTACCGTGGTGGGGCAGAAACCTAATTGGAAGAATTCAGACATGGAATTTGAGAAAAATGGGAGTGAACTTGGGAGGCGCCAACACATTCAAGGACTTTGGGGGGGAGCAGATGGGGTGGTGGTTTTCAAGGGCAGTGGGGTCAGTTTTGGCTTTTGAGGAGCAGGGCGATGGCAACAAATTTTAAGGAGTAAGAGATGACATCTGAAGAGAGAGAGAGAGAAGCATTTATAATATCAGCTAACATGGGGGCCAGGAGTGGAAGTTGGATGAACAGATTAGTGAGAGTGGGTGTCATGAAAAAGATGAGCTCAGGGAGGGCACAAAGGAGAGAAGCCAGAGAAAGATGAGAGTTCAGGGCTAGAGTAGGGGCAGCATGAAATGAAGTTTGCCTGGATGAGGAACAGAGGGATGTAGCAAAGGCAGCTGATCGGATTGTCTCAATCTTAGTGACAAAGAAGTCCACGAACCCCTTTGTATTTTTTGTTGGAGATGAGGGTGGAGGGGACCAGGGAGAGGGATTTAAGAAGACAGTTTGCACTAGTGAAAAGAAGCCATATTATTTACATTCTAGGATGGTACTGGAATAGTGAGCAGTTTTAGTAGATGAGAATGGGATCCAATTGTGTTTTTAAGTGGTCCAACCAGATATGGTAGAGTATAGCTAAACAAATTGTTTACTGTGTCCTTTCAAGTCTGCCTACCTTGGACTTCAGTGAGTGGAGATGAGGGCCATACCAGGAGGAATAGCCAGTGTGAGAGACAGGAATGGTTTTATTAGGAACTGGGACATTAAAGGTAGAAATGAGGTTGCAGCTGAGTAAATCAGCCAGTCGCTGCCAAAATGAAAGGTCAAAGGCTAGATTTGAAAGTACACTTGTAAGTGAATTGGGGGAAGCTTCCAGGGAAGGATACAGAAGGATTATGAGCACAGGAGGGGAATATGGGAGGTGAACAATATGAGGCAATGATCAGAGATGTTTTTTTTATATGATTGAAACTATGGGAGTAGTGAGACCACGTGACATGTCAAGGTCAAGGGGGTGGTTATGAATATGGTTCTGGGAGTTTACACAGAGAGAGAATTGGGGAGGATGAAGACGGCAGTAAACTCGGAGGAGAGTGAAATCATGAGTTGTGAAGATGTTTGGTGCAGAAGCTGGGGAAGAGAAACAGTGGAGAAATATTAGTGATTATATTTTTTATCATACCTGGCAGGGTGGTACAGGACCATAAATTTGAACGAAGATCATCAGAGTTGGCTCCAGTGGGCAAAATAGATGACCAAGTCAGGAGGAAATCAATCCTTGGACGGTGGCAAGAGAGCAGGCAGGTCGAGGAATGTTGAAGGGTTGTGAAAGAAGACATGAAGAGAAGAGATTCTAGGAGGAGTAAAGAAAAGTTAAAGGAGCAAAGGTGGAAGTAACTTGATGGGTTTGGCTCCAAAGTAGCAGCTAAAATGCTCATGTGCAGGGAGTGCAAGTTAGATAGATCTCGATACAGAGAAATTGGAATATGTAAAAACAAGATAGTGAAAGGGCAGTAGGAAATAGGTAATTTTTCAAATGTCCACAGTTGAAGTCAGAGGTCCTATTGTAGAATAACGATGATTTGGCACAGTGGTTAGCACTGCTGCCTCACAGCGCCAGGGACCCAGGTTCAATTTCGGCCTAGGAGTGACTGTCTGTGTGGAGTTTGCACATTCTCCCTGTGTCTGCGTGGGTTTCCTCCGGGTGCTGTGGTTTCCTCCCACAGTCCAAAGATGTGTGGGTTTGGTTGATTGGCCATGCTAAATTGCCCCTTAGTGCCCCAAGATGTGTAGTTTAGGGGGATTAGCAGGGGAAATACATGGGGTTACGGGATAGGAGCTGGGTGGGATTGTTGTTGGTGCATGCTTGATGGATCAAATGGCCTCCTGCACTGTAGGGATTCTATGATTTAGGAAGGGTGGAATTAGCATGACAGATCAACAAACTGATACCTAAGTTTGGAGACAGATAAGCGAATGAAGTCTGGAAGCTATTTGAGGGTAGAGTATCAGAGGCTGCACTGATAGAGCTATTTTCATAGGAATGAAGATCCAGGAGATGTACAGACAGTTGAGGAATTGGAGGGCACCATAAAATCCAAAGGTGGCTCAGAATTTCGCTATGTTCTGGCCAGGAACAGACTGAAGCTGAAAAAATAGTTGTATCAGCGGCCAGACACAAGCTCACCGTTATAGTAATGGTGGGAGAAGTGCAGTAGACTGATCCAAGATACTTCAAATATTGCAAAAGAGCGGCAAGTCCAGAACAGACGTTGGGCCATGCAGTATAACTGGTGTTGTACAGAACAGAAATGTCTTCTTGATGTTGTGATGAGTCCAGGCATTTAAAGTCAAGCTTGAAAGGTGATGTAGATCTTTTCCTTTAAATTACAGATTTAAGAAAATAGTAGCAAATTCTAAACAGAAGCAGATCTTAAACCTTTTCCAATGCCATGCAGTGATCTGATTGTCCAGTGAAGCCCAGGAATCCGAAGCCAAATTTGAGAGAAAAATTCAGATCTTTTGCAGACCTATACCAGAGCTCACAAGATAGGCCAGGAGATGGGCTGTGAACCATCAGTTAACTTGAAGTTTTGGTTAAAATATTGAGACACCCAAGGTCATCTGGCACCTGTGAAACCGTATCCCAGCTGAGAGAGAACACCTACAGGAGGGAATGGGGAAAAGGTTGGTGAAAAAAGCAAGGCCAGTTGCAATGCTCCTTTGGAGATCAAAATTTGTACATTCTTATAATAGAATATTTGAAATTTTGCAGAGCGTTGCTTTGAAAACCTGAATTGTTTGATTTCAACTATTAAAGTAGCTATTTGTAACCGAGCTGATGTGTGAAGGGCCGAATTGAAGCAAAGTTGTCCCTTTACTGCAGTATTATTGTCAGCCATAACCTGCAGAACATATTTCCCAAAGCTCATTTGTCCAGATCAGGCATAAAATCTTCCAGTTTCATATTTTGAAGGAATTTCTCCATAGATGAAGGGCCTTATTATGGCTGCACTTCTGTCAATGCTTCCCCTGATGATGCTCTTTAGTAATCCTCATGTGGAGCTGTTTGCCACTTGACATAATGCCTGTAAGTGTCACCTCGTAATCATGTGGTAGGGACATAACCAGGCTGTGGAGAGTGATGGAGGTTGGTGGAGTAAACACTATTTTTAGCCTGTGAGGTTCACACTGCTGTGCTAGACAATAATGACTACATTTAGTAATGGTGTGTGACTTACTTGTCACTTTAGTGCCAATGTACACTCGCTCCATAATCGTGCAGAGGCACCATTCTACAGTTAGAATCTGTAAAGTTTTCAGTTAAACTAATTGTTAAACAGTTGTTCCAGTGTCTGTGTTGCATGAGGTCACCATGTTAAATGGGCAGGGTATGAGTTGATAAACCTTAACCTACCCTTTTTGCATAACCATCACACCCATGGCTACGCTCAGAATACTTCATTGACTGGAAGGTGCTTTGGATATCCTGAGGTTGTTAAAAGCACTGGCTAAATCCATCCCTGTTTTCAAATTCCTCATGGCTTCACCCCTTCCTATCTGTGTAACCTCCTCCAACCCCACAATATTCTAAACTTGACATAATGCCTGTAAGTGTCACCTCGTAATCATGTGGTAGGGACATAACCAGGCTGTGGAGAGTGATGGAGGTTGGTGGAGTAAACACTATTTTTAGCCTGTGAGGTTCACACTGCTGTGCTAGACAATAATGACTACATTTAGTAATGGTGTGTGACTTACTTGTCACTTTAGTGCCAATGTACACTCGCTCCATAATCGTGCAGAGGCACCATTCTACAGTTAGAATCTGTAAAGTTTTCAGTTAAACTAATTGTTAAACAGTTGTTCCAGTGTCTGTGTTGCATGAGGTCACCATGTTAAATGGGCAGGGTATGAGTTGATAAACCTTAACCTACCCTTTTTGCATAACCATCACACCCATGGCTACGCTCAGAATACTTCATTGACTGGAAGGTGCTTTGGATATCCTGAGGTTGTTAAAAGCACTGGCTAAATCCATCCCTGTTTTCAAATTCCTCATGGCTTCACCCCTTCCTATCTGTGTAACCTCCTCCAACCCCACAATATTCTAAAATATCTGTGCTTCTCTAATTCTGGCCTCTTGAGCATCCCCAATTTTAATTCCTCCATCATTGCTGAAATGTTGCCGAGTCCTTTTGTTTTGCAGTCATCAGGACAAAGGTAAGAATGCCAAATTTCAAACAGTCACAACTTTTATACTACAGGAGAAATGAATGCTGATGGGTTGGCAAATCAACTCTGGCTGACATGTTGCCATGGAGAAAACAATGGGGAACTATAGACGCACCAAGATCCAAGATAATTCAAAAAAGATACAAGACTTGAATATATTCCTTTTGTTTGTAGAGAATGGGTCCCAGCATATGAAAGTATGCCACTCCTAGCAAGTGTAAATGAGCCATGTTATGAGCTCGACTAATCATCTTAAATTAGTTATTGGTATAGCTGTAAGCTAGTACTGTCCAATCACAGAATCACATCTAGTAGTAGAAATGTTTTGGGTTTTGCAAGCGCAGGCTGGGTGAGTACAGTCCGTACTCTTGGCTATTATGATAAACTGAAGGAACATGCTGTTTGATTCAATCAGATCATTGTTTGTGAGGTATCATGTAAACTTGCCAATGGGCCAAAGGCCACCTCTTTCGAATCTGAAAAGTCCACAGTGTAATTACCCTGGAAAGGTAAGTACTTCATAACTTTGAACAACAGGTTAAGGAAGCTATTTCACGCTCCTATCATGCAGTGGCTACACAAGTGATATTTTCCAATGAAATGTTTAAATTTCAGTTCATTTTTTTAACAATCCTGAATGTGCTAGCAGCTACACTAATAATCAATTTGAAATAATCTATTGAGCTCCATAACATGGCTCATTTACACACGCTAGAAGTGACATTCATTGATACGCAGGGACTCATTCAAGGCTTGCACGTTTTTGGATTACCTGGGAACTTGGTGAGCCTATATTCCCCCTTGCTTTGTCCAGGGAAATGCCTCAGCTATTCAGAATTGATTTGTCAACCAGTTGGCACCCTATGTTTCCTCTAGTTTAAATTTGACATTCTTGCATTTGACCTGATGGCTGCAAGATGAAAAGCTTCAGCAATGCATCTTTTTTCTTTCAGCAATATTCAAGTTCTTCAGTATCAAGCAATTGTTCCACCATTGGTGGATGGACACTCAGTTGCCGTAAGCTTTGGAATTCCCTTCCTACGCCTCTTCACCACTCTCTCTAACTTGCTTTCTTCCTATGATGCAATCCTTGAAACTTACCTCTTTGATTAAGCTTTTGGTCACCTGATCTAATATCTCCATATGTGGCTAAATTTTAAATTTTGTTCTAAAAAGACTCCTGCATAGTGCTTTGGGATGTTTTAATACATTAAACAAGCAATATAAATAAAAATTGTTGTTTCTAACCAAATCCCAGATACCAATCATTATTTCCTCCTTCACTGCAGAAAGCTGATCACTTGTGCTCTATATGCTCTGCTTTGCACTGCCCTTATCATTGTACTTGCATCTGTCTATTCCATCATCTCATCTTGCCCTTCTTTTCTCTGCCTGCTTCTTGATCTAGGAGTAATTTTGTGAGATGGTAACTCAAATTTTTTTCTGATTCCCTAGAAAAGTACCCACAGTACGGGCGGCACGGTAGCACAGTGGTTAGCACTGTTGCTTCACAGCTCCAGGGACCTGGGTTCGATTCCCGGCTTGGGTCACTGTCTGTGTGGAGTTTTCACATTCTCCTCGTGTCTGCGTGGGTTTCCTCCGGGTGCTCCGGTTTCCTCCCACAGTCAAAAGATGTGCGGGTTAGGTTGATTGGCCATGCTGAAATTGCCCTTAGTGTCCTGGGATGCGTAGGTTAGAGGGATTAGTGGGTAAATATGTGGGGATATGGGGGTAGGGCATGGGTGGGATTGTGGTCGGTGCAGACTCGATGGGCTGAATGGCCCCTTTCTGTGCCGTAGGGTTTCTAAGATTCTAAGTATCTCATCTTGCTCGTCAAATTCAGTCTCAGAATTTATCTTCCTGTAGTGTACTCGTTGAAGGCTCTATTTATCTCTATCCTGAGCCAATGTAGTGCAATAGTGAACATTGCCATGTGTAGTTTATCGCCTTCTGAATCCTTAGCTAGTACCACCAGTTCCTGAAAATTGAATCACTTGTTTGTTGGCTACGACAATCTATTTCATTTAAAAAGAACCGTAATATAACTTTCAGTTGATGCAATAAGTCTGTATTAGTTTAAGAGGGCAACAAAGAACACAACAGGTCAATGTACCATCAAATTATCCCCTGGGATTATTCACTTGATGAGTTCTCAGTCTCTGCTGTACTATTCTAGGAAGTTGCCATTTGTGCTGCTGCCCTTGTCCTGGAAAGGCACAGATGTTAGCATTGATGTAGGTGTATTGAATGGACAAAACCTTATATAGTGTTTCTGGCATGCTGAAGCTGAATTTTGTATTGAAGTTTATTTTGGCAGAGGGAGATTTTGCCATATATAACCAATACCAATACAATGTATAACTTCACTATACCCAATCGACCGTTCCTCTAATACAATCTGACCAGGAAAAACTGCTTAATATACAAGAGGCATTTTCATTGTGTATACATTTGTCATTGTGAATTCTACGCATGTAGCTGGTATGTTGTGGTTTGCAGCAATGATTCATTGCCTTTTTGTCCTCAAAAATCTTGGGTCATCATTCAGACTGAAGCTTTTGGAGTTCCAGCCAATTGTCATTTGATTTTCAGTTCTACCATCCTTAGTGCATCGCATGGCAAGTGTTCCATCTAAGGAGCTTTTATACAGTAGAGCACTGTGGAATTGTGTACCTATATATAAATTAGCTCTCTTGATATTTCAGTCAGGCAGATGTCTGCTATGCCTGTCAATCAGACTTTGTCACACTGGTGCTTTATTGACTCTTATCCAGATGTCTATGGTAATTATCTTATTGAGGTCACTCGTATTAATTGTCATTGGATAGCTAGCCATATGATAACTGCAACCGTTAAAGATATTTACCTGTGACTTTACAGACCATGAGTAGAGAACAGCGACTGAACTGTACAGAGAGTGTACTGTTTTGTGCTTGTGATGTGGGTTTGTGCTTGGTAGTACACCGAGTTATAAAGATCTAAGTGTGTATTATGAGTTAATAATGCATTGTGGAGATCAGATGATCTTCACTTTGAGAGTTACAGCTTATTATTATTCTCTGAACTCAGATGTGCTCCATGTATTTACAGCATGGACGGAAAATATCAGCGATCTATCTTGTCTGCAATGATGTAAACTTTCAGCAAATTGAGGTCAGGTTGTATTAGAAGGTTGATGAGGCACTGTCTGAAAGTTCTTTGATTCTCTTTAAAGAAACCTTTTCAATTGTTTTTAACTGTGGTTGTATGTGTCTCCTTGCCTAATGGTGCGATCTCTGTTTCTGTGCAGAGGTAAAATCCTTGTTAATCATTTCTTCTTAATATACTTTGTGATTACTGTGATTTGATCTATTTTATATCTCATGCTATAGCTGAAAAATAGCGACTGACACACTTTAGGCCATTAAATATCACTTAAGTATAACATATGTACCTAAACCTAATAGATCATGGAATCATTAAATTCTGCTACACAAAACAAAATCATTTGGCTCATCAAATGTGTACCAGGTCTCTGAAAGAGCTCTTTGCTTTCTCTCTTAATTTGTTTTGTTTTCAAATAGTCAAGCATTTCCATTTAAAAGCTATTTTAGATTTTGCTTTCATCACTATTTCTGATTGAGCACTCCCTGTCCTAGCAACCCTCTTTGTTTTTTTAAAGTAACCTCTCACTTCAGTTTTTTGGTCTGATCGTAAATTTATATGCTGCGCTTATTGGCTTAGCAATGGGTTTATCTATCTAAATCCCTCGGGCATCTGTGACCTGTAAGTCAATCTAGACCATCAATGTAGTACAGCACTGAGCTAACGCTGCATTATTAGAGGTGATGTTCTTTGGATAAAAGTTCAATTAAGGTCCTGTTGGTCTTTTCTGTTGGGCAAAACAGATCCGTGACACTATTCAAAATCCTGTTGTTACCTCGGTCAACATTTTTCTCTCAACAATGAGAAAACAGACTTAATTAGCCATCTCATTTTTTTTGTTGTGAGATCAATCCTGCCACAAACTCTGCTGCTTTTTTGATCCCCTTTATCATTGTCACTTCTGCTCTTATTTTAACCTCTCTACTGTTGAAACCTTTACTCATTGACACATCTCGTTTGGCCCTTCAATGTCCTTTGCTGGCTTCCATCTTCCACCTCTGCACCTGCCTTTCTTACAGACTCTTTTAAATCTGCATTTTTGGTCCAGCTTTTTGTTACATATCCTAATCTCTCCTTTGGCTAATCCATTTTGTTTTATACTTCTGTGAGGTGCTGTGGGTATTTTATGAATTAATGGTCTACATCTGCAAAAAGTTGTGATAGTAATTCTTCTGAACCCATTTTGCAAAACTGCTACGGTTTGACGTTGCTTTTTATTACAATCTGAAAGTAGTGGTTTCTTTGTCTAACTCCTCCAGTATTATCATAACCAGGCTTCACTGAGGTAGCCCTGAGGCCATGGGAAATGGGGACAAATAATCATGCTGGTTCAGGGAGGATTGGAGGGATTTGAGGGAGTTTTAAGTTTGCATCTTGCTGTGATGTGACCAATTGTAATTTTAACCCTGGATGTTTGAAATGGAGATTTCCATTCCGAAAACTAATATCCCATACCTTGATAAGCATAAAAGATATTGGTTCAGGTGGTCCTATTCAGCAGGTCTGACATACTGATCTCTACAGGATTCCTTTTAAAATAAATTAACCTGACCCTTTTTTGATTATTGTACTTGTAATTTTTTCAGCCTCTGCTTGTGGCTCTAAAAGGTCTTTTATGTTGGTAGGGTTCAGCTTCTTGAGCTGTGACTTGTGTACAAATGTGCCCGACCTCTTTAACCAGCCTGCCTTTTGAATTGTTTAATGTTGCCTTGGACAGTTATTCTTTGGACCCATGGGAGGTCTGGTCATTGGCAGTGTCCATTCTGCAGCAGCACTATACGTCTGGGTGCAAAGTGTGTGGATGTTTGGTCAGAATTTGGTTTCCAATCTTGTTTCTAATTGTAACCATCTACTTTATGTCAAAATATTTTCTGCTAAAGAGAAATACTACATTTCAAACTTGAGCTGGAAACATTGTGACCTTAGAGAAAATTACAAGGAAGAATCATAAATGACCAGCTAGTTTGCCTGTCTATCAGATTCTGTCTGAGTTCCAGTGCAAGATAAAATTACTTAGTGAAGTGCCCTGACTGGCTGCAATATGTCACAGAGGCTGTTACCTAATGATTTTCCTATGTCTCTTATTCTTCAACTAAGTATAGGGAGCCTGGGTTTAACCCCTCCCACTCTCTCTCCCTCCGGCCCCCGCCCCTCCCGCTCTCTCTCCCACCGGCCCCTGCCCCACCTGCTCGCTCTCCCTCTGGCCCCTGCCCCCCTGCTCACTCGCTCTCCCTCTGGCCCCTGCCCCCCTGCTCGCTCGCTCTCCCTCCGGCCCCTGCCCCCCTACTCGCTCGCTCTCCCTGCGGCCCCTGCCCCCCTGCTCGCTCTCCCTCCGGCCCCTGCCCCCCTGCTCGCTCGCTCTCCCTCCGGCCCCTGCCCCCCTGCTCGCTCGCTCTCCCTGCGGCCCCTGCCCCCCTGCTCGCTCGCTCTCCCTGCGGCCCCTGCCCCCCTGCTCACTCGCTCTCCCTGCGGCCCCTGCCTCCCTGCTCACTCGCTCTCCCTCCGGCCCCTGCCCCCCTGCTCGCTCTCCCTCTGGCCCCTGCCCCCCTGCTGACTCGCTCTCCCTCTGGCCCCTGCCCCCCTGCTGACTCGCTCTCCCTCTGGCCCCTGCCTCCCTGCTCACTCGCTCTCCCTCCGGCCCCTGCCCCACCTGCTCACTCGCTCTCCCACCGGCCCCTGCCCCCCTGCTCGCTCTCCCTCTGGCCCCTGCCCCCCTGCTGACTCGCTCTCCCTCTGGCCCCTGCCTCCCTGCTCACTCGCTCTCCCTCCGGCCCCTGCCCCACCTGCTCACTCGCTCTCCCACCGGCCCCTGCCCCACCTGCTCGCTCTCCCTCTGGCCCCTGCCCCCCTGCTCACTCGCTCTCCCTCCGGCCCCTGCCCCCCTGCTTGCTCTCCCTCTGGCCCCTGCCCCCCTGCTCACTCGCTCTCCCTCCGGCCCTTGCCCCCCTGCTCACTCGCTCTCCCTCCGGCCCTTGCCCCCCTGCTCACTCGCTCTCCCTCCGGCCACTGCCCCTCCCGCTCACTCGCTCTGTCCCCCTCCAACCCCTGCCCCACCCGCTCGCTCGCTCTGTCCCCCTCTGGCCACTGCCCCTCCCGCTCACTCGCTCTGTCCCCCTCCGGCCACTGCCCCTCCCGCTCGCTCACTCTCCCTCCCGCTCGCTCGCTCTCCCTCCGGCCACTGCCCCTCCCGCTCACTCGCTCTGTCCCCCTCCAACCCCTGCCCCTCCCGCTCACTCGCTCTGTCCCCCTCTGGCCACTGCCCCTCCCGCTCGCTCTTCCTCCGGCCACTGCCCCTCCCGCTCACTCGCTCTGTCCCCCTCCAACCCCTGCCCCACCCGCTCGCTCGCTCTGTCCCCCTCTGGCCACTGCCCCTCCCGCTCACTCGCTCTGTCCCCCTCCGGCCACTGCCCCTCCCGCTCGCTCACTCTCCCTCCCGCTCGCTCGCTCTCCCTCCGGCCACTGCCCCTCCCGCTCACTCGCTCTGTCCCCCTCCAACCCCTGCCCCTCCCGCTCACTCGCTCTGTCCCCCTCTGGCCACTGCCCCTCCCGCTCGCTCGCTCTTCCTCCGGCCACTGCCCCTCCCGCTCACTCGCTCTGTCCCCCTCTAACCCCTGCCCCTCCCGCTCGCTCACTCTGTCCCCCTCTGGCCCCTGCCCCTCCCACTCCTGCGCTCCCCCTCCGGCCCTTGCCCCACATAATATTTTGACCAGTTTTCAGTGGGAACAAAGCAGAAGCTATACTGGTAACCTCCGAGAGCTTTGAAGGAGTGGCATTGTTGTGCCTCTGATGTTGAGATCAAGGCTAATTACTGGAATATGGAGGGAGTGCTTGGGGTAAATAAGGGGAGAATGAACCAGCCTAGACATGCCTTAATGAAGATTGAAGGTATTTGCCCCGTGCTCACTGAATTCATGAGAATGGTTTTAAGGATGAGGAGCTTCAGTTATGAAAATAGATTGGAGAAGTTAAGATTGTTTTCCTTGGAGAAAAGTAGGTTGAGAGGAGACCTGATAGTGGTATTCAAAACCATGAGAGGTCTAGACAGAGTAAATAGGAAGAAACTGTTCCCATTTGTGAAAGGATCGCGAATGAGAAGGCACACATTCAACATTTGTAAAATAATCAAAAGTCGCATGAGAGTTTTTACACAGCAGATGATGAGATCTGGACTGTACTGCCTGAGTGTGGTGGAGGCAGGTTCAATTGAAGCATTCAAAAATAAATTGGACTTATCTGGAAAGAAAGACTGCACAGTTACAGGGAGAAGGTGGGTGAATGGCACTAGGTGAGTTGTTCATTTGGAAAGCCAGTGCAGACAAAGTGGACCAAATGGCCTCATTCTGCACTGCAACAAATCTGTCATTCTGCCTGTACCTTGTGGGTAATCCTGAACAGGTGGATGGCTTTGTACAGCTTCCCATTTGTGTGTGCCTCTTTGTGTATAATGGAGTGTGTGTGTGTTGAGATCAATCATCTGCTGATGTACTGTCACTCCTCTGTAGTCTTGTTCACACTTGGTGATCAACAGCTTGAATTTCAGCAGCTGCAGCATAACTAACATCTGAAATGTGCTTGTATGCTGCACCATGCCTTGTATTTTCTGTCACTACCTTTTGGAGCTGTCAGAGACTCTGGGAATACTGGCTTGTTGGTACGCCTCATGTTGTGTCCATTTGCCCAGAGCACTCATGAGACTTGCTCATTTCCAGCAGGTCTTAACTGCAGGCAGGGACTAAATGCTGTGATGACGTGTTCTGAATTCCATGTACTGCTTGTCTGTTATTACTTCTGCTGATATTTCGATCGTGTAATATACAGAAATGGGATTTTGAAGACATGGATTACTTAAGTTATTTTCATGTGATGTGTCTATTGGAAATGCAGATACCATTTCAGGAAGTTTAGAAGTGTTAGGGACATAGGTGCCATGGGGTAATGAAATAGTAAGAAGTTTAACAACACCAGGTTAAAGTTACTTTAACCTGGTGTTGTTAAACTTCTTACTGTGTTTACCCCAGTCCAACGCCGGCATCTCCACGTAATGAAATAGTACAGTCTCCATTCTGTGTAAAAACTGTCTGAAATATGCATATTGTGTGTTCTGTTCTCATTATATTTCAGAGCAAAACAACATATGGAAGATTCATTTTCAAAAATTGCTTTTGATGTGACTGTAACTTTCAGAGGGTGGGGAATACGTGGAATTCACTATCACAGAATGTAGTTGAGGCCAAAACATTGTCTGATTTCAAGAAGAAATTAGATATAGCTCTTGGGGCTAAAGGGATCAAGGGATATGAATTCAGTGTCTTAACATGATTTACCAAGGCACAAAGTAGAAGCTTCCCAACAAGATTATATTTGTTCTGCCGTTGCCTGCTTCCTTGGCTGTGCCTGTAAAAAGTACTGTGGGATGATAAAGATGATTAAGAGTTAAAAATGTCGTCAAATGCTTAATCTTGAGGGCATGTTCAGAGGTTAGGATTTCAGATGAGATGGGTTATTACGTAAAACGTCAGTTTAAACTACCAGGAGTCCACATTGAGCTCAGGAGCCTGGAAGCATGGCCCAGAAAGTCCAGGCAATTTGTGTCCATTTGTTAATGTTTATCACTGGTTTGGTTTGTCTTATTCCAGTTGTATTTACATGAATGGAACGTGGATTTAAACTGCTCATGTGGTGGCAAAACCCCCTGATCTTTCAGAGACAGAAAGCTTGGGACATTCCAGCTGCTGAACTTTTTAAGGTCTTTTGGTTTTTCAGCTCCTCTATGAGGGGTGGAAACATTACAAAGCAGGTTGGGAGAGGCAGTCATTTCTACAGACCACGTTTATACCAGGGATCAGATTACAATCATGTCTGCTTTTTCAAACTTTATCTTCAGATTCTAAAGCTACTCCCTAACGTAAATGGAGTCTGTAAAGTGCACTTGTCATTCTTGATTTGCCCCTTGTTTTGGAACAGAATCTGACCACAATCTATGTTCTGAAATTCACATTTTATATCTTTGAGGTGAGCAGTGTATAAATCTCACTAAATTAAGTAAAATTTGCACATTTTGTGGATTTGTTATTTCATTTAAACTTGGAGTGATCTTGTACCGTGAGGTAACAGTTCCTGTTACCGCTACTATGTAATAATAACAGAATCTCAGACTCTATTTTATCAACTAAATTGAAAGCCTATCAAATATTGATGAGCTGCTTGAGTCTAGGAATGGCAGATATTGGCATGCATCTTAACCCTTGCAGAAAACGTGACCATAATTTAGTAGTGATGCATCAAATTTTGATGACTTCTTTCCTCCTACTATAGTCTGCTCAATAATGAGAATGTTCAAGGCAAATTTTAATCTATTTCTAGAGAGAGGTGCATTAGATGCTGTTGCTGTTTACGAGAGAGCGGTTTCAATAAGCGATTCATTGCTCTGGACTGACTGCACTTATTGAATTTTAATAAGTTGCTGTATTTGGCAGGTATTATGTTAATTAAGCTTCCAGAAAATGTGAAAAGAGTTCACTGATTTGAAATGGGTAGATGCAAAAATGCTGTTTTTTGTTTAAGGCTGTGTGGGAGCTTGCTTCTTGCACAGTACACTGACATAAAATTGTTTCCTTCATCATCTCTTCCCAGTTTTTCCCCTCGATTTTCTCCTCTGACCTGCTACAAAGGCAGTACTGATCTGCTGACCTCGGATGCTTTGTCAGAGAAAGGGTCTGATCTGTGAACGCCATTGGGATATTTAGCTGTGTGTAGAATAACTCAACTAGTCTTTATCTAGTCAGCCTTTGCATTCAGACGTTTCAAGCGGGACAAGGGATTCGAGCATAAAGCCTGCCCATTTTCTGTTCTGCTTCCCAAAAGTGGAGGTTAATTCTGCACTCCCCAGTGCCTTGACTAACCCAGCCAGGGTTATAACCTAAACATGTTGTGCTTTGTCAAGCTTAGCACCGCACCACGTGGCCCAGGCTGACCACTGAGAGTTGTTAATATTATTTATTGGCCACAGTAGAGAGTTCCACTAAGTGCAAAATGATGATGAGAGAATATCTGGCAGATAAGTTTGACCTACACAACGCTACACTGCATTAAAAACACCAGTTTTGGAATGTGCTGTGAAACTTGTACTTGTTCTGTTTAATTTTTTAATTGCAGAGATTCATTTGGGAGGTTTATACAGTTTTGTGTTTTGGATGAATGAATGCTCTGTATATCTGCACGTGAAGGCAATAATGAATCGTGCTCAGTGATCAAAGCACTTCTTGCTGCCCACAACTTCGTTGTCTCCAATATGAGGCACCAAGATGTGTGCTAATACAAATTAAAATCATTTTTGAATTATGTATTGTTAAATGCTGCATGTTTTCTGAGCAAATATTAACTGAATTGTTCAAGTGAATAATGAAACTATAACACATTTTGATACAGTCAATATTTAAATAATACCTTTTGCTACCTTCCTCATCCCTCTCTGCTGCTGTCTGAGGCTGACCCAGAAGGTTTGCAATCCGGTGTGTCCTTTTCAACCTGAAGTTGAACCCATATCCTGTCCATCACAAGGCTGCATACTTCCACCTCTTAAACTTGAGGTCACCCAAATCCCTGCAGTCTGAGTCCTAATTCACACCAAATCCTGTTAATCTATCACCTCTGTACGCACTGACCTACTTTGGTTCCCAGTCAAAACACGCTGAATTTTAAATTTCCCATCCTTGTTTTCAAATCCCTCCATGACATTTCCTCTCCCTATCTCTGTAAACTACAACCCCTGACTGTCCTCTCTGTTTCTTGTACTCTTGCACGTTCCCTATTCCTTCCCCTCATCATTGGCAGTACCTTCAACAAATTAAACCCCACACTCTTGAATTTTCTCTCTAAACCCAAGATGTTGCTTAAACCTCAAACTTCTGGTGGCCCTTCTGAAAAACTCTTTCTCTGGCTTGATGTTGATGTTTTGGTTATGTCTCTTTTTCTACATTAAAGGTGCTATCCATTGCAGTTCTCAGCAGTGGAAATGCCGGCGTTGGACTGGGGTAAACACAGTAAGGAGTCTTACAACACCAGGTTAAAGTCCAACAGGTTTATTTGGTAGCAAATGCCACTAGCTTTCAGAGCGCTGCTCCTTCGTCAGATGGAGTGGAAATCTGCTCTCAAACAGGGCACAGAGACACAAACTCAAGTTACAATCAGTAACCCCCACAGCTTGCCTGCTGGACTTGCAGAATCTCACTGGCTGTCCTGTCTGGAGACAATACACATCTCTTTAACCTGTGCATAATGCTCCCTCCACTCACATTGTCTGTATCTTTAAGACCTGGTTGGCTGTAGAGATTTGCATTCTAATCAGTATTCTGTAACTTGATTTTGTGTCTCTGTGCCCTGTTTGAGAGCAGATTTCCACTCCATCTGACGAAGGAGCAGCGCTCCGAAAGCTAGTGGCGTTTGCTACCAGATAAACCTGTTGGACTTTAACCTGGTGTTGTTAGACTCCTTACTGTGTTCTCAGCAGGCCAGTACAGGCTAGTTGATTACAGAAGCCTGTTTTTATGCATAATGTATTGTGTGATTATGAGTCTAAGATGTTTATCTCTCATACCTATTATATCAGCGCTATAAAGTGGTTCCAATGTGACAATTAGTAACACAGAGCCTTGGCTAAAAGCAAGTGACTGAACACTGGCTATGTATAAAGGTAATGACAAACATGCTATCTGATTATACTTCTGTGTAGAAAAGCTGACGTGAAAGGAAGGAGCATAGAGATATATATTTGCAAAAAAATGATAAGTGGCATGTTGGAATAAAGTGATGACATTATTAGCTTAGTAAGAGCTGTTGAGTAGACTGGTCTCTTTTTGGTAAATACAAGACTGACAGTTCACATTGGATTTGGATTTTAAAAGAAAAGTCTCTCCTCATGTAGGATGCTTGAATCAGTAGGTAATTGCTTGAACAATGTCTATTTTTGTATCTGGGAATCCCTAATGAGAAAGGATATGGTATATCGGGTCAGCTGTACTTTGGGACCTGGGTTTAAAACTAGCATAGCCTAACGCGATCAAATTTTTCTCTGGTCAAAGGGTCTTGAGCAATTTTTTTGGAGTTTTTGTCCATTTTCCAGTAATTTTGGGTTCAAAGTGAAAAGTCTCCTAATTTGGCAGTGCATTGAAAATTTCATTTAGCATCTGCCATGGCTCAGTAATTTCTGAGTTGGAAGGTTGGGCATTGAAGATCTTCTCCAGTGACGAAAGATCTAGATTATCACCCCCAGTGCAGTACTGAGGGAGTACTGCACTGTCAGACGTGCCTTTCTGATAAGAATTAGGCTGAAGTTCCATCTGCTGTCTCAGGTAAATGAAAAAGATCCTGTGGCACAGTTGTGAAGAAGAGCAGGGCGTCATCTGCTCTCTCCCCCCCCCCCCCCCCCCCCCCCCCCCCCCCCCGCCCCCCCCAAATCCCTGCAGCCCCCTGCACACCACTCACGGACTGGACAATATTTTTCCTTTTGCCAGCAGCACAAAAAATTATCTTTTTTTTTGCCAATTTTCACATGTATTCCCCACTCATGGCGAGTGTCCCATGTAAAATTGTTCACAATGCTTTTACAAATTCTGTTTCATAGAAACGATTAAAAATAAGTCTAACAAGTTTTTAACACATTGCTGCTTGTGATTATGCTACAACACTCATAATCCAGTGAAGGTACATTCAAATTGCATCATGGTAGTTTCAGAAATAAAAATGTTTATTTTTAAAAGCTGCAAGAGTTGGTATCATTATAAATTACCATGAACCTGTTGGATTGTGGTTACGATTCCAACTGGTTCATTAGTGCCCTTTAGGAAGGAAACTTGCAACTGAATTTGCTTTGGGCTACATGCAATTCTTAGCAAAATACATTCAGTTGTCTCAAACAGAAGGCTCACCACCACCTCCTCAGTAAGACTAGGGATGAGCAATAAATGTAATGATGCCCATGTCCTGATAGTTAAATGTTAAAAGGTTGAGTTTTTCTGATACTATCCAATCTGTCCCATTCTCCTACACTTAATGAATACTCCTGCAATTTCCTTTCTGAAATAATTCTGCACTTTCCTTTTAAAAATTTTGATCAATACTGCTGCCTCTAACAGGGTCTTAACAAACTTCCTGTGGGGGCTTATATTCTCCAAACCTCTTTTTCCCTGTTCTCTTGATGATCTGGAAGTTAAGACTTTTGAAACTGCCTAACAGGAAATTCACCGTACACAAGATTAGCAAACATAGGTCCAGCAATGTGCCTCTGTTAGCCTGTTGTTTTAATGAGAGTGGGTGTAGCTAATATTATGGTGGTTCCTGTTTATTCAGTTAATGTTTCCCATGGAGTTTGGTTCGTTTCCTGTCTGGAAAGAGAATTGCCAGGAGCTGCAAGGAGACCCACCTACCCGTCTGCCAGCTTTTACTGAAATATCCACTACCCTTTCATCTGGTTTATTTCCCTTTGCCTTAAATACATTGATTTCTCTCCTTTGACTTTGGGTGGTTTTCCAAATTGTCCACTTCAAATGAATATGTTTAATAAAAATAATGGTGATTACTGGATTTAAGATATTTGTGTTTTAACTGTTGGGTTTGATTAAATTGGCAAAAATGTTGTCTATATCATTCAAAGTAAGAAGTCTCACAACACCAGGTTAAAGTCCAACAGGTTTATTTGGTAGCAAATACCATAAGCTTTCGGAGCGTGCTGCTCCTTCGTCAGATGGAGTGGTTATCTGTTCTCCAACAGTGCACAGACACAGAAATCAAGTTACAGAATACTAATTAGAATGCAAATCTCTACAGCCAGCCAGGTCTTAAAAGGTACAGATAATGTGGGTGGAGGGAACATTAAACACAGGTTAAAGAGATGTGTATTGTCTCCAGACAGAACAGCTAGTGAGATTATGCAAGATCAGGGGGAAAGCTGTGGGGGTTACTGATAATGTGACATAAATCCAACATCCCGGTTTAGGCCGTCCTCATGTGTGCGGAACTTGGCTATCAGTTTCTGCTCAGCGACTCTGTGCTGTCGTGTGTCGTGAAGGCCGCCTTGGAGAACGCTTACCTGAAGATCCAAGGCTGAATGCCCGTGACTGCTGAAGTGCTCCCCCACAGGAAGAGAACAGTCTTGCCTGGTGATTGTCGAGCGGTGTTCATTCATCCGTTGTCGTAGCTTATGGTATTTGCTACCAAATAAACCTGTTGGACTTTAACCTGGTGTTGTGAGACTTCTTACTGTGCTTACCCCAGTCCAACGTCGGCATCTCCACATCATGTATATCATTCAAAGCCAGTAAAAAAAAAACACACTGCAGTACTCTTGTACAAGTGTCCTGCTCTATTACTGCATGTAAAACAAATGTTATGGCCCAGATCTTCTGGTCAGCCTAAGAGAGGTTATGTCCGATGCTGACTACGATTTAATCTGCCCACTTATGTTGGAGCCTTTTGCACCTTCCGTTGCCAGCTCCAGTAGGGAGACGAGGGCGAACAGTTTTCAGGTGTAATTTCAATACTGCCACACTCCCTTTTCTTATCATGAGCTGAAGACATGTGTCTTAAGGTCTGTGTTCGGTTCATTGACTTGTGTTGTTGTTAAATTGAGCTGTCAACCCAACACTGCTCAACTTCCTCTCACTGACAGTGTTGCTCCCCTGGCAGTGTTCGCTCTCTCCCCCCCTTCCCATTGCACAATGTTCAGTCCCCTTCATTCCACAAGTTACACTGGTATTATACCTCCTATAAAAAGCTTCAAGTAAATCCATGTGACAACTAGGGTATATATAGCACAAACAGCCCAAATTTGCTATGGTTCTGGCCATCTGATCCCATTTTCATTGGAGTCACGGAGCAGTCTGAACAGGGTAAAATCAGCAGTGGGAAGTTGAAACTTCCCGCGTATGTGTGTCTTTCATGCATAAAGACAGCGATCTTCTTCAGTGTCTGCTTCTGTGAGATGCTTTATTGAACTGACCCAAAATATCTGATTCTTGAGGCAGCCATGTGATATAGTTACATGACTACAGAAAGCCAGAGCTGTCATTCAGACTGGTTAGATTTCAAAACCCAAACATCTCCCTTTTCATCTCAAATAAAAGATAAAACATTCCCATTTCCTACTCAACAAAAGAAGCATTCACGATCCTCTGTGTCTGAGTTATCCAAGTTTTCTACAGTTCTCATGCATTAACACTGTTTGTTCTACTCGTCAGACACTAAATGCATTGCATACATAGCCTTTGAATTGTGCAGGCCTCTTGATGGAACACGTGTGTGTTGAGATTGGCTGATGTTCCATGCCTGGAGAATGTTGTTCCTGGGGCCCTTGGTGACTGCTGTTTCCCATTGCAGTTGCTGGGGATTTGTTGACCTCTAGGATTGACGGTAGTTCTGTACTCAGTGTGGCTGTTGAGAGCCCACCTCTCTAAGCGCCCAATTGCTGTGAAGGATCAGTTGCGCAGGTTGAGTGTATATGCCTGCGGTTGCAACTGTATATTTGGTTCAGTTTTTTCAACTCCCACTTTGCCAACTGCAAAATTTAAATTTGCACAACCCATGCCCTGTAAAAAGCTTGAACTTAGCTTGTTCATCTGAACATTTCTCATCAGTACCTCTTAGTGCTTCTCAAGAAAGTGCATTATAATTATAATGCACTTCCAGCTTCCATTTGGTCTCTGTATAGTATGTATAAGGAGATTAAATCCCTTGTAATTTTGCTTCAGCAAAGCATGGAAGAAATTGTCAGGCTATTACAATGCATCTGCAGAATCATACAATCAATGACATTTCTACAGAGCATATAACTACCAGGTGCCTCCCCTCTACCCAGTAACACAATGGAATAACAATTGCTATGATTCTCTTACTGCACCTATTAAAGTACAAAGCTGTAATTTCATCGTGGGATCCAACTGAGATCCATAACCCATCAGGCTGTCTGTTTGAATTTTGGATTATATGAACCCCTTCTTTAAATTATTGTCATTTTTTTTCTTGCTCTTCACTGCAAGTCCTTTTATTCTTTTTGCACAATTAATAATTTTTGCAGCTTCTGAATTGTGGATTGATTTTTGTCACCAGAATACACCCCATCATTGGTGTTACCATTCGAGTTGCTGTTGCTATCTGAGTCTACACAATACAAAGGAGCCTTTGCAACCCTTGATCTCTCTGTTTCTCCAATTACAGCCACTTGTACACCCCTAATTTTAATCACCTCTCAATTTGTTACTGTGCCTTCAGCTGTGGAGACCCTAAGCTCTGGAATTCCCTCCATTAACCCCTCTGCCTCTCTATCTCTCTCGCCTCATTTAAGGTTCTCCTCAAAGCCTACCTTTTCACTAAGCTTTTGGACATCTGCCCTATCATCCCCTAATTTGGCCCAATGTCAGATTTTGTTAACACTCCATTGAGGTTTTAGTGCTTTAAAGGTGTTATATAAATGCCAAGTTGTTGTTGCTGCTCCAGGCCCATCATGTGCTTTGATGATGATGCCTGGCCATTAGAAAGAACTAAAATCCCCTTAGTGTGACCTGCTTTGTGTGGCTCCAATGGGTTGTGTATCTAGGATGTTGTTTAATGTCTTGCTTGTACTGTAGCATTTCCAAACTGGATCATTAACCTATCAGGTAGAACAGTACCTTTCATTGATTCTATTGTTTCTTGTTCTATTTGATTCTTGCTCTGTATGAACATAAGAACTAGGAGCAGGAGTAGGCCATCTGGCCCCTCGAGCCTGCTCCACCATTCAATAAGATCATGGCTGATCATTTTGTGGACTCAGCTCCACTTACCCCGCCCGCTCACCATAACCCTTAATTCATTTACTGTTCAAAAATTTATCTATTCTTGCCTTAAAAACATTCAATGAGGTAGCCTCAACTGCTTCATTGAGCCGGGAATTCCACAGATTCGTAACCCTTTGTGTGAAGAAGTTCCTCCTCAACTCAGTCCTAAATCTGCTTCCCCTTATTTTGAGGCTATGCCCCCTAGTTCTAGTTTCACCCGCCAGTGGAAACAACTTCCCTGCTTCTATCTTATCTATTCCCTTCATAATCTTATATGTTTCTATAAGATCTCCCCATATTTTTCTGAATTCCAATGAGTATAGCCCCAGTCTACTCAGTCTCTCCTCATAAGCCAATCCTCTCAACTCCGGAATCTCCTTTGCACCTCCTCCAGAGCCAGTATATCCTTTCTCAAGTAAGGAGACCAAAACTGTACACAGTATTCCAGGCGTGGCCTCACCAGCACCTTATACATCTGCAACATAACCTCGCTGTTTTTAAACTCCATCCCTCTAGCAATGAAGGACAAAATTCCATTTGCCGCCTTAATTACCTGCTGCACCTGCAAACCAACTCCTTGAGATTCCTGCACAAGGACACCAAGGTTCCTCTGCACAGCAGCATGTTGCAATTTTTTACCATTTAAAGAATAGTCCATTTTGCTGTTATTCCTACCAAAATGGATGACCTCACATTTACCAGCATTATACTCCATCTGTCAGACCCTCGCCCACTCACTTAGACTATCTATATCCCTTTGCAGACTTTCAGCATCCTCTGCATACTTTCCTCTGCCACTCATCTTAGTGTCAGCTGCGAATTTTGATACATTACACTTGGTCCCCAACTCCAAATCATCTATGTAAATCGTAAACAATTGCGGTCCTAACACTGATCCCTGAGGCACACCACTAGTCACTGATCGCCAACCAGAAAAACACCCATTTACCCCCACTCTTTGCTTTCTGTTAGTTAACCAATCCTCTATCCATGCTAATACGTTATCTGTAATAACGTGCACCTTTATCTTATGTAGCAGTCTTTGGTGCGGCACCTTGTCAAATGCCTTCTGGAAATCCAGATACACCACATCCACAGGTTCCCCATTGTCCACTGCACATGTAATGTTCTCAAAGAATTCCACCAAATTAGTCAAACATGACCTGCCCTTCATGAACCCATGTTGCGTCTTACCAGTGGGACAATTTATATCCAGATGTCTCGCTATTTCTTCCTTGATGATGGATTCAAGCATTTTCCCTGCTACAGAAGTTAAACTAACCGGCCTATAGTTACCCGCCTTTTGTCTACCTCCTTTTTTAAGCAGTAGCGTCACATGTGCTGTTTTCCAATCTGTGGGAACCATCCCAAAGTCCAGCGAATTTTGGTAAATTACCACTAGTGCATTTGATATTTCTCCCGCCATCTCTTTTAGTACCCTGGGATGCATTCCATCAGGACCAGGAGACTTGTCTACCTTTAGCCCCATTAACTTGCCCAACACTACCTCTTTCGTAATAATAGTTTCTAGGTTCTCACCTGCCATAGCCTTCCTGTCATCAATTTTTGGCATGATATTTGTGTCTTCCACTGTGAAGACTGACACAAAATACCTGTTCAATGCCTCAACCATTTTCTCATTTCCAGTTATTACATCCCCTTTCTCATCCTCTAAAGGACCAATGTTTACTTTAGCCACTCTTTTTCATTTTATATATTTGTAGAAACTTTTGCTGCCTGTTTTTATATTCTGAGCTAGTTTACTCTCATAATCCAGCTTACTTTTCTTTATAGCTTTTTTTGTGGCTTTCTGCTGACCTTTAAAGATTTCCCAATCCTCTAAGTTCCCACTAATCTTTGCCACTTTGTATGCATTTTCTTTCAGTTTGATACCCTCCTTTATTTCCTTAGATATCCATGGCTGATTATCTCTTTTTCTACAATCCTTCCTTATCTTATCTGTACGGAGGGGTTTTACTATTTAGGAGTTCTGGTTAGTTTTGGTCCTCGATCTAGGGGAAATTTGGCAACAATCTGCCACTTCTTATTGGACAATGTCTTGGCCAGGAACAGGTGGTATGTTTTGAATCCCCTGCATGCCCCAGTACTGCTGACATTAACCACCAAATCTTGCTCTGTCGCCTGCCCATTTTACTGTCAATGTAAGAAAATCCAGAGTCTGAAATATTCAGGGTGATTTTTATTCAGTTTGGGGAGCGCACTGATTAAAAGGCAGCAGCTTGTGAGTCCGTGTAGTGGTGCTCTGCCCTTTCTTCTCCAGGATCCAAAATCCAACACGAACTGATGGGCTGAAATTCTCTTTTGTCTGTTGCCTGTAAGGTATTTCATGAAAAGACTCAAGGACAGCTGGGTGTGGAACATTGACTCAAATCTGCTCACAATGCAGGACAAATAGGAAAACATGACTTGGTGTTGAAATTGGAAATGTCAAAGTGGCCTTTGTGAGGATACAGTTGCCATTTAGAGGCTGCGTTGTTGTCCTGTTATGTGAAAGTCTTTGTTTTCACTTTCCATTTTATCCTCTCTCCCTCATATTCACATTCAGCCAGGCTCTGAAACAGCTTTCAAATGGTAACCAATTTAACATTAAGCAGAAACTAGCTAAGCAAGCAGAATTATCTTCTGATTGGGGCCAGGGTGAAGAATCTGTACTGAGTTGGAGGTCGGGATTTAGTTTGGTTTGTGGTGATGTGAGTTCTAAACTTTCCAGTTTGAAAGGAACCCAAATGTAGATGGGACAAAAAAAACAGAAAGGAAATGAGTGATGCTTTTGAATGAATCTTGTTTTTGTTTCCTTGTTTCTGGCATCATTAACTATTATTGATTGAACTTTAACCTTCACCATCTCTATTCTTTCTTCTTCCTCCCCCTGCACTCTGCCCCCTCATGCTCTACCACCCCATCTGCAATAAACACAAGGGCTTAACATTTTTTCATTTACTAGATATGGTCATCCCGAGCTTCCTTATTGAGCCGCTGCAGTCCCGGCAGTGTAGGTATACCCACAGTGCTGTTAAGGAGAGAATTCCAGGATTTTTTTGCCAATGACAGTGGAGGAACAGTGATATATTTCCAGTCAGGATAGTGAATGACTTGGAGGGGAACATCCAAGTGGTGGTGTTTCCGGATATCTGCTACCCTTGTCCTTCTCCATAGGTAGTGGTTGTGGGTTAGGAAAGTGCTGCCTAAGGAACCTTGGTAAATTCCTGCAGTGCATCTTGTAGATGGTACACACATTGCCACTCTGAGAGGGATTGAATATTTGTGGAAGGGATAGCAATCAAGCAGACTGCTCTGTCCTGGATGGCATCAAGCTTCTTGAGTGTTGTTGGAGCTGCACTCATCCAGGCAAGTGCAGAGTATTCCTTTACACTCCCGACTTTTGCCTTGTAGATGGTGAATAGGCTTTGGGGAGTCAGGAGGTGAATTATGGCTAGTCCAGTTTAGTTTCTGGTCAATGGTAACATGCAGGATGTTGATATTGGGGATTCAGTAATAGTAATGCCATTGAATGTCATGGGAAGATGGTTAGATCCTCTCTTGTTGGAGATGGTCATTGTGTGGCATGAATGTTACTTGCCATTTGTCAGTCCAAGCCTGGATATGTCGCAAGTCTTGCTGCATTTGGACATCGACCGCTTCAGTATCTGAGGAGTTGCAAATGATACCAAACATTGTGCAATCATCAGCAAACATCCCCATTCTGACCTTGTGATGGAAGTAAGATCATTGATGAAGCAACTGACACTAACCTGAGGAATTCTACAGTGATGTCCTGGAACTGAACTGATTGACCGCTAACCACCACAACCATCTTCCTTTGTGCCAGGTATGACTCCAACAAGTGAAGAGTTTTTCCCTTGATCATCATTGACTCCAGTTTTGCTAGGGCTTCTTGATTCTATACTTGGTCAAATGCTGCCTTAATGTCAAGGGCAGACACTCTCACCTCACCTCAGACATTCAGTTCTTTTGTCCATGTCTGAATCAAGGACGGCACGGTAGCACAGTGGCTAGCATTGCTGCTTCACAGCTCCAGGGTCCCGGGTTCGATTCCCGGCTCGGGTCACTGTCTGTGTGGAGTTTGCACATTCTCCTCGTGTCTGCGTGGGTTTCCTCCGGGTGCTCCGGTTTCCTCCCACAGTCCAAAGATGTGCGGGTTAGGTTGATTGGCCAGGTTAAAAAAAATTGCCCCTTAGAGTCCTGGGATGCGTAGGTTAGAGGGATTAGTGGGTAAAATATGTGGGGGTAGGGCCTGGGTGGGATTGTGGTCGGTGCAGACTCGATGGGCCGAATGGCCTCCTTCTGCACTGTAGGGTTTCTATGATTTCTATGAAGGCTGTAAGGAGATCAGGAGCTGAGTGACCCTGGTGGAATCCAAACTGATTGACCGTGAGCAGGTTATTGCTGAGTAAGTGCCACTTGATAGTACTGTTGATTACCCCTTCTATCCTTTGCTGATGATTGAGAGTAGACTGATGGGGCAGTAATTGGCCGGGTTGGATTTGTCCTGTTTCTTATGTAAAGGTCATACCTGGACAATTTTCCACATGGCGGGTAGATCTATGTTGTAGCTATACTGGAAAAGCTTGGCTAACAGTGTGGCAAGTTCTGGAGCACAAGCATTCGGGATTATTACCAGAATATTGTTAGGGCCCATTGCCGTTGCAATATTCAGTGCCGTCAGCTGTTTATGATATCACGTGGAGTGGATCGAATTGGTTGAAGACTGAGTTCTGTGATGCTGGGAGGAGGCCGAGATGGGTCATTCACTCGGCACCTTTGGCTGAAGATTGTTGTGAATGCTTCAGCCTTATCTTTTGTATTGATGTGCTTGGAGGCTCATCGATCATTGAAGATGGGGATATTTGTGGAGCCTCCTCCTCCAGTAAACTGTTTCATTGTCCACCACCATTCATGCTGGATGTGGCAGGACTGCAGAGCTTGGATCTGATCCGTTGGTTGTGGGATCGCTTAACTCTGTCTATTACTTTTTGCTTGTGTTGTTTGGCACTCAAGTAGTCGTGTTTTGTAGCTTCACCATGTTGACGCCTCATTTTAGGTATACCTGGTGTTGCACCTGACATGCCCTCCTGCATTCTTCATTGAACCAGGGCTGATCTCCTGGCTTGGTGGTAATGTAGAGTGGGTGATATGCTGAGGTTACAGATTGTGGTTGAGTACAATTCTGCTGCTGCTGATGGCCCACAGCGCCTCATGGATGCCCAGTTTTGAGCTGCTAGATTTATTTGAATTCTATCCCGTTTAGCACGGTGGTAGTGTCACATAACGTGATGGAGGGTGTTCTCATTGTGAAGACGGGACTTTGTCTTCTTAAGGACTGTGCAGCGGTCATTCTTAACAATACTGTCATGGACAGATGCATCTGCGGCAGGTGGGTTAGTGAGGATGAGGTCAAGTATGATTTTCCCTCATAATAAAAGCAAATTACTGTGGATGCTGGAATCTGAAACCAAAAGAGAAAATGCTGGAAAATCTCAGCAGTTAAAGTTAAAAGTTTATTTATTAGTCACAAGTAAGGCTTATATTACACTGCAATGAAGTTACAGTGAAATTCCCCTAGTCACCACAATCTTAACGGGTAAGCGTTCTCCAAGGCGGCCTTCGCGACACACGACAGCGCAGAGTCGCTGAGCAGAAACTGATAGCCAAGTTCCGCACACATGAGGACAGCCTCAACCGGGATATTGGGTTCATGTCACACTATTTGTAACTCCCACAGTTGCGTGGACCTGCAGAGTTTCACTGGCTGTCTTGTCTGGAGACAATACACATCTTTTTAGCCTGTCTTGATGCTCTCTCCACTCACATTGTTTTGTTTCTTAAAGACTTGATTAGTTGTAAGTATTCGCATTCCAACCATTATTCATGTAAATTGAGTCTGTGTCTTTATAAGCTCTGTTTGTGAACAGAATTCCCACTCACCTGAAGAAGGGGCTTAGAGCTCCGAAAGCTTGTGTGGCTTTTGCTACCAAATAAACCTGTTGGACTTTAACCTGGTGTTGTTAAACTTCTTACTGTGTTTACCCCAGTCCAACGCCGGCATCTCCACATCATGATACTACCAAGCCAGTCTTGGTGATGAACATTGAAGTCCCCCACCCAGAGTATATTCTGCACCCTTGCCACCTTTGGTGTTCCCTCCACGCGGTGTTTGACATGGAGGAGTACTGATTCATCATCTGAGGGAGGTGGTCCGTGGTAATCAGCAGAAGGTTTCCTTGCCCATATTTGACCTGGTGCCATGAGACTTCATGGGATCCAGGTCGATGTTGAGGACATTATTTATTGCCACCTTTCCTCTTCCCCTGCTTTATTTTAAGACTTAGTACAATGCACCATGAGGTACTGAACTGCACAAACCTGTTTGATCCTTTGGGTTTATGCCATTAACCAACCTTTGCTGGAATCTCAGTAGATTGATGCAGTTAGCTCGGTATCCCCAAGCTGGGGCAGTTGGGGGAAAAAACAAACCAGGGTTACTGCTTCTGTTAGTTACATGTGGTATATGCTTGAATCAGTGACACCATCCTGTGGTTGGATATTCTTATTTAGATGAGGGAATGAAGAGATACTCAGAAGCATAGAAGCTTAACCCAACAAGAACCTGGACTCTCAGAAAAGGACATGCACTGCTATATCGCTTAGTATTTTACTCTAGGAAATTGAATTGCAGTTTGCGCACAGAGAGCCGATTTGTAACCTTAGTGTATTGGCATTATTTTAGCAATCCACTATCTTATTATCACTTTAGCTTTCCCTTCTGAAGTGTATCATGTTGATTCTTCCCTAACATATACACCTAAACTGCACCATTAAATATAGATTGTAAGTGTAGGTCTAGCACTGTATATCCTGGGGGCTGTTTAACTGCAGCAGTTCTGATACTTGAAGTTCTTTTGTAAAATCCTCCTTTTAGCCAAGGGCTGTTGATTCTGATTGAATGGGAAACAACAGCCAATTTGAATTTTGCAGTGAAATGGTCGTGCTTGTATCAAGCCTTGATACAAAATTGAGAGCAAAGTGGATGATTGGAAGGGTAAGATCAAAACTTGAATTTCAGTTATAAAATTTATCTAAGAATTGAACATGAAGGGAATGCTGCTTGGTTGCACTTTGTAAATGTTAATTCCTTTGTCAAGTATTTAATTTCAAGTTAATATACAGTGTACTGGCCTACACACTTCCCTGTCCTTCCCTGAATTTAGTGAACCAGTGCATTTAAATTGACTTAAGTTTGAACAAAATTCTTTGTAGAGAGTGTGTTTTGAAAGGGCACTCCCTGTTGAATTTTTCTTTCCTGTTTGATAATTGTTTATTGTCTGGATGGGGGATAAAGAGAGAAAGGAAAACAGTGGAATTGAAAGTAACGTAATTAATTTTTTGAAAACTTCCAGGTATGCAGAGACAGGAACGGTCCACTTCAGTTCTAAAGAACGATCTGTTGCCCTTGTAAGTAGGACTGGTGCCTTTTGCACAAGAAGGTAAGTGTTTCAATATTGTATCAAATGATTACTGAAACATTGAAATCATACATGAATTGGAACTGATGTCCTGCTGTAAAATGTGTTGAAAAGTCTGGAGAAACTTTATTCTATTCAAATGGTCAAACTTTTTTTCTTGGATGTTTTGGATTACCCTGGAAAAAAAATGTAAAAAGTCCCTGCAGAAAATTGCAAGACCACTAAGTAGGTGGTCACCTACTCCACCAGTGGGAGCATGGCAAAATGCAGGTGAGATTTCCAGCCTTTTCTGTCTTGTGTGTAAACTTAAGAAACTCACTTCAAGCTGGGTTGAGCAATTTTAGATCCTGCATTGAATTATTTTAAAGAACGCTGCTAGATCATTGTTCAACTGTTTAAACAAAACTTTTGAACTTAGTACCTCTTCCACACTGGGCCTGAACGATTACTTCCCTGGTCACGCATATGGACAGTGAACAGAAATCTCTTCTGCAAAGCAATTAAGAATCCATTTGTTATCTTGTTACACAGAAGAAATCCTTGCAGTAGCCTGGTTTCCATTTTACTTTTAAATATCCTGGGGCTTTGGCTTCCATACAATCTAAATGAAAAGATATACAGTAACACAGAACTGTTAGCAAAAGATTGTTCCCTGTTTCTGTCATGTATTTGGCTCAGATTGTACATCAAGCTAAGGACTTAGAAGCCAGAATAATACAGCACAGAAAGGCTGGCCATTGTGACTGTTTTGGCTCTTACTTATTCCCACTTTGCTATCCTTTCCTTATACTCGTTTAAGTCTTTCTGAAATATTTATAAAGGCTTTTCTGGATTCTGCTTCCATCACTGATTCTGTTGGCATTTCTCATCCTTATGACTCGGTAACATACTGGGTAATGCCTTTACCAACTGAGGCATTGAGAAACTTGACAGGATTATTATCCTTCCTGCTGATCACGCGTGTGTTTTCTGGTCATCTTCTGTTGCGGACTATTAATCACAACCTTGAAACTGTGCAAATATTAGTTTATGAATTTTATAAATTTGGGCTGATGTCTTTTGTAAAGTGAGGAATAAAGGATTGTCATATAAATGCAGGGTGAGCTCAGGCACTAATATTCATTGTAAGATTTCAGGGACTGTGTGGACTGCGTTACTGACATAGTACTCGGGGAAATAAATTGTCTTCAGTGTTTTCACCTTTCCTGAATCAAATACAAAGGTGAAACTAAATGTGCAGGTGAGAACCGGCTAGACACTGACTTACAATTGCCCTTCGTCACTGTGCATTTAGTTACTCCAGAGTATGCAGCATCCATGATGTTCTACAGGCCTGTGCTGTAGATGTAAATGTTTCTATATTGGCCAGGGCAGCAAAGGAGCCCCACTAGGAAAGTCTTTGTTTTGTATAATGATGTTAAAGATTGTGTGAGAAACTATAGTTCTTGCTTGTTTGTCCGAAACATCAATTAATGAAATGATTCTTTGTGTTTATATGTCTTTTTCTAATTTTAGATATTTTCCCAGCACCATGAGTCTAGACTGAAGTCTCTGGTGTTCTTAACATCAGTTTTGCCCACATCATCTGATCTGTTTCTCGCCTTGTTTCTTGTGCTTTTTTAATGTGGCTACTGATAAATGAAACCTATGTCCAAGGGATTTTTCCTTAATTGGTCTGTTGAAAGTTCAGTATGAGTATGATATTGAGTCTTATTAAAGTTATCAAGTCGTGGCTGTATTAATTCTATTCACATCAGTTTAATCACGATTGAACTTTTCTCCAGTGTTAACTTAAATGGTAGTCATTCATATGGTGGGTGGTGGGATAATAAGGATGAGCTTCTTTAAAGCAGACCTCTTGCTGTGTCTACAGATTGTTCCATTGTTCTTTTATTTGTAATATACAGGAATTGAACACTCTGCTTTCTGTGGACAGTCAGTCGTGCAGTTTTGTGATGCATGGTTGTTTGTGCTTGTGCTCAAATAAGCTCATACACCCAGCAATACCTTCTTAGTGTGATGTTGAGTGAGTGGAGGGATGGGTTCAGCCATGAATTTACTGACCCCGAGTGCATAACAAACAGTGTGTTAAAAGTTGGGAATTTAAAGCAAAGGGTGATGGCAGTCCTGCTTCTTGCCACCAACACTTGTAGTTGTTTGTGTTGCAGGTAAACATATAGGCTACTCTATCTATAATTTAAACTTGATCAAACAATTAGTTTTTAAAAAAAACTATAAGCTAAGTTGATTAAATTCATAGACTAAATTAAAGAAATAAAGCATGGTTATATAGGAGTGTCAGTGCAGGCAATGTGGGAGTTTGGGGAGAGCACAGCAGTCCCAGCCAGCCACATCTGCAGTATCTTCATCTTGAGCTTCAGCCCAGAGTTGTTTGTTGGAGTCTGAAGTCCAGACATTACAGGGCATCAGAGAAGTGGAGAATCATGTAGACACTTTGATCCAGGGGGCAGTCACACTCCTTAGGCTCGGAAGTTGTGCAGATCTGGTTAGTGGTGAGGAACAGGAGAACGTGACTGCCAGTCAGACAGATAAAGCCATCACTGGTGCAATTTTGATTAAACCTGCAGTGTTAACTCTGTTTCTCTCTCCATAGACATTGTCAGGTCTGCTGAGTACTTTCCAGGATTTCTAGTGTTTTTTTTCCCCAGGTGCAGGCCTGTAGGAGTCTCGACCTTTGCCTTCATCCAATAGGAATGAGATTCTTTCTTCCTGTCTGTGTGGACGAGAGCACACAGGGTGGATCAGCAAACTGACCTCAGCACCATGGTGGAGGGTGCCATTGGAGTGGGGGAAGCAAAAAGGATTGTTGTAATGGTAGAGGACAGTATAGTCAGGAGGATAAATTCTGTACCAGGTTTAAAGACCATCTCTTTGCAGCATATGAGATTCTGGGAGGGTTTGGCAGGATAGGTGCTGGGCAGTTGTTTATCCTGGCTGGACTGTCCAGAACTCGGGGGCTATATACTCAGGATCAGGGAATGGTCATTTCAATGTTTTTCTATGTTTCTATTGAGTACATGGGACTTAATAGGATGGAGGGTTATAGGTAGGCCTAAAAGGTAGGGATATGTTCGGCACAACTTGTGGGGCCGAAGGGCCTGTTTTGTGCTGTAGTTTTTCTATGTTTCTATGTAAAAGGGTTGTCGATCTTTGGAATTCAGTACCACAGAGGGCTGTGGATGCTTTTTTGGTGAAATATATTCAAGACTGGGATTGATTTTTTTTAGATTTTAAGTGAGTTGAAGATTTTGGGGATTGGAGTAGTTGAGACAGAAAATCAGCCATGATCTTACTGAATAGTTGGGCAGGCTCTAGGGGCAGCACAGTGGTTAGCTCTGCTGCCTCCCAGCTCCAGGGATAGGGGTTCAGTTCCAGCCTTGGGTGACTCTCTGTGTGGAGTTCGCACATTCTCCCTATGTATGTCTGGATTTCATAGAATCCCTACAGTGCAGAAGAGGCCATTCGGCCCATTAAGTCTGGACCAACTCTCTGACAGAGTATCTTACCCAGGCCCCCTCCCCTGTCCTATCGCTGTAACCCCATATATTTACCAATGCTAATCCATCTAACTGCACATTTTGGGGCACTGAAGGGCAATTTAGCATGGCCAATCCACCTGCATGTCTTTGGACTGTGGGAGGAAACTGGAGCACCCGGAGGAAACTCACGCAGACACAGGGAGAATGTGCAAACTCCACACAGAGTCATCCAAGGCCCAAATTGAACTCGGGTCTCTGGAGCTGTGAGGCAGCAGTGTTAACCACCATGCCGCTTCTCCAGTTTCCTTCCACAGTCCATAGATGTGCAGGTTGGTGCTATTTTGTCCCTTAGTGTCCCAAGATATAGGTTAGGTGGATTAAGTATGCTAAATGCGGAGGAATATGGGGATAGGTTGGGTTGTGGGCCTAGGTAAGATGCTCTGTTGGAGAGTCAGTGCAGGCTCGATGGGTGACATGGCCTCCTTCTGCACTGTTGGGATTCTATGATTCTACGGTTGAGCAGGTTAGACCCATACTCATTGGAGTTTGGAAGAATGAGAGGTGATCTTATCGAAACGTATCGGATTCTTAGGGGACTTGACAGGTGAATGCTGGGAGGATATTTTCCTTTTGGGGGAGTCTGGAACTAGGAGGCACAGTTTAAAAATAAAGGGCCTCCCATTTAAGACAGATGAGATTTATTTTTCTTCGCAGATTGTTAGAATTCTCTTTCCCAGAGATAGAGGATGGGCCATTGAATATATTCAAGGCTGAATTAGATTTTTGATCGACAAAGGTTATGGGGGCAGGCAGGAAAGTGGAGTTCAGGCTGCCGCAATCAGTTCAGCCATAGCCTTATTAAATAGCAGAATGGGCTCAATGGGCTAAATGGCCTACCCCAGCTCCTATTTCATTTGGTTTCTGATCAAGTTTCTTGTATTCTTATCTGGTGCTTCAGGTGGGATAATTTGGAAATTCATCATGCAATTGGTGTCTCCATCACATACTTCACAAGATTTGCAATGAAGGTACAGTTACTGGCAAGAAATTCCCGGTTCCACCTGATAGAATCATCATAGAATCCCTACAGTACAGAAGGAGGCAATCTGGCCCATCGAGCCTGCACGGACAACAATCCCACCCAGGCCCTGTAACCTGTAATGCCCTGTAACCCCAGATATTTGCCCTGTTAATCCCCCTGACATAAGGAGCAATTTTTGCATCTGCCTAACCTGCACATCTTTGGACTGTGGGAGGAAACCCATGCAGACATGAGGAGAACGTGCAAACTCCACACAGGCACTGACCCAAGGCCAGAATTGAACCCAGGTCATTGGTGCTGTGAGGCAGCAGTATAGGGTTTTTGACTCCTGACAAAAAGTTTGTTGCAATTTGGCCTCCTGCTTATCCCTTGGCCCTAGGAAAGGAGGCTTTAAAAGATTCATTTTTGTGATCTAGGAATTGCTAGCATGGCTAGCATTTATTTCCCATCCCTAGATGTCCACGTTTGATATAACTGAATGATTTACTACACTACTTTAGAGGCACTTGATTATTTTTCACCTGATTGTATGGCCAAGTGCCTGTGACGGTGGTCCATGATTACCAGCCTTTGCTTCTTTGAAAACCCCAAATGAAGCCTTGAAGTAAAATAAATAAAGATGCACTGCTCTGATCCAGTTTAACGCAAACATTAAGTAATTATATTGTTACACCTAGCCCACTTTCCTATGATTTTTCTCTCCTGTCTGATCTGAATTTATAATTGATGTGGCTTGTGGGTTTAGTTTATTTTTATATGATTTTTTTTTAAAAACCTCCCATTCCTCACAGCATTAACCATCTTACCAATGAATCTGGTCTTGGAGGAGACTGGGATGTTTGGCAGGCAAAACCATCACTTTCTTGGTATCTGTTGATGGATAGCAGCGAAAACTAAATGTTGTAATAACAGAGTAAACTCGTTATTGGACTTTTTTAAATGAACCGGACAGAACTGTATTATTTCACACTGAAATGTTGCAGGTTAAATCCCTGCAGTGATAACATCACAGATTGGACATTTAAAGTTGAGAAACATAGAAGATAGGAGCAGGAGGAGACCATTTGGCTCTTCGAGCCTGCTCCGCCATTCATTATGATCATGGCTGATCATCTAACTCAATAGCCTAATCCTGCTTTTTCCCCATAATCTTTGATTCTATTCGCCCCAAGTGCTATATCCAGCTGCCTCTTGAATACATTCAATGTTTTAGCATCAACTACTTCCTGTGGTAATAAATTCCACAGGCTCACTACTCTTTGGTGAAGAAATATCTCCTCACCTCCGTCCTAAATGGTCTATCCTGAATCCTCAGACTGTGACCGCTGGTTCTGGACTCCCCCACCATCAAGAACATCCTCCCTGTATTTACCCTGTGTAGACCTGTTAGAATTTTATCAGTCTCTATGAGATCCCCCCTCATTCATCTGAACTCCAGCGAAAACAATCCTAACCCAGTCAATCTTTCCTCATACATCAGTCCAGCCATCTCCGGAACTGTATATGAACTTTGCTAAAAATGATAAGCTGCATATATGCTCTGTGAAATTAGATGCTAACTTTTCTAAAACAGGAAAGTTGTGAAGTTTGTGCGAAACTAGCTGGTTTCAGCTGGAAGGCAGTGAGTGAGAGCATAATTGTCACTAATCTGTGTCAAACCTTGGTTAGACCATGCTTAAGAGTACTTCGTGCAAATCTAGTTGCCATATGATTCCTAGCTAGAATTTCCACTCCTGATTACTGTGATAATAGTAGGCAGTTGCTATAGATCTATATATGTTGTTTTTTTCTGTAGAATGTTTAAAACTTCAGCTTTATTCTACAGGTGTGTTTGGAAAACATTTAGCTCAAGGTTTGTAAAAGGAAGTTAATTACTCATTTCGGCTAGGAATTTGTTAATTTAATAGAGCTAATAGACTTTTGTTTACACAAACAATTCCGTGGGAAGTTGATTAGCGTGGTCATGTGATAATGTGTTTAATGTGCAGAGCTAGGTCAGTACCAGAGAAAAACTAGGCAGTTGCTGATAGAGGTCTGCTAACGCCAGAGGCATGTGCAGGCGGTTACTGAGAAAACTCTCTCTCAACAAAATCTCTCTGAAAACTTCAAGACTCTTAACACAATTTATAGCAAGTGTACCTGCGTTTGCTAACTGTATTTATTTTAAAAGTGGTTTTGATCTATGCATGAATGGGCTTATTTGGAACTAGAACAGTCATAAGCTAGAAAGTAAAATTGCTTCCTTTCATTTTTAAATATTGTTCAACCATTAAAAGTTAAGTTGCTTCATTTGTTAGTTATATTTAAACTTATTAAATAAAGTTTGTTTTACTACAAAGGATCCCTAATTTGTCAGTGGAATTACTCCTGGATCGAAATATCCTATCTTCACATTTATGCCAAAAAGAAAAAAATTGTTGGGCTCTGGTCTGGCTTCCTGACGGAACTTGGAGTTTGGCCCAGTACCCCAACACTGCTACCCAATGGCACTGCTGGAACCTGGTTGTGTATTGAAACATTGGTTGACAGGCCCCAGCTATGATGAACTGTTACTAATGTTTAACATCTTTGGTTCTCATGTACTTGAACCTTTGGACAGGGTGATGGAGGACTACTGGTACTTTTTTAAAGCTGCACATTAGCATCAGACACTGTCTATGTGAAAGAGGGATTAAGAGGATACAGCTGGATCTTTGTTAAAAACAACATTGTTTGAAAAAACAAATGAGAAGATGACCATTCGAGTGGTTAAGGTCTGGAATGCACTGCCTGAAACTGTGATGGAAACAAATAAAGCATTAAAAAGAGAATTAGATTGTTATCTAAAAACGATATGTTCAGGGTTCCGGGGCGAAGGCAGAAGAATGTTAGGTGGATTGCTCGTTTGGAGAGCAGGTGCAGACACTATGGAGAGAATAGCCTCCTGTGCTGTAATAGTTCTGTGATTTTTGTGAACTAAAACTGACAAGTTTTGATCTTCTGGATTATTATGCCTGATTTTATCTCCGTGTAATTGAATAGACTTTGAGTAAATTCGTATTGGGCTCATTGTGTCCTCATTAGCAGTCTTTAAGTTATTGCTTTGTGCAGCTGCCCTTCAATGTACTATCTTCAGAAATGGTGGAAAACTAGCCTCTTATTAATCAGTGTGCTTTGTAGCATTGACCATTGTTTCTAAGATCTTACTGTTACAATTCCAGTTGATACTGTAGGATGGAAAGATCCCAGAATGGAACACTAGTTCAAAAGACCATCACTTTCACTTTTTTCAGAGAACTTGGAGGAACAGAGTCACAAATCTGCCAATCAGCTGTTCACAGCAAGAAAAAGACATTGGGGGGAATTTTACCATTTTGAGTCTAAGTGCCGAATCCGGGCGTCAAATAGATCCACGTCTGGAATCCTCTTTCCAGCGTGCCCAAATGCATTTTGCCGGCTTCAGCCCAATCCGAGCTGTGGCCGGGGCTTAGCGCTGGCGGACCGATCGGAGTTCTGAACTGTGCACGCGCAGTTTGAAAAAAATCTGACCGCGCGCCCGGGCGCAAAACAAAAAGCAAAAGCGGAGAGAACGGCTCTCTGACGTTCATCCTCTGGTTGGGGGCAGGGTGGGGGGGGGGGGGAGAGTTGTGACCGATCATCCCCTGGGGGGGGCGGTGGTGTGACATCTCATCCCCTGGGGTGGGTGGGAGGGGAGGGGGTCTGACCAATCATCCCCTTGGGGGAGGAGAGGGGGTGTGACGTCTCATCCTCTGGTTAGGGCGGGGGGCGGGGGGTCGGCTGCCAGTCTGCGGCCGATGCCTCCTGTCGGAGTGGACATGCGGCCATGCCACCCCACAAAACCTTCAGGATGAAGCGATTCCTCGCTAAGAAAATGAAGCAGTACCGGCCAATTCCACAGTGGGTCTGCATGAAAACCGGCTACAAGATCAGTACAAGTCCAAGAGGAGACACTGGAGAAGGACCAGGCTGGGCCTGTAAAGGCATACACCATCACTGGTACACTACCAGCCACAGATTACTCTTCCCTGCAGGGGCAAGAGAGCGGGAGAGATGGCTTCATCATCTTAGCGAGGAATTGCTTCATCCTGAAGGTTTTGTGGGATGGCACATCCACTCCGGCAGGAGGCATCAGCCGCAGACTGGCAGCGGAACCCCTCCCCCGACCAGAGGATGAGACGTCACCCCCCCCCCCCCCCCCGCCCCCCGGATGATCGTTCACACCCCCTCCCCTCCCAACCCCCTCCCGCCCCAACCGGAGGATGACCTAGGTCAGAGAGCTGTTGCAGCGCGGACGCGGATCGGGCCAGAAGACAGTAAAGTGGGATTTGGCAGTAGAGTTGGGCGTGCGGTTCATTAAGTCGATTAAAATGTATGCAAATGTATTTAAATCGTCGCGCCGCCCAATTCGGGCACGGGCCGGACCCGCGCCCGAAGCGGGTGTCGATAAAGGTGCGATCTGCTCGGATTCGGGTGCAAATCACGTTAAAGGCCCGACGCCCAACTTTACCGCGATTTCAGGTGCAAAGTTTTGGTAAAATCAGGCCCATTGATTAAACATGAAAAGTTTGACTATAATATTCCTTCACTCCCACTTGTCCTCATAAATGTTCACAAATTTGTAACACAGGTTACAAATATGTCAAATGCTGTTAAGTTCTCGGTGTAAACACACAGTCCCTTTAAACCTGTAGACTGTCAGTGGTCAGAGACACCACTCTGAAACCAAGTGAACTTCTGTGGATTTCTCCTCAAATCTCTCAGTTTATTCTTACAACATGAGCCAGCTTTTCTCACTGGATTCCACATGAGTGATTCCAAACTCCACTTTCAAAAAGACACACGTTACAACCTTCTTTCAAGCAGTGCTTTCTCTCAACAATTCCCAACAAGGATCCGCTTCCAGGTTTTATAACTCTCCTTTCAATATTCCTATGTCTTGAATGTTTTTAAGCTTTGACACAAACTTTGAAATCCAGCCACCAATTGCTCCACAATTACTTCAGCTGTCGCTTCACAGGTAAGATATCATAAACCTTGGAAACACTTTAGACTAGCAAACTCCTTCTCTTTGTCTGGGGTTGCAATGAATAGTGTCCTGTTCCAGTTCCAGTTTCCTGTGTCCCTTTAATTTCAGACTTCATGGAAACTTCTCTTCATTTCTTTAGTTTTCTTAATTAGCTGATTTAGGTTGCTGGCACTTGCTTCCTTGCCCCATGCTCCATTATATAGCTCTTCTTCTAGCAAAGCTGTGAGAGATGTTCCCTTTTACACTGTTAAGTTCCTACTCTGGTTTCCAGTTAAAACTAAACTCAGAAAGGTCTTTCCCTAAAAGTGGCCCTTGGTTGCTAAGCAATATCTCATTATTTCTCCAATCTTTTATTTACTTTACATGTCATAAACTCTCAGCACATTACAGCTACAGTTTGAACTGAAACCAAAAAAACCCATACATAAAAAAACACCTTTTGTTCAACATGGATCTAACTAGAGTTGTACCTTTTCCTACGCCGAAACATTACATTAAGCCCACTTAAATCTATCCCTTTTTGATAATATTTAGCAATACAAATATAGGTCACTCAAACCCACCTCTGTTTTCCTGACCATAAGGTTTATTGTACAGCTGTCTTCAGACAGGTAATTGCCTCAAGGGTTCATACAATTCTTCAGTTGGACAGGTGATGCACTGTAAGAGGAGCTTTTCTCTCCTCCCTTTCAGTGTTCTTAAAGGGCCATTTTAGCAGAAATAAGGGGGTTATAATTAGAAGTACTTGAAGCCATCTGTTGTTGTCATCAATCATTATCTGCCCTTAAGGCCGTTACAAGAAATGTGCTCAAAGCATCTACCTAACATTAGTTTGTGTCCCACTTCTCAGTTTATTAACTCTATATGACACTAAGAGGCAAAGCTGTCCAACATGTTTAGCTGATGCTGTTTGCTTCCTGGATGCAGTGTGGAATGGGATTAAATCTCATTTGTCATAGATGCATATTGATAAATAGTAACACAGTAAATAATCCTGTTGCTGAAAAAGCTGAGGCTAGTTTTGATCAAATCAGCTTGTCATTTGACCTCTGTGCATTAAGTTTGTGTTGCATCATATCCCACTATTGATTTCCTGAGTATTATAGCAGGAATTAGTCAGGCAGAACAAAATAATGCTTGGGATGAGCAGCCTAGTGGCAATGCATCTGTTCAATCAGTAATAGCCTGTACGTTCATTACTGTGAAGAGGAAGCAACCGAGCAAACACACAGCATCTTAATCCATTCTCATCCAGTGAATATATCCCATGCTACATGCCAATGATTGCACATGCTGTCCTTTTATTTAATTTGTAAAAAGGAATATTTGTTGAAAACCCAGATTTATTTTGATAATATTCTTTTATATTAAATAGCATTTGCTTGTAGGAAACGATTGGATTAAAGAAATGGTTTGATTGACACCAGGATATTCTCATTACTTCAACTCCACTGAACAGTATATGATGCCCTTCGGTCCTCAAATTAAAGCGGTAGGCAAATGGATAGTGGATCGATTGCCGATATTCATTGCAGCAGAGCACAAATTATGTATCATAACAGGATAGAAAATGACAATTCTAGGCTATTCCAGGAGTCAGGAAGTAATGGCCAGTTGATTTGCCAGTCCTTTAAGGAACAATTCTCTTTTTTTTACTCCCTCTCCCTGCTCCTTTATTTTCCCCTCTTTTTCCTCTATCTTTTCTATTTCACTGCCCTCTGAATATCTTGTCTGCCCCTCTTCCTCGCCCCTTTCCCCTCATACTTTTATTAAATATTTCTAATCATTATTTTGACCAGAAGAACACATTTGTGTCTCCAAACAAGATCCATAAATAATTCCTGGCATTATCCATGTAATTAATCCATTTCCTTTGAATCTCATCAATCTATATAAACTCTTAATGAACATACCTGGGAATAAAAAGTCCCCTCCTCCATACACACACGTGCATTGCAACATCACTAAAATTGGGACATCTAAGAGTTCTGAAGAAACTGATTAATAAAATGTCAAAAATATTGTTTACTATTCATCTCTTCAACTAAAGGAAAGAGGCAGTTGTAAAGAAGAGCAAGTAAATATGATAAGTATTTTTGTACTATTCTGCAATAAGTTGCCTTATTTTTCTGCCCTTGTTGCCAAGTCAAAAGAAATTAAGTCTGGCATACTGACTCATTTCCTCTGCCTTGAGGGAGATTTCCGAGCCTGCTTGTAAATAATAGTTTCATTATCTCAATCTCTGATCTGCTGGCTGATGCTTCCTAACAAATCCTAGGATTTAGAATTGAATATTTACGACCTGGTGACTATATTTAATCAAATTCTTGCAGTTTTATGAAAAAAAGGATTCTGAAGTTATCTTGACAAGAGGGACCAATGAGAGAGGTGCTACAAGATTGATGGAGTACCTGTGGTTTGGATAGTTGCTGTACCACTCTCTTCAGATTTGTTTTGAAGCTGACACTTGATTGTGCTGGCAATCTGAATTTATTTTGCTGTGATGTTGGTCAATATTGGCAGGAACTTGCTGCATACCACAAAAGCTCTCACGATAAAACATCTCCAACCCAGGGGATCTCGGCTGTGACTGCATCTGTTCATTAGGATCACTCATGCCAGTGTACACAGGAGTTGCTCATTTTTAGTTGCATCTCTGTCGATAAATACAAGAATAAATGCACGAGAGATAATTTTATGACCTTTCTCTCCTGAATTAGGTGGCCAGCTATGTTGGTGGAACATTGTGCAATGTGCTGCTTGTCAGCAGGTAGCCACTGCAGCCAGCTAACTGTGACCACAATAATGGAGTAGCAAACTGACTCCAAACTGTGACCCTGTGTCGCTGTTGCCCGAGGCTGTGATGCTAGATTTACACAACGTTGCTGGAAGAAATTGAGAGGTTTGGATTTTTACCATACATAGTTTGAGTTGTGGGTTGTATCTAATCTGGCAATTGTAAAGAATTACAATTCAGCAGTGCTTAAGGTTTGACTGATGGTTATTATTAGCAATTGCAATATTTTCTTTCCTGTTTCCAAGTCCTGTAGTTGTTTTTCTATTGCTTATGCTTGTATCTATAAAGTATTTCATTGCTTCATCGATTGCTCAGATCTGATGTGTAATGCAACAGTCCTTTACAGGTTACATTTGTGACTGAGGATGGAGTAGAGATTGCATTCATGTTTTTATTGTGAACATTGGCTGAATAAGGTTGCTGCTTTCTTTAAGATTTTACTGATGAAATATAAAAGAAAGACTTGCATTTATATAGTGCATTTCATAATCTCAGGATGTACCAAAGTGCTTTGCAGCCAATGAAATAATTCTGAAATGTAATCTCTGTTGTAATGTCAGAAAGAGTTCATTTTGTACAGTAAGATCCCACAGCGGCAATGGACCAAAAACCAAATTATCATTTGTAGTGATATTGATTGAGGGATTAATATTGGCCTAGGAGACTGGACAGAATTCCTCTGCTCTTATGAAATATGCTGTGGGATTTTTTTTTTAATGTCCATCTGAGAAGGCAAACACAACACCTCAGTTTCCTCAGTATTTCACTGGGAGTGTCAGCCTGGACTATAGCCACAAATCTCTGGAGTGAGACTTGAACCTTTTGGCTCCAAAGTGAGAATGCTGCTCACTGACCCATGTTGACACGTCAGCTTTTCTTGCTGAAGGGCAATGTTGGCGTAGCATTGACCTCCCTTCATGAGTTAAAAGGGGCAGTAGACCTGCCTTATCCAACTTTATTTTAGGATTAGAGCTCATTAACAGACCTTGAATTCCAGCTGGTGTATTTAATTTGCATGCCAGTGTTATTTTCTGACATGGATGGAACTCTGATTGATGTGACATGATAAGGATGAAGTTGTAATTAAATGTTGTTCCACGGTGTCAAAATTGAATAGATAGAATTTCCTGCTATTCTCCTCCTCTCCCCCCAAGGATGTGTGCAGCTTAAATCTCCTTGGCTGTGTAATTTTGCTAATCATTGTTGGTTTGATTGTTGTACTGGGTAACCATTGCATAATCTATTCAGCATACCAAGGGGAGTGAATGGTAAACATCAAGGGGCCGCATTACCGTGCCATGATGGGTACTGATGACTGCTGGGCCAATCACAGTCTTATCCAATCTACCATTTCCATCAGTTTTGCCCCCAAACAGCAAAGGCGACAGAAGCAATGCCACAAGAAAATGAATGTGTAAGGTTTTAAAGATCTTTCCAAAGTAGTCAGTGTCAGGGCAGCAGTCAGTCAGTGCCTGATTGCTAACCCCTTATCTCCAGCTGCTAGGAGCTAGTGTGCCCTTAGTGCCTGGTCAACCCTAAAGTCCTCAATAGCACGCACCTGCAAGAGGTCAATGGTCTTTCTATGAGGAACCGTCATAACTGGTATGACGAGACAAAAATGACCAAGAGATACACGATCTAATCGAGCATAAGCATAGAACTTTCATTGACTGGGAACTCTATCTTAGCCCGAGAAAAACAGCGGTCTTACAGGAGGCTGATGGCAGCAATACAGCATGAAACGCATGACAAAAAACTAATGTTGAGGAGAAAGAACACAGGAGATCCAATAATACGTGGACATCAATGACATGTGGTTTCTTCAGTGCTGTCATGTTGATCCTTGGCCCAAGCTCTTGAGCGCCCAACTTGCTGAGAGTCAAGCATGAAGGGGAACTCATCAAGGACATGGAGGTAGTCAGTGCTCATTGGAGAGAATGTTTTGAAGAACTCCTCAACCGCAACTCTGTCTCTGATACAAATGTTCTCCATTCCATTCCTCAATAACTTGTCTGGCTCAGTCCATAGTTAAATTGAAAAAGCCATTTGACAGCTGAAAAACAACAAACCCTTGGAGCATACAAAATCCTTACTGAAATTATGAAATGTGCACAATCTCATGTATCTTCCCTTCAGATGAAGTATACGCTGGGGAACATTAGGGATGCTGTGATTGTGACTATATTCAAGAAGGGAGACAGGTCAGATTGTGGTAACTACAGAGGAGTCTCCCTAGTATCTGCCACAGGGAAGATCACTGCAAGGATTCTCCTCAATTGCCTCCTTCCAGTGGCTGGGGAACTCTTTCCAGAGGTGCAGTACAGCTTTCTACCATCAAAAGACCACAGACATGATACTGTATCGCAAATTCAAGCATATTACAAGGAATGGCACTCACTGCTCTGTATGGCCTTTTTCAACATCACAGAAGCCTTGTATTCTAGCAAAGGCTTATGAGTATTTGCCTCAAATTTGGGTGTCATCACAAATTTATCACCATCCACCTCTTATCCCACAATGACATGAATGTTGTGATCCTCACCAATGGAACCACTATAAATTCTACTCATTGTAAACTGAGGTCAAAAAGGTTATGTCATTGCATCGACCCTCTTCTCCATTTTCCTCATTGCAGCTGCACCTCACCTCCAGCAAATAATCCACAGGCATGGAGATAATCTACAGAACTGATGGAAACTGTTCCACTTATGCCACCTTCCATCCAAAACAAAAGCACCCAGTCATAGAGCTTCAGTGTGTAGATGACACTTGTATGTGCTCACTGAGAAACTGAGCTCCAGGTTATTGTTGACGAAGCATATGAGAAAACATGCCTTTTACTAAATACCAGGAAAACTAAGGTCCTCTTCCAACCAGCTCCCACAGCAAAACACTCTCTTCCCCTGACCCCCAATGATTAAGATTAATGGACAACGTGGACGTTTTCCTTATCATGGGAGCCTCCTATAAGAACATAAGAAATACGAGCAGGAGTAAACTGTGTAGCCCATTGAGCTTGCTTTGCCAATCAATACGACCATGACTAATCATGCATTTCATTTTCCCGCCTGCTCCCCATATCCTTTAATTTCCTGAGAGACCAAAAATCTGCCAATCCCAGTTTTAAATATATTCATCGATGGAGCATCCAAAACCCTTTGGTATAGAGAATTCCAAAGAATCACGACCTTAGGAGTGAAGAAATTTCTCCTTATCTCAGTCATAAATGATCATCTCCTTATCTTGAAACTGTGCCCATGTGTTTTTGATTCTCTGACCAACAGAAACAATCTCTCTGTACACCCTATCAAACCCCTTTCAGAATTTTGTAAGTTACAATGAAATGGTGTCTCATTCTTTTAAACTCCAGAGAATAGAAGCCCAATTTACTCAGTTGCTCATCATAAGACAACTCCAACCCCAGGGACCAATTTAGTGAACATTTGCTGTACTGCTTCCAATGCAAATATATTCTTCAAGTGGAGACCACAATTACACACACTATTCCAGAAGTGGTCTGAAAAAAACCCTGTCCAATTGTAGCAAGGCGTCTTTCTTCTTATACTCCAATCCCCTTGAAATAAAAGTTGACATGCCTTTTGCCTTCCTGATTGCTTGCTGTACCTACATGTCAACTTTCTGTGTCCCTTGTACAACCCAAGTCTCTTTGAACACCGCTTAGGAGTTTCTCACATTTTAAAAATATTCTGCTTTTTTAATTTTTGCTTCAAAGTGAATAACTTCACAATTCCCTATATTATACTCCATCTGGCATCTTGTTACCCACTTATCTAACCAACCTATCTATATCTTGTTGCTTCCTCTGTGTCCTCCCCAAAGGACATCAATAACCTTAGATCCATTACTCTCTGTCTCTTCATCTAAGTCAGTATGCAGATTGTAAGTAGTTGAGGCCCAAGCACTGATCTTTGGAGCGCACTATTATTCAATGTTGTCAAGTTGGAAGAAGTTCAATTTAGGCCCACTGTTTTCTATCCATTAACTAATCCTCCATCCTTGCTAATGTACTACTTTCAACTTCATGAGCCCTGATTTGGCTAACTGGCCTGTAGTTCACTGCTTGCTCCATCCCTCCTTTCTTGAAAAATAGTGTAACATTTGCCAGCTTCCAATCTCGTTGGGCCATTCCTGAATCTAAGGAATTTTGGAAAATCATAGCTAACATATCCACTATCTCTGCAACTATCTCTTTTAGAACACTACGGTGTTAGCCATCAGGTCCTGGGGGTTTGTCAGATTTTAGTCCCTCAAATTTCTCCATTACTTTATCTCTGTTGATATTAATTTCCTTACTTTTAGCCCATAGGTTATGATCTATTTATGGTTTTGGAATTTGTCTTCTACTATGAAGACAGACCCAATATATGTGTTCCTTTCCTCTGCCATATCCTTGATCCCCATGATAATTTCTTCTGTCTCTGCATCTAAGAGACCAACATTTACTTGAGCTGCTCTCTCCCTTTTTATATACTTATAAAAGCTCTTGCAACCTGTTTTTATATTTCTGGCTAGCTTACTCTTTTTATTCTATCAACTGTTGCTGATCTTTTGATGGTTTTCTAAAACACTCCTAATCTCAGACTTTCTACTGTTTTTTGCAACATTTAAAGCCTCTCTTTTTTTAATCCAATACTATCCTTAACTTCCTTAGCAGATGGGTCCTTCTTGCTGTGCTTGCATTCTTTAGTGGAATGTATTTTTGTTGAACATTTTGAATGATTTGTTTAATTGTCTCCTACCTTTGAGCCTATTTGCCCAATTAACCTTAGTCAATGGAAAGCGATGTAATTGGCTTTGTCTAAGTTTAAAATTTTTGTTTGCGATTGGAATATGTCACTTTCAAACTTAACATGGAATTGAGTGGTGTTATGGCCACTTTTTCCCAGTGTATCTTTACTATGACATTACTAATTAACCCTGCTTCATTACAGAATACTAAATTTAAGATAGTCTTTATACCTAGTTGGTTCCACTGTGTACTGGTCCAAGATATTGTCATGAAAACATTCTACAAACTCATTTTCTAAACCATTCTTCCTAATTTCATTGTCCAAGTCTGTATGAAGTCCCACCACAATTATCGCATTGCCTTTGTTACAGGCTCCAATAATTTCTTGTTTAATGCTCTGTCTAATGATATAACAGTTGTTAGGGGGCTTATAATCTACTCTCGCCAGTGTTTTCTAATTTATTATTCCTAATTTCCACCCATATTAATTCTACTTCATGATCGTTAGACCAGATCCTTTCTCACTGGTATCCTTTATGACATCCTTTACTATCGAGGCTGCCCCACCTCCTTTGCTATTCTGTCTGTCTTTCCCAAATATTATGTATCCTGGAATATTTATTTCTCAACCATGATCATCTTGAAGCAATGTTTCTGTAATGGCGATCAGATCTAAATCCTATCTAAACCTCTACTTATGCCACTAATTAATTTATCTTATTGCTGATTCTTTGTGCATTCAATAAAAGCCTTTAATTTCATTTTAAAAATTCTATTCCCTGACCTTATTCACTGATGTACATTCTTTGTTTGGTAAAGACACAAGTCCCAGCCCAGTTCAAGTGGAGCCCAGCCCACAAGAATAGCTCCCCCTTTCCTAAGTACTGATGCTACTGCCTCCAATGAATCAAAACCCCATTTTCCCGCAACATTATTTGAGCCATGAGTTTAGTTCTCTAACCTGTTTAACCCTATGCAGATTGAGTATTGCTCAGGTAACAATCCAGATATGATTACCTTTGATGTTTTGCTTTTTAATTTGGACCTAACTCCTCAAATTCTTTTAGCAAAACATCATTCCTCGTACTATCTGTGTCATTGGTTTCCACATGGACCAAGACAACTACATCCTTCCTCTCCCATTCCAGATTCTCTCCAGTCATGAGGAGATATCTTTAATCCTGGCATAATCTTTGGAGTTCCGTGTCATGGCTGCAGAGTACTGTATCCACCTCCTGATGATGCTGTATCACTACCATATTCCTCTTCATTCCACCAACTTAAATGGCATCCATCACCATGGTACCATAAAACCATAGAAATAGGAACAGGAATAGGCGATTCAGCCTTTCAAGCCTGCTTCACCATTTAATAAGATCATGGCTGATCAAAGCCTACTTTCCTGCGTTATGTCCCTGACCCTTCATTCCCCTACTGATTAAAATCCTATCAATCTCAGCCTTGAAAATATTCAAGGACTCTGCCTCCACTGCCTGGGGTAAAGAATTCCAAAGATTACAATTCTTTGAGAAAATGAATTCTTCCTCAAATCTGTCTTAAATGAACATCCCCTATTCTGCAACTATGCCCTCTGATCCTACACTCTTCCATGAATGGAAACATCCTCCAACATTTACCCTGTTTAATCCCCTAAGAATCTTATATATTTCAATCATATCACCTCTCATTCTTCTGAACTCCAAGGAGTTGAGATCCAACCTGTTTAATCTTTCCTAATATGGCAGTCCCTCCATTAGCTTGGATTGTCCTAGTAAATCTCCTCTGTACTGCCTCCAGTGGTATATCTTTCCTTACCTTGCAGTCCTTCTCTTAATCTACATAATTAGCAAGTACCTCATTTGTATCTGTTGGACAAAATGGACAAAATCAGGGGCTGAGACTCCTTCATTAATGCATGCTGGCTGCCTGTACCTGCCTGACTTGTAGTCACACTCTCCTGTCTCTGATCAATGACCAACTCTAAAGTTCTGCCTCTTCTAAGGGATGTGACCGTCTCCTAGAATAAAGTGTCCAGGTAATTTTATCACTCCCTGATGCATTGCAGTGCCTGCAGCTCAGCCTCCAGTTCAGTGTCTGAGCTGAAGCTCATGAAGGTGCAGACACTTACTACAGATGTGTTTGCCCTGGGTCATATTGTAGTGTAGTTGTAACTACATCACTTGTCCTGCCACCTTTATTATGTGTTAAATAATTTTTCCTTAATTTCCTACTACTACCAATATCCTTCACAATTGCTAGTAGACCTTAGCACTACATATAAAACCTTACAATTATTAATAAATTATAAACTTCTGAATGATAAAGGAGCAAAATACTCATAAACCAATTACTTACTGTGACCTGGCACTTTGATTATGATTCCTCTTGCACTGTTTTCCGACTCCCCTCACTGTTAATGGCCCCGCTTCTCTTGCTGTTAATCGCCTTGTTTTTCTTGCACTCTTACTGTTAATGGCCCCTCGACTGCTCTCGCATTCTCTTGCTGTAAATGGCCAGGCTGCTCTTCTCGCACTCCTCTTGATAAAGGCAGGCATGGTTGACAAAATTTATAATCATCGCCAGCTGAACCTTCAACAGATCTTCAACAAAGGAAAAGAGCATTTGAGGACCAGGATCTCAAAACACGAGACTAAGGTCATGGTTTACCAGGCAGTCAAGATCCCTGTGCTCCAAACGCACCAAAGATTTACATAATCTGCAGGAGGGGGAGGTAATGGCCTAGTGGTATTATCACTAGACTATTAATCCAGAAGCACAGCTAATGTTCTGTGGATCAGGGTTCAATTCCCACCATGGCAGATGGTGGAATTTGAATTCAAATAAAAAAATGCCTGGTATTAAGAATCTACTGATGACCATGAAACCATTGTCGATTGTTGGAAAAACCCATCTCTTTCACTAATGTCCTTTAGGGAAGGAAATCTGCTGTCCTTATCTGGTCTGGCCTACATGCGACTCCAGAACCACAGCAATGTGGTTGACTCTCAACTGCCCTCGGGCAACTAGGGATGGGCAATCAATGCTGGCCAGCCAGCGACGCCCATGCCCCAGGAATGAATAAAAGAAGCACCTCAAAGCACTGGAGAAGTACCACCAGCAGAATCTTCATGAGTCCTCCAAATCTGGTGACAAGAAAGACAATCCAATTCCAAACCAACCTGTGTTGAAGCGTTGATCACTCAAAACCAGCTCTGTTGGGTGAGACATGTCCTCATATACCTGACACCATACTCCCGAAGCAATTGTTCTACCCTGAGCTCAGTCTCCATAGGAGACTCCCAGGATGACAGCAGAAACACTTTGGGATGGTCTTCAAGCATCCCTGAAATGGTTAAACATACTCATCAACTCACAGAAATCCCTGGCTTGTAACCAACCAAAATGGATAAGACTCATTCGGAAAGTCACTAAACACATTGATGTGCAGAAGCTTTGGAGAGAGCTCACAAACCTCAAAACAGCCCATCTACCCAACCCTTCAAGCAGCACTTGCCCTGCACGTGGCAGAGTCTGCAGATCACACTGAGGATTTAGCAGCCTTCCAAAACACATTGAATTGAAGTGTAAGCAAGTTATCGTTGATCCCCAATGGATTGCCAAAGAAAAAGAAGAAAAGTAAACATCAAAGCAGTTATGCTGTAATATTACTGTTTCCCATAGAAATTGACTAAGAATTAATAATTTAGAACATGTTATCTATTATTAATCAAAAGAAATAATTGGAAGTCTGCCTTTGATTCCCTGTATAATACAAAATGTGAGACTTCACAGATATTGGTAATGCTGGTTATTAAGCCTAAAACAAAAGCAAGAAGCGAAATATACCATTGCTGTACAGGTTGTGAAAGAGCATAAAAGATTTAAATCTTTGGATAGTACAGCTGATGAAAGATTTATTCTATTTTGTTTGAGAAAGCTCTTGGGAAAGGATGATTTGGAAATAGTCAGGAGATTATTTGACTCAATCCCAGTAACGATTTGAGAGGGTGTGTTGGGTAAGCTGATCATCGCACTAGTCATTAAATGCAGACTAGGCACTGTTTCCATCTCTGATTTCCCTTTGTGCGAGTTATTCGTCTCAGTTTCAGAGAGGTGCTGAGCGTGGCTAGATCGTTCGTGCAATGTGCAAGAACCAGCTGATTATCGAGCACCATAGGCACAGACCTTTGAGAAGTTCACCTGCTCAATCCTGTGTATGGCGTGGGAAAACCAAGAATGAGCAAAAGAGAAAATAATAAAATACTGTTAGATCTGACTCAGGATTGACCCACTCTTTCATTAACAACCCCACTGTGAATATAATGTCCTCAACTAGTTTATTAATCTGCTGAAAGACTCAAGCTCTTGATTCTATTCAACGCGCAGAGAGCCACTTAGTATAGCACGTCCCTCTCTTCAATTCCCTTTGTTTAAATGAATTTTGTGATGTGGTATGAACAACATTTACCAAAAGGTTTCATGTTTGATTCCTCAATCTCAGTTGAGGAATTGGTAGGCTTCATTGTGATGTCCATTGTAGTAGAATGACCTAATGTGCATTGTGTAGGTCATGACCAATAACTACATTGGGTTAGATATTTGAAGCATATAATTAAATGCAGCATTTGATTTGATTTATTATTGTCACATGTATTAGTATACAGTGGAAAGTATTGTTTGTTGCGCGCTATACAAAGTTTAAAGTTAGTTTGTTAGTCACAAGTAAGGCTTACGTTAACATGGCAATGAAGTTACTGTGAAATTCCCCTAGTCGCCACACTCCGGCGCCTGTTTGGGTACACTGAGGGAGAATTTAGCATGGCCAATGCACCTAACCAGCTTATCTTTCAGACTGTGGGACGAAACCGGAGCACCTGGAGGAAACCCATGCAGACACAGGGAGAATGTGCAAACTCCACACAGACAGTGACCCAAGCCGGGAATCAAACCTGGGTCCCTGGCGCTGTAAGGCAGCAGTACTAACCACTGTGCCAGCATGACCAGGCATACCGTTCATAGGGAAGGAAATGAGAAAGTGCAGAATGTAGTGTTACAGTCATAGCTATGGTATAGAGAAAGATCAACTTAATGCAAAGTAGGTCCATTCAAAAGTCTGATGGCAGCAGGGAAGAAGCTGTTCTTGAGTCGGTTGGTACGTGACCTCAGACGTTTGTACCTTTTTCCCGACAGAAGAAGGTGGAAGAGAGAATGTCCGGGGTGCATGGGGTCCTTAATTATGCTGGCTGCTTTTCCGAGGCAACAGGAAATGTAGACAGAGTCAATGGATGGGAGGCTGTTTTGCGTAATGGATTGGTCTACATTCTCGACCTTTTGTAGTTTCTTGCGATCTTGGGCAGAGCAGGAGCCATACCAAGCTGTGATACAACCAGAAAGAATTAATTATATATTGTAGCAAGGAGACATTTACCAGAACGTACTTCATACTCTAGATCTGCCCTGCAAATTCCCGCTGGTGATAAAGTTGCTGTAAGGTTGAGGTCCATTATAACATCTGAACTGAAATATGGAATGCCTCCACTCCAGTGCCCTCCTGGGTTTGTGCATTGGCTGTCTTGTATACCAGCAAGTTTTGTTGATCTCAGCCAGGGCAGGAGTTGAGCACTGTAGTCATCCTGAGCTAAAGGGAAGCAACCAGTTTTCCCACACCCATTGCAACAGGTTTTGAGGCCAGGAAAGGGCCTGCTAATACTGACACAACCTGTGCATGAATTGGCCAGTAAGGCCTTCAGGAGAGTAGAGAGTAGTGAAAATCAGCTACCAATGTGAATGTACAAGCCAGCAAAGTTAAACTTTTACATGTTTATGTTAGGAAATGTCTTCTAGTTCCAAGTTGTCTGTGTTTTGACAGTTCCCTTTGTGCCAGATTTTCCCCTTTTATCCCATGGGGCTGATGTGCCAACTATCTAACAACCGCAAATGTGTAATGTCTACACAAGATAGAGACAATTTGTTAGGCAGCGTCTGTGGAGAGAAACGAGAGTTAACTTTTCAGGTCAGTGACTTTTCATCAGAACTGAAAAAAATAGAACTGTCACAGAAGAACTTTTGACATTTCTATCATTCTTCAGTTCTGATGTAGGGGCATTGACCTGAAATGCTTTTTCTCTCCACAGATGTTGCCTGACCTGCTGAATCTCTCCAGTCTTTTTTGTGCTTATTTCAGATTTCCAGTGTCCACAGTATCTTTCTTTGTAAAGAGACAGTTGCCTTTTATCTAGTGCCTGTCATGTCTCAACAGTATTACAGCTCATGATTAAGTTTTTCAATCTGCCCCACGTTGTAGGCAGATGAGGGAGTCATTTTGCACACTGCACAATCCTCTAACTAGCACAGTTGAATGACTAATGAACCTGTTTTTACTGATAATGTTTGAAAAGAATGGTTGGCCAAAGTATTGGCAGAATACCTATCTCCTCTTTGAATAACCCCGTGTTATCTTTTATGTTTCCCTGCAGAAGTAGATGGGGTATTGGTTTAATGGTAATATAAAAGATGGCTTCTCTGAGAATATAGTGTTCCTTTAATACAGCCTTGATTCTAATGTACAAATCTTGCTTGTACTTGTACTTTAATTAAGTAATCCATCACTTTTCTAAGCTCCAGCGGAAACAAGCCTCGCCTATCCAACCTATTCTCATAAAACAACCCCTTCATTAGATACATAAGCTCTTGATTGGTAAGGAGGTCAAAGGGTGTGGAGAAAAGGTGGAAGAATGGGGTTGGGAAACCTCATCAGCCATGATTGAATGGTGGAGCAGATTTGATGGGCTGAATGGTCTAATTCTGCTCCCATATCTGATGCTCTTATTTCAGGTATCAATCTAGTAAAATAAAAGCAAATTGCTGCGGATGCTGGAGTCTCAAACAAAAACAGAAAATGCTGGAAATTCTCAGCAGGACTGAGAGCATCTGTGGAGAGGGAATAGAGCCAGTGTTTCAACTCTGGATTACTCTTCATCAGAGCTAAAGAAACCTGGAAATAAGATGAGATTTATGCAGTTAGGGAGGCAGGAGGAGTGGAGCAGTAGGGGCTGGATGGTCCCTATGGAGATATTGACAAAGATGTCATGGACAAAAAGGGGTAGAAATGGCTGTGATTAGGGCCAAGAAGGGTGCTGATAGTGGCACATTAAGTGATCAGAAAATGTTAAATGGCAGAACAAAGGTAAGCAGTGTGTCAAAGGACGAGCTTGAATAGGTAACAGATGGCCTGAGTGGAGTGGGGGAAGGGGGGATGGTGGTAAGGGAAAAAAGACAGGAAGTGGGGAAAAACTAGGAGATGGAAAAATGAATTAATGGCAGAAATGAAAATAAATGGATAGAAATAAACATGGGGTGAAGTCCCTGCGGGACTCCACTCATTATATCTTGCCAAAGACTCATTTCTGCATTCTCTGTTTTCTGCCAGCGAGCCAATTTTCTATCTAGGCTAATATGTTACCCCTACACCATGAGTTTTTATTTTCTGCAATAACTTCTGATGTAGCATCTTATCAAATGTCTTCTGGAAAACCTACAGCTTCTCTTTATCCACACTGCATATTGAGACATTGATAAGGATACAAGACTGGGCGGAGAAGTGGCAGATGGAGTTCAACCCAGATAAGTGTGAGGTGGTTCATTTTGGCAGGTCAAATAGGATGGCGGAATATAATATTAATGGTAGAACTCTTGGCAGTGTGGAAGATCAGAAGGATCTTGGGGTCCGAGTTCATAGGACACTCAAAGCAGCTGTGCAGGTTGAGGCTGTGGTTAAGAAGGCATATGGTGTACTGGCCTTCATCAATCGAGGAATTGAGTTTAGGAGTCGTGAGATAATGTTGCAGCTATATAAGACCCTGGTCAGACCACACTTGGAGTACTGTGCTCAGTTCTGGTCGCCTCATTACAGGAAGGATGTGGAAGCCACAGAAAGGATGCAGAGGAGATTTCCAAGGATGTTGCCTGGGTTGGGGAGCATGCCTTATGAGGATAGGTTGAGTGAGCTCGGCCTTTTCTCCTTGGAGAGATGAAGGATGAGGGGTGACCTGATAGAGGGGTATAAGATGTTGAGAGGTATTGATCGAGTGGATAGTCAGAGGCTTTTTCCCAGGTCTGAAATGGTTGCCACAAGAGGACACAGGTTTAAGGTGCTGGGGAGTAGGTACAGAGGAGATGTCAGGGGTAAGTTTTTCACTCAGAGGGTGGTGGATGCGTGGAATGGGCTGCCAGCAACGGTGGTGGAGGCGGATTCGATAGGGTCTTTTAAGAGACTTTTAGATAAGTACATGGAAATTAGTAAGATAGAGGGTTATAGGTAAGCCCCTAGTAATCGCTAAGGTAGGGATATGTTCGGCACAACTTTGTGGGCTGAAGGGCCTGTATTGTGCTGTAGTTTTTCTATGTTTTTATGTTTCTATATTATTCCTTCAAAGAACTCTAATAAATTGGTAAGTGCTCGGGCATCAATTTTTTACAATTTACATCAATGACTTAAATGAGGGGAGCGAAGGCATGGTATCTAAATTTGCGGATGGCACAAAGAAAGGTAGGAAAGTGTGTTGTGAAGAAGACATTAGGAATTTGCAGACAGATATAAATAGGCTGAGAAAGTGGGCAAAAATCTGGCAAATGGAGTATGTGTGGAAATATGAAGTTGTTCACTTTAATTAAAGATAATTTTCCTGTCACAAAATCATGCTGACTTTTACCGATTTGCCTTGGGTTTTTCGAAGTGCCCAACTGAAACCTCCTGAACGACCGATTTTAGCACCTTCCCCACAATTAGTCAACCTAATTGGCCTAAAGTTTCCTGTTTTCTGCCTCCCTCCCTTCTTGAATAGAGGGGTTTTATTTATGAATTTCCCGTCTGATGGAACCTTTCCAGAATTTAGCAAATTTTGGAAATTTAACACCAACACATCTAATTCATTAGCGAACTCTTTTTAGGACACTAGGCTGATGCCCATCGGAACCTGAATACTTGGCAGCTCAGACCTCCATCAGTTTGCTCAGTAACTTTTCCCCAGTGATTGTAATTTCACCAAGTTCTCTCCTTTCAGCCTCCTGATGTACAGCTATTACTGGAATGTTTTTTGTACTCTTTGTGAAAACTGAAGCAAAATATTTCATTCACCATCTACCAGTGAGAGATATTGTGAAGGCAAGATTTCAAGGAAAGAGAGGAAGAGAATGTCAATGCTGGATGGCTTGAAAACTGAAAAAGATTATTGGCAAATGAAAAGATTGGCACAGAACCGAATCATGGAAAGACTATTATGAGCCAAGGACCTGCCTTTGTGCAGGGCTGTTGATAGGTTATAGCTGTAACATATGGTCAGTCTGATATCAAATTGGACAGATTCAATGCCTACATTTGAAGGTTGATGTATATGTTTAACAGTTAATGTATTCTAGTGTCAATGCCCATGGAGGTACCATATGAAGGAGATGGTGATGCCATTCAGGCATACGCCAGTACGAAGAATAGAGATTCTGGTTCACACCTTGACAAATGGGTGACATGGGGGGAAAAAAAACTGCAAGGAAGGAATCCATTGAAGAAAGCTTTGGGGCCATCCGAACCAGTCTCAGCTTTCCCTCACAGGAATTATCCCAAAGGAAGTAAATACACACACCACGTGGAGCAGCTGAACCTCTATATCACATTTTCATAGCTACAGAGACCAACCCGCTTCACATTTACTGTTTGATTGTGCTGAGCATCTGTTCCACATATACAACAAATGGCGACAAATGCCCGAGGTGGCTGGTCACACTTGGCAGGTCAGTCAACCTCAGTGGAGAGAACAGGGGACTCCGTGTTTCAGGTGTGGACTCTTCAAAATGGATCCAACTGTGCAGAAACCAATCAGCAATGCAAAGCAAATTTCTGCAGCAGGAGGCAACATAGCAGCATGGAACCTCTCCAATATTAATACACAGTGAGTGTCTCAAGTATTACTAAGTGAGGAAAATCAGTCATAAAGTAACCGCTCCTGGTCACTATTTAATAAAGCAAGATGTTTACTTCCAAAATAATGTACACTGGGAATCACATCTCCCTTAGTCCCAATGTGCAGTAGAGCACACTGTTGAATTCGAAACTGAGCTCCAGCTATTCCATTTATCAGTCTCCTCCTTGTGTACAGGATGGGCTGAAGCAATGAGTGGAGAAGTGCAAAAAAAGTCAAAGATGACAAAAAATTTAAAGTTAAGGTTTATTTATTAGTCACAAGTAGGCTTACATTAACACTGCAATGAAGTTACTGTGAAAATCCCCTAGTCGCCACACTCCGGTGCCTGTTTGGGTACACTGAGGGAGAAGTTAGCGTGGCCAATACACCTAACCAGCACGTCTTTCGGACTGTGGGAGGAAACCGGAGCACCCAGAGGAAATCCACGCAGATACGGGGAGAACGTGCAAACTCCACAGACAGTGACCCAGGCCGGGAATCGAACCCGGGTCCCTGGTGCTGTGAGGCAGCAATGCTAACCACTGTGCCACCATGCTGCCCCCACTGTATCTCCAATTCTGTTAGTCTATAAAGTGATGCGTTCAGCTTGTGTGCAGTAGCCAAATGGATCAAATCATTGACAGCATGCAGCAAGTGTGTTTGATGGCTGAACTAAAGTCTGGATATCACCAAATCACGGTTACAAAGGATGCTGCCCACGCACTGTACTTACGACTTGGCAGTAACTGTATGATGCGTGTTACTGTGGATCCAACGTAAGGAGCTGCAATATTCTGGACCTCAGAATGCTGGTTAAAATGTCACGTAGATAAATAATAATAAACAGCAGATTCTTAAACAGAACACTATGTATCAACAGTCTTCAACAAAATACGTTATGCTAAATTGGAGACCTTGGCCTGATGCACAATAATAAACCTAGGCACTAAATTAAAAAGCAGAACCTCAAAGGTTATAATCTCTGGTTTATTACCTGAGTTCCGTGCAAATTGCCTTAAGCCACAGAAAATTAGAGAGATGAAACATGGTTCAAAGACTGGTATGGGAGAAGTGAGTTGGGGTTTGTGAGATCAAGTAATGCAACATTAATCAGAGATCAAACTTAGGATCTCTTTGTGTAAAGCGTAGTTTAGTATTGTATAGGAATGGGAGAAGTGACTGGTGAGCACATTAGCTTGGGAGAACCTAAATGACATGGAACTAAAATTCACAAGATGATACTCTAGTTTTGGGGAAAGCAGGTTCGACGCTGCCTAACCAATTTTCAAAACAAATTAACTGCAGGCTTAATAAAACTCTTGGTTATTAATACCTGCACACGAATACTAATGACAGTCTGATGCAAGATCCTGAGTTTATTTTTACATCAGACACTCTTCATTTTATTATGAACTTGGACTTTTCGTGTCTAGTCGGCTCTGTCGCCTCGCAGTCGTGTTCAATTCCTATGGTGTTTGCTGCCAATATAGACGCTAAGAAGCTCTGTTTACAACAACAATTTGTATTTATTTAAACAACTAGGGCCATTAATGTAATAAATAATGAGGGATTGAGAAATTAAGTGCATATGTTCTGCAACACTATGTGGAGGAAAAAATAATATGCACATTGTGCTTTTTAATATGGGTACTCGGGAAGATCCACAGAACATTGATTTATGTAGTAGGATGATAATTACATTACCGTTTGCTGATTGCAGTAGAGAGACTTGTACAGCCATGGAGAATAGCAGGACCCCAGCTGTGTGAACATTCAGAATATAATTTGATTAAGATGAGGGACAATAATAGAGAAAGATAACAGCTGTAGCACCTCACCTTACATGGAATCATAGAATTTACAGCACAGTAAGAGACCATTTTCTGCATTACAACGGTGATTACACTTCAAAAATACTTCATTGCCTGTTAAGTGCTTTTGGATATCCTGAGGCCATGCGAAGTACCATATAAATATAAGGCTTTCTTACCACTTGATTGCCTGCCCACCCTACTGGTCAATGCTGGTGTTTATGCTTCACGTGAGTCTTCTCCCACAATTCGGTGTGAGCGACCACAATTCGGTGTCTTTCATTATTGCAATGGAGAGGGATAGGGCCGTACGGCAGGGCAAGGTTTATAATTGGGGGAGGGTTAATTATGATGTGATTGGGCAAGAATTAGGGAGCATAAGATGGGAACAAAAGCTGTCAGGGAAAGGCACAAATGAAAAGTGGAGCTTGTTCAAGGAACAAATACTGCGTGTCCTTGATAGGTATGTCCCTGTCAGGCAGGGAGGAAATGGCCGAGCGAGGGAACCTTGGTTCACAGAAGAGGTTGAATGTCTTGTCAAGAGGAAGAAGGAAGCGTATGTAAGGATGAGAAAACAAGGTTGAGTTGGGTCCATTGAGGGTTACAAGTTAGCAAGGAATGAGCTGAAAAAAGGGCTTAGGAGAGCTAGGAGGGGGCATGAGAAGTCCTTGGCGGGTCGGATCAAGGAAAACCCCAAGGCTTTTTACTCTTATGTGAGAAATAAAAGAATGACCAGGGTGAGGTTAGGGCCGGTCAAGGACAGGAGTGGGAACTTGTGCATGGAGTCAGAAGAGATAGGAGAGGCGATGAATGAATACTTTTCTTCAGTGTTCACCAAGGAGAGGGGCCATGTTTTTGAGGATGAGTGTGTGATACAGGCTGATAGGCTGGAGGAGCCAGATGTTCTGAGGGAAGATGTATTAGCAATTTTGAAAAACCTGAAGGTCGATAAGTCCCCTGGGCCAGATGAGATATATCCTAGGATTCTTTGGGAGGCAAGGGATGAGATTGCAGAGCCTTTGGCTTTGATCTTTGGGTCCTCACTGTCCACGGGGATAGTGCCAGAGGACTGGAGAGTGACAAATGTTGTTCCCCTGTTCAAGAAAGGAAATAGGAATGACCCTGGTAATTATAGGCCGGTTAGTCTTACTTCGGTGGTCGGTACGTTAATGGAAAAGGTCCTGAGGGATAGGATTTACGACCATTTAGAAAGATCATAGAAAGAAATCATAGAATCATCATAGAAACCCTACAGTACAGAAAGAGGCCATTCGGCCCATCGAGTCTGCACCAACCACAATCCCACCCAGACCCTACCCCCATATCTCTACATATTTTACCCTCTAATCTACGCATCCCAGGACACTAAGGGGCAATTTTAGCATGGCCAATCAACCTAACCCACACATCTTTGGACTGTGGGAGAAAACCGGAGCACCCGGGGGAAACCCACGCAGACACGAGGAGAATGTGCAAACTCCACACAGACAGTGACCCGGGAATCGAACCCAGGACCCTGGAGCTGTGAAGCAGCAGTGCTAACCACTGTGCTACCGTGCCGTGCAGCTTAATCTGGGATAGTCAACACGGATTCGTGAAGGGTAAGTCTTGCCTCACGAATTTGATTGACTTTTTTGAGGTAACTAAGTGTGTCGATGAAGGTCGAGCAGTTGATGTCATGTACATGGATTTTAGTAAGGCGTTTGATAAGGTCCCCCATGGTCGGCTCATGAAGAAAGGTAAGGAGGTGTGGGATAGAGGGAAATTTGGCCAATTGGATAAGTAACTGGCTATCTCATAGAAGACAGAGGGTGGTGGTGGATGGAAAATTTTCAGACTGGAGACCAGTTACCAGCGGTGTACCACAAGGATCAGTGCTGGGTCCTCTGCTATTTGTGATTTTTATCAATGACTTGGAGGAGGGGGCTGAAGGGTGGATCAGTAAATTTGCGGATGACACCAAGATTGGTGGAGTAGTGGATGAGGTGGAGGGCTGTTGTAGGCTGCAAAGAGACATTGATAGAATGCAGAGCTGGGCCGAAAAATGGCAGATGGAGTTTAACCCTGATAAGTGCGAGGTGATTCATTTTGGTAGGACAAATTTGAATGCGGATTACAGGGTCAAAGGTAGGGTTCTGAGGAATGTGGAGGAACAGAGAGATCTTGGGGTTCATATCCACAGATCTCTGAAGGTTGCCACTCAAGTGGACAGAGCCGTGAAGAAGGCCTATAGTGTGTTAGTGTTTATTAACAGGGGGTTTGAGTTTAAGAGCCGTGGGATTATGCTGCAACTGTACAGGACCTTGGTGAGACCACATTTGGAATATTGTGTGCAGTTCTGGTCACCTCACTATAAGAAGGATGTGGAAGCACTAGAAAGAGTGCAAAGGAGATTTACCAGGATGCTGCCTGGTTTGGAGGGTAGGTCTTATGAGGAAAGGTTGAGGGAGCGAGGGCTTTTCTCTTTGAGCGGAGGAGGTTGAGAGGCGACTTAATAGAGGTTTATAAGATGAGTGGACGTTCAGAGACTATTTCCTCGGGTGGATGTAGCTGTTACTAGGGGGCATAACTATAAGGTTCGTGGTGGGAGATATAGGAGGGATGTACAAGGTAGGTTCTTTACTCAGAGAGTGGTTGGGGTGTGGAATGGACTGCCTGCTGTGATAGTGGAGTCGGACACTTTAGGAACTTTCAAGCGGTTATTAGATAGGCACATGGAGCACACTAGAATGATGGGGAGTGGGATAGCTTGATCTTGATTTCATGAAAGGTTCGGCACAACATCGTGGGCAGAAGGGCCTGTACTGTGCTGTACTGTTCTATGTTCTCTCACCCTTCTTCAACTTGCCTTTTCAGCATAACCCTCGATTCTTTTCTCCCTAATTTACTTAGCTAGCTTCCTCTTAAATCCTGCTATGCTGTTTACCTCAGTTGCCATATGGTAGCAAGTTCCACATATGGCTGGGATTTTGAAAATCTGTGTACATTTCCTCCTTTTGTTTTATTCCCATTTCCCCTTCAGTCAATTTTAACCTGTATCTATTGATCAGTGTGGACAGGAGTTGGTGCGGCAGTATTTGCAGAGCGTTTAAAGTGCTGTCATTCTAGACATCAGATATTATGTACTTTATTAATATTTTGGATGCACCTAATCCAAGCAAACCTCGGAAGGCTGTCTCTTGGACTATTTGCTCTCGTTCTGCCCCTGGATTGGCCTATTCCATCACAAAATAAAGTAAAGTTTATTTATTAATTACAAGTAAGGTTTACATTAAAACTGCAATGAAGTTTGTTGGTGACACCCATTAATCATTGTCACCAGTAGTCCCAACCAGGCAGTTTCATTACAACAATGATTGCACTTCCAAAATAAAATGTCTTTCATTGGCTGTGGCTGTGAAAGGCATTAAATAACTGCAAGTCTTTGTTTACTGTTCAAGTCTTCCAGCATCTTTGAGAAGGTCTGAGACTAGGTCTCTGAAGTTGTGGATGCTCCTTTAGAGTAGCTGCTTGTGTTCCAATGATCAGGTGTCTCTTGATATAAACAGAGTGAATGGGTGACACCAACAATCTGACCAGAGTACAGAAACATAATTAAAATGCGACATGGAATACTGGATGGAAGTATATGGTATCTTCTCAATGAATCATGTGGCAATATTACTTCAACAAGAATGTAAAAGCAATCTGCTTAGTCCTGTGAAAGTGTGTGATGGTAACATTCAGTCAAAGCCTTGTTTTTCAAAGCTTTCAGACTTGCTCAGAAAAGGTCCATTATAAACTACCCCATGGAGCTGTAGGAGAAACATTTCGGTTGTGTAACTTCTAATCAGACATAATTAAGCATCAGGTAGATAGAAAACTGATGCACATGAAATATCTGTGTAGCTGACTGTCTAACAAAGAACTACACATTGGTACCTTGAACTGAAAGGAAGACTTGTACTTAGCAGGAAATACTGCACAGTCTGAGAGAAACCTTTTGGGTAAGCTGGTATATCTTTTGCGGTCGGAATTCCAACAGGAATTTGTTGGACTTTTGACTCTAGTTAAGAGAAATGAAGGAACTGGGATGTAAATCCAAAGATATGCAGGTTAGGTGGATTGGCCATGCTAAATTGCTCCTTTAGTGTCCAAAGATTAGCCGTGGTAAATGGGTAGGTTTTACAGGGAGGGACTGGGTAAGATGCTCTTTCAGAGTCGGTGCAAACTCAATGGGCTGAATGAATTCCTTGTGCACTGTGGGGATTCTGTGTTATCACAAGACATTCTTGCTCTTCTTGAAGCCACCTACCCAATGTCTGACTGCAGAGGTTGCTTGTGTGTTTTAGATGATGTGACCCTTTTTCAATGACCGTGCAATGTTATGGGCTTGAAATAAAGTGATCTCTCTGCAAGCATGCAATCTTGACAGCTGTCAGTGTTCCAGCAGAAGTCTGTGAATGTCCTCAACTTATCCTGCGGTGTTGCTGCCAATGGTCATCTTGTCTGAGAGTTACCCTGGGTGTTTGCCTCATTGTGTGATTCATAGCCAGGGAAGGATAATCAATGAGAAAGTCGTATTCGTTACTTGTAGATGATTTTTGAGTGGTTTAGTTTTGCATTGATGACAGCACATTGTATACACAGAGCAGATTCTACAGCTCCAGGCAGTAGCCTGAAATGTATAAAATCATTCTAAGTGCTGTATTAGGTTGCCAATCCTCCTAGATTGTCCAAGAATGAAAGATTAATCTCACACACACTGAAGCCTGGGAGAAAAATCAAAGGGCCGGTAGTGTTATGTTTTTATTTTTCTTTGAAGACTTTCTTTCATTAATTACAAGTATATTGGAATCAAAGGGTTGGACTGGAAAGGCTGTTTGGTTGGGGTGGTTGGAGGTGCAAGATCATATGATGACATTTCCAGGAATATGTCCAACCAGAGTTTGCAAATACAAAATCCTGTTGCTTGTGAATGTCTCCCTGAAGAGCAGCAGCTCAGTCTGCTCGAATGGGTACAAGTCTTCAGATTTTAACTGATGCCAAGGCTGCAACACTGCCTGAAGGTTTGGACGCAAGCCTTCAGTTTAGCTGCACCAACTGTAGCAAATCAGTGAAGAAGACCAGAGGGGCATCTCACAGCAGCTATCAGTTGAAGTTTGATCCTGTGCCTGACTGACTGCGTCACGCAGACTAAGTAGAAATACAAACACCTGCTCATCCATTTGTGTTAGACACACTTGGGATTTTGACTTCTCATGAGGTGCGTGCATACATTTGGAAATGCTGCACGTGGTATTCAGTAAACCTTGGGTTCTGTAGGATGCATTAATCCCCTCCCCTGCACCCCAAATTACGGTCCTTTGCCTTGAGGGGAATAACTTCGATAATGGCTCAAGTGATTCAAAAAGATGTTTCTATTGTACTACTTGATCACAAAATAATACAGCATAGAGAGACCATTCAACTCATTGTGCCTGTGCCAGTCCTTTGAAAGAGTTAGCCAATTACTCCCACTATGCTTTCCCCCCCATAGCCCTGAATTCCTTTCCTTTTCGAGTATGTATCCAATTCCTTTTTGAATATTACAATCGGATCTTCTTCCTTCAACCTTTCAAGCAAAACATTCTAGATTATAACTATGCTGTTTTTAAAAAATCCTCATTGTGCCTCTGGCTCATGTTGCCAGTTATTTTAAAGATAATTTAAGATGCAAGATTTTAACAATTTCACTGTGATAAACACCTCAGTTTTAAGCTAAAATATTGTCCAAGTGTCACTCTTCACCGAGGAAGAAGGGCACAAGATGAGTTGTTATAATTCTGTCTTTTCACCACTGATTTGAATCCTGTTTAGTCTAGGGTTCCTTTGATACTTTAGGCATATTGATGATGGTTTTAACTTAACCTGACACGGGAGAGTCAATGATCAAGTAGGTGACGAGGCTAGCCCATTGTACTGGGGGTGTGCTGACACCTGCGATGGTGGTTTGCCCAGGCGAGGGTGGATCAGGGTAGCCGATGAGGTCAAACCCAGGTTTCACCTGATGCAATTTTTCAAAGCCATCTTAGCCTTTTGACTAAGGTGAAGCATCAGATCAAGTTCAAAATGGGGTTCAACGCTTCATCATGTCAGCTTGGATCTTGTTTGTCTCCCTCATGGGGACCATAAATTGGGTTCAATTTGAATTTGGTTTTTTGGATGAAATAAAAAAAACACTCATCAGCAGCCAGGCGTGTGCTGGATAAGCCACAAACGTATTTTCTCTGTCTAGTTGTCTCAGGTTGTTTAGAAACTTCAGTGACAATCAATGGTAAGTGTAGGCAGTGGAATGTCAGCAGACTTCTGCAATCCACTCGACTTCATCGTCAACCTGTTGATATCCATCTGCTTACTCAATGGCATAAATCTATTCCGCGCTGAGGTAGAAAATCCCCTTAAGTTCAGATCAACATAAACAGCTAATCATCAAAACTCTACTATTTCTGACATTTGACGCCTGCTATCTCCAGATCTAGATTTTCATTTAAAATCTATATTTCTTGATGTGTTGACGGACTAATTTTATGTCCAAAACCATCTTAAAAAATCTAGTACTTGGAATGACTGCTGTGAATGAGGGGAGAGGTTTTCTTGATTTGTACCTAGTTACAATGGATAACTCATTAAAGTTTTTTTGCTGGTTAAAATGAAATCCTTTACTAAAGCCTTTAGTGTTGGCATTTATAGTCTGTTATGGGGAAATTTATTTCACACTTAATTCAATACACGTAGTATTGGCAATTGCCTTTTGTTTAAAATGGGTTTTTTTTGTCGATCTGAATCATTTTCACAGTTTTGTATTTGGACAACGTTGGCTGAATTGTGAATGAGTGAGTAGGAAGAAGGGTTTAATGTTTCTCTCTGGGGAAACAATGATCCAAGATTTCAACCCATTTACTGTAGTAGCTTTAGGTTGAGGAAGTGATGGTTTGTAATATAAAGGGCAGAGCAGAAAGAAAAGCATTATTACAGCTCAGCTACTAATGACAGATACCTCATTTTTGCGTGGCATTAATTACTGCTGTTGCTCACCAGTGAGAATCTCCTTGTTCAGGATCTCAGATTTTTGTTCTATAATTGTGTATGTGTTTATGAAAACCATTGATATCAAGTGAGGTGAAATAATATGCATTTATAAAGCCTTTTGGTATCTTTCATTTGTTGAAATGTATATTTTAATAAGCATTAGGTCACTGCCTGGTATGAGGAATAACAACCCCAACCACCACCCACCGCCCTGCCCCCAACACGCACGCGCGCGCACACGCGCCCACACACACCTCTGAATATTGCAGATTGTGGTGGCATAGCACCAGGGACTCGAGTTCGATTTCCCAGCTTGGGTCACTGTCTGTGTAGAGTGTGCAGGTTCTCACCATGTCTGCGTGGGTTTCCTCCAGGTGCTCCGGTTTCCTCCCACAATCCAGAGATGTGTGGATTAGATAGCTGATGGCCATGGTAAATGTGTGGGGTTACGGGGTTAGAGCGGGTGAGACTTAAGATACTCTTTCAGAGAGTCAATGCAGACCCGATAGGCCAAATGGCCACCTCCTGCACTGATTATGAGCCATATCATAGAATCCCTACAGTGCTGAAGGAAGCCATTCAGCCCATCGAGCCTGCACTAACAATCCTATCGAGACCCTATCCCCATAACCCCACCTATTTACCCTGCTAATCCTCCTGACACTATTGGTCAATTTACCAATCCACCAAACCTGCACATCTTTGGAGCGTGGGAGGAATCCGGAGCACCCAGAGGAAACCCACGCAGACACGGGAAGAAAGTGCAAACTCCACCCACCCGAGGCCAGAATTGAACCCGGGTCCCTGGTGCAATGAGGCAGTAGTGCTAATCACTGTGCCACCATGCCGCCCATATGTTAGTGTTCAAATGGGATACGGCAGTTTAGGGAGAATTATACGGTTTCTAGTTGTTGGTTTGAGAATGAAGGAATTTAGCGCAAGATTAAATATAAGAAATTTGGAACAGAGAGTTGGAGAAACTTCTTTACATTGAGTTATGAGGCTGTGGAATTTGCTTCCAGGGTTTAGAGCTGAGACTAGGTGAATGAAGGGATGTGGGAACAATGTACTGGGGGAGTGTACCGCTGTGTATTGTGTAAGCTGTCTGGGCTCTTACCATGGTGTAATTTTTATGTATGGTGGTATCATGTATCCAATACATACTGTGAATCTTACCTAGCTTTCATAAGAGTTCATTAGAAATAAAAGCAGGAGGAGACCATATGGCACCTTGAGATTGTTCAGCCATTCAATACGATCATGGGTGATTTATCTCAGCCTTAAATATAATAAATGATGGAGCATATTCACAAGCTTCTGCGGTAAAGAATTCCAAAGATTCACAATTCTTTGAGTGAAGTAATTTCTCCTCATTTCAATCCAAACTGATTGGCCCAAGGAAGTCCAGAACTAGGGGTCACAGCCTCAGAATAAGGGGTAAGCCATTCAGGACAGAAGTGAGGAAGAACTTCCTCACTGAGTTGTGAACCTGTGGAATTCTCCACCACAGAAAGCCGTTGAACATATTTAACGAACAGGCTCCAAGAGGGAGCTGGACATGGCCCTTGTGGCTAATGGGATCAAGGAGTGAAAGCACGAGTGGGATACTGAAAGTGCATGATCAGCCATGATCATATTGAATGGTGGTGCAGGCTCAAAGGGCCAAATGGCCTACTCCTGCACCTATTTTCTATGTTCTGAATTTCTCCAACCAAGGGAAACAACCTCTGTGTCTACCTTGTCAAGCCCTTCAGAATCTTACATGTTTCAATAAGATCACCTTTAATTATTCTAAAAATCCTAATCCTAGAGAATATAGACCCAATTTACTCAGTCTCTCATCATAGGACAACTCTCTCATCTCAGAGAGCAATGTAGTCAACTTTCACTGGACTGTCTCCAATACAGATATATCCTTCCTTAAATATGGTGGTGGGAGAGTCACAGCCTTTGGCGTCAAGGCAACATGAATGAATGTGGAATTCAGGAAATCATCTCAGTCCCAGAACAGCACTGCAGGGGTTTTTCAGGCTGGTGCCCTTGGCCCAACCATCTTCAGCTGATTTGTCAGTGACTCTCCCTCCGTCGTAAGGTCAGAAGTGGGGATGTTTGCTGATGTCTGCACAATGTTGACTCCTCAGATACGAAAACAGCCCATGTCTATATGCAACAAGACCTGGACAAAGTTCAGAATTGGGCTGATGAGTGGCAAGTAATATATGCACTACGCAACTGCCAGACAATGACCATCACTAACGAGAGAAAACCTAACCACCTTCCCATGATATTCAATGGTTTTAATGTTGCTAAATCCCCCACTATCAATATCCTGGGGGTTACCATTGACCAGAAACTGAACTGGACCAACCATATTAATATTGTGGCTATAAGAGCAAGTCAGAGATTGGGAATCCTATGGTGAGTAATTCATCGCCTGATTCTCCAAAGCCTGTCCACCATCTATAAGACACAAGCCAGGTGTGCGATGGAATACTCTCCATCTGCCTGATTGAGTGCAGCTCCAACAACATTCGAGAAGCTTGACACCATCCAGGATAAAGCGGCCTGTTTGGCATTTTATACGCCACCTTAAATATTCATTCCCTCCATCACTGATGCACATATCAACAATGTGTACCATCTACAAGATGCATTACAGCAACTCACCAAGGTTTCTTTGTCAGCACCTTCCAAAGCTGTGACCTCTATCACACGGAATGACAAGGGCAGCAGATGCATGGGAAAACCACCACCTACAAGTTCTCCTCCAAGTTATACACTATCCTGACTTGGAAATATATTGCTGTTCCTTCACTGTCGCTGGGTCAAAATCTTGGAATTCCCTCTCTAATAGCCCTGTGGGTGCACCTATATTACATGGACTGCAACAGATCGAGAATTCATTTCACCATTACCTTCTCAAGGGCAGTTAGGGATGCGCAACAAATGCCAGTCTAGCCAGCGGTGCCCATATCTGGTGAAATAATTTTTAAAAATGAAGACCAAAGCTGTGCGCTGTACTCCCAAGTGTAGTCCTATCAAATCCCTGTCCAGTTGTAACAAGACTTCATTTTTGCTGTACATCAACCCCTTGCATAAAGGCCAACATGCCATGTGCCTTCCTAGTTGCTTGCTGCAGCTGCCCACTAACATTCTGTGTTCCTTCCATGAGCACACACAAATACACATGGGCAATAAATGCCAGCCTAGCCAGCAGCATCCACATCACATAAATGAATTTTAAATAACCTCCAAATCTCTCTGAACATGAATATTTACAAATTTCATGTCTTTTAAAAATATGCTGCTTCCCCATTAAGTACCACAGTGAATAACCTCTCACTTTCCCACATGAGACTCCATCTGTCACCTTGTTGTTCAGTCACTTAACTTGTCTATATCTCTTTGCAGTCTCTCTGTCCACTTCACATTGCCACTCGCTTTGTATCGTCAGAAAACTTATATGAAGAGGCAGAGAGTAATACATCTTTAAGTTATTAGGTTGTACATAGCTGAGGTCCCAGCATTGATTTTTGTGATTGCACTGGCCACAGCCTGCCAATTTTGAAAATGCCCTGTTTATACCCATTCTTTGCTTCTCAGTTAACTAATCTTCTGTTCATGCTAATATATTACCCCCAACTCCATGAGCCCTTATAGAAATAGAATAGGAACCCTACAGTGCAGAAAGAGGCCATTGGGCCCATCGAGTCAGCACCGACCACAATCCCACCCAGGCCCTACCCCCATATCCCTACACATTTACCCACTAATCCCTCTATCCTATGCATCCCAGGGCACTAAGGGGCAACTTTAGCATGGCCAATTGACCTAACCCGCACATCTTTGGACTCTTATCTTGTGTATATCACTTATCTTGTGTATTAACCTTTGTGTGGCATCTTTTGGAACTTCAAGTATACTACATCGAGTGGTTCCTCTTTATCTACCCTACAAGTTACATCCTGAAAGAAACTAATACATTTGTGAACACTATTTTCCTTTTTTTCATCATACTATGGTTTCCTAAGTGCATTGTTAAGACTTCCTTAATAAATTCCTGCACTTTCCCGATGACTGATCTGAAGCTAACTGGTTTGTTGTTCTCTGTTTTCTCTCTCTTTTCTAGAATAGTGTTGTTACATTTGCTAACGTCCAATCTATTCAGACCATTCTAGAATCTCAGGATTGCTAGTCCATTACCACTATGTCATCACCTTCCCCTTGAATTGTGCCCTTTAGCTTATTGCTTGTTCTTCCTACCAAATGAATCTCTTCACACTGCTCTGCATTAAACTTAATTTGCCACCTGCACGTCCTATTTGCGCAGCTTTGAATTTGGAAGAATATTTTGCCATTCATTTATTTGTGCTGTTGTGGTGCAACATACCCTTTGTGTGTTATTTTACATGATATACATTCCAGCTTGTGTGTGCAGTCTGCACTCTAATCAATTGCTCCAGAAATTTTGGGCAAACTTTTCCTCCCCCAAGGAAGCAGCTGAGCTGACTCATGACTTCTATTGGCACTACTAGAGATTGCAGGAGACTGTCATTCAGCAGATCTGGGGCTCTGTTGTCCTCCCAAGTTGCGGAACTTACTGTCTTTGGGGGAAATGGGACATGAACTGTCGCCCTGACACTGTTCTGTCTGCTAGAGAAACAAAACTCAAATGTCATCCTTTTACTAGTTAGTTTGCCAACTTATCTGAAGAAAATTCAATTTAGTGAATTCACTTGCAGTATGAAGCATCCATTCAGTCCTCTCAGGTGCAGACTGAGAGGACTGCTTCACTAAAAGGACTTGCTTTAATGGTTAACTTTTGTTTCCAGCCATTTTTCTCCCCTGCTTTCCCAGAGTTGTTGACTTTACAGGTTTGGTTCCTTAAGCATTGATAGATGGTACCTGGTCCTGTGCCTCTTATTCACATGCCATTCTCAGTGGTCAATATTATCGCATTGTTCCAGTGTGTAGGGGATGGTGAACTTTGATTCTGCTCTTATCTGACCCACGTTGCCAAAGGTAAACCGTTTTAGTTCTTTTCCTTGAAAGATTTTTTGAGATTCGATGGCTAATTGTTGATCTGAGCAATATTGACCAAAAAGCTCTTGAATTTGAACATCAACCTCACCTCAGCTTGGTGGATGTAAATGTGCCACAATTGGCCTCAGTGCCTGTGGACTGGGGATGAACCGAGAATTTAACTATTCCTACTACTGCCGGCTTTCTACAAACTGTTGCAAGAAAGATGTCTGTATACTTATCACACGAGGACAGCAACTGTAATGCTGCCATGGGTGAATAACCTATTGATCCAGGTGCATGAAGAATGGCTTCTTGGAATCGGGATAATGCCTAAAATATTGTATCCCAGTAAGGAGTTAGCAATTTGGAGGAGGTGTATAAATTGGTTCAAAAACAAAGTGTAGTAACATTGTTTGTATATTGCATCTGCAATCCTCAATCTGATTATTTGTAGGAATCATGTTTTGAATATTATCAATATTGAAAAATTGTAACGGGGTGAAAAAGCATGATAAAAGCCCAGAGTATTTCTCCTGCAATAGTTCTTGGTGCAGCACTGGAGATTGATGTGCTTGATCCTGTCTAAACCAATTTCTGCCAGATTAAGGAAGCTGCTGGATAAAAGCAGTCAGCTTTGCCACAGGATGATGAATGATGATGATGTGTGAAATTGCCGTGGATTTTTCAGACTGGTGCATCTCAAACAAAGAAGTGCAATTGGAAAACTACCCGTGTGCTGAACTGATGGAGCCATGGTTGTGATGGCTCTGGGGGTTTGTTTTCAAGCATCATTGTGGTTTAGGTTGGGGCAGAAAAAGGGAGAGACCTTTCCATTCCTTCTCTCAACCAAAAAATGTGCGGTGACTGGCTTCTTTGTGGGCAGAAGTGGTCACCATTTTATGTAGAGCAAGATCCCACATGATTGATATGTTGATTCAGTAGGCTTTGTTTTTTGCCTGAGTTTGAGAGAGGAACTTTGGCCAAGCATATTGGGAGGAGTTCCCTGCTCTTCAATTAGTGGCATGGAATCAGAAACATCCAGCTGAAACTACAGAGCAGGGAAATGGATCCAAAGATTGATGTCCTATCATTAGGGCGGCACAGTGGTTTGCACTACTGCCTCACAGCACCAAGGACCCGGGTTTGATTCCCAGCTTGGATCACTGTCTGAGTGGAGTTTGCACGTTCTCCCCGTGTCTGTGTGGGTTTCTTACGGGTGCTCTGGTTTCCTCCCACAGTCCGAAAGACTTGCTGGTTAGGTGCATTGGCCATGCTAAATTTTCCATCAGTGTATCTGAACAGGTGCCAGAGTTTTCACAGTAACTTCATTGCAGTATTGATGTAGGCCTACTTGTGACACTAATAAATAAACAGTTATTCTGGTTTTGAAGGGAGTGTTTGATTCCTGGCACTGGACAGCAGAGGTACATTTGTACAGCATGGTTTTTGCATCCCCCTTCAGCAATGGAACAACTCAACAATTCTGTATTTAATGCATCAAAAGATTTCCTTCAGAATCTAAAACCTTTGATGTTGTTATGCCAAAACCAGCAGTTCTTTACTTTCTGTCTCCTCACTACCCTCTACAAACAAATTTCTTGGCAGAATGGATGTGAACCAAAAAGAAACTGCCATTTTCTTCCTCCTTGTGAGGTTTTCTTTGCATAAAGAGATACAATTCAGTTTGAATTGTACTGATGAAAATGGAAATTCTTGTGGACATTGTCAGCTGATTAGAGGGACTAGCTAGGGTAGATGCATGTGGTTATGGGGATAGGGCTTGGGTGGGATTGTGGTCAGTGCAGACTCGCTGGGCCAAATGTCATCCTCCTGCACTGTAGGATTCTACGACTCTATATTGTCAGTTGATGCCTGCGTTCATTCGGTAGCACAGTGATTAGCACTGCAGCTTCACAGCTCCAGGGCCCTGGATTCGATTCCCGGCTTGGGTCACTGTCTGTGTGGAGTTTGCACATTCTCCTTGTGTCTGCATGGGTTTCCTCCGGGTGCTCTGGTTTCCTCCCACAGTCCAAAGATGTGCGGGTTCTGTTGATTGGCCATGTTAAATTGCCCCTTAGTGTCCTGAGATGCGTAGGTTAGAGGGATTAGCGGGTAAATATATAGGGATAAGGGGGTAGGGCCTGGGTGGGATTGTGGTCGGTGCAGACTCGATGGGCCAAATGGCCTCTTTCTGCACTGTAGGGTTTCTATGATTCTATGACTATTCAGAAAGGTACCATATTCTGCCCTCCCCCTTTCTGTCCCTCTTTTTCACTCTACACATATCTGTACAGGCTTTATCTCACATTCCCTGTTGCACCTTCTCTCCTGTGCATGGTGACTGTGATTCTTATGCTCTTGCTCCCTCCTTCATTGACATAGACTACTAGGTGATGTTCAGGGGCGACATCAGATTATCTGCCCTAAAGTCCCCCCCCTTCCCCTTCCTGTGGAAAACCATCTGTAAATGTATTTATTTGTTGGGTAAGCACTAATCACTATGTACTGAGGACTTTGTGCAACATGCTCGACTGCTGATGACATAAAGAAGATGAATAGTTAGGGTTGTGGATAAATATTCATCGTGTGAAGGAGCAGAGCTTCAACAAAATGATTGTTGTGCAGGAGAATCTCTCTCTTTTATCAGGATGGGAGATTTGGCCTAGAAGGCTTGAATTTAAACTGTGTATGTTACATTGTGTAGGACATGGTAAATTCATCAGGAATGACTTGCATTGTATAATGCTTTTAATGCAGTAAAATGTCCCTTCACAGGAGCAGTTATCAAACAACCTTTGAACTCATCATCTGTAATTATTAAATCTTTACCAAATGGCACTGCATATTGATAGACAGGTGGGTGAGGGATGTTATCAAATGTGGTAGTAAATTATGTAAACTTGAAGATTAAAGTTTGGTTCCTCGTCTGATCTCAGCCTGGATGATACAAAAAGTTGTATTAATTGGTCTCCCTGATCTGATGCATAGAAACATACATAGAAAATAGAAGCAGGAGTAGGCCATTCAGCCCTTCAAGCCTGCTCTGCTGAACATCGAATACAATACCCTGATTCTGCCTTCCCCCATTTTCCTTGATCCTTTTAACCCCAAGAGCTATCTCGAATTCCTTCTTGAAATCACACATTTTGGCCTCAACTATTTTCTGTAATGAATTCCACAGTTTCACCACCCTCTGGGTGAAGAAATTTCTCCTTATCTCAGTTCTAAAAGATTTATCCCTTATCCTCAAACAATTACCCCTAGTTCTGGACTCCCCACCATTGGGAACATTCTTTCTGAATCTACCCTGTCTAATCCTGTTAGAATTTTGCAACTTTCTATGAGATCCCCTCTCACTCTTCTAAACCTCAGTGAATAAAATCCTAACCGACTTAGTCTCTCCTCATATGACAGACCTGCCATTCCAGGAATCAATCTGGTAGCCTTTGCTGCACTCCCTCTATAGTAAGGACACCCTTCATCAGATAAGGACACCAAAGTGCACACAATACTCCAGGTGTTGCCTCCCAATGCTCTATACAACTGCAGCAAAACATCCCTATTCCTATACTCAAATCCTCTCGCTATGAAGACCAACATACTATTTGCCGCCTTTACTGCCTGCTGTACATGCGTGCTTGCTTTCAGTGATTGATGCATAAGGACACCAAGGTTTAGGAGTATTCACCCCTCTCAACTTACACCCACTCAAAAATAATAATCTACATTCCTGATTTGTTACCAGAGAGGATAATCTCACATTTATCCACGTTATAGTGAATGGAAAAATTTCTGCTGCTACAGATCGTTATCCTATGAGCAGTTCTGAAACTGTACTTGTGGAGATGTTGGGTAAAAATGTCACTGGCATTTAAAGTTGAATCCAATGTGCCCCATCGCGAACTCTCTCAGTCAGCTCCTGTGGACAGTGGTGCCTGTGGAATTGTGTCCAAATGTCTATCTGATGATTTTCAGGAAGGTCTGGGAGAAAGATTTGTCAGATAAATTTTAAGAAGTGTTGGAACACATGGGAGAGATCAATTTCATTAATAAATAGAGGAAAACTTCATGCAATTCTGCTTGCCATATTATATAAGGAGGAGATGGAGACACTAGAGATGGTTCTGAAAAAATTTACAGGGATGATACCAGAAATGTACAGGTATTCATATCACAAAAGGATTGACAGGGTCTCTTTTCTCTGGAAAAAAGGCTGAGGGGAAGTCTTTAAAATTCTGAAAGATTTTGATGCAGTGGATGTATGGAGTTTGCACGTTCTCCCCGTGTCTGCATGTGTTTCCTCCGGGTGCTCCAGTTTCCTCCCACAGTCTGAAAGACATGCTGGTTAGGTGCATTGACCTGAACAAGCGCCAGAATGTAGCGATTAGCGAAATTTCACAGTAACTCCATTGCAGTGTTAATATGAGCCTTACTTGTGACTAATAAATAAACTTTACTTTTGTATGTTTCCTCTTGTCAGGAAGAGCATAATAAGTGACCATCAATGTAAAAGCGTCACCAAGAATCCAATAGGGAATTCTGAAGAAACCTCTTTCCCAAAGAATGGTGAGAATGTAGAACTTACTACTGCAAAGAGTAGTTGATGCGAATAGTATAAATGCATTTAACAGGAAACTAGACAAGCATATGAGAGAGAAGGGCGATGGTTGAAGTGCTAGATTTAGTTGGGAGGAGGTTCAAGTGAAAGATAAACGGTACATGTATGGATGAACCAAAATGCCTGTTTCTGTGTTGTATATCCTATGTAATCCTATCATTCTTGGTTAGGATTTCCACTCCTGACTGCTACCCAGTGACGCTGCTGGAACTTGATGATGTATTGGAACATTGGTTGATGGCCCCAGCTATGATGTCAGGTTGAACTGTTTACTGACATTTAAAATCTAGGGTTCACACATGCTTGAATTTTTGGACAAAGTAATAGGGGACAGCTGGTACCTTTTAAAGCTGCACCTTTGCATCAGATATTGTTTTTGTGAAAGAGGGAAATACAACATTGTTTGAACAAAAAATGAAAAGATTCCAGTGGTGAAGGTCTGGAATACACTGCCTGAAAACATGGCGGAGACAGGTTTAATCAAAGCATTGAGAAAGGAATTAGACTGTTATCAGAAAAGGAAGACTATGTGGGGTTATAGGGAGAAAATGGAAGAAATACACTAGTAAATTGCGCATTTGAAGAGCCAGTGCAGACACAAAGAACAATACAGCACAGGAACAGGCCCTTCGGCCCACCAAGCCTGTGCCGATACATGGTTTCTATCCCTCTGTTCGCCTCCCGTTCATGTGTCTATCAAGCTACACCTTGAACGTTGCTAACGTGCCTGTTTCCACCACCCACACTGGCAGTGTGTTCCAGGCACCCATCACCCTCTGTGTGAAAAACATTCCCCGCATGGCTCCCCTAAACTTATCACCTCTCAACATAAACCTGTGCCCTCTTGTAGTTGACCCTTCTACCCTGGGAAAAAGCCTCTGACTATCCACCCTATCTATGCCTCTCATAATTTTGTAGACTTCTATCAGATCGCCCCTCAGCTTTCCGCCTTACCAGTGAAAACAATCAGAGTATATCCAACCTCTCCTCGTACCTAAAACCCTCCAGGTCAGGCAACATCCTGGTAAACCTTCTTTGCACCTCTCCAAAGCATCCACGTTCTTCTGGTAATGTGGTGACCAGAACTGTACACAATATTCCAAGTGCGGCATAACAAAAGTTTTATACAGCTGTAACATGAAGCCCTGGATGAAGCTGTATCTGGGGTCACTATTGCAGATGTCAGAGCAGCTTTCTTGAAGGTCAACCCGCGGAAAACAACTGGCCCGGATGGGGTACCCAGACGTGCGCGGATCAACTGGCGGAGGTATTCACAGACATCTTCAACCTCTCTTTACAACAATCTGAGGTCCCTATCTGCTTCAAGAAGACGACCATCATCCTGGTACCTAAGAAAAACCAAGCAACGTGCCTTAATGACCAGCAGCCGGTGGCTCTGACATCCATCATTATGAGGTGCTTTGAAAGGTTAGTCATGGCACGAGTCAATTCCAGCCTCCTGGACTACCTGGATCAACTACAGTTCGCCAACCGCTGCAATAGGTTCACAGCAGACGCCATTTCCCTGGCCCTGCACTCAACCCTGGAACACCTAAATAACAAATACACCTATGTCAGACTCCTATTTATTGACTACTGCTCAGCCTTCAACACTATTATTCCCACGAAACTCAACTCCAAACTCCGTGGCCTGGGCCTCGGCACCTCCCTCTGCGACTGAATCCTGAACTTCCTAACTCACAGACCACAATCAGTAAGGATAGGCAACAATACCTCCTCCACGATCATCCGCAACACTGGCGCCCCTCAAGGCTGTGTTCTCAGCCCCCTACCCTGCTCCTTGTACACCTATGACGGAAAAAAACCTGTGCGGTCAAATTCCCCTCCAATTCGATTTTCAAGTTTGCTGACGATACCACCATAGTGGGTCAGATCTCAAACAATGACGAGACAGAATACAGGAATGAGAGAGAGAATCTGGTGAACTGGTGTGGCAATAATAATCTCCCTCAATGTCAATAAAACGAAGGAGATTGTCATTGACTTCAGGAAGCGTAAAGGAAAATATGCCCCTGTCTACATCAATGGGGACGAAGTAGAAAGAACATAGAACATTACAGCGTAGTACAGGCTCTTCGGCCCTCGATGTTACGCTGACCAGTGGTACCAGTCTAAAGCCCCTCTAATCTACACTATTCCAATCTCATCCATATGTTTATCCAATAACCACTTGAACGCTCTCAACGTTGACGAGTCCACCACTGCTGCAGGCAGGGCATTCCACGCCCTTACTACTCTCTGAGTAAAGAACCTACCTCTAACATCTGTCCTATATCTCTCACCCCTCAATTTAAAGCTATGTCCCCTCGTGCTAGCCAACCCCATCCGAGGAAAAAGGCTCTCACTATCCACCCTATCTAATCCTCTGATCATCTTGTATGCCTCTATTAAGTCACCTCTTAACCTTCTTCTCTCTAACGAAAACAACCTCAAGCCCCTCAGCCTTTCCTCATACGATTTTCCCACCATACCAGGCAACGTCCTGGTAAATCTCCTCTGCACCCTTTCCAACACTTCCACATCTTTCCTATAATACGGCGACCAGAACTGTACGCAATACTCCAAATGCGGCCGCACCAGAGTTTTGTACAGTTGCAGCATGACCTCCTGTTTCCGAAACTCAATCCCTCTACCAATAAAAGCTAACACACCGTACGCCTTCTTAACAACCCTATCAACCTGAGTGCCAACTTTCAGAGATCTATGCACATGGATACCCAGATCCCTCTGTTCATCCACACTACCAAGTATCTTACCATTAGCCCAGTACTCTGTATTCCTGTTACTCCTTCCAAAGTGAATCACCTCACACTTTTCCGCATTAAACTCCATTTGCCACCTCTCAGCCCAGCTCTGCAGCTTATCTATGTCCCTCTGTAACCTGCCACTTCCCTCCGCACTGTCTACAACTCTACTGACTTTAGTGTCATCCGCAAATTTACTAATCCATCCTTCCACGCCCTCATCCAAGTCATTAATAAAAATGACAAACAGCAGTGGCCCCAAAACAGATCCTTGCGGTACACCACTAGTAACTGAACTCCAGGATGAATATTTCCCATCATCCACCACCTTTTGTTTTCTTACAGCTAGCCAATTCCTGATCCAAACCACTAAATCACCCTCAATCCCATGTGTCCGTATTTTCTGTAAAAGCTTACCATGGGGAACCTTATCAAACGCTTTGCTGAAATCCATATACACCACATCAACCGCTTTACCCTCATCCACCTCTTTGGTCACCTTCTCAAAGAACTCAATAAGGTTTGTGAGGCACGACCTACCCTTCACAAAACCGTGCTGACTATCCCTAATCAAATTATTCCTTTCTAGATGATTATAAATCCTATCTCTTATAATCTTATAATAAGGGTCGAGTGCTTCAAATTTCTAGGTGCCCAGATCACCAACAACCTGTCCTGGTACCCCCATGCTGACACTATAGTTAAGAAAGCCCACCAACGCCTCTACTTTCTCAGATGACTAAGGAAATTTGGCATGTCAGCTACGACTCTCACCAACGTTTACAGATGCACCATAGAAAGCATTCTTTCTGGTTGTATCACAGCTTGGTATGGCTCCTGCTCTGCCCAAGACCGCAAGGAACTACAAAAGGTCGTGAATGTAGCCCAATCCATCATGCAAACATGTCTCCCATCCATTGACTCTGTCTACACTTCCCGCTGCCTCAGCAAAGCAGCCAGCATAATTAAGGACCCCACGTAACCCGAACATTCTCTTTTCCACCACCTTCCTTCAGGAAAATGATACAAAAGTCTGAGGTCACGTACCAATCGACTCAAGAGCAGCTTCTTCCTTGCTGCTGTCAGACTTCTGAATAGACTTAACTTGCATTAAGTTGATCTTTCTCTACACCCTAGCTATGACTGTAACACTACATTCTGCACTCTCTCGTTTCCTTCTCTATGAACGGTATGTTTTGTCTCTATAATGCGCAAGAAACAATACTTTTCACTATGTCACATGTGACAATAATAAATCAAATCAAAATGGCTTGCCAACGTTTATACTCGTCTGCCTTCATCAGTCGGGGCGTCATGTTGTATACCTTCTTGACCACCTTAACTACCTGTGTTGCCATTTTTGGGGATCTGTGGACCTATATGCCCAGTTCCCTCTATATGTCAATGTTCCTAAGGGTTTTGCCATTTACTGTATAATTCACACCTGAATTTGATCTTCCAAAATGCGTCACCTCACATTTGTCTGGATTAAACTCCATGTAGTAAGAAGTCTCAACACCAGGTTAAAGTCCAGCAGGTTTATTTGGTAGCAAACTCCATGTGCCATTTCTCTGTCCAAGTCTGCAATCTATCTATACCCTGCCGTATCCTTTGACAATCCTTGTCACTATCTGCAACTCCACCAATTTTTGTGTAAACCACAAATGTACTAATCAGACCACTGACATTTTCCTTCAGATCATTTTATACACGTGTATATATATATGGGCCTATACAGATCCCTGTGGAACACCACTAGTTACTGATCTCCATTCTGGAAAAAAAACAATGGGTCGTATGGCTTCCTCTTGCCCTCTAACAATTCTGTGATTCTGTGAACACATTCATAAAATATACTGCCCCATTGGGATTTAATATCTATTATGCAACAGTGCATACAGTTAGGTCATGCCAGGGATTGTAATGTCAAGAAATACATCCCTTCTATCCTGACTGACACATTGCAAATATTTATTTTCTGTATCCATTTCATCTTACTCCTTTTTGCTGGATTACTGACTTTTAGAAGCTAGAGGCAGGTGTGGAGCAACACGGTTTGAAAAGAGCAAAGCTGCTAAAGGAGCAAGGCTCACAATTTCCTTCAAACCACACAGTTAACACATTTTACACATTATTGATTGAAGGGCTGATTAGCGGGAGAAATGCTGTATCAGCAGCTGATGTGAACTTCTACAATGACAGCTCTGCTCACCCATTATTTGGACAAAGGGATAAAGATAGATTAAGAATAAAAGGCTTAGATTAGGGAAAGACCAATTTTACTAAATTGAGTTGTGATTTGGCAAAAGTGGACTGGGAACAGCTACTTGAAGGTAAATCCGTCTCGGAGGAGATGGAGAGGGTTCAGACCAAAATATGTTCCCACAAAGATAAAGGGTCAGACCCCCAAACCTGGACTCCTCTGGATGTTAGAGTAGGATAAAGCAGAAAAAGAGAAGTTTATGTCAGATACTTAGAGCTCAATTCTGTTGAAAGCCCAGAGCAGTCAGGAAATGCAGGGGTGAAATTAAAAGGAACTTAAGAAAGCAAAGAGAAGGGAGTTAGGTGGATTGGCAATGCTAAATTATCCCTTGGTGTCCCAAGATGTGAAGGTTTGATGGATTAGCCATGGAAAAAGTGTGGGTTTACAGAGATAGAGGGCCTGGGTAAAATACTGTCAGTGTCGGTGTAGACTCAATGGGCCGAATGGCCTCCTCCTGCATTGTAGAATGATGAAGGCATGAAAAAGAAAATGGCAAATACAATCAAGAGAACCCCAAAGATGTTAACTTAAGAGGATAACTGAGAAAAGAATATTGCCAATTAGAGAAAGGTAACTTCTGTGCAGAAATGAAAGATGTGGACCTGGTTCTTAATTAATTACTCTCTTTATGTTTTTCCGAAAGAGAGAGATGCTACAAATGTTGCCAAAAAGGAGGAGGAGTATGAAATGCTGGATATTAACCATAATGAACGAGGGAATATCAAGGGCATTAGCATCTTTGAAAGTGGATTAAGCAGCAGGTCAAAAATGTATTCCATGCTGCTAAGAAAACCAAGGGAGGAAGAGGGAAAGATTTGACCTTCATCTCTCTGGCTACAAGTGTGTTCACAGTAAGAAGTCTCACAACACCAGGTTAAAGTCCAACAGGTTTATTTGGTAGCACAAGTCATTAGCTTTCGGAGCACTGCCCCTTCATCAGGTGAGTGGGCGTTCTGCTCACAAACAGGGCATATAAAGACACAAACTCAGTTTACAAAATAATGGTTAGAATGCGAGTCTTTATAGGTAATCAAGTCTTAAAGGTACAGACAATGTGAGTGGAGAGAGGATTAAGCACAGGTTAAAGAGCTGTATATTGACTCCAGCCAGAACAGTTAGTGAGATTTTGCAAGCTCAGGCAAGTCGTGGGGGTTACAGATAGTGTGACATGAACCCAAGATCCCGATTGAGGCCGTCCTCATGTGTGCGGAACTTGGCTATCAATCTCTGCTCAGCGACTCTGCGTTGTCGTGTGTCGTGAAGGCCGCCTTGGAGAATGCTTACCTGAAGATCAGAGGCCGAATGCCCGTGACTGCTGAAGTGTTCCCCAACAGGAAGAGAACACTCTTGCCTGGTGATTGTCGAGTGGTGTTCATTCATCCGTTGTCTTAGCGTCTGCATGGTTTCCCCAATGTACCATGCCTCGGGACACCCTTTCCTGCAACGTATCAGGTCGATAATGTTGGCCGAGTTGCAAGTGTATGTACCGTATACCTGGTGGATGGTGTTCTCACGTGAGATGATGGCATCCGTGTTGTTGATCCAGCACGTCTTGCAGAAGTTGCTGTGGCAGGGTTGTGTGGTGTCGTGGTCATTGTTCTCCTGAAGGCTGGGTAGTTTGCTGCGGACAATGATCTGTTTGAAGTTGTGCGGTTGTTTGAAGGCAAGAAGTGGGGGTGTGGGGATGGCCTTGGCAAGATGTTCGTCTTCATTGATAACATGTTGAAGGCTCCGGAGAAGATGTCGTAGCTTCTCCGCTCCGGGGAAGTACTGGATGACGAAGGGTACTCTGTCCGCCGTGTCCCGTGTTTGTCTTCTGAGGAGGTCGGTGCGGTTTTTCGCTGTGGCGCGTCGGAACTGTCGATCGATGAGTCGAGCACCATATCCTGTTCATATGAAGGCATCTTTCAGCGTCTGGAGGCGATCCTCCTCATCTGAGCAGATCCTGTGTATATGGATGGCTTCTTTAACGTGTTTAGGGTGGAAGCTGGAGAAGTGGAGCATCGTGAGGTTATCCGTGGACCTGCGGTACAGCTTTTGTCGTGACACTACGGACTCCTACAGAAACTCAGCACACATGGAGCAGTTGAACCAGGAGCACTCCTCATCACAATGGATGTCTTGGCACTCTACACCATCCCCCATGACGATGGCATTGCTGCAACTACCTCAGTACTCAACGCTGACAGCTGCCAATCTCTGGATGCAATTTTACAACTCATCCGCTTTATCCTGGACCACAATGTCACCTTCAGCAATCAGTTCTTCATCCAGCCAGACGGAACAGCCATGGGGACCAAATTCGCATCTCAATATGCCAACATCTTCATGATGAGGAGATGCCAGCGTTGGACTGAGGTAAACACAGTAAGAAGTCTCACAACACCAGGTTAAAGTCTAACAGGTTTATTTGGTAGCAAAAGCCACTAGCTTTCAGAGCGCTACCCCTTCATCAGGTGAGTGGGAGTTCTGTTCACAAACAGGGCATATAAAGACACAAACTCAATTTACAAAATAATGGTTGGAATGCGAGTCTTTACAGGTAATCAAGTTTTAAAGGTACAGAGAATGTGAATGGAGAGAGCGTTAAGCACAGGTTAAAGAGATGTGTATTGTCTCCAGACAGGACAGTTAGTGAGATTTTGCAAGTCCAGGCAAGTCGTGGGGGTTACAGATAGTGTGACATGAACCCAAGATCCCGGTTGAGGTCGTCCTCATGTGTGCGGAACTTGGCTATCAGTCTCTGCTCAGTGACTCTGCGTTGTCGTGTGTCGTGAAGGCCGCCTTGGAGAACACTTACCCGAAGATCAGTGGCTGAATGTCCGTGACCCGGTCACTCTTGATGTAAGGTATGATTCCATGAGTATGACTGTGAGGCTGTTGCTTGACTAGTTCTTTCAGTTTTGGCACAAGTCCCCAGTGTTAGCAAGGAGGACTTTGCAGGGTCGACCGGGCTGAGTTTGCCGTTGTCATTTCCAATGCCCAGGTCAATACTGGGTGGTCCATCCAGTTTCATTCTTTTGGGACTTTCTAGCAGTTTGATATAACTAAGTGAATGTCAGAGGGCATTTTCAGCCACATTACTGTGGATCTGGAGTCCCAGATTTGATGCAGTCAGCATAAACGTTAGCAAGGCTTTTGACAAGGTCCCACAAGGCAAACTGATAAGAATGTAAGTCCATGAGATTCAAGGGCAAGTGGCAAGTTGCTCCCTGCCACTGAGCCAGTTTTGAATTCAAAGGGTAATAGCCAACTGGTGTTTTTGTGACTTGAAAGGAAGTTTTCAGTGGAGTTCCGCCAGACTTAGTACTCCGGATCCCTTGCATTTCGTGGTCCATGTCAGTGATTTAGACTTAAATGTTGGGAACATGAATAAGAAATTTGCAGGCAATAAAATAATTAGTCATATGGTTGAGGGTGATGAAGAAAGCTGTAGCCTGTCGGAGGAACTGGCCAAATTGGAAATTAAGTGCCAATGGAATTCTGCCTCCAGGAATGTGCAGGAATATATTTGGGGAGGACAAGCATGGTAAAGGAATCAACAATAAATGGTAGGATATTGTGACCCGTAAAGGAACAGGGATATGGGGGTAGGGCCTGGGTGGGATTGTGGTTGGTGCAGACTCGATGGGCCGAATGGCCTCTTTCTGCACTGTAGGGTTTCTCTGAAACTTGGAATGCATGGTTACAACTCCCTGAAGGTAACAGGATAGATAGATAAAGTGGTTAATGTAACATTACAGGATCATTTCCTTTATTAGCTGAGCAAGAGAATGGAGGTTATGCCAAAAGTGTATAAAAAGGGAACTTGTTGGAAAGATCACCAAAAGGGAGAGGGTGCAGAGTAGATTTGCGAGGCTATCGCCAGGAAGTAAGAATTTTAACTATGAGGAAGGCTTGGATTGTTTTCTTTGAAACAGAGGAGGCTAAAGGGAGATTTAATTGAGCTGTTAAAATCATGAGGGATCTATATAGACTGAACAGGAAGAAGCTATCTCCCTTAGCAGAGAAATCAATAACCTGGGGGGCATGGTGTAGATCTAAAGTAATTGAAGATGGATCAGAGAGGTGTGGAATAATTTGTTTTCAACCAGTGGATGCATCGCGGTCTGGAATTCACTCCTTGAAATGAGGCAGAAAGCCTCATTGCATTTTTTAAAAAAAAGTTAGGAATGCCCTTGAAGTGCTGCATCCGACAGGGCTATGGACCTCGGGCTAGAAAGTGGAATTGGGCTAGATAATTCTTTTTCAATTGGCACAGAAACTATGTGCTGAAGGCTTCCACCTGTGCTGTACTTGTTGATGTTTCTATTCCAATCTGTCTTGGTTGTAACTGGAGTCTACCAAATTAGAAAAGGAGATTGGAGTTAAATAATGTGGCGGAGGGGCAGAAGGATTGTTCATGGTGGCACTCTGCTGCCTCACAGCCCCAGGGACCTGGGTTCAATTCCGGCTTGGGTCACTGCCTGTGTGGAGTTTGCACGTTCTCCCCGCGTTTGCGTAGGTTTCCTCCGGGTTCTCCGGTTTCCTCCCACAGTCCAAAGATGTGCGGGTTAGGTGCATTGGCCATGATAAATTGCCCCTTGGTGTCCCAGGATGTGTAGGTTAGAGGAATTAGCGGGGCAAATATGTGGGGTTATGGGGATAAGGCCTCGATGGGATTGTTGTTGGTGCAGACTCGATGGGCCGAATGGCCACCTCCTGCATTGTTTCTATGATTTCTGCACAAGATACTTTGAAAGATTATCTCAATTTGGATCCATTTTAGAAGGTTTAAAAGACACTTTTTCATTTCCTGGATTTTATTGGGAAGAAATTTAACATATGGTGTCAAGGAAATGGTGACTGTCAAAATGCTTACTTTACTTTTAATTCACGTACCAGTCCAAGTGTTGCAGTTGCTTATGGTTATATTGAGTAAGGCCAGGATTAAAAGATAACGTCTCTGATTATATAAGCGCTGTGTTGATGGGATTTATTTTGAACGACCTTTCTGTCTGTACTTAGTGAATGATGATTCTGCTTTCTGACGGATCCATACTCATTGGCCTCCAGCATTCACAGGCAGCTCTGTGACTGCCTAACACAAAGCAGAATGATCACATCATGCATTTCCCAATCTCTCTCCCCCTGCCCGTCTGCCTTCCACCCATTCTGGCACTCTAAATATTCCCATTTCCTCTGGCAGGGGCAGTGATGTTTGCTGCGGAACAGTTCCATGGGTGTTCATCACTATTTTTCACCATGACAATCCAGATAGTGAAAGCAAGTTTTAACTGTTCATGGGCGCAATTTACTCGGTAGTAAACGGGAACTGGAGCCAAATTTATCTCGCCCACTTTCCTCAATCTAAAACAGAAAAACTATATGAGCAGGAGGAGGCCCTTCATCCCCTCAAACCTATCCTATCATGCAGTGAAATTGCAACTGATGGTATATCTTAACTCCATCTACCTGCCCTGGTTCCATGCCAAGATGGCTCCTGGTTTCATGCCAATGGGCAGCATGGTGGCACAGTGGTTAGCACTGCTGCCTTACAGCGCCAGGGTCCTGGGTTCGATCCTGGCTTAGGTCACTGTCTATGTGGAGTCTATACGTTCTCCCCGTGTCTGCATGGGTTTCCCCCCACAGTCTGAAAGACGTGCTGGTTAGGTGCATTGGCCATGCAAAATTCTCCCTCCGTGAACCCAAACAGGTGCCAGGAATGTGGCGATTAGGGGATTTTTAAAGTAACTTCATTGCAGTGTTAATGTAAGCCCACTCGTGACACTAATAATTAAACTTTAAACTTGTATTTTAATACCCTTGCTGAACACAAGTCTGTCAGTCAGGTTTGAAATTTTTAGCCACAATAACATTTTGCAGATGAGAGTTCTAGATTTTCAGTACACTTGGCATAAAAATAGTGCTTCCCGACATCACCATGAAAGGCCCAACTCGAATTCTAAGATTATGTTCCCTTGTCCTAGACTCTTTCACCAGAGGAAATACTTTCACACTATCTACCCTAATCTTTGTAAGCATCTCAATTAAATAACCAATACATCTCCTACACTCAAAGGAGTGGAAGCCTACTCTATGCAATTGTAGTTCCTCTATAACTGCCCAGCTTGATACAACAAGCTTACCTGGGGTTGTGTAGCTCAATTCCACCAGTTCCACATCATGCGTTGCTTTTGTGTAGTTCAATCATTAGGGAAGCACTTCCAATTGGGAAAAGAAAAGGATTTTCCATTAGAGCTGATTCATTGTAAATGTCAGTGCATATGGACAATGCACAGGCTGTTAATTGTTTGGGTCGCTGAATGCTTGGTTATTGAAGAACCATGGTGACAGACTATGGGCCATGGTGAAGGATGCCAAACAAGGTGGGAAACAGTAAAAGGGATAGCTGCATGACTCGGGAATTAATGATTAAGCAAAATCGAGCTTAGATTTGGAAAATCTAGAGGCAAAATGACTAATGATAGGGAAAGATTTTGAGGTCCTGCGAAAAGACTTGGAATAAGGGACAATATAATTACTCCTCACTTCAGCACTGATGATGTGAGGCAGAAGAAAAATGTGTAGGTTGGAGTGCTCAGCACTGGGAAAAGATTGAGGAGATGTGGAATGTGCAGGAACCAGACTGTGTGAAGTCTATGAGTGAGCCAAAGTATCAGTCTGGGAGTGTGCATTTTCCTGCCGTCGTCTTTATGAAATTTGTCAAAACTTGGATAATGAATGCTAATTATTTGCATAAGTGTTTCTGCTTCTTGAGTGATGGGTTGTTATTACAATTAGTTACTTTAAAAACACTTTGTTCAGACATTGATCTTTCCGTCTGTGTGGGGAACCAACCTCCTGAGTTTCAGTGGGCAATTACTGCCCTTTGGGACCCTGCAACCAGGGGAAAATCAAGTCATATAATTAATTACTGGTGATTGAAACAGTGACCTGATGGGAAAATCTCTGACATGTTTGTGCATTCTGAACTTAGTTACTTAGAAGTAAGTCTGCTGTTTGCAGCATTGTGTAGAAATAAGGCAATGAAAACGATGAAGAGTTAAAATCACTGAGCATCTGTCCTTCCTTTCACTGTAAAAAGTAAATATTGTCCCTGACGATGGCTTTGTAGCATCCAGTGTTTATCATTCCACAGTCTAGGTAGTGAGAAATGAAGTGTGTATATTTTGGTAATGTTAAATTGGACTTTTCTGATGTGATTACTTCATTATATGTTTTTATTTTAAGGTTCTTTGTATAAAAGAGGTTGCCATGAATTTACTTTCTGGAACCTTGATGTTCCAGAATGTCTGATTTTGTTATATTATGATGCAGTGAGGGATCAGAGTGCTGGCACTAGCATAATGGGCTGAATTACCTCCTTCTGTGCTGCATCATTATGACTCTATGACCATGCTGAAGAGAGGGTTCTCTTGTTTTCTAAATGGGTACTAAAGCATTTATTCTGCCAGTCTGCTGTCAGTCAGGTGAAATAATCACAGCAGCAAAGCTGTGTGAAACTTGGAAGAATTGTGTATGTGCTATCTCAACATCTGCACAGACTTGTTACCAGTTTGTGTGTCTCTGCACAGCTGGCCAGTTAGCCTCAATAAAAGTGCCAATAAAATATTCAGAGTAGGGTGATGGTGTTTAAAAAGAAATCTCCCCGTCTCAGGGCCTTTGATTATCTGTTCCAATTAATCCATAGAAAGCTCACAGTAATATTTCTGCATCAAAATTTAAAATTAAATTACAGTTTTGTTTTGTTCCAGTAGCGATTTCACATTAAATATTCTGTGGAGCTGCACATTTCCTTCCTTGCAGATAGAAAATCAATTCTGAAGACGTCAGGTGAAAGATGAATGCGTATGTTTTTGAAAACTCAGATGGATCTTGCGCTTCCCAGAGATGGTCATCCTTGCATTATTGCCCAATACATTGGAGACCAGATTGCAGATTTAATGAAGTCTTCAACCCTTTGGTTTTGTTCATTACATGTGAGTTCTCCATCCCAGTCTCCTTGCTCTCCTCCTCCTTTTCCAGTGCCCCTTCCCAACTCCACCTCTGGCTACAGGCTATTTCATTCTAAACAGCAGCCTGAACCCAAAATATCTGCTTGGCTACGGGGAATATTAGAAGACTTTGTGCTCTTGCCTGCAGATTTTATTCAGTGATGACTGATTTTGGAACTTGTAATTATTATTTCATGTTTCAATAAGCTGCAACCTCATTTTAATTTAAGTTGCTGGTTTTCACCGCCTTTTCCAAGGTTCCAACTTCCTGCCATACTGCAATTCCTGGAACTTGTGTCTCACCCCATGTACCCATCCTTTGTGTATTGGCAGGCTGCTGTTCTGGGTGTATCACTTAAAGTCAATATGTATAAACTTATTACTTATTGAAGCTTATTGAAATCCTGGGGGTGTTGTTCAGGGTGGGCAGAAAGATGATAGGTATGATTCAAGAGTACAAACTATTGCATTTTGGAAGTAAAATAGGAATATTCTAATCTACGCAAAAGATAGCTAAAGGAAATATACCTTAATGGTAAGATTGCTGATCGGTCCATGAAAACACAATCGGTATCATTGGTTTTGTATATAGAGGCATAAAATCCACAAAGAAGAAGAAATGTTGAACTTGATCAAGTCTTTTATTAACATCAGCTGGATTCTTGTGTACAGCTTTAGACATCACAGTACAGGAAAGATATAAAAAAAGGAATGGAAGAGATGCCACATAGATTCGGTTGGATGCTGCCAGGGGCTACAATCATGAAAGGATTGGGGAGATTAGAACTTTCTCTCCCATGAGACCTGACACCGGTCTTCATGATTTTGAGGGGTTATGATAAAGTAAATAGTGATTGTTTTAATTGGATGACAGGATTGTAACAAGAAGAAACAAATTTAAGAATTAATTAGAACATTATGGAGAAGGTCAGAACAAATGTCCTTAAGCAGTGCTTGGTTAGAATGTGGAATAATCTACCACAGTTCACTATTGAAGCAGGGTCTGTAAATTCTTTGAAGAGGAAATGAAACCGTTTTAAACGCTTGGGAAGGGATGAGGGGCACGCAGGGAAATGGGATTATACTGGGTGGCTCGAATGGGGGGAAAACACAGACTGGGGGGAAATCCACCATTTTAAATAAGGATATTTAAGTGTCCATTCATGGATTCCTCTTGGTCAGAAGTGGTTTTATATAGTCTCTATGAAACTATTATGTGTTCCAATACCAATACGTTACTTGAAACAGCAAGCTGAAATTTCTCCAGGCATTCCTCAAAACATGAATTTCAAATTCCCAAGTCCTGTGCCCTGGCATCTCTCCTATCGCAACGAATGACAGTTCTCAGCAATTGTGAATACAATGCTTGCTTCAGTTCATGCAGCACGATGTGTAAAACCTTTACAGACAAAGACTGATTTGTTTTTAGTAGGGGGAAAAATCAATCGCTGGTACAGATCACTACATCACAAGGCAAGCTTCTGAGGAGCTTAATAAAGGTGGCAGGGCTCGGAGAGCCAGAGGGTGTGCAGTTTCCCAGCTACTTTGGGTGTTTCTTCAGTAGGCTATATATTGCTCCTCTAAGCATTTTCTCCCAACCTTCTCCTTCCCTCCCTGTAGACTTGTTACTCATTTTTTCAGATAAAAAGAAAATGCAGTTTTGTTTTTGTTATGAACCCTTTGAAGCTTTGTTGTACAATGCCCCTGCACCCTTTTTACAGAAAGAGCTTTGAAACGAGGAAAGGGGGTGTGAGTCACATTATTCTGCATTTTCTGCTTGTTAGTGATTTAAAGTTGTCTCCATTTTTGTCCCACTAATCTAATAAAATAAGAAGGATGCTATACTCTTCATAATATGTTCTCATTGTTGTTAATCAGTAGACATCAGTACTGTGGTTTTATGGTTCAGAGAAATGTCTGCCACTCCCCAGACTGACCAAAATTTAATGCGTGAGAGAGATTCATTATTGAAACCAGTTATTCAGCGTGGGAGGAATTAATTTGAACATAAACATATAGGAATGGAAGGACATGGTGTTCTTTGACTTCGGTGGGATGGAATTTCTTATCTTTGATTGTTTTGTTTGTTCATGGGACCTGGGTGCTGGTAACAAGGCCACCCTTTATTGCCCATTTCTGTTTGCCCGGAGAGGAGGTGGTGGGAGCTGTCGCATTCCTGGTGGTGTTGCACGATAGAGAATTCAAGGATTGTGATCCGATGATATGGAACAGATATGTCTCCAAATCAGGATGGTGCATGACTTGGCATGATGATGATCCCATGGCGTTGCCGCTGTCTTTTCTGGGACAAGTCATGGAGCTGAGATGTGACTATGACTGCAGTCACAAAGCAACATTGTTTACTCTTAACTGCCCCCATGAACCACACAGTTGTATAGGGATGGGCAATAAATGCCTGCCTTACCAAAGATGTTCACATTCCGTGAATCAATTTAAGAAACAGCAAGGTTCGTTAACCCTTTTTGTGATGCTCATCGAAAAAGGAATGTTGGCAACTAAGAGAAATCCTTACTCTTCAAAAAGTACACAGGGAACATTTCCATCCACCTGAACATTGTACGATTAGGTGGAGTGGGGGGTGGAATTCAGTTTAACATTTAATGTGAAAGGTGGTATCATTGTCAGGGCGATACGCTGCACCGCTCTGAAGTGTCTATGCTATTCCTTACATCCCGGAGTGGAGCTTGAATCCACAATCTGAACGATTTTGGCTTGAAGCAAATTGTTGAGCAAGATCAGAGGAGCTTATAGATAGATGGCATTGTTGGGGCCCACTCTGATGAGTATTTTCCATCAGCAGGCTTCCAGATGAAATGACTGCAGTCAATTCACCTGCAAGTTCCCCTTTTCTTGTCATTTAGAGGCACTACAATCAGATTATTGTAATTTTCCTATTTTAGGTATACTGATTTTTCATTGAAGCACTGCCGCTCCAACTTCAAAATTACAGGAAAGTGTAAGGAGCAGTATTATCCCTCGAATAGAAACTATCTAGTGAAACTTATCTTAAATATCAACCAGATTCTCGTGAAGAGTCTCAGCTCTTGAATTGTTGTACTGTGCCCTGCTGTTTTTCTTTCCTTCCTCTTCTCCAAACACCCACACCTCCAAAACTACACATCTGCAATCCAATCTCTGATTCAAGTTTCCACCGTGTCGCACCATTTAGTGGGTATTCGGATTTCCACATAAGCTTTTTGGTTGGTGTCATATGAGAGTGAAATTTCACTGTGCCATCTTAAAGACAGTAAGAGTTTTAACAACACCAGGTTAAAGTCCAACAGGTTTATTTGGTAGCAAATACCATTAGCTTTCGGAGCGCTGCTCCTTCGTCAGATGGAGTGGAAATCTGTTGTTAAAACTCTTACTGTGTTTACCCCAGTCCAACGCCGGCATCTCCACATCATGACTACCATCTTAAAGATCCAGAGCTTAATTGGAATAGTGGTACAGATGGTGCCATGATACCCACCCCTAATTGTGACCATGGACTACTGCATAATGCATTTCTCAAGATTAGACAAGAGCAAGAGGGGCCTAGCTGCAGTGTCCCACACAGGTCCCACAGCCCTGCTCAGAGATGTTTGTGATTTTTATATGAATACCTGTAAAGTGCTATTGTTGCCTATGGAGCAAGACAGTGGGGGAGCAGGAAATGTTCATTGTAATTATTATGCATTTTCCTTCATCTTACTGATAATCATAGAAGTTGTTGACAAGTTCTTAAAATTGATTCTTAATTTCTGTGAAATCGTAGCTTTCGGAAGTTTTCAACTCAAATACTTCTTGTGCACACTTGGAATAGGTTTACATGTGAGGGCGTGGAGCGAAACAGTGGAGCTGTAAAGGAACAATTGTTTACTGTGATGGCAAAGGAAGATCTTTCTGGCTGGGTGAGCTAAAATGGACCAGATAATCCCCTTCATCCACATCCACTTTTGATGAGTTCACCAGCTTAGGGTAGGGGATGGAGTGTGGTGAGGTGACATGGCTACATCAGTTAATTGAGTTTCATGCACTGTAAAATGTTAAGACAATTCTGTTCCAGGAGGGCTGCCTGAAACTAACTGGAACTGTCCCTGGAGTTTTCTGAATTCTGTGAATGACACATTGCTGCCCCCTGAGACCCAGGCAGTAGATACTATGTTTGATTCGCACAGTAATACATGTACTGCACATTCCTCTAGATCTGATTAAGGTGTTGAACAATATTGAGTGAATACATTAACCTACAGTTGTCTTGCATTTTGAATGAATTGGAAGTGAACTTGCTTTAAAAGCCCAATGTGATCTGGTCAGCATTCCTGGAATGTTTCTTTAATTTAAAGAGAAATTCAAACTTCCATTACTAACTGAAAGGGTGACCCATCAAGATTTCATGTTTTAAAAGCTTTTACTGTATTCATGTGTAAAGACAAAACATGTTTATACTTTAAACAAACAAAATCCCTTCTCCTTTTTGCTGTTAACCAAAAACTCTAATTTTGTTAGAATCATTGCAGTCCATCGAGTCTTAACCAGCTCTCTGGCAGAGCATCTTACCCAGGCCCACCACTCTGCCATATCTCTGTAACCCTGTGCATTTAACCCGCTAATTCCCCCTAACCTACACATCTTGGGACCCTAAGGGGCAATTTACCATGACCATTCCACCTAACCCGCACATCTTTGGACTTTGGGCAGAAACTGGAGCACCCGGAGGAAACCCACGCAGACACGGGGAGAATGTGCAAACTCCACACAGACAGTGATCCAAGGCTGGAATCGAACCCAGGTCTCTGGAGCTGTGAGGCAGCAGTGCTAACCACTGTGCCATCTTAGGCTGCTCCAGGTCTCCAGGAGCCAAATCCAAAATGATTTGCAGTTCCCAAAGTTTTTACTCCTGTTCCTTTCTCTTCCCAGTACCATCTTCAACTGTGAGATATTTCCCTTAGAATTCCTCCTCTAGCTTCAGCTAGGCTAACCGTCCAGCTGTATTTTTAGCTCCTGATGAATTAGTTTTTCAAACTGAGCATGAGCTCCCGTACCTGCATTCCGTATGTGAATGATAGTCACATTGCTTAAGGTGCTGGCTTAGCTAGCATTTAACTCCTTGCTCTCCCTCTTAATAACTGTGTAGAAAATGAAGCTCCAAAACGTATCCTTCAGCTGCTGTTTTTCACTGACCTTCACTGTCCCGAAGACCATGTACTGGATCAGCTTTCCAATCATCATGACAAACAACCGGTTGTGTTCACAAGCACCCACACGCACCAGCCGCCTGATACCAGGTGCCAGGCTATCTCCAGTACCAGTCCACTGCAAACTACACAAGAGCAAAAACTGGAACTTCCATTCAGTCTGTGATATCTCTGAGTTTATAGGGAAACCTCTTATCTAATCTCAGAATGGCTTACTCAACCCTACTTGCCATGGCAAGGGGAAACATACCAATCCTGCTACAAGTGAAAATGTTAATCTGCTGCCACTGCTTTTCATCTTGTATCTTAGCAACGAAGTTGCTTGCCTGAATCATGCCCCCATGCTGGATCAATAGGGCTCGTCGGCATGCAATTAAACTATTGTATTTCACAATAATATATAAGTGATTTGATTTATTATTGTCACATGTATTAGTACACAGTGAAAAGAATAGTTTCTTGTGTGATATACAGACAAAGCATACAGTACATAGGGAAGGAAAGGAGAGGGTGCAGAATGTAGTGTTACAGTCATAGCTAGGATGTAGAGAAAGATCAACTTAATGCGAAGTAGATCCATTCAAAAGTCTGATGGCAGCAGGGAAGAAGCTGTTCTTGAGTCGGTTGGTACATGTCCTCAGACTTTTGTATCTTTTTCCTGATGGGAGAAGGTGGAAGAGAGTATGTCGCGAGGTCCTCGATAATGCTGGCTGCTTTTCTGAGTCAGCGTGAAGCGTAGATAGTGTCAATGGATGAGAGGTTGATTTGAGTGATTGACTGAGCTTCATTCACAACCCTTTGTAGTTCTTTGCGGTCTTGGACAGAGCAGGAGCCATACCAAGCTGTGATACAACCGGAAAGAATGTTTTCTATGGTGCATCTGTAGAAGTTGGAGAGAGTTGTAGTGGACATGCCAAATTTCCTTAGTCTCCTGAGAAAGTAGAGGTGTTGGTGGACTTTCTTAACTATAGCGTCAGCATGGAGCGACCAGGACAGGTTGTTGGTGATCTGGACACATAGGAACTTGAAGCTTTCGCCCATTTGTACTTAGTCCCCACTGGTGTAGGTAGGGGCATGTCCTCCACTATGCTTCCTGTAGTCGATGACTATCTCCTTTGTTTTGTTGACATTGAGGGAGAGATTATTGTTGTCACACCAGTTCACCAATTCTCTGTCTTTTTCCTCGTCATTGTTTGAGATCCGGCCCACAACGGTGGTGTCATCAGTAAACTTGAAAATCGAGTTAGAGAGGAATTTGGCCATACAGGCAGAGATGTATAAGGAGTATGGTAAAGGACTGAGGACACAGCCTTGCGGAACACCGGTGTTGAGGATGATTGTGGAGGAGGTGTTGTTGTTGCCTATCCTTACAGTGGGTTAGGAAGTCTAGGGTCCAGTTGCAGAGTGAGGAGCCAAGCCCCAGGTCGGCGAGAGTACGTTCTCCATCCCGGAAGCCTTGGACGAATCTATATTCGAGGTCGCCATTGCTGATGTCAGAGCAGCCTTCTCAAAAACCAATCTCAGGTCTGGAGATGAGTCTCATAAGAATAATGGTGTTAAAGGCTAAGCTGCAGTCTATGAATAGGAGTCTGACATAGGTATCTTTATTATCTAAGTGTTCCAAGTTTGAGTGTAGGACAGGGTCTGCTGTGGACCTGTTGCTGTGATAGGCGAATTATGGTGGATCCAGGCAGTCTGGGAAGCAGAAATTGATTTGTGCCATTCTTTTTGAAGCATTTCATAATGATGGATGTCAGAGCGACCGGTTGATAGTCATTAAGGCGCGCTGCCTGGCTTTTCTTTGGTGCGGGGGTGATGGTCATCTTCTTGAAGCAGGTAGGGACCTCAGATTGGCGTAAAGAGAGGTTGAAGATGTCTGCGAATACCCCTGCCAGCTGATCCATGCAGGACCTGAGTGCTCATCTGGGTACCCTTTCCGAGCCAGTTGCTTTCCGTGGGTTGACTTTTGAGAAGGCTGCTCTGACATCGACAATGGTGACCTCTGATACAGGTTTGTCCGAGGCTTCCGGAATGGAGGGCATGCTCTCGCTGACCTCTTGCTCGAAACAGACGTAGAATGCATTGAGCTCATCAGAAACGGGTGCGTTGGAGCCAGCGATTTTACCTGCCTTCATCTTGTAGTCTGTTATGTCTTGCAGACCTTGCCATAGTCGGCGGGGGTCTGTGTGGCTAGCCTGTGATTCTAGCACGGTCCGGTACTGTCTTTTGTCATCTTTGATGGAATTCTGTAGACCATATCTGGCTTTCTTGTATAGGTCAGGGTCGCCTGACTTGAACGCCTCAGACCTGGACTTCAGCAAGCAGTGGATACCCCTGTTCATCCATGGATTCTGGTTGGGAAACCCGCAGATTTGCTTCTTTGGCACACAGTCTTATACACACTAATGAAGTCAGTTACTGTACTAGCATACTCGTTCAGGCTGGTCACAGAGTTTTTAAATACTGACCAGTCTACTGACCCAAAGCAGTCCCGTAGGATAGGAGATCATCTTCAGACTAACATTGCACGACTTTCTTTTGATGGATTCTCCTATTTCAATTCAGTGATGTGCATCAAGTGGTGACATGCACTTCACTGGGGACTACGAGGTTGGTTTGCCTGCCTTGCATCGTAATTTAACTGTTGTCCAGTCCAATTATAATTTTCTTTCGCCGGTTAAATGAGGCAATCTTTTCTTAACGAATGAAACTGGGACACCTAAGTTTAAGTTTATTTATTAGTATCACAAGTAGGCTTACATTAACGCTGCAATGAAGTTCCTCCCAGACTGCGGAAGGAAACTTGAGCACCCAGAAGGAAGCCACGCAGACACTGGGAGAACGTGCAAACTCCACATAGACCCAAGGCGGGAATCGAACCCGGGTCCCTGGTGCTGTGAGGCAGCAGTGCTAACCGCTGTGCATGACATGACCTGTGACACTTGCAGCCTTTTTGTTAGTGAACCTGTTATTGTTTTGCGAGGAATGTACAGCACTGAAACAGTCCATTTGGCCCAACAGGTCTATGTCGATATCTTTGTGTCTCGCAAGCCTCCTGTCATCCTTCTTCTCCTTTTCAACTTTTCCTTTTATTTCTTTATTGCTCTTATGTTAACTAGTCTCCCTTTAAATTCATCAAATCTATTTGTCTCAACCCTCCATGCAGTAGCAAGATCCACATTCTCACCACTCTGAGTAAGACTTTAATGGGTTTCTCTCTTTTCCTTTGCATGTATAGACATCTCTCTTCAATTGCTCTGTGATTTCTCCAGACATTGAATTCCCTTTGTAGGTTTCAAATTGCGTGTTTTTCTTTTTTTAAATCTGTACAAGGTTTCAGTTGAAATATAACCACCGTCATTCTGCTCGAGGCACTAACTGGCTCAAATTGATTTCTTTTTATGTTGGCACAATGATGTTAAAATAAAATTTTGAATCTTTGAATGGGACAGGCTTCACTGGCTCAGCTGGTCAGGCAGTGAGTCACTGACGCATTCTGACTGGGAGCAGTCATGTGCCTCTGCTGAGTTAGCTGATCCCTAATACGAGTAATGGGAAGAGCAATACAACAAACCTCAGTGGTCCTGGTTAGGGAGGGAGACATGAGGAAGTGTTTACATCTGGATCACCTTGCAGTAAACTGTACTGGGGATGTATAGGTGTTTGATGAGAACAGATGTGAGGCCCCTTGCGGTCAAATAGCTGGCCACCACTCTGGTTTAGTGACAGGAAATAAATTTATGCTGATATTTTTTGCAGATGTCTACACATGGATGTCATTTTAAAGAGTCATGCCTATAATTCAGGCAGATATGGCAGTCATTTTGCACCTGACAAGATACCATAAAAGACCAACTAACCTTGTTAATATTGATTAAGGAAAGAATGCCGCTTCTGAATGGTAGACCATATAGTGCATTACTTCCCAGAGCAAATAGGCTCCCTGGAAATTAATTGGGGACACTTCCTTCAGCTATTTGGTTTCAGAAGTTTAAAATCAAAATGAATAAATTACTAGGAGGTAACACAGGACATAGAATGATGAACTGAGTACTGCATAATGCCACTTCAAGCCATTTTCAATCAGAATGTTGAATAAATGAATTCCTTAATGGTTGAAAATGACAATTAATGATGCTTAAAATTAAATATGTGTATGTATGAGTTGTTTGTTTCTTTTTCTAGTGATTTTTGGTTAGGCTATGCTAGGTTAGCAGGTGTGGTTTTACCTTCCAGAGCTTGCTGCAGTGATCTAATGAATTTATTAGTAACCTCCAGCATAAGAAATGAAATTGTTTTTGCTGAGCGCCATCAGCAACACTTCTGTCACCAAGCTTCTGAAGCAGAAGATGAGTTCCTTTTGGAAGGTGCGCTGTCAGCAGGCGCTGTAATTACTGAACTGAACATCCTGTAACCTCACACTGCCCTCTGTCTTCTATGTGCAAGGAGATTTTATCATTCTTCAGAAAATTGGAGTGCTTTTAATAATTTAAAGACTCTCCCCTCTTGCTTTCTTTCTCTCCTGCTGCCCTTGTTCTTTGTGGTAGAGGTTGCAGGTTTGCAAGGTGCTGTTGAAAGATCCATGGCGAGTTGCTGCAACATATCTTGTAGATAGTACACATTGCAGCCACGGTGCGCAAGTGGTGGAGAGGGTAGATGTTTAAGATGGGCTTGTGATTAAATAGACTGCTTTGCCCTGGATAATGTGGAACTTTAGCCGACCAAGCAAGTAGAGAAAATTCCATCACACTCGTCTTGTGAGTTATAGAGAGGTTTTGGGGATTTTGAGGTGGCCTGCTTGTTTCTGACCTCCTGTAGTCACCAAAGCATCAATGTGAGTGGAGGAGCATTTTTCAGAGACCATGTATTATTCTGGCTTTCAGGTGGAGGTTTTCACCTCTTAATTATGGCTCAGCTAACACACAGACTCACGGAGACAAGTATTCTGGTAACAGACATTCCTTTATTTTCCAAGCTTGGTTCAGCATACGAAGGAGAGAGATTTGGGACAGTTCCAAATATTACAATTATACAATTTTCAAAAGCCATTTGCCCACCCCTTGCTCACCCCAGCTGGGTATGAGCCAATGTAGTAGATGTATTAGTGTAGATTATTTACCTTGGCCAATAACATTTACCCTCTGACAGAATGGGACTACGTGAGTTTGTGGACTTTGAAAGTATTTCTCACAAGTCATCTAATTCTCTCTCTAGATCTTATTTAGTGTAATGTATGTCCTATTCATTAGAACTGTCTGGAATCTCTGGTATGCCCTTGGTTAGTGAATAACATTCATTAGGACTGTTTAGAGACACTGATGAGTTGCTCTTTCCTTTGCTTAGTAGCTACATTGTTCCGAGGAATGTGGTCCTTTTTACTTGATTATGTCCCATCACGCCTTAGAGCATTGTGCCATTGACCAAGGTATATGCTTTCAATACAATGTTTTTTTAAAATACATGTCCAAATTCTCTAACAGTGGTTATATGTGCCCCTATGCAAACAGTATTTTTTTAAGCACTTTGTACTTCCCTATTCTTTATTCACTCTGATCTAATCTACCTTGATCTGTTAGTCTTTTAATCCCAAATTATTCTAAATTCCCACAGTGAATTCCTTGTCAGTGGTGATCTCCCAGAATACTGATGGTCACATTCAGCTATGGTAATGTCTCTGTGAGGGTTGACTCTCTTTTGGGAGATGGTTATTGTCTAGCATTTGTGTACTGCAAATGCTACTTCTTACTTATTAGTCCTCACCTGGAGATTATGCAGATCTTATTAAATGCGGCATGGTGTGTATTTTAACCTTGAGCACTAAAATCTCTCTCTTTGCTGAACACAAAATGCAGTTATTTTAATTTAGTGTGATGTGCTTCTTTCTTTGATCACCTCAAGTTGATTCAAATATCCTTTTTTTCCTATAATATACTGATCAACTTAGTGACAACTTTACGCCAGTGCTTCCAGATGCGCAGGTTCAATAACTGCTGAGTACCAACATCATATTCCTCCTAATCCATTGCGATTCCTTAATCTCCTGTAATTTAGATACTGATGGATTGTCCTTCTAATATATCAAAAATATCATCCAGCCTTTTATGAATGCACTTTAGGAATTCCTTAAGGTCTTGAGCACGATAATTGGTGATGTTGTCGCTTATCCTTCATTAGATATCATTAGCTGAGAAATTGTGAATGGAGCTGAACACTCAGTCATCAAGCGAACAGCCACCATTCTGACCTTATGATGGAGAGAATGTCACTGATGAAGCAGCTAAAGACATTTGGCCAATTTGCTGCCTCACTCCACCCCCTTTCTGTTGAAACCCAACCCTGATCCATGTCTTTGTCACCATTAGGCTTGACTAACCCTATCTTCCACCCTACATAAACCTGTACTCATCCAAAACTCTGCTGTCCATATACCAAATACACACCAGCCCCTTCCACATCACACCTGTGCTTGCTGACCTACATTGGCTGTTCGACTGGCAACCACTCAATTTAAAAATTTCTATCTTTTTTTTTTGTTCAAATTTCTCTGTGGCCTCGCCTATTTCTGTAACCTCCTCCAGCACTACAAGCGTGCAAAATCTCTACACTCTGATACTTTGCACATTTCCAGTTTGAACTATGTCTTCAGCTGCCATAGCCCTAAACTCTGGAATACTCTCCTCTTTGCTTCTGTGCTTCTTCTTATTCTTTAAGATATTTTTTCAAAACAACCTCTTTGCCAAGCTTTTGATTATTTGTTATGATATCTTTTTTTGTAGCTCCATAACACCCTGTGAGTGCCTTGGGATGTTTTGCTACATTAAAGGCACTATATAAATATATTGCTCCGTTGTGCTTGAGTTGAGATGAGATAATTGGCCTCTGATGATCGCAACCATCTTCCAGTGTTCTCCTGGTACTCATGGAGTCATTTTCTATAAGTCAGCATCACAAGGCTGCTGTCACTTTTTAAAATCCTTTTTTTTCTGTATTAACCATATTTAATGTTCTCATATGAGATTGAAATGGCGGAATTATCTGTAAACTTGAGAAAATCATGGTTAGTTATGCCATTAAAATGTTGGGTTAATTGAAAGATCCAGATGAAAAACATCTGAGAATTTTCATGGAAATAAGAGTGTGAATTTTGCAAAGCTGGCAGAATCCTGGAGTGATACGAGTACACTAGAAGGCTGTGAATGTAATTTTGATTTTTTTAAATTTTTATTGCTCAAGTGAAAGTCAGACGAATGAACAAGTAATTATAGGCCTGTTAACCTGACATCTATAATGGGAAAAGTAGTGGAGTCCATTACAGATAATTCGAGAATATCTACTGAGAGTAAGTGTGATAAATCCAAATGAGTGTACCTATGAAGGGCAGACTGTCATTGACAAATCATTTGGAATTGACTGAAGTTGTAACTGGACCAAGGGAAAGCTGTGCCTTTGATGAGGTCTCTTTCATGAGAATTCTATCATCAGTGTTGATAATGGGATCCAAAATAGTGGAAGTAGCTGGCAATGAGGCACAGTTGTGGTTAGCAGTTTGGCATGTGGCAACACTCCTCAAGGTTTGAACATGGGGCATCTTTAACATGGAAAGAGCTGAGGAAAGAGCCAAGTCTTTTGAAAGATTTGAGTAGTACAGAATCTTATGTGAATTAGTGAAACCTAATCTCATTGATAAATTAAGGTGTCTATTTAGTTCTTTTCACAACCTCTGAATGTTCAAAAGTGCATACTGTCAATGAAGTACTTTTGAAATGTGCCACAGCAAGGCGTCGCAAACAGCAATGAGATAAGATAACCAAATCTGTTTGAATGCTGATGACCCAAGCTAGGAACCTAACACAGGTCTCTGGCGCTGTGAGGCAGCAGTTCTAACCACTGTGCCACTTCTATCCACACCCTCCTTAACAACTGAGATTCATCCAGTGATGGGGTTGCCATGCTGGTGTAGTAGACAGCGTTGTTTGTATCTTAAAGATCCTTAAAGCCTGAGACCATTGTTTGTATCTTAAAGACTTGATTAGCTGTGAGTATTCACATTCCAGCCATTATTCATGTAAATTGAGTTTGTGGCTTTATATGCCCTGTTTGTGAATAGAATTCCCACTCACCTGAAGAAGGGGCTTAAGGCTCCGAAAGCTTGTGTGGCTTTTGCTACCAAATAAACCTGTTGGACTTTAACCTGGTGTTGTTAAACTTCTTACTATAGTAGAGAGCAACATCCTTGGGTTATTGCGTGTTGTTATTTGAGTGGAATGAGCTTCAGCTGGCATCTGGTTCTTGCTACAAGTGATCGGGGGATATTGACTGCCAATGCTAAGAGGTGAGAGTGAGGAAAAAAAAGTTCCAATCACAAAAAAGGAGTGAAGGAAATGTTTAGAAGTGTGAACTCATTGAGAAGTGTCACTGCTTATTCAGTGAATTGAAATGTTTATTCATTATAATGGAAGCTGCAGAAACCAATGAACTTGTGGAGCTAGGTGTTGGCAGGTATGTATATATAGCATCTTTTTGAAGCTGTAACTCAATTGAGTACAGTTATGACATGATTGAACATCACAAAATCTAGATTCTTTTCATATAATTTATTGTTAAAAGAAATGTGACTTTCCACTGAGAAATCTGTGATTTATTTGTGGAGAAGACATTAGTGCTCAGTGAATTGAGTGGTTGATGAATCCCAAAAGAATTGCTCAAGTCTGAAGCCATGTTAAACCAGATCTAGTTTGCTCTTTGCAAGTGGGAATGAGGGAAAAAGAGACCCCCCCACCCCTGAGTGTTGTTTTCCCCATCGGCCCCCTCTGGAGGGCCACATAGTGCTGCTGAGAACTGAGGAAGGTGCTGGGTAAATCAAACTCTCTTTCTCGAGCTATGCACCAGCCTGGGACCATGCAGGTGGTCTTGTTTTCAGCTTGTCACAGTTGAGATGGATGCTGTCCCATTCTTCTCTGAAAGCTCTGATCTGTGCTGTGTGGCCAAGTGACTACATATCTGTGGCCAATGCACTGAGTCTTGGCAACCTTAGAAAGTATAGATGGCATTTAGGATCAGCCTCTTGTTATTCCCATTCAGTGTCTATTTGCTCGCTGTTTCCAGCAGGAGTTTGCTGGATAGTGGGAAAGATTAGTACATTGGTTGCTTTCTTCCCTCTCTTATGCCAACTCTCCAACCTAGAAATTGCGACATTTTGTATGAAAAAGACCACCATGGGAGATCATCCAATGATTTTATTGAATATGCTGAGATTCCACACGTCCCTTTTCATGCTTTCAACATTGAATACTGATTTAATAGTACTGATGCATTCAGGAACCCTGTGGGACTGACTTTGCGTACATAGGGCGATGTGTTACTAATGCTGAGTCAAACGTTGGATAGAGTCATTCTAAAATCTCTCTAACTGCCCCTCTCACTCTCTCTCTCTCTCTCTCTCTGCCTGCCCCTCTCTCTCTCTCTCTGCTGGCCCCCCTCACTCTCTCTCTCTCTCTCTGCCTGCCTCTCTCACCCTCTGTCTCTCTCTGCCTGTCTCTCTCTCTCTCTCTGCCTGCCCCTCTCTCACTCTCTCTCTCTCTCTCTCTCTCTCCCTGCCTGCCTCTCTCACTCTCTCTCTCTCTCTCTCTGCCTGCCCCTCTCATTCTCTCTCTCTCTCTGCCTGCCCCTCTCTCACACTCTCTCTCTCTCTCTCTCTCTGCCTGCCTCTCTCATTCTCTCTCTCTCTCTGCCTGCCCCCCCTCTCTCTCTCTCTCTCTCTGCCTGCCCCTCTCATTCTCCCTCTCTCTCTGCCTGCCCCTCTCTCTCTCTCTGTCTCTCTTCCCCTCTCACTCTCTCTCTCTGCCTGCCCCTCTCTCTCTCTCTCTGCCTGCCCCTCTCTCTCTCTCTCTCTCTGCCTGCCCCTCTCATTCTCTCTCTCTCTGCCTGCCCCTCTCATTCTCTCTCTCTCTGCCTGCCCCTCTCATTCTCTCTCTCTCTCTGCCTGCCCCTCTCTCTCTGCCCCTCTCACTCTCTCTCTCTGCCCCCCTTTCTCTCTCTCGCTCTGCCTGCCCCTCTCACTCGCTTTCTGTCTTTCTGCCCCCTCATTCTCTCTCTCTCTCTCTCTCTCTGCCTGCCCCTCTCATTCTCCCTCTCTCTCTGCCTGCCCCTCTCTCTCTCTCTGTCTCTCTTCCCCTCTCACTCTCTCTCTCTGCCTGCCCCTCTCTCTCTCTCTCTCTCTCTCTCTGCCTGCCCCTCTCATTCTCTCTCTCTCTGCCTGCCCCTCTCATTCTCTCTCTCTCTCTGCCTGCCCCTCTCTCTCTGCCCCTCTCACTCTCTCTCTCTGCCCCCCTTTCTCTCTCTCGCTCTGCCTGCCCCTCTCACTCTCTTTCTGTCTCTCTGCCCCCTCATTCCCTCTCACTCTCTCTCTCTCTCTCTGCCTGCCCCTCTCATTCTCTCTCTCTCTCTGTCTGCCCCTCTCATTCTATCTCTCTCTGCCTGCCCCTCTCACTCTCACTCTCTCTCTCTCTGCCCCTCTCATTCTCTCTCTCTCTCTCTGCCTGCCCCTCTCATTCTCTCTCTCTCTCTCTGCCTGCCCCTCTCACTCTCTCTCTCTCTGCCCCTCTCACTCTCTCTCTCTCTGTGCCCCTCTCACTCTCTCTCTCTGCCTGCCCCTCTCATTCTCTCTCTCTCTCTCTGCCTGCCCCTCTCATTCTCTCTCTCTCTCTCTCTCTCTCCCTCTCTGCCCCTCTCACTCACTCTCTCTGCCTGCCCCTCTCATTCTCTCTCTCTCTGCCTGCCCCTCTCATTCTCTCTCTCTGCCTGCCCCTCTCATTCTCTCTCTCTCTCTCTCTGCCTGCCCCTCTCATTCTCTCTCTCTCTGCCTGCCCCTCTCACTCTCTCTCTCTCTCTGCCTGCCCCTCTCATTCTCTCTCTCTCTGCCTGCCCCTCTCACTCTCTTTCTCTATCTGCCCCTCTCATTCTCTCTCTCTCTCACTCTCTCTCTCTCTGCCTGCCCCTCTCATTCTCTCTCTCTCTCTGCCTGCCCCTCTCATTCTCTCTCTCTCTCTCTCTGCCTGCCCCTCTCACTCTCTCTCTCTACCTGCCCCTCTCATTCTCTCTCTCTCTCTCTCTCTCTCTCTGCCCCTCTCATTCTCTCTCTCTCTCTCTGCCTGCCCCTCTCACTCTCTCTCTCTATCTGCCCCTCTCATTCTCTCTCTCTCTCACTCTCTCTCTCTCTGCCTGCCCCTCTCATTCTCTCTCTCTCTCTCTGCCTGCCCCTCTCATTCTCTCTCTCTCTCTCTGCCTGCCCCTCTCACTCTCTCTCTCTCTACCTGCCCCTCTCATTCTCTCTCTCTGTCTGCCCCTCTCATTCTCTCTCTCTCTCTGCCTGCCCCTCTCACTCTCTCTCTCTATCTGCCCCTCTCATTCTCTCTCTCTCTCACTCTCTCTCTCTCTGCCTGCCCCTCTCATTCTCTCTCTCTCTCTCTCTGCCTGCCCCTCTCATTCTCTCTCTCTGCCTGCCCCTCTCACTCTCTCTCTCTCTACCTGCCTCTCTCATTCTCTCTCTCTCTCTCTCTGTCTGCCCCTCTCACTCACTCTCTCTGCCTGCCCCTCTCACTCTCTCTCTCTCTGCCTGCCCCTCTCTCACTCTCTCTCTCTGTATGTGTGTGTGTGTGTGTGTCTTTATATTTGTCTCTTATCTCTCTCTGTCTCTCTATCTTTCTGTATCTCTGTCTGTCTCTCGCTTGAACGCACTTCTGGAGCACGAGGAACTTGGAACAAAAGCTGCTTTTATCAAATAACTGAAAACTGATTTGCCTTTATTGTGTTTTTTGTCACATGGGAACATATTAGAATAATGAGACTATCGAGCCAACCCCTACAAGAGACATTATCCATGTGTTTTGCCCTCTTCCAATGAAATGTCTCTGCACTAATCTATGGAATGTGAACTGAAAGCTTGAGGAAAGCCATACTGGAGGTAGCAAGTCTGTCCGAAAGGCTATCATACTGCAATGTTTCAGATAGTAGAAGCATCCTTGCTCCTTCCCATTGTTAGTGTACATAGAGATTTATCAATTTAAAAATACCACAGAATTTTCTATTCAATACACAACTTTGTTTCTTTCTTCATTTGTTGTACTTGCACCAATGTCACAGTCTGACTTCCCAGAGTCATGATAATCTGACAGTAAAATGTAATTAAACCAAATGTGCTGGAAATACTCAGAAGGTCTGGCAGCATCTGTGAAAAGAGAAACAGTAAATATTTGACGAAGAGTCATCTTCTACTCCAAACATTAGCTAGTTTTTTCTCCACAGGTGCTGCCTGACCTGCTGAGTATTTCCAGCACTTCCTGTTTTTAATTTGGACTTCCAGAATTTGCAGTATTTTGCTTTTATATTGGTAATTGTAGGCCAGTAACAAAGAGAAATGATAGTAAATTATCAAGCTTCTTAAGTAGGCAATCGAGTGACAGGATGCTGCATGGGTGTTGTTGCATTCTGCCTCTCGCCTTGTAATGTGAGCTCACGATTTTACAAATCAATAATTCTCTCTCACTGTGTGATTATCACCATTCTACTCCTTGTTACAGTAAACTGAAATAAACCCATTCATGTTTCTGTTCCATATGCATTTTTCTAGCAGTTTGGACTGCCACCTGGGAGGCAAAGCTTGTATGTGAAATTGGACATTCACAGAGTGTTCTGGCTCACCAACTGCTTGGCATAGCTGCTAATCGCTTGAAGCTTTGATATAGGATCCTGTTTATACCTCTTCTTTACTTTGAAGACCAAACTGGGATAAAGAAAGATCAAAAGTGTGCCATTCACAAATAAATCTTACTGCCTGTTGAGCAGTCCGCCTAAACAAACACATACAGAAAATGCTGGAAACTCTCAGCAGGTCAAGCAACATCTGTGGAGAGAAACAGAGTTAACATTTCAGGTCGAGGACCTTTCATCACAACTGGGAGAGGTTAGAAACTGAACAGCAAGTTTATCATCAAGTACAGCACCTGGGAAAGATGCTGCGGAGAAGACCTAAAGATTGACTGTACATGAGTGAAGAGCCAGAATGCTTAAATGGCAAAAGGGTTAATGGTGCAAGGCAAAAGGAGACAGCGATGGGCCAAGTAAATAAATAAAAGGTATGTCTAGAGAAGGTGTAAATGCAGAGGGAAAGGAAGCATGGAAAAATCAAGACAGGTGATTTTTACAGTAACTTCATTGAGGTGTTAGTGTAAGTCTACTTGTGACTAATAAATAAACTAAACTTAGAGGTGACTTAACTGCTCTGTGAAATTATGTAAGATTGTAGTGCCCAGGCATCTAATCTGTTGCATTTACCACCATGATTTGTCTCATTATTTCATCATTACAATTCCAGTTAAATGTCCCAGTGGCTGTTGGGGGGCGGGGGGTATAGTATAATCCCATCAGTGATTGCACCCTTCTTATTTTTGAGCTCTACCCATATTGCCTCAGTGGATGATCCCTCCAGTATGTCCTCTCTGAGTGTAGATGTGACATTCTCCATGACTAGTAATGCAACTCTTCCGCCTCTTTTACCTCCCTGTCTATCTTGTCTAAAACATCGAAACCCTGGAACATTGAGCCCCCTGCCACTCTAGTTTAAACTCTCCTGAGTAGCACTAGTGAACCTCCCTGCAAGGATATTGATTCCTCTCCAGTTTAGGTGCAATCCGTCCCTCTTGTACAGGTCACCCCTGCCCCAGAAGAGGTCCCAATGATCCAAGAACCTAAAACCCTGCCCCCTTTACCAGCTCCTTAGCCACGCATTAATCTGTCCTATCTTACTATTCCTTGCATCACTAGCACGTGGCACTGGTAGCAATCCCACGGTTACTACCTTTGAGGTCCTGCTTTTCAGCCTCTTCCCCAAAAGGTTCACTTTGCAGGATCTCATCCCTCTTTCTACCTTTGTCATTGGTACCAATGTGCACAACAACCTCTGGCTGCACACCTTTTTGTTCCTTTTATATGTATTTTATGAACTAACAGTGTCCAGTTTGTGTGATTTGCATCTGAGTTTGTTTTTCACTCTTAATTTTTCCATTTAACTTAATCACTCTGTGGCAAAGAAATTGTCTGGATTAACTTTAAATTTCCTTCATAATCTTGAAAAAGTTAACTTTGGAACCTTATCATGGGTGGATTTGATCTCTTGGTTGTTGCGGGTGGGGCGAAAGGGAGGGGGAATATTCTACCACTTGGCACTCCCAGCTTGAATTTAGAATACCATTTACTGCAAACAGTCACATATCTCACAATCATTGCACTATTGCCTATCTAGTCTTTACCGGTTCTTTGAAAGAGCTTTCTACCTACTCCCACTCCCCTGCCTTATCCCCCTAACCTTCCACATTATTTCTTTTTAGGTAACAATCGAGCGCCTTTTTGAAAGAGAGCCTGTGATGTTAAACTTAAAAAATCTAAATGAAGGTGCAGTCTATAAATAAGATTATTAATTATGCCCCATCCCCAAATGTAGGGATGAAGCTTGGGTGAAGAATAGGTGTGTAAATATGGTAATCTTATGCTAAGGATATTGGCTGCCTGTGGATACTGGTCATCAAAGAACTGCTCAACACTGCCAGTCTATGACATTGATTAAGCTTTATTAGCAGGCTTCTCAGCTATAGCTTCATCTGATCTTTGCTGGAGACTTTGAGCATTTCTTTTTATCTGAATAAATTGACTGTTTTTGGTAAGCTTGGCAAAGAAGTAAGCAGCACCTGTACAAGGCTCCTTTGGGTGAGTTCATAGAATCCAAAGGTTTTCTGCCTGTGCTGAGACTGGTTCACGATACCATTAATGAGGGATATTTATTGCAGTGTGTGGGTTCTGTAGCAGCCAAGATGTCTGTCATGCATTGAAAGGGCCATTTTAAAAAAAAAATCACACTTTAACTTAAAACGCTGATCTGTTTTTGTCAGCGCAATAATTTTAATTACAACCTAGTTTTAACAGCAGTCATTCTGTTCAGTGCTGTCTTTGAAGCCATGTGAATCCCTTCAAGAAGTGTTTCCCGGATGGCTTCGAGCTCTGTCTTCTCTCCAGGTTGCTTCACATTTTAGATTGTAGTTTGTCTCCAATTACATGTAATAAAAATAAGTGTTTTTGTTTGGAATCTATAAAATTCATCTTATCTCTCCTTTTATTTTGATAGACACACTTCCCAAGTTGTAGTATTTTCCGGTTTAGGATAAATTATCCATCCCTGCAGCTCCATGATGGCGAGAACCCTGTGACGTGCGCCAGTTGTAGACACCAATTAATACGTTTGGGAATTGAGCTCAAGTTGGTAGTCAGGCAGCGGTTTGATGAAAACATGAGGTGTTCAAAGAAACCCACAGAAAAAAATTAAACTACCTCTTTTAAAAATGTGTTTTGCGGCTGTGGTGATTGTGCTATCAGTACCAAATCATGTCTTGTACTTGGAACTCCTCCGAGCTCTATACCAAAGGTGTTTCAACACTCGCTGTTTATACAAAAAATAAGAAAAAAGATGACTGGGAAGGAAGTAAAATAAATTCAAACTTTTAACTAGTTTGCTTTGCTTCTTCAAAGATGCATTAGTGAGGCTTCCATTTTCAACCTTTTTGTTCAAACAGGAGGTTCCCAGTTTTATTAGTAGTTACTAAAGGATTTGATGAATAAATCTTTGTCCTGTTTATCTTGATGGTAAGCCACTGAGTCATTGGAGCATCTCACTTGCTGTCATTAATTCATGTTTTTTCAGAACAGGCTGAAGTGCTGAATGGCTGACTGGTGTTCCAATGTTATTCTGTATCAGTCTTGTTATTTCAATAACAAGAGTATCTTTTGTTCTCGTTTGTCTTTAAATAACTTTGGCTTCATGTAAACCAATTTTCATGTGTTCCAAAATGATAGAATTGGAGAGTCCCTGCTGACTCATCAAACCTATTCCTTTCAAAAACCTGGTATAATTTGCCACAACTGTGTTGTGTAATCTGCTTACCAGACAAGGTGACTAACTTTCAATGTGAAATTGTTCTCCTTGCTCAGAAACTAATTTTGTGAAGCCTGAGGATATCAGTGAATGTTGCAAACACCTTGCAGATGTGCTGAAAAGGCATGTGGATGTAAAAGATCCTTTTTTAAAAAAACTGTCGTTCTGATGATTATGTTCCACAGATGATATTCCCACATTCCTGCAGCAGGGAACTCAGTGTTCCAGCAGTTAGACTGCATCTTCTGCAAATTCGAGGCAGTTTCTTAGTGAGGTATTCACACATACAAAGAAAAGTACAGCACAGGAACAGGCCTTTGGCCCTCCAAGCCTGTGCTGATCATGCCCTAACTAAACTTAAAAAAAACCTTCTGTCCTACTCAGTCTATATTCCTCTATTCCCTTCCTATTCATGTGCCCATCCAGATGCCTCTTAAATGTTGCTAATGTGCCTGCTTCCATCACCTCTAACAGCATGGCAGGCACTCACCACTCTCTGTGTGAAAGATTTCTCCCGCCCATCTCTCTTAAACTTTTCCCCTCTCGTCTTGAACCTGCGCCCCTCATAATTGACACTCCCATCCTGGGAAAAAGCCTCTGACTATCTGTCTATGTCTCTCATAATTTTTTGACCTCTATCAGGTCTCCCCTCAGCCTCCATCTTTCCATACATACCACCGTCAGTCATCAATCCTGTTCTTAACCAAAAGCCTCTTCCATTTTTAATGTCTTTAATAAACTGATCATTAACTGCTGCAGCTGCAATTCTCTTCCACATATTAGAGGGAACATTTTCTGATCTCATCCCTCAAAATGTTATGTTCCATCTCTGCAGTGACAATCCAAATTAAATAATCTCTTTCTATCAACTTCCCCCTCACCTTTATAAAGATTCAGATCTGCATCTTTTCTCCAGTGAAAGCAAACTCTGTTCTGAGCATCTTTTACGAAAAGAATTCCAGAACTTGGGGCCTGAGCAGGCTTGGCTGCTAATGATGAAGCCATTAAAATTAGGGATGCGCAAGTGGCTGATATTGGAGGAGAGCAGATTGCAAAGGATGAAAGGGTTGGAGGGAAATATAGAAATAGAGAAGGTTGTGACCACCAAAAGAGTTGGAGCTAAGGATGCGAATTTTAAAACCAAGGTGTTGTTGGACCAGAAGCCAAAATAGGTCAGTGAGTACAGAAGTGACTGGAGAATGGCACTTGGTGTGTGTACAGAGGGTGGCAACAGAACTTTGAATGAGTTTAAGTTTATGGAGGTTGGAAGTTGGGAGGCTGGCCAGTGTGTTGGAATAGTCAAGTCTAAAAGTAACAAAGGCAGAGATGAGGGTTTCCGTAGCAGATAAGCTGAGGCAGAGGTGGAGTTGGGCATTTATGGAGATGGAAAGAAGTGATCTTGGTGATGGCACAGAAAAGTGATTGGAAGCTCATCTCTGGATCAAATATGACACCAAGGTTGTGAATTTTGGCTCAACTTCAGATGGTTGCCTGAAAGAGTGATAGAGTTGGTGGTTAAGGAGCAAAGATTGTAGCATGGACCAAAAACAATGGCTTCAGTCTTCCCATTACCTTAATTAATCTGCTACATTACTTGGTGGATTGTGTTTGTCCCGCTTTTCCGTAGTCTTGGCTCAAGGTGCCTTGGTGCCACTTTGGCACGAAGTATTTTGCGTGCGTGTACTGTATTTGTTGGATTGTTTACAAAGTTTGAGGAAGAGACAAACCAGTGTGCCATAGGTGCAGACTCACAGCATAAAGCTATTGATTGACTGTAGTGTCATTTGGTGGAGATGGAGGAGTTCACAGCAGTACAGTTGGGCTGCTCTCTAAAGTTTGGGGTGAAGATATGCTGTTAAGCCTGAAGAGAGTTTTTTTAAAACCTGGCTGTAATGTGTCTGATCTAATGCCGAACACACAAGTTATGAGCAGGAGTAGGCCATTTGAGCCTGCTCCGCCATTCAATAACATCATGACTGATCTGATTGTAACCACAACTCCATATTCCCACTTATCCCCGAATAACCTTTAACCCCCTTGCTTATCAAGAATCTATCTATTTCTGTCTTTAAAATAGTCACAGATTCTACTTCCACTGCCTTTTGAGGAATAGGGTTTCAAGACTCCACTCTGTGAGAGGGCAAATTTCTCCTCATCCTGTCCTAGTCGCTCATAGGCACCAGTGACTTTGGTAATTTGGCATTAGAGTGTGAACCTAAAGCATGCTGGTTGGCTATGTGTTTGACTGGAGAACACCACAGTTGAGACTCATCTAATGCTCCTTGGGCATCACTGGATGGAAATTGACACTTGCCACCCTAACTGCTCTTTTTCATGCTATTCTTTCCTACCCTTGCTGAGGTCACAGATTCGTTGCATTGTGCTGTCAGCTGCTCCATTGGAGGTTGGCTAACTTGATGCAGACTGCAATTTGAATCTGGAATCTTCCATATGGCTTGGTACCATATCATACTGTGCTGTGTGTCTCCGAACTGAGAAGAGGGTGATTTAAGGGATTTTGAGCTAGTGATCTATAAACTAACTTTTTGTGTTTGGGCCTAAAATGCTGCCTTGGTTCACACATTTGCCACTACTGAGACTGATCCTGTTCTACCTGGACTCCATGCACTTTAGAAAAGGTGTCACCGGTTAGAGGAGCAGAATCCACCAGGTGCTTTTTGTCCTTTTTAAACTTGGTGTAAGATCAGTTATTTTGTTCCTGTGTTAAGCAATGATCTTTGGTTAATAGGTTGAATCTCTTGCTCAGGTACAAGGAAGAGACCCGTTGAGAAGTCCCCAGCTCCCACCAATACTGGTTACTGGTTGGCTATTGCCCTCTTAGTATTCAGTTACAAGACCAAATAAAACCAGAATCAATAAGTTGCAAGTTGATTTGAATATAAAACGGCTTCCTTGTTATATCTGTGTTGTGTGCAGAACCTGAGTTGACTGTGGTTTTGTTTTGCCCTTGCCACTATTGGGAGTGAATTGTGGAAGATGTTGACAGCGTGATTAACTCCGACCCTGTGCCAGTAATGAGTCAATGAGAGCTGTGCTAAGTAATGTTCAGCATGTGGGACTAGGAGCAGTGTTGGCCAAATACCAGCTTCTGAGACTTGCACAAGGATTCGCTCATTATTGCGAAGGTATAAAATCCAGCTCAAGTAATGAGAATGGATGACTAGGACCCTTGAGTTTGTGATCAAAATTACTTTACATTTTAATTTAGCATTTTAGCAGCAATATATTTCTGGTTTATGGTTAGAATTCATTTGGGCCAAAATCAATAGTCACTTAGACCGATGCAGGATAATTAAGGAAAGCCAACATAGATTCATTAAGGGAAAATCATGTTTAATCAACTTGCTGAAGGTTTTTGAGGAGATAACAGAAAAGATTGTTAAGGGCAGTGTGATGATGTGTAAATGGATTTTCAAAAGGCATTAGATACAGTGCCACACAAGAAGACTTGTGAGCAAAACTCTAACTTATGGAATAAAAGGAAAAGTGCTTGGATAAAAAAAACTGGCCGAATGGCAGAAAACAGCGAGTAGTGATAAATAGCTGTTTTTTAAATTGGAGCAAAGTTTGTAGTGGAGCTTCCCAGGAGTCAGTGTTGGGCCCTTTGCTTTTCCTGATAATGATCTAGACTGTGGTTTGCAGGACAGTGGGGATGATATGAAGATTGGAAGTGTTGTCAACTGTGATAAGGATATTCTTGAACATCAAAAGGACATAGACATAGATTGGGCAAACAAGTGACAGGTGAAGTTCAATGCAGAGAAGTGTGAGCTGATTCATTTTGGCGGTAAGAATATGGAGAGAGAATAAAAGGAGAAATGCTAAAGGAGGTTCCGGAACAAAGGGACCTCAGTGTATGTGTACATAAATCATTGAAGGTGGCAGGGCAAGTTGAAACAGCAGTCCTAGGTTTTATTAATAGGAGCATTGAGGTCATGTTGAACTTGTATAAGACTATTTTTTTTAATTCACTTATGGGACATGGGCGTCACTGGCTGACCAGCATTTATTGTCCAACCCTAGTTGCCTTTGGAAGGCAGTTGAGAGTCAACCACATTGCTGTGCCTCTGGAGTTACATCTAGGTAAGGCCAGCAGATTTCCTTCCCTAAAGGAAATTAGTGAACCAGATGTTTTTTTTCGACAATTGACAATGTTTTCATGGTCATCAGTAGATTCTTAATTCCATATTTTTTTTTATTGAATTCAAATTCCATCATTTACCATGGCAGGATTCGAACCCGGGTCCCAAGCTGTGTTTCTAGATTAATAGCCTAGTGATAATACCACTAAGCCATCACCTCCCCCTTGAGTTAGGACTCATCTTCAGTACTGCAAGCGATTTTGCACACCATACTTGAGGAATGATGTGAACACATTGGAGAGAGTACAGAGGAGAATCACAAGAATGATTCTAGGAATAAACAACTGTAGCTATTAGGATAGATTGGAGAGGCCTGTTTTCTTTGGAGAAAAGGAGGCTGAGAGGAGATTTGATGGAGGTATTCAAGATCCTGAAGGATATGGACTGGGTAAATAATGAGAAACTGTTCCCTCTCAAGATTACGCCAAGAATTAGAGAACACAGATTCAAAATAATAGACAAAAGGAGTGGAAGTGATGTGAGGATTTTTTTTCACCCAGAGGATGGTTGGAGAGAATGGTGGAGGCAGGTTTGATCGAGGTATTGAAAAGGGAATTGGATTGCTATCTGAAAAGAAAGAATGTGCAAGGCTAGGGGATAAGGTAGAGGAGTGGGACTAGATAGAATGCTCTTTCAGAGAGCCAGTGCAGACTTGATCGGCCAAATGGTACAGTATAGATTTTGTGAATTAATTACTGGTTGAACTTTTAACTTGTTACACTACCTACTTCAGCAATGCTTGAAGAGATCAATAATTTATTGATTTTCAGGAAGTGATGCAGAACTGTAAATGTTGTCCCTCTCTTCCATTTCATTCACATGATCAACCATTTAAAGAGGTTAATACCAAAATAAAATGAACAAATAAATCCAAAATGAGATCTGCCTGTCTCATCCCCTTACTGCTTATCCATTTCTTTTATCCAAATCTGGATGCTGCTTTGCAGAATAATTAGTTTTGATGATCGTGTTCAAGTTTCTCTGTCCATTTCCTTGTCTTAGCAGCCAACCTCTGCTTCTGCCTGGATGATGGGAGTTGGGGGCCAGCCTAGTGTTGAGTCAACTCCATTGTACGTTTAAAGCTTTTCAGCTGAACACAAACCTTCGGAGGACTTGGTTGTTTCCCATTTTGACTTTGTTCAAATAGATTCCAAATGGGACTCGGAATAATTCCCTTTCCTGGTGTGTTTTTCGTTCCTCGAGCATTTATTATTCTCCCTTTTGAGAACTGGGAGAGTTATGCAGAGGAATTTCCCCTGCATTAAATTCCACACTCTTCTGCTGAGTAGGGTTTGTTGATCTGCAATAGAACATATATTCCTTCAGATTATATCAAATTTGTGAACTGAAGCATATTTTCATATCAGCTCATATCAGGAAGTGAAAATTGGAAACATAGTGCGTATAATGTTCCTGTTGTCCTTGGAGAAGTGTGGAGGTATATTGGAAGCAGAGGAGGATGCAGTGTTATGGAGAGAGAGAAGACCAGTGGGATTAGTTTTAGATTGTTCGAGCCAGGGGCTGGCACAGATACGATGGGTTTTTATAAACCTTGCATTTTTTTTAATACTGCCTGTGTGTGACCTCTACGTTTGAATCGCCTCAAGCGCTTGAGCTCTAACTTAGTGCTGGCCTGTGAATGAATCCTTGTATTCTGTGGAGAGAGTAGTACACTCTACAAACTGCAGTCATATGCTGGAGAACATTTGTTGGGATTAATTGTGCATTTTGATTCTCTTCATATGATGGTGTAAGGAGCCAATATTAAATGAGTCACTTTGCAGACAAATTTTATGGTAAGTTAGATTGGGAGGTTAAGGTGGTTCCTGGGTTGAGGCCAGATGTTTTTGATTTCTGGCAACCTCTTTAGGTACTTGTCTGAATAGTCCCAATCTATTCGGGGATATTGGCTCATGGTTTTTCTCACAAAGTCCAGTAGTATTGCAAGTGGGCAGGGAATTTTGGGGAATCTGGAGGATATGATAGGATATGATATAAATGAAAGCCTACTATTCTTTCCTTCTATCAGCAATATGCACTAAGCAACTGTGGTGAATCAGAGCTTGTGTTGTAGGGAAGGGTGTGTGCTTCGTTGATTTATCATGTGCCTAAAATCTACAAATTGATGTCTAATTTTTCCAACTCCCTTGCTTGTCCTGTGGTGTTTGCCAGTTACCCATTGTTGCTTGGTTCTGATTTATTTTGAAACTTGCAAGATGTTTCAGCAAATGAGTAGCTTTAGAAAGAATGCAAGATTTGCATTTCTGTACCACCTTCTCAGGGCACCCTAAAGCTCTTTATAGCCAGTGAAGTACTCTTTGAAGTGTCATCACAATTGTAGGAAATGCAGCAGCTAGTTTGTGCCTGGCAAACTCAAACACTAATGTGATTATGACCATATAACCTTTTTTAGTGATGTTGATTGCAATATATGTATTGGCCAGGGCACTGGGGAAAGCTCCCTTGCTCCTTCTGAAAATTGTATTATGGGATCTTTTACTTTCACCAGAGATGCCTCATTATGTCTTATTTGAAAGCAGCATCTCTGACAGTTCAGCGCTCCCTCAGTACTGCACTGGAATGGGAAGTCTGCATTTTGTGCTCAGGTCTCTGAAGTGGGACTTGAACCCAGGACCTACTGACTGAGAGGCAAGAGTTCTACTAACTAAGGGCAAAACAAATTCAGAGAAATGTTGCAAAGCAGGCACAGCTGATCCTTTTTACTGTGGAGCTCTACTGAGTCTCAGCACAGTGAGGAAGCAGAGTTTTACTGGGAATTGTTTTATTTTTGTTTTGTGCATCTTGGAGAGAAGTCTGTCTTTACAACTGTCACTATCGCAGCCAGTGATTGAAAAGATAGCAGCTGGTTCCATGTTACTACTGCTGCCTTTCACCCAAAGGAGGGCTGTTGATTGAAGTGTAACAACCAGTGCAATTCCGAGGAGTGAGTGTGTCTGTCAACAGCAAACACAATCCCACAACCTGCTCTTGGTTATAGATGTTCAGTTCATCAATTGTAAAAACAACAGAAATTAAACATGAGACTTGAAAAACCAGGTCAGAGAGTGAAAGACACAATGTGAAATTGGAATTTGCATCTCTTGAAGTGAACAGCATTCGGTGGTCACCTGGTAGAAGGTGCCAATTTTAAGATGAGTCATTATAGAATTAGTTTCTACTTTGGGGAGTCCCTGAAAGTTCACACAAAGTGATTTTGTCTTTTTAAAGTTGCATCACATACTTTTTTTTAAAAAAAGACAGTCACTGAGTTAAGGTGACTCAAATCATCTCATTCGGAATTGTCTGAGACTCAATCACACTGCATCGCTAGTATTATGTTTGATTCCTGAGATGACCTCCTCTCTGCTCGTTTGTCACCTAAACCCTCATTGCTGTCTTTCTTCTAAACTTGACTATTCCAGTGTCCTCCCACTGGCCTCCCACACACCACCCTCCATACGTTCCTGAATTATGCTTTGTAGATGGTGGATAAACTTTGGGAAGTAAAGGGATGAGTGACTCGCTGCAGAATTCCCTGCCTCTGACCTGCTCTTGTAGCCACAGTATTTCTATGATTGTCCCAGTTCAGTTTCTGGTTAATGGTAACCCGCAAGATGTTGATTCACTGATGGTAATACCAATGAATGTCAAAGGATATGGTTAGATTCTCTCTTGTTTGAGTTGGTCATTGTGAGGCACTTGTGTGATGCAAATGTTACTTGCCACTTCTTGGCCCAAGCCTGCATGTTGTTGAAGTCTTTCTGAATGTAGGCATATGCTGGAGAAACAAGATGCAAGTTACTCCAATGAACTACTCCGTTGCCACAATATTTACATAGTTAGTCTAGTTAACTTGCTGGTCAGTTGTATCGCCCAAGCTGTTGATGGTGGGGGATTCAGTGATGAAATTAGTGTTGAAAATCAAGGGGAGATGGTCATTGCCCAACACCTGTGTGGCATGATTGCCAGTAATCAACCCAAGCCTCCTGCTTGCAGGCACCGCCTGCTTCATTGATGATTGCAACTCCTCTGACAGTGAATGTCCTCACTTTTGACACAATGGGAAAGTCATTGCTGGAGGAGGTTGAGCCCTAAGATACCAGCCTGAGCCACTTTTGCAGCAGTGTCCTGGGGCTGAGATGATTGGTCTCAAACAGCTGCAAAATGCAATTTGTGCTAGTTTTGACTTCAAGCAGTGGAGAATTTTCCCTGAAATTCCCATTGATTTCAATTTTTCAAGGGTTCCTTAATGTCACATTTGTTCAATTGCTGCCTTGATGTCAAGGACAACTGTGCAGGGAATTTGTAATACTACACCTTGAATGCTATGTACAGTTTTGATCGTTTTACTTAAGGAGGAGATATACTGGCATTGGCATTGACCTGGGTTTGATTCCCGGCTTGGGTTACTGTCTGTGTGGACTTTGCTCATTCTCCTCGTGTCTGCGTGGGTTTTCTCCGGGTGCTCCGGTTTCCTCCCACAGTCTAAAGATGTGCGGGTTAGGTTGATTGCTAAAAAAGTGCCCCTTAGTGTCCTGGGATGCGTAGATTCGAGGGATTAGCCAGTAAAATATGTAGGGATATGGGGATAGGGCCTGGGTGGGATTGTTGTCGGTGCAGACTCGATGGGCCGAATAACCTCTTTCTGTACTGTAGGGTTTCTGTGTTTCTATGGAGGCCATTCGGAGGTGATTCCTGGGATGAGATGGTTGTCTTATAAGGAAAACATTGAGCAGATTGGACCTATACAGTTTAGAAAAATGAATGGTGATCTTATTGACACATTTAAGATTCTGAGAAGACTTGACAGGTAGATTATGAGAGGATGTGGCCTCCAGTGGGGGAAGATAGAACTAGGGGGCACAGTTAGGGTCTCCCATCTGGGACAGAGATGAGATTTGTTGTCTCAGAGAATCATTAGTTTGTGCATTTCTCTTCCTCAGTGAGGAGTGGATATATTCAAGGCTGAATTACAGATTTTTGGATGTGAAGGCAGGAAAATGGAGTTGAGACCACAAACCGATCAACCAATGATCTTATTGAATGGCGGAGCAAGCTTGAGTGGCCAAATAGCTTAATTTCTTGTGTTCATATGTTATTAAGGACAGTTGTTCTCACTTCACCACTTGAATTCAGTCCATGTTTGAGCCAAGGTTGTAATGAAATCTGCAGCCATGTTGCCCTAGTGGAACCCAAACAGAGCATTTGTGAGTAGGTTATTGCCATCTAATGTCATTTGATAATACTATTGACAATACTTGCCATACTGCTGACTGGGAGTAGTTGGTGGGGTGGCAATCAGCCGGTTTGCATTTGCCCTGCTTTTTGTGGACCGGACATACCATGGCATGTTTCCACATTGTCAGGATGATGTCAGTGTTGTAACTGTACTGGAGCAGTTTGGCTAGGGGCGTGGCTACAGAGCATAGCCTTCACTACTACAACTGGCCTGTTGTCAGAGCCCATAGCCTTTGTTGTGCCCAGTGCACTCAGCTGACGTAGCTGAAGATTGGCATTTGGGATGGTGGGGTCCTCAGGTGGAGGCCAAGATGGATTATCCTTTTGTACATCTGGTTGAATGTTCCGGTGATTTGTTTAACAGTGTGGTCTTTTTAAATTTTTTTGCACATGTGGTAACTTAAAGGCACTGACTTGAGTGGGGGCTTTATGTAAAGTTTCAGATTGCTGCACAGACACACGGGAAACATTGGTTGCGAATGCTTCAATTTGCCTTTTATAGTGTCATGCTGGAATCTCCATCACTGAGGAATGTGGAATTTCCACCTCCCGTTATTTGTTTGATTGTCCACTGCTTTCATCACTGGATGTGGCACTGTTCCTGAATTGGGCAATACCTTGAATTTAAAGTTTCAAATTTCTTTATGATCTCATTCCTCCCAATCCCTGTCATCTCCTCCAGTCCACAGTCTTCTGGAATCTCCGTTCTTCTCTAATTCTGGACTCTTGTGCATCCCTGATTTTAATTGCTCCACTACTGGTAACTGTACTACAGGTTAAGAGGGAGAAACAATTGTCTGGCTTCAACCCATGAGCTGATCACGATTGACCCCAATTGACAACTGTGAAAATGGTGGCATAATGGTAGTAGCATTCTGGTCTAGCAATCCTGAGGTCCAGTCTAATACCCTGGGGACATGGGTAAATCCCATCACTGCAGCTGGTGGAATATAAATTCAGTTAATAAATCAGGAATTGAAAACCAGACTCCGTAATGGTGACCATGAAACTATCATTGATGGTTATAAAAACCCATCTCGTTCAGTAATGTCCTTTAGGGAAATAAGGGAATCTGCTGTCCTTACCCAGTTTGGCCTACGTGTAATTCTAGACACACAGTAATGTGGTTGATTCTTAACTGCCCTCTGAAGGGTTCAGTTCAAAGGCAGCTTTGCCAGTGACACCTGCACCCATAAAAGATTAATGGAAAAAAAAATACTGGCTATCAATTGAATTAGGCTCAATGCGCCACATGGTTAAACGTCTCGATGTAAGATTATGCACTATGAACGGTTTAAAGTTTTGAAGTTTATTTATTGATGTCACAAGTTGGCTTACTTTAACACTGCAATGAAGTTACTGTGAAAATCCCCTAGTCGTCACACTTTGGTGCCCATTCGGGTGCACTGAGGGAGAATTTAGCATGGCCAATGCACCTAACCAGCACGTCTTTCGGACTGTGGGAGGAAACCGCAGCACCCAGAGGAAATGGACATTTGGCAGCTCAACACGTTTCACCACAGTGAGGAAATGTGAAGAAATCAGAAGGGAAGAAACTTCTAATGTGAGTCTAACCTTCTAGTTCCAAAAAAATCTTGAGGCATGTATACATAACTGCTTGGTGAGTTACCTAGTAATGCAGTTGAAGAACTCTGCAGAATTGTATCTATTCTTGATCATCAGGCCGGCATTCCTTTAATGCCAAGCTGTGATTATACCCTTCTGATGACATCAATCAGCATTGGCTGTGACTGTCAGCAGTGTAATTAAACAGCTTATGAATTGGAAACCCTCCAGCACAACAATTTTTAAAAATGTATGTTTTACGTAAAAGTCACTGAGCACAGGGAATCAAGCTGGTAGTTGATCAGGAAGTTGCGCTGAAGTTCACAAATATCTGACACCGTCCAACCAGTTCTTTTTAGAATGAGTCAGTATCCTTTGGGTTCTGCATTGCCACCATCCAATATTTTATGTATGAATTCAAAAATTGGACATGCATAATATTGACTTCATGTGTTAAATCCTCTTAAGTTGGCTTGCCGACTTTGCGTTGACAGTCTGAACGTTAATCATTTGATGACAACAAAAAGACAGAGCAATAAATTGAAATTAACATGTGTTGAGGTACAGGGCGGCTTGTGCTCTGACATTTTTGCCATGTTGTTCATTTAGACAGGACTAATTACTGGTCTATCATCAAGTTCCTAATTTATTCTTCTGTCTTGAAGGTTGTTTTGTTAGTTCTGGGGCAAGATAGGTCACCATTTGCAGAAAACAAAGTTTGAAAACCATTGCAGCTTCTAAATCCCAACCAAATGTCCATGATTCTGTATATGTTCTATTGGTGCTTGCCTATTGGAGAGGTCAGGAGGGTTGATTCATTAGGGAATCCCAATATGTTTTAGGGATGAAACTGATTTTTAAGAATAAATCTTCACAGGATGTGGACGTTGCTGGCAAAGCCAGCACTTATTGCCCAACAATTAATTGCCCTTAAGAAGATGGTGGTGATCCAATTTCTTGACCGCTGCTATCTGTATACTCTGGTGCTGTTAGGAAGGGATTTCCAAGATTTGACCCAGCTTTGTTGAAGGATCAGTGAGTGTAATGCATCTTGCAGATGCTATACACTGCATCTGGATTGCACTGGTCGTGGAAGGAGTGGGGATATTCAAGCTGGGGTTTTGAGCTGCTGATCAAGCAGACTGCAGAACAGAATTACAAAGATTATTATTTGTTCGTGCTTGGAATTGTGTTGCACCAGCTATTTTCTACTGTGCTATTGCTGATAACTAACCCACAAATATTGGCTCTCTCCTCCTATTCAAGAACATAAGAATGGGCGTTTTGTAGAGGGCAGATTAATTTTTCCACAAGTGGTGAAGCACAAGTCCCTGGCTTTACTGAAAGTTGGCACAGAGCACGATGAAACATTATCAGCTGACAGACCCAAACTTGGATGCTTTGTGCTGTATCTGCCTGACCCGAGTACTGAATTTTCTTTAGTTTTCCTATTTCCACTTTTATAGCACCTGGGATCGTCCAAGAATTTTACAATTTTAATTCCCTCATCTATCTTTTAAAGACCATGTTCTGCACTCAAGTGGAGACATTCGTCTGTAGATCTTCTGTAATTGCTGCAGTTACAAGGGAAGCGTATACTTCAGTTATATAGTCTGCACTCATGTATGGAATAAGTGTTTTAGAACTGCAGGCGTGAATTACCGCTATAAGCGTATTGGAAGAATCATTCAATCCAGTAGTTACTTCACGCATTGCTTGTACAATGAAGATTTTTACACTACTGAATCAGAAATATTTTGTAGAATTGAAACCATTAGCTCTAATCAAGTGCCATAAATGGAGTTCAGTGGCAAGACCAATCAGATCATTGATGAGCTCTGATTACTGGCATTTTGAGACCTACTTTTTATCATCTGTTTTTCAAGCACATTCGCCCCTCAGAGAGATGGTGGGAGAATAGGAGAAATTTCTTTACACAAGTTGGAGCATTAAGTACTTTGCCACAGCATTCTAAGATGGCAACATTGTACCTTTAAAGAAGATAGATATGTTGGGAGGCTTGATGCAAGAACGCTCAGAGAACCAAAAGAAAATAATATAACTCCTTTCAGATTCCACCTCAAGGGGCAGTTTCTGCATTGATTATTTTTGTAACTTGATCTGTAGTCGCTTCCATTGTTATTAAGCATCCATATTCTAGTTTTCAAGTACCCAATATTCTACCATGATGTTTTGTTTAATTTGAATCTATGACAGCAAATGGAGGTGATGTGGTTACTTTCCCAATACTGTTACTATATATAAAGCTCTAAATCTTACAGATTTAGGGAAAAATATACTGTGCACAGTTAGCTCTAGATAATCGACTGACCTGTGTAACAGATTCAACTGGATAGCTTGGGCTGAGTATTATTTTATCTTTGAATTTTTGTGTGCTTCAAGGTTGGGGCTGTCATGAACTCATTTTTCAGAGGCCCACGGGGTAATACTGAGGGACCAGGGTGATGCCTGGTGCAGCACTGTGGGAGGCCTCCCAACTGACTCAAGAACAGCTTCTTCCCTGCAGCCATCAGACTTTTGAATGGACCTACCTCACATTAAATTGATCTTTCTCTATACCCTAGCTATGATGTAACACTACATTCTGCACTCTCTCCTTTCCTTCTCTATGAACAGTATGCTTTGTCTGTATAGCGTGCAAGAAACAATACTTTTCACTGTATACTAATACATGTGACAATAATAAATCAAAGATAGGATGTTAAACCAAGGCCTCGACTGCTCTCTTGAGATGGTTGTATAAGGTCCTGGGGCTCTATTCAAGGAAGGATAGGGGAGTACTCCCTGGTATCCTGACCAAAATGTATTCCTCAACCAACGTCAATAAACCAGATTGCTCATTTGTCGCATTGCTATTTGTGGACTTTGCTGTGTACAAATTGGCTGCTGCATTTTCTGCATTAAAAAAGTGACTGAACTTTTTGAAAATATTTCATTGGCTGTAAAGTGCTTTGGGGCATCCTGAAACTGTGAGAGACGTTATAAAAATGCCAGCCTTTTTTCCCTTCCAATTGGCATTTAGTGGAGACATTGATTTAAGGGATGAATCAGAGCTGGACTCCATCCTGAGTTGGAAAGAGAGGAAAGTCCAGCAACCCGTTGTGTGCGTCACTTTTTTATCTTGATGTGTAAACTGGCCCAATATACAGTCTGCTCACCTGATTAACCCAGCAGAGCCTTCCGCTGCCAAACGTAGCTCGGTTATTGTAGCTCAGCAATATATTAGAAATCATTATCCAATTCCATTCCAGAGGAAAGCCATACAATCAGTCGTTGTGTCACACAATGCTTTTGTAGAAAGAAGCGATAAAAAGCTCACTGGCAGAATAAAGACATCATCAACCACCCAGTCTGTGCTGGTTGGCAGATGCTGCCACATTAACATTCAACAGGACTTTACTATTAAATACCATTTAGTTCAGCACCATTAAATCCATTGAGCAAAAAATATTTAGCAGCTTATAAATTTACAGGGTTACAATCCATTTCAAGGTACTATTATGGTTTTAGAAAGCAATTAAGTCTGATAATGAAATGCCTCACAACAAAACCGACAGTAAGATTGATCGGTTACTGTTGCATATCCTGATGTTCCCTTTTCCTTCCTGTGAAGCATCGCTTCTCGGCCTTTTGGCTAAGATCAAGTGTAGTTTTGTTGTCCTGCACTTGGTTGAAGTCACGAGGTTACACTGAGGCTTCATAAGCAATTTTCTAATGTGACATCTAGGCCTTTTGGCTAAGATGTAAATGAGATCAAGCCTTGGAGGAGGTGCAATGCCTGCTCCAATCAGCTTGGATCATGTAGATCAAGCCCAAGACAGGAAGCGGCCAGCCTGTTTTGTCAGCTTGGATCTGGACTGTCTCACTTGTTGGGACTTTGAGTTGGACTTTGATTGGATTGAATTGAATATAAACACACAAAATAAAATCCCTGTTGTAAGGGTGCAGGTCTCTATTTAAATGTGAATCCCATGCAAAAATGCTGATATGGTCAGGATATAATGTGAGCTGTGACAACAGGGAGTTACTTCAGGCAGTACATTTGAAAAACATTCAACCCTACTCATCTTTGCTGTTGGCCCATTTGATAAGAATGTGTAACAGAATTAGATAGACCCATATTTAATTTTTTTTTCTCCCTCAGTAGCACTGTGGCAGAAAGGGTCCCACCACCCAACATTTCCATTTTTCAGAATGTTCAGTGATGTTTCTACAAAATTTGGATGCACAGAATTTGGAATCCGCAAGAATCGGACTTGACTTTGACTTCCCACCCTCAGTACACATGTACAGCGCATCATTTAGCTTCTGTTCTTCTATTTCTTTCTCACTCTGTTTCTATCTCACTTTGTCCCCATAGGAAGAGTTCCATCTCTGCCTGAACCTGAGAAGCCTGACCAATGTGTCCCATCATTTAGACAGTGAGCTTACAGGGAGCTCCCTTCACCCTAAACTCAGATTGAATAAATAGCATAACCAGAATAACCAGGGCAGCAATGGTGGCAAAGTGGTTAACACTGCTGTCTCACAGCGCCAAGAATCAGGTTCAATTCCTGGCTCGGGTCATTGTCTGTGCAGAGTCTGCATGTTCTCTCCATGTCTGCGTGGGTTTTCTTCAGGTGCTCCAGTTTCCTCCCACAGTCTGAAAGACGTGCTGGATTGGCCATGCTAATTTCTCCCTCAGTGTACCTGAACAGGTGCTGGAGTGTGGCAACTAGGGGATTTTCACAGTAACTTCATTGCAGTGTTAATGTAAGCATACTTGTGACACTAATAAATTAACTTTAAACATAATACCGTTCTCAAACATTGAACCCTCCTGGCCTGTAAAGTTCAGTACTGTATGGTGTAGAAGTTTTAAACCTAAGGCATGCAATGACATTAATGTTCATTGCTTCTCTTCTGCAGTCCCAGTGCTAATGATAATTGACTCTGTTAATGAGCATACAGCGAAAAAGACTTGATATTGGAACATGTGGACATCACCCCTGTCCAGAGGATTTCTGCATTCCTACAGCACATATGTGCTGAAGGAACTTGGCTCAAAGATTGAAGGGGAAAAGATGAGCAAAAAATGAACAAATGTAGGGGAGATGCAAATATACTGTCAATTTTGAGGAATGAAGAAAGGCTGTTTATACTTCAGAAGGTAAGAATGTTTCAAGTACACCGGATTTCTAGCAACAAAGCTAACACTTTAAATGGGAAATGAATGTGTGCTGATAAGGAGGTGATTAACACATTGATGATGCTTTTATCAACTTGTTTCAATGACATTTTATACAGTCTGTTACATTTAATACAAAAAGAAAGTCTTGCATTTAGTGTGCGCATGCACGCATGTGTATGCTGACCTGTGAAGGTGTGTGTTGGTGCTTGCCTCAGCTCCTGCTCCAACTCATCTGCTGGAATCCCTATACCACTAATGGAATGTTATCCTTCACACAAAGTATGGACATTATGCTTCAGTGATATAACATATTGATTAAACACCACCTAGACCATTGCATTTGCTCTGGCACTGTAACTCAGGAATTATATATCGTTGAACGTGGCATATAAATTAATTGTTGAAGCTTTGGGAACTCCTTCCAAAATTAGGGATTGACTTATCTGCTGAATATGAAATGTGAGCCACTGATGTTGGTGTAGGTGGCTGCAATTTTGAATTCCTATGCATTTTCTTGACGATATTGCCCGTAGCGCCTGCTTGATCCCATGCACCAACCTATAAGGTAAGTAACATTCAGGCCTGGGCTGGTAAGTGACAATAAACGTTCGCAAAATGTAAGTGCCAGGGAATAACCCTCTCCAACAAGAGATAATCCAGCCATCTGTCCCTAATATTCAGTGGAATTCCCTCACTGAAACCCACAATATTAACATCCTGGGGGTTACTGGAGATTAGAAACTGAACTGGACCAACCATATAGATACAGTGGATACAAGAGCAGGATTTGGGAATTCTGCAGCACGTAGTTCACCCCCTGACTCAGCCTAGCTGGTCCACAAGGCATAAATTAGGAGTGCGATGATATTCTTTCTATTTGCTACTCTCTTCATTTGCCTGTCTCCAACGAGAGTCAAAAAGCTGTATCATCCAGGACAAGTTAGCCCACTGATTGGCACCCCATTCACCACCTTCAACATTTACTTCTTCCACCACCAATGGCAGCAGTGTGTACCATCTACAAGATGCACGGCAGGAGCTCCTCAAGATTCCTTAGGCAGCACCGTCTGAATCCGCAACATCTACCATCTAAGACAAAGGCAGCAGATGCATAAGAACACCACCACCCACAGGTTCCCCTCCAAGCCACACACCATCCTGACTTGGGAATATATCACCATCCCATCATAGTCGCTAGGTCAAATTCTTGAAACTCCCTTCCTAAAAGCACTGTGGGTGTACCTACACCACCTTCTCAAATGTAATTAGAAATGGGAAATAAATGCTGGCCAAGCATAAATAAATATATAAAACCCTAAACATGTATTTCTGAGCTGGAAAGTTGAGGCTGACTCTTAATGCGAGACTCATGCATTTTGTTGCCAAAAAATAAGGTTGATTATACATTGTAATTTACCAGGTTGATTTATACATTGCAATCTATGGTATTGTCTTGGTTTAATTTAATGAAGTGTTTCTTAGAATGAGTCCGCACTGTCCCACTGACACCAGGTCCTGACTAGTCACAGTCTGAGCTGGAGAATGTGACCCCAATTTAAGCAACAGTTTAGTTAATCGATGCCACTAAAATTTCACTCATTAAATTCTGACATGCGCAGTACAATAAATAAGTCACAAGTCAATTTTCTTTGTGTCAGAATTGATCACAAAAGTTTGTATGCACACAGTTGGGGCCTCAGGGAGGGGCAAAACAATAGTGGGACTGCCCACTATGCATGGTTGATCCACAATCAACTTCTTGGTTTATGGGATGTTTGGAATTTGGATGGGAAGAGATTCTGGATCATCCATAATTTCCCCAACCTTTTACTATTCAGCCTCAGTTTATCAAAGTAGTGTGGGGTACCTGATGCCCATTGCAGCTGGATTCCACCATAGAGTCAATACTTCAAGAAGTGAGGAGGTGAAAGCTGGTGGATAAAATTCTAAATCTTCTCCTAGTTTCCCACCGCCCTCCTGAAAGTAGTGTCACAAAGGTCTCCCTCCAGTACTGTGCTTCTTTACACATACCAGAATGAACAGCAGAGTGTTTATCTGGTCCTGTTTCTGCACAATGTTCATTCATCTACATACATCTTTTTTGCCAAGGTCGCTGGGATACAAATGCAAGATTTCTCTCCCATCCCTTTCTTACTCTGCCCTCACCTTCCCTGTCCTGGAGGTTTTGTGACCAATTGTAGTGCATTGCTGAGATCAGCATCAACTGGCAATTGTTGTTGAAATGTAATTTTTATTTAAACCTTTTTGACTTGAAATGTAACCATTCTCAGGTTAAGTGAGAAGTGCTGACATTTCTGGGATTGTGTATAAATGCTAAGGTAGAACTTCTTGATGCTTTCTCTGCCAGTAATGTGGAGGAGAGGGGAAAAACAGCTTGGCTCATTTTGTCATATTCAATGTCGCAGTGCAGCATTACTGCTGCATACCTCGGAGGGATAAACAAAATGTGCATTTTAAAGGCAATTAATGGCAGTAACTGATGTGCTTCATTAGCTGTCTTTTAATTTCCCTGTGTTTTACAGCCACCTTGTCTTTTTTGTTTGCTGTCACAGGCTGTTTTTCAATCTTCAATTGCATTAATTCTCGCTCTTTGTTTGGCTGTGGGCAAAATAAAAGCTGGCACAGCGTGTTTGTTTCAGAACATGCTCCCAGAATCAAGTGATAAAATGACTAGACAATTGCTTAATTGGAGCTTTATGTGGTGCTATTCCATAAACATTGATGGCAGACTTGCAGCTGCGGCTACAGAACTTGTCACCCCAGTATGGGGCTCACTGTACTCCTTCAAAATCTCTCACATTCTCCGTTTGTGTAGTTCTGAAATGGGCAATATCAGTGAGAGGTTTTTAAAACATATTGGATGTAATCTGTCAATGAGGATTCTTTAAACATATTGGATTTAATTCACAAGTGAGGATCTTTAAACTATCAGTTATATATTTGATTTCCTGCAGCAATACTCAGAGCAGGGCTGTTTTTGTTTTAATCACATTCCGTTTCCAGCAGTTCCTCTTGCCGCTGTGTAGCTGCACATATTCATAATCTCAGCTCAAAGGGCAGCAACACCTCCCAGTGTACTTCCTGCCTCCTTAACCAATGAAGAAGGAAAGGCAACAAAAAAATTTGCAGATCTTGACAACAGCGCGTTGCAGTTTTACTCAACCCAGTGTGTTTCCGTGCTACTCCATCCAAGTGAGACAGAGTCCAGGGAATGGGGGAGTTGTGAATGACTTTGCTTGTAAATGGCTTGTGGTGCAATATGAAGCTTTTAATGTCAGTTGCTTAGTAACGCACTCCCAGCTGTGTGATTTGTTCCCTTTTATAACCTTGGATATTCCCATTGGTTGTTTTTCGAGCTGCAGAATGAGTAGTCAGTGGGATATTATAATTTCACCCTCTGATTGCCACCTTGACATGGTGAAGAGGCTTGTGTGTTCTGACAATCCCTTGAGCTATGCCATCAGGAGCTCCTAATTGTTGATTTTACCCGTGTCAGCAGGATTGGGGATAGTGGGAGGTACTAGACAAAGTATGCTTCAAAAAGTCCCCAATAATTCAACAGGCAAAGGAAAACTGCAACTCACCAGTTGTGAAGGTAGGAGAAGGTTACAACAGCAAGGTGGCCCCAGTCATTGTGGTTTGACACATCACCAAAATCTGACCATCAGCTCATCAAGATTGTGCAGACAGTGATCACTTGCCAAAGTCTGCACATCAAACAAAGTCTCATGCAGGCTTCTGCCAAGGTCCATTTGCCAAGTGCTGTGGTGATGGAGAATTATCAACAGGGTCAGTGCTGTAAACCTGGGAGTCCCAGGTCAAGGATCTCACATAGATTCTTGAATGATCCATGAAAGTCATTGGACACCTGTATTGGGACAGAGGAATCTTTGGGCAGCAGCACCTGTGATTCAGCAGTTCTCTTCAGGATACCACGGCTCACCTTAAATAGGGAGGGGGATAGAGAAGGTGCCCTAAAAATATGCTCTCCCACTTTCTCCTGGCTGGGGAAGCATATCTTGCAGAATCACCATCTTTGTGGTCAGAGAAAGAAAACTTCCTTTTCACCTTGGAATGTTATTCATGGATTGGTTACATCTCAGCTGTAACCAAAATGCCACAGTAATCAGGGCTTATGCCCCTCCCCTTGACTCCAATAAAGATCTTAAGAAACATTTCTAATCTGGCATTGATGAAGTCCTCAATGCCATCCCAAAAGAAAAAAAGATCATCCTTCTGAGGGATTTTACTGCCAGGGCTAGCTGTGACTACAATGTCTAGAGCAGAACCATTAGGAAAAATGGTGTAGGAAAAGCCAGTGTAAATGTGGCTGACCTATTATGCTCAGCAGGGCCTCGTTATAGCAACCATCTCTTCCACCAGAGGGTCAAATACAAACTCACATGGAACCAACCCAGATCAAGGCATTGTTACCTCCAGGATATGTAATTGTTTGGGTCAAAAATCTAAGTGATGTCTGTATTACTGGATCCATGTAGGGGATGGATGTCTGCTGTACAGATCATAGACTTGTTCAATTAGTGATAAACATTTACCTAAAAACAAGACAGCACGAGGCCCAAAGGTCCAACAGGAAGATGATCAACATCTCAGCCCCAAAGCATCTCAGTGTAGTACAGGAATTCCAAGTGCAGTTCGTGACCAGTTTGGAAAACCTTCACACTTGCAACTCAATTCCAGGACAGTGAGATCAAATAAAGTCAGCTGTAGTAAATGCCTGTGCCTAGACCATTGTGTTCGAGCATTGACATCACCGGGACTTATTTGGTGATGCTGAAATATTTGATTTTGATTTTATTTTATTATTGTCACATGTATTATTAACACGCAGTGAAAAGTATTGTTTCTTGCGTGCTATACAGACAAAACATACCGTTCATAGAGAAGGAAACGAGAGAGTGCAGAATGTAATGTTACAGTCATAGCTAGGGTGTAGAGAAATATCAACTTAATGCAAGGTAAGTCCATTCAGAAGTCTGACAGCAGCAGGGAAGAAGCTGTTCTTGAATCGGTTGGTACTTGACCTCAGACTTTTGTATCTTTTTCCCGAAGGAAGAAGGTGGAAGAGAGAATGTCCGGGGAGCGTGGGGTCCTTAATAACGCTGGCTGCTTTGCTGAGGCAGCGGGAAGTGTAGACAGAGTCAATGGATGGGAGGCTGGTTTGCGTGATGGATTGGGCTACATTCACGACCTTTTGTAGTTCCTTGCAGTCTTGGGCAGAGCAGGAGCCATACCAAGCTGTGGTACAACCAGAAAGAATGCTTTCTATGGTGCATCTGTAAAAGTTGGCGAGAGTCGTAGCTGACATGCCAAATTTCCTTAGTCTTCTGAGAAAGTGGAGGTGTTGATGAGCTTTCTTAACTATAGTGTCGGCATGAGGGGACCACGACAGGTTGTTGGTGATCTAGACACCTAAAAACTGACGCTCTCGACCCTTTCTACTTTGTCCCCATTGATGTAGACAAGGGCATGTTCTCCTTTACGTTTCCTGAAGTCGATGACAATCTCCTTCATTTTGTTGACATTGAGGGAGAGATTATTGTCGCTGCACCAGTTCACCAGATTCTCTATCTCATTCCTGTACTCTGTCTCGTCATTGTTTGAGATCCGACCCATTACGGTGGTGTCGTCAGCAAACTTGAAAATTGAATTGGAGGGGAATTTGGCTGCACAGTCATAGGTATATAAGGAGTATAGTAGGGGGCTGAGAACATAGCCTTGGGGGGCACCGGTGTTGAGGATGATCATGGAGGAGGTGTTGTTCCCTATCCTTACTGATTGTGGTCTGTGAGTTCGGAAGTTCAGGATCCAGTCGCAGAGGGAGGTGCCGAGGCCCAGGCCACGGAGTTTGGAGATGAGTTTCGTGGGAATAATAGTGTTGAAGGCTGAGCTGTAGTCAATAAATAGGAGTCTGAAATAGGTGCCCTTGTTATCTCGGTGTTCCAGGGTTGAGTGCAGGGCCAGGGAAATGGCGTCTACTGTGGACCTGTTGCAGCGGTAGGCAAACTGTAGTGGATCCAGGTAGTCCGGGAGGCTGGAATTGATTCGTGCCATGACTAACCTTTCGAAACACTTCATAATGATGGGACCACCGAGGAAAAAAAACAAGCAGCTGTCATTGCCATACAGAACAACCCAAGGTCGCAAGCCAAGAAAGCAGCATTCCAACAGCTCAAGGCCGATGCCCAAAGATAAATTTGGAAGATTAAGTACATGGGGTGGAAAGAGAGAGCCCAAGAGATCCAACCACATGCCAACCATCTTGGTATGCAAAACATTTTGGCGCCATCAAGAACATCCATAGACCAAGATCAAATGGATAAAATACTCTTTGCTCACATCATGATACTGCTCTTAAAGATGACAATGCCATCCATCGTCAATGGTGGAAAGAGCATTTAGAATAATTCCTCAACTGTGAATCCACAATGATAGTTGATACTCTCTAGCTTATCGCCCAGTACCCTGTAGTAGAATCTATGGGTGAACCATTATCAATAGAAAAGCTACAACAAGCAGACAAACAAAAAGCAACAAAGCCTGCAGTCCCATATTTAGCTGTGGTCTTCAAAACTGGTGGACATTTGATCACATCAAGATTCTATGTACTCATCCTACAGATTTGGGAGGAAACGGAGCTCCTCCCCGCTTTCCACAAAAAAAACTTCAAGGTTGTGCCAATTGTAACTCTTCTTAAGGGAGATAAATGATGCTGTGGGAACTATCAAACAATTTCCTCTTCTCCTTGGCAGAGAAAATCCTGGCATGCATTCTCCTGAATTGCCTACTCCCTGTGAATGAGGAAATCCTCTGTGAGAAACACTGTGTGGCTTTAGTTAGACTCTCCAGAGAAACCTCTGTCATGGTCTTTGCTGCAAGACAGATCCAATAAAAATGTAGAGAACAGCAGCAATAACTCTTCACTGCATTAATTAGCCTGACCAAAGCATTTGATTCAGCAAATCACAAGGCTCTGGGGATTGTGCTCCAAAGATTTAGATGTCCAAGAAACTTCTTCACCATCCTACAATTACTTCATGATGGTATGACTGCAACTGTCTTGAGCGGGTGATCTCAAACAGAAACCGTCAAAATCTAGACCAGAGTCAAGCAAGGCTGCATGTTAGTCCCCACACTATTCACAGTCTACCTGAGAGTGGCTATTCAGCTCATCACAGATAACGGTCCTTTGGTGTAAGTAACACTAAATGGAAAACGCTTTTCCGAGCCAAAACTAAATTAAACCATTATTGGCATGCATCCAACTCTGATTCTAACGAAGGTGATGGACTGTGCCCGGGGCGTACATCACTTCTGTGTTGAAGATTGTCTATTGTGGCTGAAGAGGCCTGAGTGGCAGCCCCTCTGCAGCTGGTACAAAGTTGGCACAGTGATGTTGGCTTGAGATCAATTGATTCTTTTTTTTTCCCACATGCTCTCTTTTCCTCCATCTGGTGATTTAATTTATCCGTTGCATTTTCCACGCCTTTCCTAACTGCTTGTCTGCAGGCATGCCAGTCAGCAAGAAGGACTTCCCATATCAACTCCAATCCCAGTCAACTTGAAGTCTCACTAGCAGACATCCTCGTATCACAGACATGGGCGACCTATTGGTCTCATCCCAATAGCAAGCTCATCCTGAGCATTTCTTTGAGGATGTGGTCATCATTCACTCAGCTCACTTAACCCAGCCAATGGAGTTGCCTCAGACTCAAGAGGGCAAACGTGCTGGAGATCCCTGCATGCTGGTGTACTTTGATATTTGGCACTCTTGTCTTGACAAAGATGCCCAAAATTCAACCGAGGCAGTGGAGATGGAAGCTGTTCAGCCACTTTCCTTGCATAAGTTGTCCATGCTTTGCTATTGTAAAGGAAGGTGATGAGAACACAAAAACAGAAAATGCTGGAAAAGCTCAGCAGGTCTGGCAACACCTGTAGAGACAGCGAAACAGAGTCATGTTTTCTTAACTCTCAAATGATCAACATTCTGGGGACAACGAAGAAAATACTTCAAAGATGCTCTGAAACTCTCCTTGAAGCATGACAGCATTGACATTGGTAGCAAGCTAATTGCCAGTTATCAAGCATTCAAAGTGACGACAACTTGTCCATCAAGCTGCATCACGTTTTGAGTCACAACGTCTTAAAGATGGGGCAGAGTGGTGGCAGAGAAGGGAAGAAAAAGATTCCATTATTTTGTGCAATGCCCTGTCACTTGTGCCCAAAGATCTGTGGATGATGAATCAACCTGTTCAGTCACCTGATGACCTGAGGCAGAAGCTTGCTCCTGCTTAGAAGACATCCTCAAATTGGGGGACAGTCAACAATGATAATTATCATCTTAACACAGATGTTAAACTTCCAAGTATAGCAAGTATAGTACATCAATTTTGCCTTCACTTTACTCGGAACATTTTATGTAACAGCCAGTTGTAGTACTGGTTTCCCTCTGCAATCCCTGGGCTTTTGTGCATCCTTCAGCTGCCTAGGCCTAAGCTCTGGAATTCCTTCTCTAAACCTTCCACCTCTCTTTCCTTTCAGACACTTCTTAAAACCTACCTCACCTCCCCTAATATCTCCTTGTGTGCTGTCAAATTTTGTTGCTCCTATGAAATGCCTTGCAAAGTTTTTGAAGGTGCTATATTCATGCAAGTTGTTGTTGAAGTTTCCATTGGCATCCACTGAAAATATTTGTAGACAGTCTGACTGGCTACATACACTTGCTGTATAAATGTATTAATATGATCTGTTGTAGTGCATATAAATCTCGACAGGCCAGGCTGAGGTGTAATACATTATAATTTTTTACATATTTATATCTCTCTGAATATCTAAAGGTCTTCTAACCTCATTTAATTAGTGTGTTTGTGCACATGTATGCAGTTTTGGGAGCTTCCATCCTATAAATTAATGAATGCTTTAATTTGATGGTTTTAGGAAATGGAATAACGTTTGTATAATTGCTTACTTTTGTTTAATCGAACCAGATTTAAAAAGGTCACTGTTATAAATACCTGCTTCAGATCCTGTCCCTCCTTTGGGCCTGTTTAGTAATCTATTGCTATCATTGTTTAAAACAAAGCAATAGGTTACAATTTCCAAATGACAGTTAATTACTTCAATATCCATCAGATGATGTGTTAAATTAAGGCCCTTTTTTATTCATTCTTTGAATGTGCGTGTCTTTGGCAAGGCCAGTATTTATTGCTGAGCCCTAATTGCCCTTGAGAAGGTGGTGGTGAACCACCTCCTTGTAACTTAGTGGCTTGCTAGGCTGTTTCAGAGGGCAGTTAAGAATCAACCACATTGCTGTGGGTTTGAAGTTGCATAAAACAGGCCAGGTGAGAACAGTAGATTTCATTCTTAGAAAGATGTTGGTGAGCCATATGGGTTTTTATGAAAATCCATCTGTTTCACGGTCACCAATACTGTTGTTCGCTTTGTATTCCACATTTATCTAATTAATTGAATTTAAATTCTTCAGCTGTTTGATTTGAACTCATGCCGTCAGATTATTAGTCCTGGCCTCGGGTTTGCTAACCTTGTAACATAATCACTATGATTTTGCACACCCATCTAACTGCTCAGGCTGGCAGTAGAGATCGCATGATACTAGTTTGAAGAGCAGAAAGTCCTCCCCTGTCCTGGCCAACATTCCTTCCTTTGCCAACAACATCCAAGAATACATTAACTGGTCATTTAACGGTTGGTACAGGGATCTTCCTGTGTTCAAAATGACTGCTGTGTTTGCTTCCATAAGTCACTGCACATCAGAGTAAGTCATTATACACAAAGCAATTTGGAATATTTAAGAGACATATGAGGTGCAGTGTTTTTCTCAAGATCACTAGCAAGTGCTATTTCCACCATAGATCAGCAAGAATAGGGAATTCCAGATATTTGGAGGAAGAACTCTCTTAATTGAGAGCAAACACCTACCAGAAAATGCTTAGTTTCCAATTAAGCTTCAATTACTTTGCTGTGTAGCATTCAGCATTCACTGCAGAAGAGACACTCGTTATAGTTAAAATGTTACGGAATTAAGAATGTTTGCATTTCTATATGGATTTTAGCAAGGCTTTTGAGAATTCTGGAAAGTCTTCCACACATAGCAGAATTAAAAGGTCATTGGCCCAAGGCCAAGTGGCAAGTTGGATCCAAAATTAACTCAGTAGCCGAAGTGAAGGGCAGTAGTCGAGAGGTGATCATAAAACTGGCTGTTTCCATTGAGGTTCCACAGGGCTCAGCAGTTTGCTCCTTGCTTTTCTTGGCATTTATCAATGATTTAAAGTTAATTATGCCTCCTAAATTTAAAAAGTTTGCAGATGAGGGCTGTGACAAGTGGCATTCCTCAGGGATCAATGCTGGGACCTTTGCTGTTCGTAATTTATATAAATGATTTGGAGGAAAATGTAACTGGTTTGATTAGTAAGTTTGCGGATGACACAAAGGTTGGTGGATTTGCGGATAGCAATGAGGACTGTCAGAGGATACAGCAGGATATAGATCGGTTGGAGACTTGGGCGGAGAGGTGGCAGATGGAGTTTAAACCGGACAAATGTGAGGTAATGCATTTTGGAAGGTCTAATAAAGATAGGAAATATACAGTAAATGGCACAACTCTTAAGAGTATTGATAGGCAGAAGGATCTAGGTGTACAGGTACACAGGTCACTGAAAGTGGCAACGCAGGTGGAGAAGGTTGTCAAGAAGGCATACGGCATGCTTGTCTTCATTGGCCGGGGCATTGAGTTTAAAAATTGGCAAGTCATGTTGCAGCTTTATAGAACCTTAGTTAGGCCGCACTTGGAATATAGTGTTCAATTCTGGTCGCCACACTATCAGAAGGATGTGGAGGCTTTGGAGAGGGTACAGAAAAGATTTACCAGGATGTTGCCTGGTATGGAGGGCATTAGATATGAGGAGAGGTTGGAGAAACTGGGTTTGTTCTCACTGGAATGACAGAGGTTGAGGGGCGGCCTGATAGAAGTCTACAAGATTATGAGGGGCATGGACAGAGTGGATAGTCAGAAGCTTTTTCCCAGGGTGGAAGAGTCAATTACTGGGGGGGCATAGGTTTAAGGTGCGAGGGGCAAGGTTTAAAGATGATGTACGATGCAAGTTTTTTTACAGAGGGTGGTGGGTGCCTGTAATTCGCTGCCGGGGGAGGTAGTGAAAGCAGATACGATAGTGAGTTTTAAGGGGCATCTTGACAAATACATGAATAGGATGGAAATAGAGGGATATGGTCCCAGGAAGGGTAGGGTGTTTTAGTTCAGTTGGGCAGCATGGTCGGTATAGGCTTGGAGGGCTGAAGGGCCTGTTCCTGTGCTGTAATTTTCTTTGTTCTTTGTTCTATGATGCAAAAATTGATTGAGGTTGATGGTGATGAAAAAGGCCAAAGACTAATAATATCTTAATGGACTGGTCAAGGAGGCAGAGAAGGAGAGGTTATGCTAAAACTGTACTAAACACTAATTAGGTTACCGCTAGAATACCATGTACATTTTGGGTCGTCATATTACAGGAAGGATATGACTGCACTCGAGAGAGTACAGAGTAGAATTATGAGGGTGTTTCCAGGAATGGAGAATTTTAGCTAAGATGAATGATTGGAAAGATTTAATTGTAATGAGTGGCCTAAGTGTAACGTGTAGGAAGGACTATTTCACTTGGCAGAGAGATCAATAACAAGGGACATTGATTTAAATGAAGAATTAGACGTGGGTTTCCTCTGGGTGCTCCAGTTTCCTCCCACAGACCAAAGATGTGCAGATTAGGTGGATTGGCCATGCTAAATTGCCCCCCCGTCCCAAGATGTGCAGGTTAGATGGATTTGTCATGGGAAATATGTGGGGTCAGGGGGATAGGGCAGGGAGCGAGCATGTGTAAGCCACTCTGTCAGAATCAGTGCAGTATGTCCTCTTCAACACTGTCGGGATTCGATGAGAATTGAAAAGATTTTTTTTCATGCTCTGGAGCTTGAAAGAGTGACAGAGGCAGAAATCCTCATCACACTTTTTACAATAAAGTATTTGGATATGCACTTACAGTACTGCAACCTATCGACTAAAAATTAGAAAGTGAGATTGAATGGATGACCCTGTTCTCAGCCGGCACAGACATGATGGGTTGAGTGGCCTCCTCCTTTGCTGTAAATTTTCTATTTTCCAATGAATTTCATCACCGAAAACAAGGTGCTGAATTTTCCTCTGACTGCTCAGGCAGGTATTTATAGTGGAGTATCAACGCAATGGGATTTTACAGCCTCGCTCCAGCGAGACCTGAAATTCCCGCCTGAGGTCAACAAACATTTCATAGAACATAGAACATTACAGCGCAGTACAGGCCCTTCGGCCCTCGATGTTGCGCCGACCAGTGAAACCAATCTAAAGCCCATCTAACCTACACTATTCCAATATCATCCATATATTTATCCAATAACCATTTAAATGCCCTTAATGTTGGCGAGTCCACTACTGCTGCAGGCAGGGCATTCCACGCCCTTACTACTCTCCGAGTAAAGAACCTACCTCTGACATCTGTCCTATATCTATCACCCCTCAATTTAAAGCTATGTCTCCTTGTGCTAGCCATCACCATCTGAGGAAAAAGGCTCTCACTGTCCACCCTATCTAATCCTCTGATCATCTTGTATGACTCTATTAAGTCACCTCTTAACCTTGTTCTCTCTAACGAAAACAGCCTCAAGTCCCTCAGCCTTTCCTCATAAGACCTTCCCACCATACCAGGCAACATCCTGGTAAATTTCCTCTGCACCCTTTCCAATGCTTCCACATCCTTCCTATAATGCGGTGACCAGAACTGTACGCAATACTCCAAGTGCGGCCGCACCAGAGTTTTGTACAGCTGCAACATGACCTCATGGCTCCGAAACTCTATCCCTCTACCAATAAAAGCTAACACATCGTACGCCTTCTTAACGACCCTATCAACCTGGATGCCAACTTTCGGGGATCTATGCACATGGACACCGAGATCTTTCTGCTCATCCACACTATCAAGTATCTTACCATTAGCCCAGTACTCTGTATTCCTGTTACTCCTTCCAAAGTGAATCACCTCACACTTTTCCGCATTAAGCTCCATTTGCCACCTCTCAGCCCAGTTCTGCAGCTTATCTATGTCCCTCTGTAACCTGCAACATCCTTCCGCACTGTCCACAACTCCACCGACTTTAGTGTCATCCGCAAATTTACTAATCCATACTTCTACGCCCTCATCCAGGTCATTTATAAAAATGACAAACAGCAGTGGCCCCAAAACAGATCCTTGCGGTACGCCACTAGCAACTGAACTCCAGGATGAACATTTCCCATCAACCACCACCCTCTGTCTTCTTACAGCTAGCCAATTTCTGATCCAAACCGCTAAATAACCCTCAATCCCATGCCTCCGTATCTTCTGCAATAGCTTACCATGGGGAACCTTATCAAACGCTTTACTGAAATCCATATACACCACATCAACTGCTTTGCCCTCATCCACCTCTTTGGTCACCTTCTCAAAGAACTCAATCAGGTTTGTGAGGCACGACCTACCCTTCACAAAACTGTGTTGACTATCCCGAATCAAATTATTCCTTTCTAGATGATTATAAATCCTATCTCTTATAATCCTTTCCAAAACTTTGTCCATAACAGAAGTAAGGCTCACTGGTCTATAATTACCAGGGTTGTCTCTACTCCCCTTCTTGAACAAGCGAACAACATTTGCTATCCTCCAGTCTTCTGGCACTATTCCTGTAGACAATGACGACATAAAGATCAAAGCCAAAGGCTCTGCAATCTCCTCCCTAGCCTCCCAGAGAATCCTAGGATAAATCCCATCCGGCCCAGGGGACTTATCTATTTTCCAGAATTGCTAACAGCACCTCCTTATTAACCTCAATCCCGTCTAGTCCAATAGCCTGTATCTCAGTATTCTCCTCGACAACATTGTCTTTTTCCTGCGTGAATACTGACGAAAAATATTCATTTAGCGCCTCTATCTCTTCGGACTCCACACACAACTTCCCACTACTGTCCTTGACTGGCCCTAATCTTACCCTAGTCATTCTTTTATTCCTGACATACCTATAGAAAGCTTCAGGGTTTTCCTTGATCCTACCTGCCAAAGACTTCTCATGTCCCCTCCTGGCTCTTCTTAGCTCTCTCTTTAGGTCCTTCCTGGCTAACTTGTAACTCTCAATCGCCCTAACTGAGCCTTCACGTCTCATCTTTCCATAAGTCTCCTTCTTCCTCTTCACAAGAGATTCAACTTCTTTAGTAAACCACGGTTCCCTCGCTCGACCACTTCTTCCCTGCCCGACAGGTACATACTTATCAAGGAGACGCAGTAGCTGTTCCTTGAATAAGCTCCACATTTCAATTGTGCCCATCCCCTGCAGTTTCCTTCCACATCCTATGCATCCTAAATCACGCCTAATCGCATCATAATTTCCTTTCCCCCAGCTATAACTCTTGCCCTGCGGTATATACCTATCCCTTTCCATCGCTAAAGTAAACGTAACCGAATTGTGGTCACTATCATCAAAGTGTTCACCTACCTCCAACTCTAACACCTGGCCCGGTTCATTACCAGTACCAAATCCAATGTGGCCTCGCCTCTTGTTGGCCTATCTACATACTGTGTCAGGAAACCCTCCTGCACACATTGGACAAAAACTGACCCCTCTAAAGTACTTGAACTATAGCTTTTCCAGTCAATATTTGTAAAGTTAAAGTCCCCCATAACAACTACCCTGTTACTTTTGCTCCTATCCAGAATCATCTTTGCAATCCTTTCCTCTACATCTCTGGAACCTTTCGGAGGCCTATAAAAAAATCCCAACAGGGTGACCTCTCCTTTCCTGTTTCTAACCTCAGCCCATACAACCTCAGTAGACGAGTCCTCATCAAACGTCCTTTCTGCCACCGTAATACTGTCCTTGACTAACAATGCCACACCTCCCCCTCTTTTACCACCTTCCCTGCTCTTACTGAAACATCTAAACCCCGGAACCTGCAAAAACCATTCCTGTCCCTGCTCTATCCATGTCTCCGAAATGGCCACAACATCGAAGTCCCAGGTACCAACCCATGCTGCAAGTTCACCCACCTTATTCTGGATGCTCCTGGCATTGAAGTAGACACACTTCAAACCACCTTCCTGCCTGCCGGTACACTCCTGCGACCTTGAAACCTTATTCATTACCTCACTACTCTCAACCTCTTGTACACTGGAGCTACAATTCAGGTTCCCATCCTCCTGCTGAATTAGTTTAAACCCTCCCGAAGAGCATCAGCAAATTCCCCCCCCCCCCGGATAGGTTCAGGAGTAGACCATCCCGTTTGTCGAGGTCCCACCTACCCCAGAATGACCCCCAATTATCCAGGTATCTGAATCCCTCCCTCCTGCACCATCCCTGTAGCCACGTGTTCAACTGCTCTCTCTCCCTATTCCTCTCCTCGCTAGCACGTGGCACGGGTAACAAAACAGAGATAACAACTCTGTTTGTTCTAGCTCTAAGCTTCCACCCTGTATTTCTGCCTTACATCCCCATCCCTTTTCCTACCCAAGTTTTTGATGCCTATGTGGACCACGACTTGGGGCTGGTCCCCCTCCCCCTTAAGGATCCTGAAAACACGATCCGAGACATCACGGACTCTGGCACCTGGGAGGCAACACACCAACCGCGAGTCCCTCTCGTTCCCACAGAATCTCCTATCTATCCCCCTAACTATGGAGTCCCCAATGACTAATGCTCTACTCCTCTCCCCCCTTCCCTTCTGAGCAACAGGGGCAGACTCTGTGCCAGAGACCTGTACCCCATGGCTTACCCCTGGTAAGTCGTCGTCCCCAACAGTATCCAAAACGGTATACTTGTTTTACAGAGGAACGGCCACAGGGGATTGCTGCTCTGACTGCTTCTTACCCCCTCTTAACAGTCACCCAAGTATCTTCATTCCTAGGAGTAACTACCTCCCTGTAGCTTTTATCTATAGCTCTCTCTGCGTCCCGAATGATCCTGAGTTCATCCAGTTCCAGCTCCAGATCCCTAACACAGTCTTCAAGGAGCTAGAATTGGGTGCACTTCCTGCAGGTGTACTCAGCTGGGACACTAATGGTGTCCCTCACCTCAAATATCCCACAGGAGGAACATTGCACTGCCTGCACTGACATCGCTGCTAACTTCCCTTGCTAAGAAACGAAAGAGAAAAAAAAAGCAAAAAAGCTTACCTGCTCTCACACCCATCTTTTCTTTTAGGTTAGAGGAGGGGGGAGGGTGGGAGACAGTACACGTGTAGTGTCTCGGCTTTCAAATTTATTGGGCAAAACAAAAACCTTCCCAGGTCTCTCTACGGCCTACTTCTGGTTCTCTACTTCCGGCTGCTCTGGAAAAACTCCGGAAAAAAAAGCAAGTTAAAAATCAAACTCTTACCTTCCAGCTCTCCTCACAAGAATCGCCTCTCTGCCTGCTCCACTAGAACAATTTCTGATGTCCGCCCCTCGCCCACTCCGATTCTGTGGCGGGCAAGGCTGTAGAATTGCGGTGAATGACTCTCAGACAAGCATCTTACTTTATCTGTGTGTAAAACACTGCAAAGCATCTGGGGGCATCTATGTGTGACACATTATCATGCCTTCATGGTATCCTGAGGCAATATAAAGCCTTTTTGAACTGTTGTTAATAGAGAAACACAAGCTAATTTGTGTTAAGCAAGATCTGACAGATAGCAAATGAGGTGCTGGAGCAGTTGGTTTGTATTTTGTCTGGGTTTTCACAGTTATTTGATAGGCTTAAACTTTAATTTTGTCACCAACAAAGTGAGGGCAACATGTCAGCAGCCAGTCGTACTAACCAGGCATAAAACCGTTATAAAAGGAGATACCATAATGTTGAATTTTTAAAACCCTTTTGTTTTAGTTGCTGCCTCGTGTCTGCTCTGTCTCAGCGCCACTAAAATATTGTTACAGAATATTGAATACTTAAATATTACTTGAATGTTACTTGAATATTATTACTCCTTGCAGAAGTACAAAATTTGGAACAGTGCGGCCATGACCTATGGAAAGAGAAAAAACTCAGCCTCCTGAAATTTTGAGCCGAGGCCACCTTATCTTTCTCGCATTGCAGCAGCAGCTCGACAACTGGGCATGTGTGGCCCTGACATCCAGAAATTTAACATGCAGCACTTTAGTGAGTCTGATAGCCACTTCCCCCGCAGCATGTACTGCTACACACTGATGTTAATAAGGAGCTCATTATGAAGCGGCTGATCCTGTACACTTCAATGCAAAGTGTCTGTGCCTTATCGAGCTTGATAAGTAAAACCCAATCCATCAGCTGTGCAGTTTATTCAGAACCTCAGGCGCAGTCTTATCTTCAGGTTTTTCTTCAGTTGCAATAGCCCATTGTGATTTTATGGTCACCCAACAGACCTGATGTTCTTGTTTTAAAAATACTCAGATACTGCACGCTGCTATCTGTAGAATTTTTCAACACACATTGAATCACTGATGGGAATCTGACTACATTTTTGAGAATGCCTGACTGAGCTTGGCATCTAAAATCCACCCTGACTGAAAAACCGCAAGTGGTCAAATTGTAGACTCTGGTTGAAATTCACATTTTAGAGATTGCAGTAATACATATTGAAGTCTGTTTTTCCTCGAGTTTGGATTTGATTTATTATTGTCACATGTATTAGCATATAGTGAAAAGTATTGTTTCTTGCGTGCTATACAGACAAAGCATACTGTTCATAGAGAAGGAAACGAGAGAGTGCAGAATGTAGTGTCATAGCTATGGTGTAGAGAAAGATCAACTTTAATGCAGGGTAAGTCCATTCAAAAGTCTGATGGCAGCAGGGAAGAAGCTGTTCTTCGGTTGGTACGTGACCTCAGACCTTTGTATCTTTTTCCTGACGGAAGAAGGTGGAAGAGAGAATGTCCAGGGTGCGTGGGGTCCTTAATTATGCTGGCTGCTTTGCCGAGGCAGTGGGAAGTGTAGACTGAGCCAATGGATGGGAGGCTGGTTTGCGTGATGGATTGAGCTACTTTCATGACCTTTTGTAGTTCCTTGCGGTCTTGGGCAGAACAGGAGCCATACCAAGCTGTGATACAACCAGAAAGAATGCTTTCTATGGTGCATCTGGATAAGTTGGTGAGAGTCATAGCTGACATCCCAAATTTCCTTAGTCATATGAGAAAGTGGAGGTGTTGATGGGCTTTCTTAACTATAGTGTCGGCATGGGGGACTAGGACAGTTTTTGGTGATCTGGACACCTAAACACTTGAAGCTCTCGACTCTTTCTACTTCGCCCCCGTTGATGTCGACAGGGGCATGGTCTTCTTTACGCTTCCTGAAGTCGATGACAATCTCCTTCATTTTGTTGACATAGAGGGAGAGATTATTGTTGCCGCACCAGTTCACCAGATTCTCTATCTCACTCCTGTACTCTGCCTCGTCATTGCTTGACATCCAACCCACTACGATGGTGTCGACAGCAAACTTGATAATCGAATTGGAGGGGAATTGGGCTACACAGTCATAGGTGTATAAGGAATATAGTAGGGGGCTGAGAACACAGCCTTGTGGGGCACCGGTATTGAGCATTACCATGGAGGAGGTGTTGTTGTCTATCCTTACTGATTGTGGTCTGCGAGTTCAGGATCCAGTCACAGAGGGAGGTGCCGAGGCCCAGGCCACGGAGTTTGGAGATGGGTTTTGTGGGAATAATGGTGTTGAAGGCTGAGCTGTAGTCAATAAGTAGGAATCTGACATAGGTGTCTTTGTTATCTCGATGTTCCAAGGTTGAGTGCAGGGCCAGGGAAATGGTGTCTGCTGTGGACCTGTTGCAGCAGTAGGCAAACTGTAGTGGATCCAGGTAGTCTGGGAGGCTGGAATTGATTCGTGCCATGACTAGCCTTTCGAAGCACTTTATAATGATGGATGTCAGAGCTACCAGCTGATAGTCATTAAGGCAAGCTGCTTGGTTTTTCTTGGGTACCGGGATGATGGTCGTCATCTTGAAGCAGATAGGGACCTCAGATTGTTGTAAAGCGAGGTTGAAGATGTCTGCGAATACCCCTGCCAGCTGATCCGTGCAGGACCTGACTGCTCGTCTGGGTACCCCATCCAGGTCAGTTGCTTTCCGTGGGTTGACCTTTGAGAAAGCTGCTCTGACACCTGCTATGGTGACCCCAGATACAGATTCATCTAGGGCTTCCAGGGTGGAGGGCATGCTCTCGCTGACTTCTTGCTCAAAATGGGCATACAATGCATTGAACTCATCAGGGAGGGGTGCGTTGGAGCCGGCGATTTTACATGTCTTCATCTTGTAGCCTGTTATATCTTGCAGACCTTGCCATAGTCGGCAGGGCTCGGTGTGGCCTAGCCTGGGACTCTAGCTTGGTCCAGTACTGTCTTTTGGCATCTTTGATGGATCTCCTTAGATTGTATCTGGCTTTCTTGTATAGGTCAGTGTCGCCTGACTTGAACGCCTCAGACTTGGACTGCAGCAAGCAGTGGATATCCCTGTTCATCCATGGTTTCGGGTTGGGGAACACACGGATTTGCTTCTTTGGCACAAAGTCTTCTACACACTTACTAATGAAGTCAGTTACTGTAGTGGCGTACTCATTCAGGCTGGTCAGAGTTTTTAAATACTGACCAGTCCACTGACTCCAAGCAGCCCCGAAGGAGATCATCCGATTGAAAGAGCTGCAGATTGAAAAGGTGTGGTTAAGTATTTGATGTTTCTCCTTCTTGGTGAAGCACCTGACACATTCTGTTGAATGGTGTTACTATTGAGGAAGAGCATAGCGTAAGTAAAATAACATTTCCTAGTCACTTCTGTCTTTTACATGGAATGCAATTAAAACAAGGAACTTAAAAATTGCAGGTTTTGTGTTCTCTCTGACACACACTCTCCCAGGTATGGACACACACAGACTGCTTCTCATGAACTAGCTATCTAATTCACACCACAAATGTGCATGTTTAAATCCCACCAGACCTGTAAGTTGTACCTGGGACTGGATTGGGAGGTAGCCACATTGACTTGTCAATGCACATTCGAGTGCTGCACTTGATGAAACTCTGACCGTACAGAATTTTGAGTGAGCAAACTCATCAGAATGAATCTATGGGTTAAACAACAGCTGCATCAGCCTCTGTTTCCCATTACAATGTGCTGTGTAACTGCTTGACCTACCAAATATAATTTGCCCAGTGTGGATGTACTAATTAGGCCTTGATTTTATGATGTGATTGTTATGATTCAACCACTACTGATACATGAACATTATGAGGCTGTGAAAAGCATGTTTATGTTTAAAGAAGTTTAGGGAGAATAGATTTTGTTCAGACTATTCCCTTCTATAGAGGCGAATGATTGCTTTGCCAGATATTTCTTGACTCTTGTCTTTCAATATCAATTTCCCTGTTCATCTGAAGATCTTTGGGTCTGTTGAAAATTGCTGACCATGACCCCGTACAATGTAAATCATTACAGAAGTCAGGGTGTTGCAATGTCACCCAAAGCAGTCTGACCACAGCAAGTCTAACTATCTAGGCTTGACCTATGCTCAATCTTCCCTGGGTCCAGAAGACTTTGAGCTGGGGTCAGACAGGAAACTGTATTTGAGTCTCCACCTAGGCAAGAAAATTAACCACATTTTGTTAGTCAAACAAATATCATTATTCACTCACATTAGAAGTAGTAGTGCATTGAATGCTAACCACTGCTCCTTATACTTACCCAGCAATTTTGATTGAAAAGGATAACATTTATGACGTGAGCAGTACAAGATGTTGAATCTAATGATGGAACTTTGGAGGGCAGTGGTTAATACATTTCTGTCTGGGAAATGAATCTAAATCTAGTCTAGGCTGACTGGATAGAAGACTTATTCATATGATGAACATCCCTCAACTCAGGGATGGATTAACACCCAGTCAAATATGGAGCTGAAGGTAAAACTACCATCATATGTAAGGAAAGCAGCACTCAACTGTGGAATGAGTTTCATATAAGCATAGCATATATTTAAATGATTTCCTTTATTACTTCTGTAGTGTGTGAACATTCATTGGCCATATTTCTTGCTACATAGTCCTACAGTTTGGTGTTTTAATGGATCTAGTGTTTAATGCCCCTAGTGTTTAATTGGTGTGCGTCACTTTGACAAAGCACTCACACATTGGCAGAAATCAAACTCCAGCATGGCTGATAAGATAGAAATATTACACTGATGGAGTGCAACAGGACATAGAGTCATAACCTACCCAGACAGAGAAATCTCAAGCAGCTCTATCCTGTGTGCAATTATTTCTTTTTCAGGGGGTTTTTTGCGTTCACATTTTATGGCTTTGGAAAGATTTTAATGTTTGGTTTGATTTGATTTATTATTGTCACATGTATTAAGTGTATACAGTGAAAAGTATTGTTTCTTGCGCACTATACAGACAAAACATACTGTTCATAGAGAAGGAGGTGAGAGAGTGCAGAATGTAGTGTTACAGTCATAGCTAGGGTGTAGAGAAAGATCAACTTAATGCAAGTCCATTCAAAAGTCTGACAGCAGCAGGGAAGAAGCTGTTCTTGAATCGGTTGGTACGTGACCTTTGACTGTTGTATCTTTTTCCCGAAGAAGTTGGAAGAGAGAATGTCCGAGGTGCGTGGGGTCCTTAATTATGCTGGCTGCTTTGCCGAGGCAGCGGGAAGTGTAGACAGAGTCAATGAATGGGAGGCTGGTTTGCGTGATGGACTGGGCTACATTCGCGACCTTTTGTAGTTCCTTGCGGTCTTGGGCAGAGCAGGAGCCATACCAAGCTGTGATACAATCAGAACGAATACTTTCTATGGTGCATCTGTAAAAGTTGGTGAGAGTCGTAGCTAACATGCCAAATTTCCTTAGTCTTCTGAGAAAGAAGAGGCGCTGCCTCATTCTTGGATAAAGAATAATACTGTTTTATCTGCAACTTGAAATATTTCCAAATTAACTGGAGTGTTTGTTTAAACTTTTAATGTAATTTGAGACTCAGTGGTATACGTAAAGATGGAAAGCTTGGGCCTCTGCGATAGGGGATGAAGTTGGGGTTCAGGGTATTGGGGAGTAGAGACAGCTTTCCTTTTGTACCTAACTGTACTACATCTGATCTGGAAACACTCCTTGTTAACAAAGGATGCCGGAAGTTGGAAAAAGTGTCCAGTTTCCTAGCTTTGCTGGTGTGTTGAGAAATGAGTGACATTTCCCATAAGGAACTTGAGTTTGATCTGCCATGAGTTAATTTTGCACATGCGAAAAGGTAAGGAATTTCAGCCAAATCCAGCTGGCAAGATGGAAGAACTCTATCATACGCCATACACTCCCTTGCCTATTGATTTGAGAATGGAGGACAAACAGAAATTGAAAAACAATTGTACACCCTGTGTTCCTGATGAGGATTGGCATACAACACTGTAATGGCAATGCTCCAAGGAACTGGGATAAACATCTTCTTTTACTGTGGGTGCTGCTTGACAAATTCGTCTTGACACCTTAATGCCTGGGTGTGAAATTCTCTGCTGGTCTACATAAGCTTTTGCTTGAAATCTAATTTGCATAAAATCTACAACTATAAAATTAGAATCTTGGACAAGTATCTGAGAAAAATAAGAATAGAGGACTATTTATACCCAGAATTTCAATCTGCCCTTGGAGTGTGATCATATTTGGCAAGAATGTCATTTTCACTAACACAGTTATACTTCGTGATTTTCTTTTAAGAGAGTTTTGAATAGGAAAATGTGGTTAGGAACTTCCACCCACATCTTCACAAATGTAGATACAGATCTAGGGACCCAAAAAAGACATTAGTTATATGCCCATCAGCGAGCAAGAAGGAACCTGTTTGTGTTGCCTTGCTTTGATGTAATTCCAATGCTGTTGTACCTGATCCTAAATAGGCATGCTTCATCTGTGATCTTAGCTACTGAGCACAAACAAGCTATTCAACTATGAAAGTCATAGGCTGATACATATTTGAATCTAAAGAAGAGAAACCTAAAACCATGTTGAGAAATTCCATAAATGAATTAGTGAAGGCATAGCTTAGTGTGACTGAGTTAGTCTTGGCTTTGGTCTCTGACCTCCTTATTTCATTGTGCTACAGTTGCTGCCATAACGTATTTCAGCTTTGTTCCTTAGCACAGGTTCTGCCCTGATATCCAGACACGTGCAATTTCCAATAGCTTACTGAAATACAATCAGGATTAACGGCCTTGGCCAACTTTACTTTTTTCTGATCTAGGACACTAACACAAATTAGATATCAAATCGGAGCCCTCTCCCTAACACCATTCTGAAGGGTCCATGTAGCTTTCCTGTACAAAAGCATCATAATTGCCAAATGGGCTTCAGGGATAGTGCTGTTTAAAAAAAAACTAGACTATCTCCTCCTCCTTTTGGCTCAGGGATCCACCGTAATAGACGTTCCCGATAGCAGCAACAGCGTAAAGATATTTACCACAATAGAACTGAACATAACTTATCTTCCAAGCTGCCATTCACAGCCATTTTCTCTGGTGACAGGAGGACTGAGGGTTTGTGGCTGATGGAATCCTGCCCCATCCATCCGGAATCTGAGTGGTCTGAAATTGGAAATTTCAACTTCAGTGGCTCGGCTGCTGTGCTCTGCATTCATTGCTGCTGGGCTGCTGTGCTCTGCATCCATTGCTGCTGGGCTGCTGTGCTCTGCATCCATTGCTGCTGGGCTGCTGTGCTCTGCATCCATTGCTGCTGGGCTGCTGTGCTCTGCATCCATTGCTGCTGGGCTGCTGTGCTCTGCATCCATTGCTGCTGGGCTGCTGTGCTCTGCATCCATTGCTGCTGGGCTGCTGTGCTCTGCATCCATTGCTGCTGGGCTGCTGTGCTCTGCATCCATTGCTGCTGGGCTGCTGTGCTCTGCATCCATTGCTGCTGGGCTGCTGTGCTCTGCATCCATTGCTGCTGGGCTGCTGTGCTCTGCATCCATTGCTGCTGGGCTGCTGTGCTCTGCATCCATTGCTGCTGGGCTGCTGTGCTCTGCATCCATTGCTGCTGGGCTGCTGTGCTCTGCATCCATTGCTGCTGGGCTGCTGTGCTCTGCATCCATTGCTGCTGGGCTGCTGTGCTCTGCATCCATTGCTGCAATGTTGCTGCATTCTTCAATCTTTGCTAGTAGTGTACTGAATTCGCATTACAAATGGAGCATTTAGATAACTGTAGTTGCTTCTATTAAACTACTCAAAAATCATTTGATTTATGGGTAGGAATGGAAAAAAGACCGATTTGCATTTATATAGCAGCTTGCATCACCTCAGGATGTCCCAAAGCAGTTAACAACCAATGAAGTTCTTTTGAAATGTTGCCATTCTTGTAATATAGGAAATACAACAGCCAATCTGTACACAGCAAGCTCCCACAGATTGCAAAGTGACAATGACCAGGTCATCTGTTGTTGTGATTTTGAGTGCAGCACTCCTTTAGTGTTGCACAGGACAGTCGGCCTGGATTCTTGCTCAAGCCCCTGGAGAGAACTTAAAGCCACAATCTTCTGATTTACAGGCAAAGATGTTACCTATTGAGCCACAGAGGATCCTGCAAGCTGATGTACCTAAATCTTACGGGACTAGACTTTTTTTTCTCTTTCTCTCCCCTCTCTCTCTCGCCCTTTCTTGCCCCATTTTTTTATTCTTCATTTTCTGTTATTTTTCTCTTTCTATCTCCCTCTCTCATTTTTTCTCTCTCCCTCTTTCTTTCACTCACATATGTGAACCCACCCACACTGGAGCTGGTACGTGACTTGACAGTTAATAAATAACTAACTCCAAACTAACTTGAAATGCAATTTGAAAACCTTGGCTAAATCTGTGCCCCATCAGCAACCTTTGAGAAGTTGAGGTTTCAATTACTTTTGCAAGATTGTAATAGTCCTGCACACTGGATGCAGGATCCTGGCAATCCTAATCCTTCATCATTTGGAATTTAATTTCCAGAAACTGGTGTCAGATACTTGCATTTGGTCCAGTGAAATTTCTGTCTGGGAATGGTATTGCAGGGAAACAAACTTTCGAAACCAGCTGAGAATGAGGGACCACTCTGGTGTGCTCTCTCCTCAATGTTTAGGTTTATTTGTGGGAATTCTTCAGTTGTTATTATCACTAAGTTAATAAGTCTCGATGCTTTTTTAAATGAATTGTTTAAAACTATGTAAAATGCAGAAGTTGAAAATGAATCAGGAAAGAGATTGATGGCTAAAAGCAAATTACCGCGGATGCTGGAATCTGAAATCAAAAGAGAAAATGCTGGAAAATCACAGCAGGTCTGGCAGCATCTGTAAGGAAAGAAAAGAGCTGACGTTTCGAGTCCAGATGACCCTTTGTCAAAGCTGATTTGGAATTTTTGACAAAGGGTGATCTGGACTCGAAACGTCAGCTCTTTTCTCTCCTTACAGATGCTGCCAGACCTGCTGAGATTTTCCAGCATTTTCTCTTTTAGTTCAATTTGAAATTCTGCTGCTGTGTTTAGGGGATTAAAGAGTTAAATAGAGTACTGGCATATTGAACAAATTAACCAGGAAGTGTTTTTGAGCAGTTGCGATCGTGTTTCCATTGCTACCTTCCTGGTTTAAAACAGCCTACACATTCTATGTAAATTGGAAAGCAGATGGTCTGAAGTGTGCTGTGTGAAATTGTTTAAAAATTTGAATTAGTAGTGAGGTAAGTTCTACCGGTGATGGATATTTTGGTGAGAAGGCTGTGCTGGAGGTTGAGTTTGCTGTATTGAGTTTCGCTTTAGATCCCAGTGAACTATAGAATGAAGAACAGGGTTCAACTTTGTTATAATTTGCAGAAAGGTGACATTTTTACTCATCTATTTCCTTTTCTTTTACTGCTCCTCACCCCTTGGATCTTTTGAATCAGCGAGTATGTGGCTCAAAATAGTGACTCTGTCATAAGCTATGGTGAACACCTTTAATGGCTGATAGTGTGATTTTATTTTTGATCTGTGTGGTCTGAGAGCAGTCAGCACTGCTACAACAATTCAGGACATTTTTGCATTGCTTCTCCAACAAGGGTAGGCGCAAGAAGAATTTTGATGGGGTAAATAAGGAGGGAGGGTCAGGAACCAAGAAGACCCAGATGAATGATCATTGCAAAAGAACCAGAGTGGAGATAAAGAGAATGACTTTACACAGTGAGTTGTTCATGATCTGGAGTGACCAGGCTGAGAGAGTGGTGGAGACAGAAAAATGTGTAAATTTGCTGGCCGATGCAGAAAGATCAGGGAGTGTGACTAATTGGATAGATTTTTCAGAGAGCAAACACAATGCATCGAATGGCCTCCAGCTTCATTGTATGATTCTGTAACTGGTGTACACAGGTACACTAAAAATGTAGCAGAGCAACTGGAGGTCATAAGTTTCTACTTGTGTTATTCCAACCACAACTGCTTCCATTTATAAATGTCTTTACTTGGAAAGAAGCATCTCAATGGGCTTCAAAGGTGCGTAACTGGAAATTCTGGAACAGAATGGCAAGTGGAGACTCATCTAGGCAAGTGAGTCAGCTTGTCTCTTCATGCTTAAGAGCTCATCATGTAGGCAAGAACCTATCACCTCGTTGCTGTTATCCTTCTAGCCGCTCTCTCCCCCCCCCCCCCCCCCCCCCATTAACATTAGTTAGTATTTTTCTTCACTATGCTTTCAGTTGAATTTCATTGTGCTGGTGAAAAGGAATAAAGTTGCCCACATAATTCCCTAGATGTAATATTAAGATTAGCAAGCTGGAGTGTGTAGTCAGGATGTCTTTTCTCAGGGTTGAGTAGATATCAATAAACAACTAAAATCTGTTGTTTGTGATGTCAGTCTCAATCCCTCAATGTTACTGGTTAGTGCTGCAGAACAGCCCTGTCATTTTCAACATCCTTCACATCTACAGAGCTAAGAGAACACAGTGCTGTCTGAAGTTAATGTTTAAGGGTGTGACTGGAGGAATGATGGACAGATTGTGTACGTCATCAGTGTGATAGCTCCCATGAGGAATCACTGATTGATCTCCCTGTGGGGCTCATTGAGTATGAGTTCCCCTGGTAACAGGCAATTGCTTGCCCAGCTGGAACTTATTACCAAAACCTTTTATAAGGCAGGCCCTGGACTGGGCCTGCAGCACTAGTGACTAGTGTGTGTATTACCACTGTAGTGGTTTTACTCTGCATTCTGTAAATAAACTGTTCCTTTCCAGTCTGTTTTCCTGAGTCATTACATTGGCAATGAGCAACAAGAGAAGTTTTAGAAAGTCTTGTCTTTCAGCAACCCCGGTAAGATGGTGACAAGGAGATATTGAAAATGCCGCTCTTTGAGTAACTTGAACTTCATGATGCAGGGTGTGGAGGATTGGTCCCAATATGCTGAAAGAATTAGATATTTCTTCTGGTAAACAGGATAGAAGAGGATGACCAGCAAAAAGTCATCCTCCTGACCGCTTGTGGGGCCTGACTTTCAGCATCATAAAAAGTTTAACCTACCTGGCAGCCCTGGATTCAAAACTTTCCAACAAATTGATAGATATGATACAAAACACTATGACCCCAAACCGTCTGTTATATTGCAATGCTATAGGTTTAACATGGCAAATAGACTCCCTGGGGAACCAGTCACCGAATTCTTGCCAACACTGTGGAAATTGGTGGAACACTGAGTATGGCCAGCACTTCTGGAAATGTTAAGGGACCGTTTAGTATGTGGATTCGATAATATTGCGACCCAGTGGAACCTACTAACTGAACCAACTCTGAACATCAAGAAAGCCATAGAACTGGCCCTTTCCTATGAAAATCTGGAAGGGACCAGGAACTTCAGGGGTCCATTGACGGTACTGTCCGCAGCCTTGGGCAACCCCCATACCGCAGAACCAAGTTTGCGACTCCTATTTGCTGCCAAGAAAGGGCGATTTGAGTCAGACCGCGAGATTCCTTTGGAAGGAGTAACAGGAATACAGAGTACTGGGCTAATGGTAAGATACTTGGTAGTGTGGATGAACAGAGGGATCTGGGTGTCCGTGTGCATAGATCCCTGAAAGTTGGCACCCAGGTTGATAGGGTTGTTAAGAAGGCGTACCGTGTGTTGGCTTTTATTGGTAGAGGGATTGAGTTTCAGAGCCATGAGGTCATGTTGCAACTGTACAAAACTCTGGTGCGGCCGCACTTGGAGTATTGCGTACAGTTCTGGTCGCCGCATTGTAGGAAGGATGTGGAAGTGTTGGAAAGGGTGCAGAGGAGATTTACCAGGATGTTGCCTGGTATGGTGGGAAAATCATATGAGGAAAGGCTGAGGGGCTTGAGGTCGTTTTCGTTAGAGAGAAGAAGGTTAAGAGGTGACTTAATAGAGGCATACAAGATGATCAGAGGATTAGATAGGGTGGATAGTGAGAGCCTTTTTCCTCGGATGGTGATGGCTAGCAGGAGAGGACACAGCTTTAAATTGAGGGGTGATAGATATAGGACAGATGTTAGAGGTAGGTTCTTTACTCAGAGAGTAGTAAGGGCGTGGAATGCCCTGCCTGCAGCAGTAGTGGACTCGTCAACATTAAGAGCATTCAAATGGTTATTGGATAAACATATGGATGATATTGGAATAGTGTAGGTTAAATGGGCTTTAGATTGGTTTCACTGGTCGGCGCAACATCGAGGGCCGAAGGGCCTGTACTGCGCTGTAATGTTCTATGTTCTATTCCAGAACGAAATGCCAAAGCTCTCCACAATGCAGTGATGGGCGAGCACATCTGTGCTCCACTTGTAGTCATATGGTCCGCTCCAGACAAGACTACCAAAAAAGGCAAAATGTGTGCCACCCAGACTGAAGGGCAAAGGACAGGGCAGGGCTTTGCAAATAAACCAGCCCATGAATGAGGAATTAATGCAGCTAAATTGCATTGCCGCACCCAAAGTGTCTCCAACCAAGGTTAAACTCCAGGTAACTGGCCAACCCCTAGACATGGAGGTAGACACATGGAGGTATACAGTAATAGCTGTATCTATTACTGGGGGAGCAAACCTTTTGGTGACTCCGATTGGGCAGCTTGCCTTTAAGTCTACGGGACACCAAGGCTAGATTAGCCACATATACTGTGAAGCCCTTGTTATTGTTGGGACCACTGTAACCTCAGTTACACAGGGGCAACAGACAGACCGGCTACTACTGATAGTGTTGCAATGACCAGGGCCCAGTTTTTTGGGAAGGCCTTGCTGCAAAATATCCGCCTGGATTTGAAATAGATCTTTAAAATGAGAACTGGTAGTCTCTGCAAAGTCATCGGAAAGTATCCCAAAGTGTTCCAAGAAGGTGTAGGGAAGATTTAAGGATGCTAGGACTAAGATCTACATGGACTCAGAGATCCGACCTGAATAGTTAAAGACACAGCCGGGCCTCTATGCCCCACGTACCAAAGTAGAGGGCAAATTGGAATGTCTAGAGGAACTTGTACACCCAGTACAATTTGCTGAATGGGTTGCACCAGTAGTTCCAGTTTTAATTATTATAAATTGGTGGTCAACAGAGTCTCCCGCTTAGAAAGATACTCTTTGCCACGCATAGAATATTTGTATGTAAAACTGGCTGGAGGTCACATATTCTCCATATTAGACATGAGCCATACCTATCTTCAACTGGAGCTTGAGGTGTCATCCAGGAAGTATGTCACCATTAATGCTCACAAAGGACTGTATGAGTACACTTGCTTGCACTTTGGGATGTCTTCGGCTTGTGCATTTTTCAAAGGCTGATGGAGAACATCCTTTAAGGTTACCCAGAGTGGCAATCTATCTGGATTATGTTTTAATCTCCGGATCCTTCAAACGGCATTTTTCTGATGCTGGTGTTTGATTGAAAAGGGAAATGTGTGTTCCAGGTAAACAAGGAGGCACACCTTGGGTATGGAGTTGACAAGGATGGATTACATCCTGTCGGAGAGAAAGTGAAGGCCATAAAAGGGGCTGTGACTCCAAGGAACACAACGGAGTTGAAGTTTTTCCTGGTCTCATAAATGACTATGGGAAATTCATGTCGAACTTAGCAACCCTGCTGGCACCCCTCCACATACTGTTTAAAAAATGAAATCAGAAATGGTTGTGGTAAATGCCACAAGAGCGAGCCTTTGCAAATATCAAATGGCAATTGCGTCATGACAGTGAACTTCATGGACATTCTGCCAATATCCACCAAACAAATTCAGGCATGGATCCAAAAGGATCCTAAGTTGGCGAAACTACGTCACGTTGTCCTAAGTGATGGACCACAATGGTGTCCTGCAGAGGATTTGACATCTTATCTCTCTAAATGTCAGGAGTTGAGTATAGAAGATGGCGTCACCTTGTGGGGAGCCCGAGTGGTTGTCCTGCGTCCAGGCCAGCGATCGATACTTCAAGAATTGCACAATGGCCACCCAGGAATTTCTAAGATGAAAATGCTCACGTGGAGCAATGTCTGGTGGTCTGGCTTAGACAGTGATATCGCAAACCTGGTCAAGCAGTGCAAAACTTTCCAGGAAAACCAGAAGGCCCCACCAGTAGCCACGTAACACTCTTGGGAATGGCCAGAGAAACCCTGGGTGTGAGTACATGCAGATGTTGCAGGGCCATTTATGGGTTCCATGTTATTAATCCTCATTGACACCCATGGATCGATGTGCATTGGATGGCCTCCCGCTACCTCTTGCAATACCATAGAGAAAGTATGTCAGTCCTTCAATACACATGGCATCCTGAGATTCTTGCAACAGACAACAGGAAGCCATTTACCAGTGAGGAGTTTCAGACCTTCATGAATACAAGCAAGTAAGGTACATCCACAGGCACCCTACCACCTGTCCTCAAATGGCCTGGCTGAACGGGCAGTCCTGAGATTCAAAAGTGGCATGCAGAAGCAAACCACAGGTTCCCTAGAAACAAAGCTTACTCGTATTTTTTCACCATCGGACTGTGCTGTAAATAATTACGGGAATAGCCCTGGCGGAGCTATTGATGGGCCGTGCCTTCGGACTCGGTTTAGCCTAACGTTCCCAAATTTGGGCAGCAAAGTTGTGTTAAAATGAGAAGCACAGAAAAGAGGCCACGATGGTCAGAGACCAGATGGAGACTCCAAGCCACGGTCCGCGTGAGGAACTCCAAGCCACGGTCCGCGTGAGAAACTCCAAGCCATGGTCCGCGTGAGGAACTCCAAGCCACGGTCCGCGTGAGGAACTCCAAGCCACGGTCCGCGTGAAGAGCTTCGGCGATGACTCTCTCTGGATTCCGGGAGTTATTCTCGAAAAACAGGATCAATGTTGTATAAGGTGCAAACTGGGGTGAAGACCTTCAAAAAACAAATCGATTGCCTCCGTCTCATGGAACCCTCCATGGAGGCAACGAGTTCTATGGACATGCCAGTTGGCCTCCTTCTTACTGGCCTGCGGATGGGACATTCCACCCACTAAAACCCCAAGAGCTAGTCCTCAGGATGCTGATGATTCATCGGGGAATCCTCTGACTTGGAGGGGGTGGGGTGTGATAACCCCATGAGATCCAGGGGAATCATTAATTGATCTCGCTGTGGGGCTTGATGAGTATGAGTTCCCCTGGTAACAGGCAATGGCTTGCCCAGCTGAGACCCAGGACTGGACCTGCAGAACTACCTTTCCCAGGCAGGGACTAGTAAAACCACAGTGGTGGTTTTACTTCTGCATTCTGTGGGAGACTGGCATGAGGGCCTTGGACTACCCCTGGATATTCCTCATTTGGCTTGTGTTCATCAGGTTGATTTTGCACCTGCTAAACAATGTTTATTTTGAAAATTGCAGTATAGGGCTGACATGCATAGACTGGCGTTAAAACGGAGCTTCTAATGAAAGGTCGCAACCTGAAATGTTAACTGTTTCCCTGTCCGCTGCCAGATCTTCTGAGTATTTCCAGCTTTTTTTTAATTTCAGGTTTCCAGCATCCGCAGTACTTTGCTTTTGAATTAGTGCATTCACTGGCCCTGGATATTCTGAAACATGAACCCATTTATTGCAGTTTAATCAGGGATTTTCCGGTCTGAATGCAAATATTTTTCCAAAGGGATGAGTCAGATGTTTGAAGTTGTTACTTCACAGTAATAAATTCATCTTGGGTTGCATAGTAGTAAGCTACACCCGCGGTAGCTTACTACCCAATTATACGCCATTGCTGCGAAGAAAAAGAGAATAATTTTAGAACAGTAAATGTGCAATCTGAGCTTTATTAACGTCCAATTAAGTTTACAACAAGGCAATATTCCTGCTTTAATCTTCTGACGGGCTGTGAATGAACAAATCTGCAGTCTTTTCCTCCCTTTAAACACGCCTTAGGGAGATAGTGGCTGAAGCCATTTTTATTTCCATGAGTGCATTGATTGGCTACTTGTTCATATCCCATGTACCAAAGTTCTCAGTAGTTTTAAGTTTAAAGTTTATTTATTCACAAGTAGGCTTACATTAACACTGCAATGAAGTTACTGTGAAAATCTCCTAGTCGCCACACTCCGGCGCCTGTTCGAGTACACTGAGGGAGAATTTAGCACGGCCAATGCACCTAACCAGCATGTCTTTCGGACTGTGGGAGGAAACCTGGAAAAAAAAACCACGCAGACATGGGGAGAACATGCAAACTCCACACAGACAGTGACCCAAGCTGGGAATCGAACCTGGGTCCCTGGCACTGTGAGGCAGCAGTGCTAACCACTGTGCCAGCATGCTGCCCTGCAGCAATCACACTGGATTTTATTTCACAATGCTTGTTGTGAATGCATTGTTAACACACAGTTTATTATAAATGTTAACTATTGACTTGGGAATCTGCCTGTGTGGTGGACCTGATAACTGCTGAAGGCTGTGTAGCCACAGGCTACACTGGTGGCTCAGTTGGTAAACTCACTGCTCTCTGTGGAACTGACCATAATGATCTGAGCTGAGTTTCTGGATCTATTGCAGTTAATTGATTTCAGGTAGGGCAAGCTGGAGCAATGAAAGTGAATAAAGGGACCTAGGTGTGCAAGTCCACAAATCCTTGAAGGTGGCAACGCAGGTGGAGAAGGTGGTGAAGAAGGCATATGGTATGCTTGCCTTTATAGGACGGGGTATAGAGTATAAAAGCTGGAGTCTGATGATGCAGCTGTATAGAACGCTGGTTAGGCCGCATTTGGAGTACTGCGTCCAGTTCTGGTCGCCGCACTACCAGAAGGACGTGGAGGCGTTGGAGAGAGTGCAGAGAAGGTTTACCAGGATGTTGCCTGGTATGGAGGGTCTTAGCTATGAGGAGAGATTGGGTAGACTGGGGTTGTTCTCCTTGGAAAGACGGAGAATGAGGGGAGATCTAATAGAGGTATACAAGATTATGAAGGGTATAGACAGGGTGAACAGTGGGAAGCTTTTTCCCAGGTCGGAGGTGACGATCACGAGGGGTCACGGGCTCAAGCTGAGAGGGGCGAAGTATAACTCAGACATCAGAGGGACGTTTTTTACACAGAGGGTGGTGGGGGCCTGGAATGCGCTGCCAAGTAGGGTGGTGGAGGCAGGCACGCTGACATCGTTTAAGACTTACCTGGATAGTCACATGAGCAGCCTGGGAATGGAGGGATACAAACGATTGGTCTAGTTGGACCAAGGAGCGGCACAGGCTTGGAGGGCCGAAGGGCCTGTTTCCTGTGCTGTACTGTTCTTTGTTCTTTGTTCTTTCTTGATCTTTGTCTTGTGACCTCTACTGAAAAGCACTGTGTGTGGGTATGTGGTGAGAATAGGATAGGCTCCTTTGGAATGCCCTTGAAGAACCAGTTGGCTTGCTGTCTATCCCCACAGGAAAAGAGAGGTTATTGGAGGTTTTTGGTCACTTTGAGATATAAATATCAGTGCCTTGGTTGAGGGTGCGGTCAGGGGAGATATATATAGAAAGTTTTAGAATGTTTGAGAATATACCACTCCATTTATTAACTGTTGCTTATTTTTTCTTCCCCCAGTACGCCCCAGTCGCCTAGTGCCATGGCAACAACAAATGAATGGCCATGTACCCGATGCACTTTCTTGAATCCCGACGTCCTGAGGCAGTGTTCCATATGTGAGGCTCCCCGAGAAAGGCCGGACTTCAATGACATCCTTCGGCTTAGCACAGAAGAACAGCAGTGGGCCTGCACCCGATGCACTTTCAGGAACTCAATCAACAAGAGCCAGTGTGACGTCTGTGGGTCTTCCCAAACCCTTACTCCTGTCACACCACCTGTTCCCACAACAAATGGTCACACCAAAAATCAGCCGACTGTGGTCGAACACCGAGCTTCTGCTGCACAGGACTGTGGGAGATCAGTCAATGGTGACGTCAATGGCAACTGCTGCAAGAACAGTACACTGGATGCCTCCAAAGCTTGGGCCTGCCAACGTTGCACTCTCCATAACACACCATCTGCTAACTCATGTTCAGCATGTGGGGGTCCTCGCAAACTTTCTCTGCCTAAGATCCCACCTGAAGCTCTGGTTGTGCCTGAAGTTGTGACCCCTGCTGGCTTCCAGCTACCCTCTGGCTCATCATTGGCAACAACGCAGCTCAGTGATTCAACCGAACCAATGGAGGCTGACGTGTCGCCAATTCGCGATGCAGCCACAGAGGCTGAGAGTCCAAGGTCTCCAATTGTCAGTCCACTGTCGCCAATGATCCAGAATAACCCGGTGCCACGGAGCCGCAGAGAGGTGCCACCAGCTGCCAAATTCCAGCCACCATCTGCAGACTCGCCAGTCCTATCTGGCAGTATGGTCACCACGTCTACCTCCAGCGCCTCCGTTCCAGTGGCTCGAGGCTCTCCCCAGGGACAAGTGAAACCCTCCACTAAATTACAAGAACTCTTTTGTACTAAGAGGCTCAGTGTTTTAGATGAGGAAATGGAGTCATCACCGAGCCAGTGGAAGTGTGGATCTTGCTCCCTCATCAACTCTGCTGCAGTGTCGAAATGTGAAGCTTGTAGAACCATGAAAGGAGGGGACATCATTGACCTAACTGGAGAAACTGTGAGGTTCACCCCCTTTAGTCCCTCCAGCCCAGATTTTACCATATGGACTTGTTCAAAGTGCACTCTAAAGAATCCTACTACCGTCCAAAAATGCAGTGCCTGCAGTTCCTCCAAACTCCATGGTTTTCAAGATCATTGTTACACAGAGCGAGGGCCAAGGTGCCTGGACTGTAACGGGGAGAGGGGCCTGAATGGGTCTGCGTGCACCACATGTGGGGGCAAGTCTGCAGGAATGCGGAAACCCATCAAACTATTCCCTGTCCAGCCATCTTCTTCTCGGGAGAAATCCAATGAATGGTCCTGCCCCGCTTGCACGCTCCTAAATGACTTAAAGGATAAACATTGTGCAGCCTGCCATACTCCACAGCAGTATTTCACACTGAGGAAAGGCTCAAAGCCACTGAAGAGACGGGAAAGCATACTTGTGGAAGCACGAAGGAAGACTGATGAGGGGGAGGCCAAAGAATTGTGGGAAAATATTGTGAAGTTTTGCCAGGAGGTAAGCCTGATTTGTAAAATGAGCAATAGTGGCGCAAGTAGACTCCAATGATATACTGTCACTTGTAACTTGTTCGCCAATTAACTACTGAATAGATTTGTAAATGAACCAATTCACAGCAGCATTGCAGTTATCCATTATGCCCTGAACTATCCACTCTCTCTAATTCAGGAGGAGGCCATTCAGTCCCCAAGCCTCTCCCCAGAAGGAATAGTCCCTCTCTACCCTATCAAATCCTTTAATCGTCATAAACAACTTAATTAGATCACCTTTTAATCATCTATACCCAAGGGAGTACAAGCCTTGTCTTTGCTTTAATCTATCCTTAATTACAGTACTTAGTCAGTAATTGGAGACCTAATATTGGTCACTTGATGAAATGCAGTGAAAAGAGACATTGCAGTACTTTAACCAAAGTAAACCATCAGTAGTTGACATCTGCCTATTTTCTAAGTGGGGGAAAGCATGACTGAGTTCTAACACCATTCTTTATTTTTTGTACTGGACAACACAACCAATCAAGTCTTTAATTGATACAATGAATACCAAGACAGTGATTTATTTTGTATAGCTAATGAGTGTCCAGCTGTGTCCCATTCTATCCTATTCCATGTGTAATGTACTAAGAAAAATGAAGGCATGAATTACCCAACAGCAATATACCTGAGGACTTCACAGCATGTCATGTACTAAAGATTGAACAGTTTAGAAATACTCTCAGAATTCAGGTTTCTAATTTTTTTAGGAGTTTGGTTGCAAAAATTATAAGGTGACATAAGGTGTAAAACATTGCTAATTTTAGTGAAGCGAATGCTGCAAACTTCAAAAAGAAGAAAGACTAACATTCATATAGCATTTTTCATGACGACCAATAGTAACCAAATAATTGCTTTTGTAATGTGCTTCCTATGGCAGCAGATTTCTGCTCCACAAACTCCCATAACAGCAACGTGACAATGACTAATTAATTTTGACTGAGGGATGAATATTGGCCAAGACACCAGAGGTAACTCACCTGCTCTTTGACAATAGTGCTGTAGGATCTTTTGCATCAACACAAGCAAGGAGATAGGGCTTCAGGTTAATGTCTCATCTGAAAGCTAACACCTCCAACAATGCCACACTCTCTCAATATTTCACTTAAATATTACTGTAGATTTTCTTTGTGCTCAATCCATAGAATCCCTGCAGTGCAGAGGAGGCCATTCAGCCCATCAAGTCTGCACTGACTGTCCGAAAGAGCAACCCACCTGGCCCACCACTCCACCCTATCTCCATAACCCTGTGCATTTAACATGGCTAATCCCCCTAACCGACAGATTTTAGGACACTATGTGGTAGTTTAGCAAAGGCAATCCACCTAACCTGCTCATCTTTGGACTATGGGAGGAAACCCATGCAAACACGGGAGAATGTGCAAGCTCCACACACACACACCCAAAACCAGAGTCAAACCCAGGTGCCTGGTGCTGTGACGTAGCAGTGCTAACCGCTGTGCCACTGTCAAACTTAAATATGAGATCATAGCTGATCCTTCATGTAAAATCCCTGACTTCACAGAGAATTCTATCCTTTGGTTCACTTACTTTCTGAACTTTTATCAGAAGAGATTTAGAGAAATGGTTGAGGTGTAAGTATCCTTGGGCCAGCTTCTCTGAACCAAACTACAAAAGTGACTTAACACTGGCGCTATATTTGATTGGGTAACTTCTACAGTTGCAAACCTTATTGAACTGATCGCTGGTTGAGTAAGATATCCGTGACCAGAGCTGAGGGCAGAATGATGCTCCCGTAAATGCATACCAATGTTACATGGAGCAAGATCAGTTCAGATCTATCAGTTAAATGAACAACTTTTTATTTTTGAATCTATAAGTCCTGCTTAGATATTATGTTTAATTTTTTTTGTGATTAAAGCTGCTATGAACAACAGGCATCATTGCAATATTTTCAGCCTGTTTCAGCAACAGCCCTGTGAAACTTGGAGTGTTGGAGAACCTTAACCAATACCACCAGGCCAATTTCAGAAACAGTTTTCCCCGTTTTTCGGTTACCTCGAATCCTCCCTTGGTTGACACATCCTCAGCCGCTGCGTCTCATGCTCTGATGTCGCTTCCCAACAGTTGAGTGGACGAAAGAAAGTTGCACATGGAAAATCTATGTGGGCATCCCAATGCACATTATACCAGTGCTCTGATGAAGAGTCATCAAGAATCAAAATGTTGGTTCTATTCTATCTCCACCGATGCTGTCAGACCTGCTGAGATTTTCCAGCATTTTCTGTTTTTGTTTCACCAGTGAAGTACTTTTTGGAAGTATTGTGTGCTATTTGCCTAACCTTCTTCACCTACTTCTTGCAAGTTCTACATTCTAACCATTTACTGGGTAAAGAAGCTTCTCCTGAAATCCCAACTGGATTTATTATTGACTATCCTATAACAAGTGGAAACAACTTCTCCATATTTATCCTATCAAACCCTTCCATAATCTCAAAACCCTCTACCAAGTCACACAGATTTTGTCTTTTCAATAGAAAAGGGCGGAAGTATTTTCAATCTTTCCTGATCAGTGTCACCTTTCAGGTGTGGCATCATTCTAGTAAATCTTTTCTGTGCCTTTTCTGGAGACCGGAACTGCTCACAGCCTAAGCAAGGTTCCATGCAAATTTAACATAACATCTTTGCTTTTCATTTCTGCTAACTCTTCCTTAGCTTCCTTGAATATGTCAGATGTCATCCACCTGGGCCAGGGATATTATCCTTTCTAAGTTTAGTGATCAGTTATCCCTCTTTTTCTATCCTTAATGTCTTTAGAAGGAAGCATCGAAAATATATATAATGGCACATCCACTGTGTTAGTTTCATAAGAACATAAGAATTAGGAGCAGGAGTAGGCCACCTGGCCCCCCGAGCCTGCTCCGCCATTCAATTAGATCATGGCTGATCTTTTTGTGGATTCAGCTCCACTTAACCGCCCGGGTACCCTTAATTCTTTTACTGTTCAAAAATTTATCTATCCTTGCCTTAAAAACATTCAATGAGGTAGCCTCAACTGCTTCACTGGGCAGGGAATTCCACAGATTCACAACCCTTTGTGTGAAGAAGTTCCTCCTCAACTCAGTCCTAAATCTGCTTCCCCTTATTTTGAGGCTATGCCTCCTAGTTCTAGTTTCACCCGCCAGTGGAAACAACTTCCCTGCTTCTATCTTATCTATTCCCTTCATAATCTTATATATTTCCATAAGATCTCCCCTCATTCTTCTGAATTCCAATGAGTATAGCCCCAGTCTACTCAGTCTCTCCTCATAAGCCAACCCTCTCAACTCCGGAATCAACCTAGTGAATCTCCTCTGCACCCCCTCCAGTACCAGTATATCCTTTCTCAAGTAAGGAGACCAAAACTGTACACAGTACTCCAGGTGTGGCCTCACCAGCACCTTATACAGCTGCAACATAACCTCGCTGTTTTTAAACTCCATCCCTCTAGCAATGAAGGACAAAATTCCATTTGCCTTCTTAATTACCTGCTGCACCTACAAACCAACTCCTTGAAATTCCTGCACAAAGACACCCAGGTCCCTCTGCACAGCAGCATGCTGCAATTTTTTACCATTTAAATAATAGTCCATTTTGCTGTTATTCCTACCAAAATGGATGACCTCACATTTTTCACTGGGGCATCCTAGGTAATTTATTAAAATATTTCTACAAACTCATTAATATAAAACTGATGACATTGAAGTAATTTCATCAGAATGTTCAATATATTAACTTCATGGGTATTTATTTACTTAAGAAAAAGTTCCCATTTCTAAATTGGCGTTGGAGCTGTGATAGACGGGTGAGAGGACCCAACCCTCCACATGTCATCAGAGAACAGGTTCCTCTGGGTTACCAAAGGAAAATGTGATTAGCCTACAGGGGAATCTGTTTTTGGGAGCAGTTGGGTAATACCAATCAATCCTGCAGGTTTAGAGGTGGAAATCCATCCATAAAATGCGTATTGAGGATTTGGAAATCAGGAGTTTGAGCAAGGTGAGAACTGGCGTATATTGCCAAATAGAAAGGTTACTGTAAAACTGATACAGATTTAACCAGAACTATGTTTGTTATTTGTAAATGCATATGAGTGCATGGGTCCATATGGTGTGTCCCCAAATTGCAGTCTCTTTGAAAAAAACAATTGCTGCAAAGCTTAATCAACAATGTCCAATAACAGCATTCACTTTCTAGCAAATTAACACAGGGTATTTTAAATGCGAAAGTGCATTACTGTACTACAGTAATAATGCAGACCATAGGTGTAATTTTCCCATCCTGCCCGTCACGAATCGTAGCAGGTAGGGGCGGAAATGCAAAGGTCCATTGACCTCAGGCGGGAATTTCCGGCCTTGGGACGAACGTGGCCGGAAAATCCCGGCCAAAATCTTTCCGTTTGAAGCTAGTAATCAGACTTGAGTCTAAGATATTGGATTACACTTAAGCAAACAATGTGTCTGAATGTATTCAAACATATTTCTTGTACAATTCGATACTCTACAAGGATTTTAGGTGGTATAGCTTTTATAGACATTCAGAAGCAATGTTTGTTCATCAGTGAGGTGATTGATATTCTTGTTTATAGCAGAGAATCCCACGTGTCATTTCCAGAAACTAAACTGGAGTCTTTAAACCTGGGACTGGATTTTAGTTCCGAGTTTGAGGCCCCTCCTGACACAAGTTTTTAAGAACTGGCCAAGGAGCATTCTCATCATCCAGTTCAGGTTGACTGGGGTGATTGCTTCTTGAGGCTCTTGAACTCTCTCTGGCAACCCCACTGATAAATGTGAGTTACCAATATGTGTAGGGGAAAGAGGATGCCTCAAGATGGAAGTAACCTCTAAAAATTTGTTCAAAAGGTTATATTAAAACTGGCTACAGCTGCCAGACTGATGCTGTGGAGGGGGAATGGGAGTCAAAAACTGGCTGAGGGAGCACTGGCCTCTGGTCTGTCGCCCAGAGGCTGCATCCATCACTTGGCTGTTTTGGCCTTCGTAGGAGGCGACTGGAAACCTCCAGTCGGCATCAGTAGTGTCGTCTTAATACTTTGCTACTGATGCCTAATTGGCAAACTCCACCATCCATTTATGGAGGGAGAGATGTCCTCCCGAGCATGTTCCAAAATGGCCCAGAGATGGGAACACATCGGCTGGTGGTGGGGAATTCTTCTGATTCTGCCTCCACAGCTAAATTACCGGTTGTAATAAACTTTAGTGGAAAAATTGCTGCATATTTCCCATCGTTAAGCCATTTGATAACAGTATGGCTGAGATCAGATAACACAAAGACTTGGAATCGGCACTGGTTCTAAATGGCAGCCTTTTAATTCCGATTCAGTGAGCCAGTTTTTGATAATGTTAACAAATGTGACTTGTTTGTCCTGACACAACACATAAAAACTGGGTCTCTGACTCTGCTGCCAAATAGGGAATTTAACAACATCAGGTTAAAGTCCAACAACCTGGTATTGTTAAACTTCTTACTGTGTTTACCCCAGTCCAACACCGGCATCTCCACATCAGGCCAAATAGGGAGACAGACTCAGGAGTGTGAATGTTGGAGGGCCAGGTCATAATGAATTGATTTCACTGAATTAGATTTAAAACATTGCCAATGTAAAAGCTGTTGTTTGAGCATGGCAATTGTGACAGCTTCCAGGATTGGAGTGCATCTTCAGTACTGTTAATTCAGCTGATTCTCACTCCAAGGCTCAGTTACTCTTACAGTCAGATATTTATTAGCCTCGTCAGCACTCTTTTATTTTTGACATGGAGTCAGAAAGAAAAGATGAGGAGTGGAACTTTTGAAAGTAGAGAGAAGGTGGTGGAGTGGTGAGATCGGGAAAGGAAACCTGAAAAATAAGAGGCATGGCGAGTGACAAATTAGCCCTCGTGGAGCAGAGGAACACAACAGAAAATGTTCTGCCTAGGATTTTCCGAGAGGGGAGATAGAAAGTTAACGGAGCACGGCAGGAGAAACTGGGAAAGGTGAAGAACACCAGGTGTGTTTCCGTTGATTCTGTCTTATCAGTTAGTGCTTTCATTGGTGTTAATGATGCTTTTCAACTTGTTGAAATAAAGTGTATCTGAAAAAGCACCAAATTTGTTGAAAAATGAATGGTTTACATCATATTCCTGGGCTCAGTCAAGTAACAGCCATCCTGTATCTACTCAAGTTGGAATGTGTGCTAAAGTTTTTGACGCACCAGAATGAATTGTGAAGCACTAACCCATCATCTGAACTCTTGAGTTACATGCATCCACGAAGCCTACCTTAGCCTGTCATCTTTTATTATGTGATTCACTCGGGGAAGAGCGGTAATTTGTCCTCCCACTTTTGGCATGTTATTGCTTTTCCCAGCCACAGGCATCATGTTGGACGGTGATGATAGTCAAAAGTTGTCATTTTTATGGGAGTTTTACTATGTGACCTAGATTGCAGTGAGATCTGAATGATATTTCACTGCATGTCCTGGGGAATTTTACAGTAACTTCATTGCGGTGTTAATGTAAGCCTTACTTGTGACAAATAAACTTTAACTTTAGTGTATTCTCTCTAAATATTGAGGTTGGGGAAATGGCTATCTGGGAGTGACAATATTCTGACTGAGGGGATTCACACAGTTTATGTTTAAAGAATAGGAAGAAGAATAATGGGAGTGAGTTGCAGATTATAATGGACTGGTGACCTGGTAACTATTTATCCCTCAACCAGCATCACGTAAAGAAAAGCAGATTATTGGGTTAATGTCACATTGCAGTTTGTGGGAGCTTGCTCTGCAGAATTGGCAGCTACATTTCCCACATTATAATGGTGATTTCACTTTAAAAAGTATATCATTACCTGTAAAGTGCTTTGGGATGTCCTGAGTTTGTGAAAGTCGCTATAGGGGAGGTGTTGGCATAGTGGTCTAGTCTAGACTGGTCTAGTCTGATCATAGTCACTGGTCTAGTTATTCAGAGACCCAGGGTAATGCTCTGGGGATCTGGGCTTGAATCCCACCATGGCATTCAATAGAAATCTAGAATTAAAAGTCTAATGATGACCATGAAACTATTGTCAATTGTCAGAAAAATGCATATGGTTCATTAATGCCCTTTAGGGAAGGAAACTTGCTGTCCTTACCTGGTCTGGCCTACATGTGACTCCAGACCCATAACAATGTAGTTGACTCTTAAATACCCTCTGAAATTGCCTAGCAAGCCATTCAGTTCTACCAAACTGCTAAAAAAAAAAGTCTAAAAGGAATTGTAACTACCCAGCATCCTCCTAGACACCGGAAATGACTGCCTAATTCGGCCCTGTCGATCATGTAAAGTCCTCCTTACTAACATTTGGGCAGATTGTGCCAAAATTGGGAAAGCTGTCTTGCAGACTAGTCAAGTGACAATCTGACATAATCTGGTGAACTAGTGCGACAACAATAATCTCTCCCTCAATGTTAGCAAAACGAAGGAGATGGTCATCAACTTCAGGAGAACATGCCCCTGTCTACATCAATGGGGATGAAATAGAAATGGTTGAGACTTCACGTTTTTAGGTGTCCATGTCACTAACAACCTGTCCGGCCCACCATCTCCCCCATGTCAACACTATAGTTAAGAAAGCCCACCAACACCTCTACTTTCTCAGAAGACTAAGGAAATTTGGCATGTCTGCTACGACACACACCAACCTTTACAGATGCACCATAGAAAGTATCCTTTCCAGATGTACCACAGCTTGGTATGGCTCCTGCTGTGCTCAAGACCGCAAGAAACGATAAAGGGTTGTGAATGAAGCCCAGTCCATCATGCAAACCAGCCTCCCATCCATTGACTCTGTCTACACTTCCCGCTGCCTCGGAAAAGCAGCCAGCATGATTAAGGACCCCACACACCCCGGACATTCTCTCTCCCACCTCCTTCCGTCGGGAAAAAAGATACAAAAGTCTGAAGTCACGTACCAACCGACTCATGAACAGCTTCTTCCCTGCTGCTCACCAGCCTTTTAAATGGACCTTCCTTGCACTAAGTTGATCTTTCGCTACACCCTAGCTATGACTGTAACACTACATTCTGCACTCTCTCGTTTCTTTCTCTATGAACGATATGCTTTGTCTGTATAGCATGCAAGAAACAATACTTTTCACTGTATACTAATACATGTGACAGTAATAAATGAAAGATAGTGTCCCAGACACTACCATCATTATCCCTGAGTGTGTCCTGTTCCACTGGCAGGATCAACCCAGCAGAAGTGGTATAGAATTGGGAAGGAACTACCCTGTAAATCTTCAACATTGATTCCATGAAGCCTCATTGCATTATGGGCAAGGAAACCTTCTGATTACCTCCTCCCCATAGCTGATGAATCAATACTACTCCATATTGAACATCCACTCAAGTGGATAGAGCTGTGAAGAAGGCCTATAGTGTGTTAGCTTTTATTAACAGGGGGTTGGAGTTTAAGAGCCGTGGGGTTATGCTGCAACTGTGCAGGACTTTGGTGAGACCACATTTGGAATATTGTGTGCAGTTCTGGTCACCTCACTATAAGAAGGATGTGGAAGCGCTGGAAAGAGTGCAGAGGAGATTTACCAGGATGCTGCCTGGTTTGGAGGGTAGGTCTTATGAGGAAAGGTTGAGGGAGCTAGGGCTGTTCTCTCTGGAGCGGAGGAGGCTGAGGGGAGACTTAATAGAGGTTTATAAAATGATGAAGGGGATAGATAGAGTGAACGTTCAAAGACTATTTCCTCGGGTGGATGGAGCTATTACAAGGGGGCATAACTATAGGGTTCATGGTGGGAGATATAGGAAGGATATCAGAGGTAGGTTCTTTACGCAGAGAGTGGTTGGGGTGTGGAATGGACTGCCTGCAGTGATAGTGGAATCAGACACTTTAGGAAGATTTAAGTGGTTATTGGATAGGCACATGGAGCACACCAGGATGATAGGGAGTGGGATAGCTTGATCTTGGTTTCAGATAAAGCTCGGCACAACATCGTGGGCCGAAAGGCCTGTTCTGTGCTGTACTGTTCTATGTTCTATCACTGAGGATTGTAAGGATGTAGGATGTACTTTGGTTGGGTTCTTCAATTTCCATCACCAAGTCTGGCTCAGTAGCACCACTACAGATTGAGCTGGGCAAGTCCGAAAGAATGTAGCTGCCAGACTTGGTCTGTGGCAGGTGATGAAGGAACCAACGAGAGAAAAATATACTTGACCTCATCCTCACCAACCTGCCTGTCACAGATGCATCTGTCCATGACGGGATTGGTAGGAGTGAGCACTGCACATTCCCTGTGGAGACTTAGTCCTGTCTTCACATCAAGGATGCCCTCCATCATGTTTGTGTGGCATTACCACTCTGCAAAGTGGGGTAGATTTTGAACAGACCTAGCAATTCAAGACTGGACAACCAAAAGGCGCTGTGGGCCATCAGCAGCACAGAATTGTACACAACCACAATCTGTAACCTCCTGGCTCTGCATATCCCCCATCCTACTATTATCACCAAGCCAGGGGATCAACCCTGGTCCAATGAAGAGTGCATGAGGACATGCCAGGAGCAGCACCAGGCAAACCCAAAAATGAGGTATCAACCTGGTAAAGCTACAACACGGGACTACTTGCATGCCAAGCAGCATAAGCAGCAAGCAATAGACAGAACTAAGCGATTCCGCAACCAACGGATCAGATCTCAGTTCTGCAGTTCCAACATGTCTAGTCATAAATGATGGTGAAATAACTCAGTGGAGGAGGAGGAGACTTCACAAATATCCCTATCCTCAATTATGGGGGAGCCCAGCACATCACTGCAAAAGATAAGGCTGAAGCATTTGCAACAATCTTCAGCCAGAAGTGTCAAGTGGATGATGCATCTCGGCCTCCTCCGGAGGTCCCCAGCATCACGCATGTTAGTCTTTTGTACACAAAAAGCAGGAAAAATCCAAATTGTCCAATTACGACCCTTCTGTTTACTCACGGTCATCAATAAAGTGATAGAAAGTTATTAAAAGTGCTCCCAAGCAGCACTTTAACCTACATATTGACACTCTATTTGGGTTCCACCAAGGCCACAGCTGCTAACCTCATTACAACTTAGTTCAAATGTGGACAAAATAGCTGAACTCCAGAGGTGAGGGTGACTGCCCGAGGCATCAAGGCAACATTTGACTGATTGTGTCATCAGCGAGCTATAGCAAACTGGATGAAGTTATATCTAGCAGAGAGGAAGATGGTTGTGGTCACTGGAGGTCAATCATCTTAGTTACAGGACATCACTACAGGAGTTTCTCAGGGTAGTGTCTTTGGCCCAACCATCTTCAGCTGCTTATTAATGATCTTTTAGTTCAGAAATGAGAAGTTTGCTGATAATTGTACATCATTCAGCAGCATTTACTACTCAAGTACAGAAGCAGTCCATGTCCACATGCAATAAGACCTGGTCAATATCCAGGCCTGGGCTGACAAATGGCAAGTAACATTCGCACCACACAAGTACTAGGCAATGACGATCTCCAACTAGAGAGGAGGCAGAGAGTCGGAATAAATGGGTGTTTTTCTGGTTGGCAGATGGTAACTAGTGGCGTGCCGCAGGGATCGGTACTGGGGCCTCAACTATTTACCATTTATGTAGACGATCTGGAGGACGGGACTGAGTGTAGGGTAACAAAGTTTGCAGACGACACAAAGATAAGTGGAAAAGTGAATCGTGTGGAGGGCGTAGAAGGTCTGCAGAGAGATTTGGACAGGCTGAGTGAGTGGGCGAGGATCTAGCAGATGGAGTATAACGTTAACAAATGCGAGGTTATTCACTTTGGGAGAAATAATAGCAAATTGGATTATTATCTAAATGGAAAGAAATTACAACATGCTGCTGTGCAGAGGGACCTGGGGGTCCTTGTGCATGAGACGCAAAAACCCAGTCTGCAGGTGCAACAGGTGATCAAGAAGGCAAATGGGATGTTGGCCTATATCGCAAGGGGGATAGAATATAAAAGCAGAGATGTCTTGCTGCATCTGTACAGGGCATTGGTGAGGCCGCAGCTGGAATACTGTGTGCGGAAGGATATATTGGCCTTGGAGGGAGTGCAGAGAAGGTTCACCAGGTTGATACCAGAGATGAGGGGTGTTGACTATGAGGAGAGACTGAGCAGATTGGGTTTGTATTCGTTGGAATTTAGAAGGCTGAGGGGGGATCTTATAGAGACCTATAAGATAATGAAGGGGCTGGATAGGGTAGAGATGGAGAGATTCTTTCCACTTCGAAAGGAAACTAGAACTAGAGGGCACAGCCTCAAAATAAAGGGGGGTCAGTTTAGGACAGAGTTTAGGAGGAACTTCTTCTCTCAGAGGGTGGTGAATCTCTGGAATTCTCTGCCCACTGAAGTGGTGGAGGCTACATTGTTGAATATGTTTAAATCACGGATAGATGGATTCCTGATCGGTAACGGAATTAGGGGTTATAGGGATCAGGCGGGTAAGTGGAACTGATCCACTTCAGATCAGCCATGATCTTATTGAATGGCGGGGCAGGCTCGAGGGGCTAGATGGCCTACTCCTGCTCCTATTTCTTATGTTCTTATGTTCTTAACCATTGTCTCCTAACCTTCAGTGGCATTACCATTGCTGAAATCCCTACTATAAATAACCTAGGAGTTACCATTGACTAGAAACTGGACTAACCATATAAATACTTGACTACAAGAACAGATTACGACTACGAACCCTGTCGTAGTCAGGAGGTAACTCACCTCCTGACTCCCCAAAGCCTGTTCACCATCTGCAAGACTCAAGTCAGGAGTGTGATAGAGTACTCTCCACTTGCCTGAATGAGTGCAACTTCAACAACACTCAAAAAGCTTGACACCATCCAGGATAAAGAAACCTGTTTGATTGATATCCCATTTACAAACCTTGACTCCCTCCACCACCAATGCACAGTTACAGCAGTGTATACCATCTACAAGATGCACTGCAGGAACTCACCAAGGTTCTTTAGACAGCACCTTCCAAACCCATGACCCCTACCATTTAGTAGGATAAGGACAGCAGACTTATGGGAACACCCACCAATTGGAAGTTCTCCTCCAAGCTACTCATCATGCTGACTTGGAAATAGATCACCATTCCATCACTGACACTGGGTCAAAATCCTGGAACTCGCTCCACAACAACACTATGGGTGTACCTACACCACTTAGACTGCAGTGGTTCATGAAGTCAGCTTTTAAATGGCAATTAGGGATGGGCAATAAATGCTGGCCCTCAAGCAACACCCATAGTTAATAAAAGTATATAGGTAAATGCAAATATTTTCACTTTTCAGATTGTTGCATTCATATTTGGTTTTTGAATTTATCAATTCTTTAGGGAAGCCCCAATGTTTTCTGTTCTTTGAGAGTGCTTGTGTTTGCTCTGATAGCCTATCCAGGAGCATAGACCATCGCTTTGCCACTGGAGCAAAAAAAAAACAAAAGCTGGTATTACTGCACCATCTCTGGGATAATAATTCTACTCTGTTTGCCATCTTTCCATCTGCACGAGATGAAGGGAATGCAGCCTCAGAACATTGATATGGCCAAGTGAGATCACCTCCTGCAGCTTTTTGATGACTAAGCAAGCCAATTCTGGAAAGACACGGTCTGTCACACGTGCTACACGTGAAATTGTCCCTTACCAATGTTGCCACCTTGTTTACAAGCTTTGTTTGGGAGCGTCTGATACCAGATGTCATCATGGTGGCAGATTCCTGCCTGTAATTGATGTGCATTGATTGTCAGTTCGAGTTTCCCATTTGAAGTGTGTTGGAGGATTTCATTTCTCTTTTAACAGCATCCTTGAATCAGAATTTTGTGTGGCCTGTTGGTCTCTTGGCATGGACTACTTCCCCACGTAACATATCCTTTAGGATGAAGGCAGCTGTGCAAATGCCCAAGCATGCCTCACCATCAGTGTCATGAAAACTGTAGTTAAGGGACAAAGTCATAAAATTCTACTAACTTGGATCTACGGTGACAAACAATGTGTTTCTTGACGAAGCTCTTGGCATATTGAAAAGGCAGGAACCAATAGTGACCAACTAGCAAAACCAACATTGAAAAACGACAAAGTGACTTTAAGGAGCAAGATGTTTATCTGCAAGACCTGTATGCTCAGCACGTTGCTGTATGGCAGTGAAGCTAGACAACTTGTACGTATCAGGGACAAAGGCTCAGTAAGTTCCATCTCTGGCGTCTACGATGAATCCTAGGCATCAGATGGAAGTTGAGGTGACCAGAGAAGCATTCTAGCACTAATAACTTAAAACTACATCAATAGAAACCCTACACCAGATATTACCCCTCTTGAAAAGATCTTTTAGGTAATTTGTCCAAGAAGTCAAATTCTTCCTCTCAGCAGCCTACCTCGGTGTCCCTCTGGAGACAGGTGTGCTGCTCTCAGACATATGCATCCATTTGTGGGCAACTTCTCAGCATTTTTGCCAACCTGGACTACTTTGTCTAGTTCTGCATCATCTTGCCAAGAGATGCTACAGCCTCTCTTCAATGCAGGGACTGAGCAAACTGCAAGGATCTGCCCACTGACCCACTCCATAGCACAATGTTTGTTTGCTAACCTGGTTGGTACCACTTGTATTACATCTTGTGTTACATTTGCTTCGGACAAATCACTTGAAGAAAGTGTTTGTCTTCTCTCAAAAGAAAGAGGCAGCTCTGATTTCAGGTTCCTTGTCTGTACTTTATCAAGCTGGGAAATTTGTATCTGTCACCTGTGCATCAGAGTTCTGGCAGGTTCTCCTGCAAATGGACCAGGCTATATTGTACTGTCTGCAAAGGCACTGTAACAGTTGATATAATATCCTGTCAAATTAGCTGAAAAGGCAATTTGTCACAGTGTGTAATCCAGACAATTCTTCACCCTCTGAACAAGCAGTTCCTCCCAACTAGCTGGTTCTCAGCGTAAAGGATGAAACATTAATTAATCATTGGAGCAGACAGGTCGCGATAATAATGGTGGATATATCAATATTAGAACTCACTGTGAGGATTCAACTGGAACCGCTATGTACATTGGAAAGTACTGAAGTATATATTTTTTTATCGTCCGATGTATTAATATTGAAATTCTGGTACAAGGTCTAAAAAGCACCAAACAGCATTGGGGTAAATTCTTTTGAATATGACATACCAGCAGATGGGTAGATAGACCATCATGAACCATGAATTGCCTATCACCTCTTCGCAATTGGCAAAATGGGATGGGATTTTAATTTGTGTTGCAGAATTTCTTCCCTGTAGTCATACAAGAGCTGACCATGTTTTGGATGTGTACCTGCACAATGGGATATTTGATTGAATGCACTTAATCCCGCATCTAGTGCTGAAGTACTTCAGAACCTTGTTTGGAAAGAAACAGTTTTGAGTGAATGTCTGGCATTGCCGAGATCAGAGCTTCCCAAACTGTGTTATTTTCTTGTGGTTTTGTGGACAAGCCCAGGTTATCAATGGATGGGCTGGCCAAGAACAGGAAGCACCACTGCAGCCTGGCAGAGGCAGAACGGGATGAAATTAGTCAGGAGGAAGTGGAATCTGTGGCTGGACCCAATAATTATGGTTTTGGTTTTCTCACTGTTGATCTGGAGAAATTCCGACTCATCCTGGTGGTAACCTTAACTTATCTGAACCCAAGCTAAGCTTTATCCTGATATCCTCTCTGTCACAAAGACTGCTTGCTTGTCCCCATCTCTATAACATCACCCTCCCCCACTACCCTCCTCCCCTCACCCTGTGCTGCCAGATCTCCTGTTAACTTCAAATCAAATCCCCCTCAAGTTTTAAAATTCTCATCCCTGTATTTAAATTCATTTGTGGCCTCGCCCTTCTCTATCTATGTAATCTTCCCACCCGATCTCAATCTCTCTGTTCCTCTGACACTGCAATTATAGTTTGATTTTAAGGGATAGGACAGGGCAGACAGATATACAGTTTGTTTCCAGTAGCTTAGAAGTCTAGATTGTGTAAGACATGGACTCTAGATTAAACATAATATATATAGGTCAGAGTGTAGAAGAAAGCATTTTACTCAGAGGATTGTGAGCCAAGGGATGTTTTATCATTAGTCAATAATGTTGTTAAAGATGCACAAGTGATGGGCATAGTTTGATTAAGGATGAAAAGCAAATAAAAGAGAATAATGGTGAGACTGTTAATTATTAATTTGCCAATTAGTTACCGGTGTACTCAAAATAATATAAAAGAGTATAAAGTGAATCTGCTTGGACACAGGATTAGTAGTTGGGAAACAGAAGTCTGTAATGATACACTCTTTGGAAAAAAAACACTATCAAGGAAAAGATCTGTGTCTTATTTCGTACATCACCATTTAGCTTGGATCCATTTAATACGGGATGTACTATTGGGGTTGGTAATTTAAACCAAGACCAGGCCAACATTTAAGGACAGGTTAGATATATGGTAAAATAAAAGAAAAATATTTCAGATGTTGGAAATCTGGAATAAAAACAGAATGCTGCAAAGACTCAACAGGTCCGGCAGCATCGAAGGAGAGAGAAACATAATTTACGTTTCAAGTCTGTATGACTCTTCAGAACAGATATATGGTTGAAGATTAGGTTTATACTGGGATACAGGAACAGGTTAGGCAGATGAGATTAGGATATTGCTCATGTGGAGGATAAAGACCAACATGAACTGTTTGGGCTGAAAACAAACAAAGGTGTGCATGCACATGCACAGATAAACACACAGACCCGCCAGAAACAAATTGGAACAAACAATTTACAGTAAATATCAAAAGGAGGCTGAAGTGTAACTGTTGTGTCAGTGACTAGTGGATTGGGTACCTCTGTTTTGGTCCAGCATCTCCCAATTAGAGTCTGTCTGGTTGGTATATGTAATGGCAGCTCATTGTGTTGAATCTGGTATCTCTCTAACAGCCCCAGTTCAGTTGGCTATAACTACAGGGTTCCTTATTGCAGCTTTGGCAAACAGAGTGCAAACCTGAGAGTTTGATGAGTGGGGGAGTTTTGGTAAGATGTTCATTCCCTTTAGCTTTTTTCACCCTGTAGGAAGAGCAGAGACAAGGTAAGAGAGTAAAATGGGAAATGAGGGTCAAAGGGAAGGGACAGAGAGGAAAAAGCCTAAGAATGCACTAACAATCAAGACTAGATGTTACAAAGGTAACAAAAAGACAAAACTAAAAGCTCTGTATCTGAATGCATGTCACATTCATGACAATGTAACCAAGTTGATGGTTATTTACTCCAAAGTGCTCTATGATCTAATAGACATTATGGAGGCAAGGCTTCAGGATGGCAAGGATTGGGTCTTGATTATTGAGGAATATATGACATTCGAGAAGAATAGGAAGCTAGCTAAAGATGGAGGGGTAGCACTGTTAATCAAGGATGGAATTGGTGCAATAGTTAGAGATGACTTTGGTTTGGGAGATCAGGGTTTGAGTGGAGATGAGGATTAGTCGGGGAAAGAAGTCACTAGTGGGAGTGGTCTTTAGGCCTCTTAACAGTAATCACAATGTAGGACAAAGTGTACAAGAAGAAATATTGGGTGCATGTGATAAAGGGACGGCAATAATCATGGGTGATTTTTAAATCTACATAACTGGAAAAGTTAGATGAGCAGTAGTAACCTGGATGAGGAGTTCATAGAATGCTATCGAGAGAGTTTCTTAGAACAACATGTTTTGGAACCAACCAGAGAGCGGGTTGAGTCACAAAAAGTTGGTATGCAGGTACTGCACATAATGAGGAAGGCTAATGGAATGCTATCCTTTATTGTGAAAGAAATTGAATATAAACGTATGGGTGTTATGCTTCAGTTATACAGGACATTGGACCACATCTCAAATGTGTGCAGTTTTGGCCTCCTTGTTTAAGAAAGGATGTAAATGTGTTGGAGGAGGTTTACTAGATTGATACCTGGAATGAGCGGGTTGTTTTATGATGGAAGGTTGGACTTATTTCCACTGGAGTTTAGAAAAGTGAGAGGTGACTTAATTGAAGTAAATAAGATCCTGAATGGTCTTGACAAGGTGGACAAAGAAAGGATTTTTCCACTTGTGGGTGAGTCCAGAACCAGAGGCACCGTTTTTAAAATTAGGGGTCATCTTTAAAGGACAGGGATCAAGAGAATTTTTTTCCCTCAGGGTTGGGTGCCTTTGGAACCTCCTGTCTCAGGGTCATTGAGTATTTTTAAGACGGAAGTAGATAGATTATCGGGAGTAGATGGGAATATGGAACTCAACACAAACAGAGCAGCCATGATCTTATTGAATGATGGAGCAGGCTCAAAGGGCTGAATTGCCTACTTCTGCTCTTATTTCATATGGTCGTTTAGAATGCTACATGCTTTTCTGGCTTTACTGGATCCAGTCCAATTTTATGCCTCCAGCTCGGGTTCAATGCAGGTGACCAGCCCAGCTCTTATTGAGTAACTTCCTACAGGGGATTTCTTTGTGTACGAACTGCATTATAACTGGTGCATTGCCCCTTTGAATTTGCTGGATTTGTTCTGGGCCTTTATGGCTAGGATCACTCATTTATCACTATACTTTGATACTTTGGTTAATGCATAACCTGAGAATCTTTAATACACTGAAATACATGCTGTGAATCTGTAATGTGCCATTACACTGTCAGATATTGTAAACTACCCTCTGTACTTATAATTAAATGACCAGACTAGATCTCTTGGGTATCTCTGTCTGCCTATCTTCTCTGACTAATGTAAATATATAATTCGGAGCTTAAAATGAGTACTAACTGTTCTAAATACGATAATGCCAAAATTCTCTTTTCCCTCCCCATTGTCCATTTTTCCATTTAAAAGCATTTTATCCACTAGTGAGACTTTGTCAAATTCACTGTTTAATCACTAAGAATGATGTTTCTAATCAAAGTAGTTCTTAATGCACGTAAAGGCCTAAAAAGATGCTGGATTCAGATCCGCATGAAATGAAAGCATCCATTTCCCTCTCAGGAGTTATTTGCTACCGACCTTGGAGCACTGTAATGACTAAGCACACGGGCTGCTGTATAATGTAGAAATGAGGATGACCACTTGAATATTAGTTGTACTATCATTATGATCGCCCTAGCTACTGTTATAATCCTGCATTACCTTGATTTCAGAACAATCTGCCATTCTCGGGAAACGTTACCATTCCTTATGTATTCCTTTTTGAACTGAAAGTTATATTTTTCCATTATGTCCGAGTTCAGAGTAAGGCAAGACTGCCACTTGCATTCGAGCTGTTTGTAGACCTAACGTTTCACAATAGTACTTCAGTACTTCCCTGACTTGGAAATATGGCAATCTCCTGCTCTGCCTTCCTACGGATGAGATCTGTGGGTGTTTTATCTGATGCACAGAAGCTTCGACAGGAAGACACTGTAGAAGTGCACTTTTCTACTTTCCAGTCATCCTGGCTCTAGTAATTATTTCAAATATTCAAAATCATTATCTTGAAATGGAACTCAGAAAAAGATGCAGAATTAAACAGTGGCTGTTCAAAATTCAGGTTGCTCTGTCTCAAACCTGCACATTAAGGGGGAAGTAACTCCTTTGCAACCCTTAGTTAGACCTTTATCCATAAAAGGTTCTTATTCGATTTGTAGTCTAGCCATGAATTTTTTTTTTAAACGTTCAGTTTCATGCTTTAAGGAGCATGACTCACAAAGATCTATGTTTAATTAATCTCAGAATGTGTGGGCAGCACTTGTATGCTGCAATTATTGCCTATTCCTGGTTGCCTTGAGAAGGCACTGGTCGGCTTCCTGAATCAGTGATTTGTACATCCTGTATTAGTAACCAAGTGGCTTGCTTGATCATTTTGGAGGGCATTAAGAAGCAACCGTATCTTATAGGGTGCCCAGAGCAGGTAGAGGGGACAGGTTCTTCCCTGGAAGACATCAGTGACCCATGACAATTTAGCAGCGTTGTGCTTATCTGTAAAATTGCTAGATTTATTAAGTCCAATTTTGCAACCTGCCATGGTGAGATTTAAATTTACTGCCTTAGTGCCATAACTACCAAAAGACCATTCCCAAAACTAAGTTAGCCAATCTCAGCCAAAGTGGTAGCGTTCCCATGATTGGCACTGGCATTCTTGAATTAAGGATGGGAGATCAGTTTGCATTACAGCAGGTGGAATGTGTACACATATGACTTCTATCAAAGGCGGGAGCAGCCTAGCCTCTGATGCCCATCACCCCTCGTGCAGAATGTCCTGGGCTCACTCGCAAAGAATAACCACTTGGATGAGCTACTGTATGGCACACATGGCACCATACTCCAGCACAAGCTATTGTCATTAGAAGACAGCCAAGGATTATTCTTATCCAGTTGATGCAGTGTAATAGTGAGTTAGAAGCACCAACTAAGGAAGTTATTCTAAACCTTTTTACAACATTAGTTAGGTTCCAGGTAGAGCATGTGGCTAATTCTGGGCACTATACTTCAGGAATGATATCAAGTCCTTGGAGTGAATGCAGTGGAAATTTACTAGAATGATACCAGGGACAAAGAACATCAGTTATGGAGAGAGGGTGGAGTGGTTGTTCTTGGAGCAGGGAAGGTTTGATAGAGTTGAAGAGAAACTGTACCCACAGGTGGCAAGGTGGCCCAGAGGGCATGGATTTACAATGATCAATAACAGAAAAGTAATCGAGGAAAAAATGTACAATGAATGCAGTGCTTGAAAGGGCGGTGGAAACAGATAAAGTAGTAACCTTCAATAGAGAATGGATAAATATTTGAAGAGGAAAACAATTGGAGAGCTCTCGGAATCTAAAGGGAGTAGAATTACTTGGATGGCTCTTTCAAAGAACCAGCATGATGGACTGAATGGCCCACTTCTATGTTGTACAATTCTGATTCTAAAATTCTATGAGCATGTCAGAAATGATCAGACACAGCAGTAAAGCAGCACTGTGGAGATGGTAACTGTGTTGTTGTGACTCATCAATGAGGGAACTGCTTTGTTTTCAGCTTCTTCACAGCCAGTAACTTTCTCAGTGCAGTCAGCCAGTGGAATTTTCCTTTTATGATATGACTGACTCATCAGCTAGCCCAAGCACAGCTTACTTCAGGAGTTTCCAGCAGTTAGAATTGTGCACATATCAGATTATCCATCAGCAGATGTTTTTAGCATTCATATTCTGAAGGCTGTTGAAGAAATTACCCCCGGAGTTAAATTGCCATTCTGTTTATGGGGATCTATAACTAAATCAGTGTCTGTCCAGTTACAATCCACTTCTATAAATCAATCTGTCCAGTTACAATCCATTTCTATAAATCAATAATACTTTATTTTAAGAACCTAAGTGACACATTCATAAAACTGAGATGTTATTAGGAAGATTGATTCACATCACATAGACTATATTATAGGATAATATTTCAGTGGTCTTTTTATGAAACTTTCAAGATGTTAAAAGTTAACTAGTATTTAGTGTAATATAACCACTTAAACTCATAGAACATAGAAAGCCACAGCACAAACAGGCCCTTCGGCCCACAAGTTGCGCCGATCACATCCCCACCTCTAGGCCTATCTATAGCCCTCAATCCCATTAAATCCCATGTACTCATCCAGAAGTCTCTTAAAAGACCCCAACGAGTTTGCCTCCACCACCACCGACGTCAGCCGATTCCACTCACCCACCACCCTCTGAGTGAAAAACTTACCCCTGACATCCCCCCTGTACCTACCCCCCAGCACCTTAAACCTGTGTCCTCTCGTAGCAACCATTTCAGCCCTTGGAAATAGCCTCTGAGAGTCCACCCTATCCAGACCCCTCAACATCTTGTAAACCTCTATCAGGTCACCTCTCATCCTTCGTCTCTCCAGGGAGAAGAGACCAAGCTCCCTCAACCTATCCTCATAAGGCATGCCCCCCAATCCAGGCAACATCCTTGTAAATCTCCTCTGCACCCTTTCAATGGCTTCAACATCTTTCCTGTAATGAGGTGACCAGAACTGCGCGCAGTACTCCAAGTGGGGTCTAACCAGGGTCCTATAAAGCTGCAGCATTATCTCCCGACTCCTAAACTCAATCCCTCGATTAATGAAGGCTAGTACGCCATACGCCTTCTTGACCGCATCCTCCACCTGCGAGGCCGATTTAAGAGTCCTATGGACCCGGACCCCAAGGTCCTTCTGATCCTCTACACTGCTAAGAATGGTACCCTTCATTTTATACTGCTGCTTCATCCCATTGGATCTGCCAAAATGGATCACTACACACTTATCCGGGTTGAAGTCCATCTGCCACTTCTCCGCCCAGTCTTGCATTCTATCTATGTCTCGCTGCAACTTCTGACATCCCTCCAAACTATCCACAACACCACCTACCTTGGTGTCGTCAGCAAACTTACCAACCCATCCCTCCACTTCCTCATCCAGGTCATTTATGAAAATGACAAACAGCAAGGGTCCCAGAACAGATCCCTGGGGCACTCCACTGGTCACTGACCTCCATGCAGAGAAAGACCCCTCCACAGCCACTCTCTGCCTTCTGCAGGCAAGCCAGTTCTGGATCCACAAGGCAACAGCCCCTTGGATCCCATGCCCTCTCACTTTCTCAAGAAGTCTTGCATGGGGGACCTTATCGAACGCTTTGCTGAAGTCCATATAGACCACATCCACCGCTCTTCCTTCGTCAATGTGCTTGGTCACATTTTCAAAGAACTCAACCAGGCTCGTAAGGCACGACCTGCCCCTGACAAAGCCGTGCTGACTACTTTTGATCATACTAAACTTCTCTAGATGATCATAAATCCTGTCTCTCAGGATCCTCTCCATCAACTTACCAACCACTGAGGTTAGACTCACCGGTCGGTAATTTCCCGGGCTGTCCCTGTTCCCTTTCTTGAATATAGGGACCACATCCGCAATCCTCCAATCCTCCGGAACCTCTCCCGTCTCCATCGACGATGCAAAGATCATCGCCAAAGGCTCCGCAATCTCCTCCCTCGCCTCCCACAGTAACCTGGGGTACATCCCATCCGGTCCCGGCGACTTACCAACCTTGATGCCATTCAATAGTTCCAACACATCCTCTTTCTTTATGTCCACATGCTCGATCCTTTCTGTCCTCCGCAATCCAGCAGTACAACCACCCAGATCCCTTTCCACCGTGAATACCGAGGTAAAGTATTCAATAAGCACCTCCGCCATTTCTAACGGTTCCGCACAAACTTTTCCCCCTTCACCTTTTAAGGGTCCTATGCCTTCACATCTCATCCTTTTACTCTTGACATATTTGTAGAAAGCCTTGGGATTCTCCTTAATCTTACCCGCCAAGGTCTTCTCATGACCCCTTCTCGCTCTCCTAATTTCCTTCTTAAGCTCCTTCCTACATCGCGTATACTCCTCTAAATCCTTAACACCTCCTAGCTCTCTGAACCTTCTGTACGCCTCTCTTTTCTTATTTACCAGGTTCATCACAACCTTCGTGCACCACGGTTCCCGTACCCTACCAACACCCCCCTGTCTCATCGGAACGTTGTCATGCAGAGCTCCAGACAAACATTCCTTGAAAATCCTCCACTTTCCTTCGGTACTTTTCCCCAAGAATGCCTCCTTCCAATTTACCCGTCTAATTTCCTCCCTGATGACACTGTATTTCCCTTTACTCCAGAGAAACACTTTCCTAGCCTGCCTGACCCTATCTCTTTCCAATGCTATCGTGAAGGAGATAGAATTATGATCGCTATCCCCAAGATGCTCACCCACCGAGAGATCCTCCACCTGTCCAGGTTCATTAGCCAGCACCAGATCAAGAACAGCCTCTCCTCTAGTAGGCTTATCCACATACTGTGTCAGGAAACTCTCCTGGACACACCTAACAAACTCCTCTCCATCCAAACCCCTAGCCCTTGGGATATTCCAATCTGGTGTTTTTGCTATTGAAAAGCATAACAACAAAGAGGTGTAAAATAAAACTGAAACCAAGCAACAATGAGCGATAGTTGTAGACCCAAAGTTTGGATGAAAAGGTGTTTTCTAGGCTTTAAAAGATGTACTGAACAACAAAAAGGTGAGAGGGATTTGGGTGTATAATACTTTTAACACAATTAATCATCCTAAGGTATGTCACAGGAGCATTCTAAAGCAAAGTTTGACACTCGGCCACAAAAGGCAATATTAGGGTATGTTGCCAAAAAGTTGTATAAGTGGGATGACTTAAATGGTGTCTTCATCGTTCCAAACATGGTCACACCAAATTTGGCCATGCATGATTGTACACTGGATGTGTTAAAGTTATTGCCCTTAAGGGAATGAAGGTGAGGGCTATGCTGGGGATAAGAGAGAGGATGAGTGATTTGATGGGGACAAAATTGTTGAAGGAAGAGGCTACAGAGAACTTGAATGAATATAGATACTCCAAAATATCTTACAACACTAAAGAAAAATGCTGTGGCTATACTGAAAATCTGAAATAAAAAATACTCCACAGGTCAGTCAGAATCTGTGGAGAGGAAAACAAAAGTTATGTTTCAGGTCTGTGACCCTTCACCAAATATTTCTTGTGTTTATGTACCCCTGCTATACCTTAAGCCAAACTGCTCCAGTAAAGTTACAACATTGGCATCGACTGGACAAAGTAGAAAATTACTCTGGTATAAAGCAGAGCAAATCCAATCCAGCTAATTACCAAAAAGAAAAATAGTTGAATTTAAATAGTGTCTTTCATGACCTCAAGACATCCCAGTATAGCCAATGAAGTAATTCTGAAGTGTAATCACTGTTGTAACGTAGAAAACCACCAAATGAAAGACCATTCCAGCAGTTATCTGCTGTCCTTACCTGCTGTGGCCTTATGGGACTCCAGATCCACAGCAGTGTGGTTGAATGCACTCAGGATGGGCAATAAATGCTCATCCAGCCAGCGATGCCCACATCCCACAGACAAATAAAAGAAAAGGTCATGAATCAGCAGTGATGGAAGATTTTGTCAACAGTGCTATCAAGCAGCACTTTGTCGTCGATGACCTGTTCACTGATGTTCAGTTTGGGTTCCATCAGGATCATTCAGTTCCTGACTTCTTTATAGTCTTGGTCCAAGTATGGACCAGTCAGGTGAGAGTGACTGCTCTTGACATTAAGGCAACATTTGACCTGGTGTGGCATCAAGGAGCCCTAGCAAAATTGAAGTCAATTTTGTGATAGGTATGCCCCCACGAATTGGAGGCATACCTATCACACAGGAAGATGGTTGTGGTTGTTGGAGACCAACCAGGGCATCACTGCAGGAGTTTCTCAGGTCTCAAGTCCAATCACCTTCAGCTACTTCATCAGTGGTCTTGCATCCACCATCAGAAATGAAGATGATTGCTGATTGTGCACTGTTCAGTACCATTCACAATACCTGTGATACTAAAGCAGTGTATGCTTACCTGCAACAAAAAAAGGACAGCATTTAAGTTTGGATTGATAAGTGGTAATTAACATTTGCGCCACAAAAGTACCCGCAATAACTATTTCCAACAATAGGGAATGTAACCTTCTTCCCTTGATGTTCAATGCCATCACCATTGCTCAATTCCCCTACCACCAGCATCCTAGAAGTCACCATTGACCAGAAGCCTAACTGAATCAGGCATACAAGAGCAGAACAGAGGTTTGACATTTGGCAGCAAGTAATTCAATTCATGAGTCCCAAAACTTTTCCACCATCTACAAGGCACTTGTCAGGAGTGTGGTGGAATACTCTCACTTTTTTGGATGAGTGTAGCTCCAATGACACTCGAGTTCAACACCATCCAGAACCAAGCAGCCTGCTTGACTGACATCCATCACGTTAAACATTGACTTCTTCCACCGGTGCACAGTAGCAGCAGTATGTACCATTAATAGGATGCACTACAGCAACTCAACAAGGCCCCTCCAAGAGCAACTTCCAACCCAGAACCACTGCAACCGATAAGGATAGCAGACACTTGGAAACATCACCACTTCTATGTTCCCCTCCAAGCCCCAGATCATCCTGACTTACAGTGAAATCTCAATGAGTCAAACTCAGATGGCACAAAATTCCGGTTATGATCAAATTGTCATGCATTGCCACCGGCAAAATAGCAAACCCCATAGAACAATAACTGATTATTCTGCACTATTCTTCACTAAACTTGTCTAAGCTTGTCATATGATCACAAAGTGGAAACTAGATGTCGCAAAAAAGTAGGAGATTCACCATCGAGGTTCTCCACCATTTGAAATACAAGGCGAAGATCTTGAAACAGTTCAACAAGCAGACATTCTCTCTAGCAAGGAAGAGGATGAGAACAACTGTCCATACCAATATTGAAGAAACTCTGCTAACTTGGGTCAAGGCAGCTTGAACAGACAAGGTTCCCTACACTGGTCCAATCCTGCAGGAAAGGGAGTTGCCTGGAAAAGAAGCTGGGCCACATGGAATTCACCTGCAGCGATGAACGGCTGGATAAATTCAAGACATCACCTTGCAGTGATTATGGCAGCACTGACACATGATTGGCTCAAAAATGCTCTCTCCCATATCCTGAACAAATATGCACAACGTGATATTTTTAATGTGGATGAAACTGGACTGTTATGTCAGAGCGCTCTTCGATGTTTAAAGGTGAAACATGTAATGGTGTACAGTGGAGCAACGAAGGTGTCACTGCTTTGGCTTGCACTAACTTGAATGGTGCTGAACAGCAGCCACTATTTGTAATGGGGAAAATCCAAGAAGTCACGTTACTATCCATGCCAACTGCGTCTACCACAGTGGGTTCAAACAGGTTACCACTGCACGAGATGTTGAGAATGAGCAGAAGCAAGTTGAGGCCAACTATCCTGATGACGAGGCACTTTTAGCTTGCCTGCACAAGGCTGGCATGGAAATGCCAGCCGAGACAATCATGGAAACTTACACCAAGGTGAACAATGCCGTACATTACACGACAGAGCAAACAGATGATGCAATCGTTGATACGGTTCATTCTTCAGCTGAGGAGCCCAAGGACCCTGAATGGTCTGAATGCCTGCCAGCCTGTTTCCCGAGCCGATGCCACAAAGGCTGTAGATGCTCCTGATTTCACACTGCAACATGAAAACACCAAAACTATGTTTGACTGCATCGACGACATGGTGCACTGTATCGCACGAGTCTGAAAACAGTATTGCATGTTAATCAGAAAAAGATTGTGGAGCTTTTCCGGGGCAAACTCCCAGCATTTTTCAGTGCAAAGCTCCAGCTTTTTGCAAGATCAGGTCATTGTAAAATGTGAACCAACTGAATAAAGACTTTACACATTTACTACTTTACTATGTTTTCATTTGGTATTTGAATGTGTTGTTTTTGACCGATCACATTTGTAGGGTTATATGGAGATGCATTGATGTGTGAATTTAGCCATCATAAAGCTCTGCTTAACACACATTTGTGGGTGGATCTCCTGAAATTTTATTGGGATTTGACTGTATACCATCATTCCTTCACTGTTGTTGGGTTAGCAACCTGGAACTCAGTCTCTAACTCTGCTGCACCTACACCACATGGACTGCAGAGGTTCAAGAAGGTGGCCACCTTTTAAGGGATGGACAATAAATTCTTGCCAGTGAAGACAACATCCCTTGACTGGTAAAAGGTGCATGTTGCTTGCCATTTTGATTTTAGTTGTAATATACTCAATAGATAAAGCCTGATTTTAACATAACCTCAGTATGTAATATATAGCCGAGCAAAGCTGATTGATAACTTTGGGGTCATGGCTTAACTCTGGCTTAAACATGAACAAGAGGGAAATTAATTTTACTATGACAGCTGAAGAAGCAGTGAAATTAGAGCAAAACAAATAGTATTTGTGTGTAGCGCATCTCAACACTTCACACAAATCATTTTTTGAATACTGTTGTTATGTAAGCAAATGTGGAAGAAAAATAAAATTCTGAACAGCAGTGAGATGAATGACTAGTTAATACATGGTGTTTGAGGGAGGAAGTGTCACAGAATCTTTGAACAGAAGGTGGTCAGAGCCCCGTTTGACAGGCAGCAACTCCAACCGTACAGCAGTCCCTGGCACTGGGGGTGACAGCATAGATTTGTGTGTTGAAATCCTCGTGGGAGACTTGAATCCACAGTCTCGTGATTCAGAATACCAGCCACAAAGCCAATTTAAGACCACTTGATATGTCGGAGATGGGTTTTGAACAGGAAACCATTACAAAAAGATGACAGTTTTTCAGAGTGCTAAATCCAAACAATCATTGTCCTTCTCCCTTGAGCTAACCAGCACCCTAGTTTTTGTCATTTGGTACTCATTTAATGTTACAACGATTTTGCCAGCTGTAAGGGCACAAGAAATAGGAGAAGGAATAGACCATTTGGCCTGTCAAGCTTGCACCATCATTCGGTAGGATCATGGCTGATCTGATCATAGTCTCATCCCCACATTCCTGCCTGCCCCCATAACCCTCGACTTCTTTGTAGATCAAAAACCTGTCCAATTTGACCCAACTTCCACTGATCTCTGGGGTAGAGAATGCCAAAGTTTCATGTCACTGAGAGAGAAAAATATTCCTCAGTTCTGTCTAAAATTGAGATCCCTTATTCTGAAACTGTACCCCCTCATTCTAGGTTCGCTCAGGAAGGGAATCATCATCTCAGCATCTACCCTGTCAAGCCCCCTCAAAATCTTATATGTTTGAATAAAATCACCTTATGGTGAATGAGGGGAGAGATAAAAAGGGTCCTGAAGGGCAATTTTTTCACTCCGAGGGTGGTGAGTGTTTGGAACTAGTTGCCAGAGAAAGTAGTAGAGGCGGGTATAATTTTGTCTTTTAAAAAAGCATTTTAACAGTACGTGGGTAAGATGGTATAGCGGGATATAGGCCAAATGCGGGCAATTGGGACTAGCTTAATAGTTAAAAACTGGGCGGCATGGACAAGTTGGGCCGAAAGGCCTGTTTCCATGCTGTAAACCTCTGACTATGAATCTATTGGTCCCCTTGTGGACTACGACTTATTCTCTCCCTCCCATTGCAAATTCACCTCCACCCCCAAGTCGATGCCCTGAATCTTGGCACCAGGCAGGCAACACAGTCTTCTGGATCCTTGCTCTAAGCTGAAGTGAATTGTGTCCATTCCCCTAACTAAACTGTCCCTTGCTACCATTACATTTCTATTTATTCCCTCACTTGAATGGTTCTCTACATCACAGTCCTGTGGTCAGTTTGCTTACCTTCTCTGTAGCCCCTGGTCTGCTCCATACAAGTTACAAGAACCTCAAACCTGTTGGACAATTGCAATGGTGGGTTCCTCCAATGCCATTTTCTGGATCCCCACACATGCCTCACTTGCAGACACGCCCTCATCCCTGATCACAGACCAAACAGCCTAAGGGATGTGACTGCCTCCTGAAACAACGTGTTCATGTCACTCTTCCGAAGTTCATACTCCAGCTCATCAACTCTGAGCTGCTGTTCCTCAAATTAAAACATGAAGGCAGGTAAAAATATTTGTTCTAGCATAGGTCTGGCACTGTCAGATGGTAAAACACAATACAAGAAAATTCCATTATTGATCTGATTTCAACAGACTTCACAATTTGCACAGCCAAGAACTTTCTCTTAATTATATTTAATCCCTTGAATGAGCCAGCATTTCCACGATGTCTCTGAAATTTGTTCACAGCCAAGGACCTGAGTCAAACTAGTCTCCAAAGAATTGAATGCACTGGGATCTACTAGCTCGCTACAAAGGATCAAAGCTGGCCTGTGTCACTCTGAGACACTGGCCTTGGGGACAGCAGAGTGACTCAAGTTTATGAAGGCAGTTTCCAAACAATATAGTGGCTCCTTTCTGCATTCTGCAACACAGTTTTACTCGAGCTAATCCCTACTATCATCAAATGAACACTACATTTGATGAGCCATGACATTTACTATTAGTAAATTAACTGTTACTGCCAGTGGAATAAAATCATTCAGTCAACCCTTTGGGCCTGTCAGTACACTCTTTACACCTACAGTGTAATATATTTCTTCTGGCACCCTTTATATCTGTTCACCATTCAAATGAAGAAAGGGAAAAGGTGTGCAGACTGTTCATTGAAAGGGAGCATGTGATTTGCTGTCATTGTACCTCAGACTGTGCTGAGTGCTTGTAATCTAAATCTTTTTGGGGACAGCTAGAGGATGGGTGTAGACCTTCCCTCCTGGGTAACTACTTTCCAGGCCGTTCTGTAATCACCCTGTTCAAAATTGCATCTAATCCTGATCCTGTCCACACTGGACATCTCCGCCTTGAAGCATTCTTGGCAGAAGGGCTCACTGGACAGTGAGTATGAGAAGGAACCCTAGCTAATTCTTCTCCCTAACTCAGGAACACTGAGGTTAATTGCAATCAGCCAATTCAACACAGGCATGGAATTGGACCTGAGATCTTCTAATTCTTACAGTTCATTTGCTCCACTCATTGAGTCATTGGAGAATTCAGGTTCTCTTTTTGTATGGCAAAAAAGTAAGATCAAGCTCTAATTCGAGCAAATACTGAGTCGCACTTTCAAAAAAGGCTTGCTTTTGTATAGCCCCTTTCACATTCTTGCCATGCTCCCAATTGCCTTTACTGCCAATGAAATATCTTATTGAAAGTATATTCAAAGTTATAATGTAGGCAATGCAGCAGCCGAGCAAGCTCCCCCACACAGTGATAACCAGATAATCTGTCTTAATGGTACTTGTTGTTTGATAAATATTGGCCAAGACACTGGGAGAGAACTCCTCTGCTCTTCAAAACAGCATTGTGAGGTCCTTTTACATGCTACAGGTTGCATCTACCTCACTGCTGCACTCCCTCAGTACTGCATTGAATGTTGGCCAAAGCTGTGAACTCAGGTCTTGAACCCTCAACCTCTTGATGCAAGGGATGAGAATACTACAGGACTTGTCTTGGCTTACCCTAGACTCCTTTTCAAAGGGCTTGTGAGGTTGATTAAAACCTGCAGAAAAGGTTTTGCTTAACTATTGCGTACACAGCATGACAAGTGCAATTACATTTAGAAGAATCGTTTCCCTTTTAGCACTTGGTTAAACATAAACAAATTGGGCCAAGGTTATCTGCTTCAAAAGGATACAGTGTGTATAATTCATACAGATCATAACTGCAGCAAATGGGGTCTCTGCAGAGTGAACAGCTATCTGTTTTAATGAGTCGTTCTGCTCTTAGAGGAACTTGTGCATATTTAAGATGGATCATGATGAATATGTAAAGGGTCTGCATATATGGCTCAAAACAGGGAACCGATAAAATGATCAATGTGGGTTATATGTCACATAATAGATCATGTCTGTGTAAGACCAATTAAAATGAACAGAATTGAATCCCAGAACTCTGAACTGCATTGCATTATTCATTCATAACTTGGAGTAATTACCTTGCTGTTTCATTTAAGTTCCTACTAGGGTTCTGAAAAGAGCCATCAAGCAGCCCGGTATCGTTATTACCAATGTGTATATGTATTCCTTACTGGCTTGTTCTTTAATGCCTTTGATAATCAAGACTATTTATTTATTTAATAAATATACTTGAAGATGTGCTTGTTGCATTTCAGATATGACGTTGCATACAAAGCACCAACAAATCACAATAAGTCATTTGTTTAAAGGAAGCATGCAGAAAGGTAAAGAAGCCAGTCATTTCACGAAGAGCAAGGGAGTTTTCCCTGACATCCTTTAACCCCAGCACCACAATATCAAATTATCTGCTCATATTGCTAAGAGATTGCTGTGTACAAATTGGTTGCCACGTGTCCTACATTACAACAGTGCCAGAGCTTCAAAAATACTTCATTAGTTGTAAAGCATTACGTGAGATATTGAGGTTGTGGAAGGTGCTATTTAAATGCTTGTTCCTGTTTTTCTACACTTACTGCCACCTTCTGGGGCCCATTGTGACCTGTTTTATAAATGTCACTTGGAGACACTTGAACACTTTTGGGAGCATCCTGGTAGCATTGTGTTCCATTTACAAATCACCAAGCCTCCTTTAACAGCACCTTCCAAACCTCCAAACTCTACCATCTGGGGAGACCATGGGAGCATGGGAGCACTACCACCTCCAAGTTCCCTTCCCAACCACACACCATCCCGACCTAGAACCATATCATCATTCCTTCAGTGTTGCTGGGTGGGTCAAAATCCTAGAACACCTTCCCTAACAGCACTGTGGGTGCACGTGCAGAACACGGACTGCAGCGATTCAGTAAATTGGCTCACTGCCATCTTCTCAAAGGCAAATAAGGATGGACAATAAATGCTGCTCTTGTCAATTATGCACACATCTCGTGAACTGATTTTTTAAAAGTGGAAACAATTTAATTATGTCCAGCAGTTGGATGCCTCACTGGGAGGCTGTAGATTCCCTGAGGTTCACGGGTATCCAGACAACATCTGCTTGAATCCTAGCAATGCAGCTCCATTTCTGCTTACATTTTTTTATTCATTGGGTTACCCTTTTTCAATATCATCACTGGGGGGTTGGAAAGGATTGTTATTAATATGCAGTGTGCAATTTTGGTTTCCTAATCTAAAAAAGGATATACTTGCCATTGAGGGAGAGCACTGAAGGTTCACCACTTGGCAGGATAATCGCATGAGGAGAGATTGGTTCAACTGGGCCTGTATTGAGTTTAGAAGAATAAGAGGGGATCTGATTGAAACATAGAGGTTTAGAAAGATATGGGCCAAATGCAGGCAAATGGGGTTAGCTTAGATGGGCTTTTTGGTCAGCGTGGACCAGTTTGAGCCGAAGGGCCTGTCTCCGTGCCGTAGAATCTATGATTCTATATAAAATTCTGACAGGGCTGGACAGACTGGATGCAGAGATGTTGTTTCCTCTGGCTGGAGAATCTAGATGTGGAGATGCCGGCGTTGGACTGGGGTAAACACAGTAAGAAGTTTAACAACACCAGGTTAAAGTCCAACAGGTTTATTTGGTAGCAAAAGCCACACAAGCTTTCGGAGCTCCAAGCCCCTTCTTCAGGTGAGTGGGAATTCTGTTCACAAACAGAGCATATAAAGACACAAACTCAATTTACATGAATAATGGTTGGAATGCGAATACTTACAACTAATCAAGTCTTTAAGAAACAAAACAACGTGAGTGGAGAGAGCATCAAGTCAGGCTAAAAAGATGTGTATTGTCTCCAGACAAGACAGCCAGTGAAACTCTGCAGGTCCAGGCAACTGTGGAGAATCTAGAACAAGGGGTCACAGTCTCAGGATACAGGGTAGGTCATGTATGATTGAGATGAGGAGAAATTTCTTCACTTAGAGGGTGGTGAACCTGTGGAATTCTCTACCACAGAAGGCTGTAGATTTCAATCACTGAATATATTTAAGCAGGAAATAGATTTCTAGACTCTATAGGTGTAAAGGAGTATAGGGAGAGCGCGGGAGTATAGGGAGAGCGCGGGAGTATGGTGTTGAAATAAATGATCATCCATGATCATGATGAATAGTGGAACAGGCTCGAAGGGCCAAATGGCCTACTCCTGCTCCTATTTTCTATGTAATATTTGCCTTACTGTTGGAATGGCAAAATACTGCAGAAAACCTGAAATAAAACCAGAAAATGATGAAAACATTCAGGTCTGGCAGCATCGGTGGAGAAAAAAAGTGTTAATATTTAGAGTCAAATAGGACTCTTCAGAACTCTGAATTCCAAAATATATTGTTTCAGAAAAACCTGATACCAAGTATTGCTAAACACGAAAAGCAAAATATTGTAGATGCCAGAAAATATTGGGGATACTCATCGAGTCAGGCTGTATCTGACCTAAAACAGAGAATTCTGGAAAAATCTCAGCAGGTCTGGCAGCATCTGTAAGGAGAGAAAGCAGAGTTTTAAGTCCTTTTGGATCATCTTTGTCTCTGACTCAATATCTGGACCTTTCTTTTTGATTCTTTCATGGAATGTGGGCATCACTGGCCGAACCAGCATTTGTCGCCAATCACTAATTGCCCCTGAACTGTGAATGGTTTGCTTTGCCATTTCAGAGGGCACTTTAAGAATCACCCACATTGTTGCAGATCTGGAGTCACATATAGGCCACACCAGGTAAAGATGGCAGATTCCCTTCCCTAAAGGACATTCGTGAACCAGATGATCTTTTATGACAATCAACAATGGTTTTATGGTCATCATTAGACTTTTAATTCCAGATTTTTATTGAATTCAGTTTTCACCATCTGACTTTGTGGGATTTGAACCCAGGATCCCAGAGTATTATCCTGGGTCTTTGGAATGCAAGTCCTGTTGCTGAATAAGGCACTCTTTTTGTTTACTTGGACAGTGCTCTAAAATGTTTACTATTGTGATGCTTAACTGCACGTCATGCCTTAATTCAAGTATTTATGTCTTTAAATTAGTATATTAATCAATGGCGATTCTTCCTATGTGAATCAGGATAGTTTTGATGGGCTTTCCATTCATGGGGGGGCTAGTGTAGCATTATCATGTCTAATCCCAAACTGGTCTGGTAATGGAGTAATTGAAGCAAACAAGGGCTGGATTCTGAGGTGCCACAATCCCAGCTAAAATGTCGGTGGAGGATGGGATTAGCCATGAACCCAACAGCTGCCTTACACCAATTTAATGCCGGAAGCAGAAATTGAATTACTTACTCTAAGGTGAAAATTCTGCTGCTTTCTCTTTAGAAAGCTGCCAGCTAGGTAAGTCAAGCCTTTTTGCAAGGGTATGGAAGCCAGGTTCAAGAGGCAAAGAGGGAATGACCTTTGATGGGGTGGTGGCTGGTGGTGCCTCCAATGGACCCTAGGAGCATGCAAAGGAGGTTCTCATCTCTTGCCAAAACACATGGAAGGGACTTCAACCCCACCAGGGATTAAATACCAGCAACGATGGGATGAAACCTTTTAAGTGGCCAATAGGCCCTAAGCATGGGCAGTTAGGAGGCAGGAAGATCACCTGCTGGATTTTACATGGCCCTGCCTTCAAACCCGCTGGTGCAGGATTGTGAAGTCCAGCCTATGGCGACCATATGATGCTTAGCAGTGGGGCAAATAGGAAGTATTATGGAGTGAGAGAAGAGAGAGACAATTTCTCCCTGTAAATGTCATCACACATCAATGATTCAGAATGCTCTAATGCCCAGTATTGATATCAGAACACAAAACTGAATCAATCACTTTTAAACAAATCGCTTCTGAAAATGACTGGCACATTCTTTTCAATTTCAGAACACACACATAAACAGCACCTCTTCCCTTGGGCAATTTCACAGCAATATTTCAAAGTTTAAAGAATGGAGGTAAATTCTTGAACTTTTTGTTTTGTTCGTGTGGCTTATTGGATCATTTGAATCTTCAGACTACTGCACCACCTTGGAGCCATTCTCAGCTATTCCTATTCCAATACTTCATAATTCCTCAGCATTGTAAACTGATATATCTATCTGCCCAATTATTGATGTCTCTCATCATCCATATTTGCCAAACTCTTTGAGATATGGTGAATGAGAATAGACTGGGAAAGAATTGTCCTCTCTGTAATGTCACATAACAAGCAGTGCTGTGATATTAAACATGAGGAATGCAGCTCTGGAATTCATTGCCATTCTTGACATACAACAGGAGGTGTGAATGTTTAAGGTGATGGGTGGGATACCAATCAAGCAGGTACTTTCTCCTGGATGGTGTCGAGCTTCTTGAGTGCTATTGGAGCTGCACTCATCCAGGCAAGTGGAGAATATTCCATTACATTCCTGACTTTTCCCTTGTGGATGGTGGACAGGATTTGGGGAGTCAGGAAGTGAGTTATGCATTGCAGAAACCCCAGCCACTGACCAGTTCTTGTAGCCATATTTATTTATACAGCTCATACAGTTAAGTTTATTGTCGATGTTAAAACCCCCTGCCAAACCCAGGATAATGTTGATGGGGCATTCAGCAATGGAATACCATTCATTGATAGTTTGGGGAAAATGATTATATTCTCTCTCTCTCTCGAGGGGAATAGTCTTTGCCTAATATTTGTGTGGTGGAAATGTTACTTGCAAAGTAACTTCCAGATGTGTTGATCACTCCTTGTGCTGTTTTATTTGTCCCAGCTGCCTTTTAGGAAGCTAAAGGTTTTGGTTTTCTGCAATCTTTCTGACTATGTTAGAAATCAGTATTTTTTCTGCATCGTACCTGGGAAGGACTGGAATGGCCCCTTGTGCTGGAGTGACCAAGACCCAAATGATAAAATGGCTCATTTATTGGGTGGGAATGTATTTCCTTTCATCAATTTAAATTTTACTTCATTGGGAAACCACAACCGTCAACTCAAAATATACTCTGGTTTACTCCAGTTATTTGGAATGGTAATCAGTGAAGAGACATGAAAGCTCATTGTTCAGTATTAATTAATATTGGCAAGCAAACCAAAAAGCAAAAATAAATTCAAACAGTTCTGCAGCCATGTGACCTGTATGGCAGGCCACGCTTGAGTACGCATAACCCATGCAACAATGAACATTATCAAGGAGGAGAGATTTATGTATGTGGCAGCACAGATTGTTGTTTCCATCCCTGTCAAAGTAATTCTCATTGCTTTGTTATCACGATTCCTCCCTGGACAATGTACTTGTGGGTTGATACACTGATAATCCTCCCCAATAAGGATTATTGTAGAACTGGTACCTTCCCTTCTGCCTTCTCAGCTATATTAGGTTGCTGTCTGAAATCACATTGCCAATTCACCTTCCTGAGAAGTGCACTTTGTTAATGGAGTTTTAAGTGCTCTGTTAAATTGTTGCTCAGAATGACAAGTTGCACTTCATTCATTTATCATTTATAGGGATGGTGCTTTTTTTAAGCCAGTGACGCAGTTGAAGGTTAAGGGGAGTGGGCAGGAAAATGAAGTGATATCAGCCATAATCTTATCCAATGGAGGAACAGGCTTGAAGGCCAAAAGGTCTCCAGATCCTAAGCCCTATGTTACTGTGATCTTACCACTTCTCGTCACCACAGGGTGCTCTCCAAAGAACCACTATTGAGCAGTGAGGAGCAAGAACATGTTCCCCGTTAACCTGGAAGTTGCTGTTACAATCCCTCACCAGCCTTGATTACCTTGATTAACCCAGCATAAAAGTCATGGAGCCTGGCAAAGCATGTTCTACCTGGCTCAGATTGCACTGCCTGGTACATGTGCTGAGGATTCAGGACATTTACACAAGGCCTTTGAAACCACTTGCAATGTGTGAAGTGTAATATACCACTGACATGGATGAAATTTAGCAATATTGAAAAGCAACAGAAAGCAAGTTCGAAGTTTCAGAGAAATCCAGCTTCAAGGGAAACTTTAACTCCATTGGCCAACTGACCTCTCTGTATCTGAGTGCATTCAGTAAAGCAGTTTTATCTGTGATTATAGAGATTGCAAGAGGATGCGACAGAAATATTCTGGTATAATATTCTACTCCAGATAGCCATGTGTGAAGGATTGAAGAGAAGGCTTGCTTACTTACAAATTTTGCATGCTTACAAATTTTTTTAATTTACAGAAACATTAATTACAAACCGTTACTTCCAAACCCAACAACCACAATTTCTGTTGTATCTCAGAACACAAGAACTTAGACCGCACCTTTAACATAAGGTGCTTCACAGGAGCATTCTAAAATAAAGTATGACTTCGAGCCATATAAGGAGATATGAAGTTAGATGTCTAAAAGCTTGGTCCAAGATTCACATTTTAAGAAGTGACAAAGGAGAAAAGTGAGCCAGAGAGATATAGGGAGGGGATTTCAAAGCTTGAGACATAGGCAACTGAAAACACAGCCACCAATGCTGGAACAGTTGTGATTTGGAATGCACAAGAGACTAGAATTAGAGGAGTGCAGAGATCTTGGAAAATTGTGGGGCTGAAGGAAATTACAGAGAAAGGGAGGGGCAAGGCTGTGGAGAGATTTGAAAACCAAGGTGAGAATTTTAAAGTCCAAGATGTTGCTTATCCAAGAGTCAATGTAGACCAGTGAGCTGTACAGGGGTGATTGGGGAACAGCACTTGCTGCACGTTAAGACATGGGCAGCAGAGTTTTGGATAACCTAATTTACAGAGGGTTGAATGTGGAGACCATCCAGGAGTGTGTTGGAATTGTCAAGTCTAGAAGAAATGAAGGTATGGATGAGGGTTTCAGCAGCAGATGAACTGAGATAGGGGCAATGTTCTGCAAAAAGGAATAGGCACCCTTAGTGATGTCACAAACAGGAGGTGGGAAGCTCATCTCAGGATCAAATGTGGCACCAAGTTTGCGAGCAGACTGACTTGAGTTCAGGCTGTTGTCAGGGAGAGAGATAGAGTTGATAGTCAAGGAGCAGAGTTTGGAATGGGGACAGAAAACAATGGCTTCAGTCTTTCCAATTGGAGGAACTTTTTCCTCAACCAGTACTGAATAAGCAGTCTGATATTATTGCAACAATGGAGGAAGTATGATGAGGTAGAGCTGGGCATCATCAGTGTGCATGTGAGAACTAATACAGTGTCTTCAGATGCTGTCACCAAGTGATAGCATGTCGCTGAGAAACAGCATGAGGGCCAAGGATCTATCCAGAGGTAATGGTACATGTGCAGGAAGGAACGTCATTGCAAATGAATCCCAGTTAATGTCCACCACTTGAATACTGTACAATTAAATCTTCAATTACTAGGCAATTAGGCAATGAAGTTGGTTTTTGTTTTCCCACCCTGCCAGGATTCAGAATTGCAAACAGCTCTGCCACCATCCCCACTCCAAAGCCAGTACAGATTCTCCCTTTCTCCGATGTTTTTCCAGTTCTCCATCACAAAGAAAATACTGCAGATGCTGGAAATAATCAGGTGTGGCAGCATCTGTGAAGAGAGAAACAAGTAAATGTTTCAAATCTGTGAACTTTCATCATATACCGCTAAAACTATAACGCTGTCTCTCGCTCCACAGTTGCTGCAAGGCCTGTATTTTCTATCTTCTCCATTAATTAGCCTAATTTTGTAATATGCAATATATAATAGAAAACTAAATGGTTAAATTAAGTTGAGAAAAATCATGGTATCTCCTCGAATTCTGATGCCTCTTCCACATAGTTGATTCCCTATAATGCATGGCTTTCTATGCTTTGTGCTCAGTCAGATTCTTCCACAATAAGGCTTTGTAATTTTCTGAAACAGGAGGTAGCTCCAGGAAGATCCTGTGAAAACCTGGGGAAGGATGAGTAATGAGTGCAACTCCTCTGTGCAGTCTCTTTATACAACATTAATGAATCAGTGGTGTGCTGGTATTTCACATGTTCCAGAGCACACTCTTTGGTGTTCCAAATGCTGCAAAGTAACAAACGTGACAGGGATAGGAATAAACTACAGAAGATATTTTTCTTAAATTAACTTGTGTAATACATGAAAACATGAACCTGCATCACAGAAACCAGGTCCATTTGGCACAACTGGTCTATTCCAGTGTTTATACTGAACACAAAGTTCTTCCACCTGAATTCTCTCTTCCCACCCTGCTGCCATATCTCACTGTCCCCTTTTCCCTCTTGCTTAATGCATCAATGCTATTTGCTTCAACCACTTCACATAGTGTAAGAATGTCACCATTCTTACACTATGTGAAGAAATTCTTCTTAAGTTAATTTAGTCCATTAGCAGCTGGCTTTTTTATGTCCCCCCTTATCTGGACTCACCCAATCGAGGAAACAGTTTCTCCACATCCACCCTATCAAAGCTCTATATAAGATTTCTATTAGGCCTTTTCTTAGTCTTCTTTTCCAAAGCAATAGGCTCCAGGATAGTTTCATCCTGGGAATTTACCTTGTCCAGCATATTCGTGCCGTTTCTAATAATGCCAGTTTCCATTTCTTTAATGTATCTTGACTTTTCCCCATCTCATCTCATCTCAACTCTTGGTGAAACCCTCATCCATGTCTTCATTATCTCCATATTTGATGATTCCAATGCACTCCTGGCTAAACTCCCATTTCTACCCTCCATAAACCTAAAATCATCCAATACCTTACCTCACAGTAAGTCTCATTCCCTTATCACGCCTGTGTCTGCTGATTTACACTGCTGCTGGTCAAGCAAGGTCTTGATTTTAAAATTCTCATTTGGTTTCAAAACCCTCCATGGCCTCACCCCTCCACATCTCTGTAATCTTCTCCAACCCCAAAACCTTCTGAGATCTCTGCACCTCTCTAATTCTAGCCTTTTGTGCATTTTAAATCATAATTGTTCCACCATTAGTGGCAGTGAACCTACCTCTTTGATTATACCATTGATCATCTGACTTACTTAACTCTTGATGTGGCAAGGTGTCATACTTTGTTTTATAATGCTCCTGTGAAGTGCCTTGAGATGTCTCATTACACTAAATTATCTGTTTCAATATAAGTTATGGTTATTTAATACCACATCAGATGGAACATTTAGTCAGGATGCTGTTTGAGGAGCTGGCTGCTCAGTTCAAAACTGTAATTAAATTTCTTGGTTTCAGCAATATAAATATACAATATAGGAGCAGAATAGGCCATTCAGCCCCTCAAGCCTGCTCTGCCATTCAATAAGATCAAGGCTGATCTGTTTGTTTTGAGTTCCACATTCTCCATCTATCCCTGATAACCTCTGATTCCCTTGCCGAACAAGAATCTATCTACCTCTGCCTTAAAAATATTCAGTGAACCCGCTTCCACCACCTTTTGAGGCAGAGAGTCCTAAAGTCACATAACCCTCATAGAGACAAAAATTTGTCCTCTTTGCTCTTGTAATATAAGATGGTAAAACAACTTTAATGAATTAGATCCTATTAGTCGCCTGCATGTCCCCCTCTGAGCTTCAAGCTGCAGCTTCTCCCTAGCCATTTACTACCTGTCTCTGTATTAGTTCTGACATCAGTGCTACGGGGCCAGTTCTGCTGGCTTACATTGAGTTCTTTTTGTCCAAGTTAGTAAAAGCAGCTGAATGCCGTGAGGGTGAATAGACCAATCTTGCTACTTTGTGAGCGCGGCGGTGATTTATACAGCTTGATATGAATGTCAGCTTGGCTCTGTTGTTAGCACTCTTGTCTCTTGACTGAAGATTGTGAGTTCAATCCCCACATAGGTTTGTGCTTATAACTTAGGCTGACCTTCATTGATGTACTGAAGGTGTGTTGCAGCAGCAATTGTTGAGAAGATATGTTAAACAGTCTGTCTGTTCAAGTGTGCACAGAAATGTTAAAATTGAGTTTGAAGAGCACGGCAACTTCCTTAACTCAACACAACCGAAAGTGGAACAGCTGATCATATCCTGATTGTTCATGCAAAATGACTGCTGTATTCATTGTGTCAGCATTTTGAGTGCTTGAAAAATGATGAGATAATATGTAACTACACCCTTGTGTGTCTTTATGGTGTAGTTTGGAGCATGTAGCCATTCATGTATTGCACTGTGATTTAATGTTTTCATTATTTACCTCCTTAATGGGGTCATGACACTCACTTTTTAAAAAAAAACTCTACATGAAGTCATCCATCTGTTGCGCCATTTGCCCAGAGATCATCGTGACTATTTTCAAGCCCTTGTCCTAATTCGAGGGAAGTATTGCTGTATCTTGAGAGGTGATAATATAATGGGCTGCATAGGGTAAGTGTGAAAGCAGAACTCTCAAGGTGCTGGACACAGGTCCACATGGGCAAAAGTCTGGTGATTGTGTGGGACTCCAGGTCAGACAAGAAATTAATTTTGGCAGTTCCAAGCCCCATGGGTATATGACCACAGGACAGAATAGTCTAATTTGACAGTAATTTGGCACCGTTTCTTCATCAACTGTGTTATAATAGATGAATAGAGAGGGAAAGGAATTTGTGAATGCAGAAGATTCACACCAGATGGGCTTTAACTGGCCTACTGAAGATATTTTTAAAAATTAGACCATCCACAGCCAGGTAATGAAGACATCACTCAGCCTTTGATACATGCAATCTTGTGGGAGTATTTGCTATCGACATTCTCAAGCTAATTTATTAAGGGCAATTTGTCATTAGAATGAAGCATGATTGAATACTCGGGTGAAAAAAGTTAAAGACTCTTCGATTTATGGAGGACGCTCACAGGATTCACAGACCTGTTCATCTGAATATAGAAGTCATTTTGTTAAGTGCAAGGTCTGATCTGTACGTGGGATTTTATATTCCACCATGATTTTGCAAGCTTAGATGAAGAAAATATTCAGACCTGAATGAGAGCATTGGTTTAGTTGGAATTACCCTGACCTTATTTCAGCCATGATACAGTTTATTACAAAGTGCAGTATAATCATTGTGTCATAGGATTATAGAATGGATACGGCACAGTAGGAGGCCACTCAGCCCATTGTGTCTGCAAGAGCAGCTCGGCTAATCCCACACCCCTACCCTTTCCCCATAGCTCTGCAATTTGTTTTCTCTTCGGATGATTATTCGATTCCTTTCTAAAAACTGGTCTTGTCATCTTTCCTTTGTTGAACTGGAGACAATGGGTGCGATCTTACCGGCCGATCACACCACATTCCCGGTGCAGTGAGGACAGAGAATTTGACGCCCAGCCAAATCTCCGTTCACTGCAACAGGATGGGAAAAATCCCATCAACGTGAACAGCCGTAACATTCCATAAAGTCATAGAGTTTTGAGTAAGGTTCAATGGCAGTTGTGAATTCCATGGATAACATTCATCTTTGGTTTCCCTTTCCAGGGGAAGTTCCCCACCAATGACGATTCAATTCCGAACTTTCCAGAAGCTTAATGTCTGTGTTGAACAAACAAAAGTGACCTGACCCATTGGTAATCATCTTAACAGTTCATCAGTGTCCATTCTAAACAAATAAAATACAGATCCAGAAGCTTCCATATGAGCTCAGTCCATGTATAAAGTTCTGAATATGACATGGGTCTTTACTGGGCATGACAGTACCAACTTGGGCATCAAGTGAAATTAGTAAGTTAATACTGGAGGATGGAATGGTTTGGACCTGGCCAGATTGGAATTGGGGCACATGGCGGCAATCTTCTCACTGCCTGGACCAGTTTCCTCATGTTAACAGGTTAGCTTTCTGAGCATCATTGCCATTTTCTGTTATTTTCTCCCAAGCTGATGTCCACTAAATAGTTGGCGAAATATGAAAATGTCAAGTTAATCTTCTTTTATAACATTCAGAATTAGGTGCAGCTTTAGTTTAAGGGGGTACTGAAAGTGAACATTAGAATTTGTTTTTAATGAAGCATGTCCATAGCCAGGCTGAAGGAAAACTTTCTGAAAGCACTCTGCACCATTGCCTAATTTGCACAAAGCTGTAACTTTGAGTATTTAAAACCCATGAGTAAATTGGCGTCTTTTGTGGGATTGTGTGAAGATTTTACAAATTTTGGCAGCAGAATCTCACTGGGGGATCTGGCACATGTTTGATGTTTCTATCAGGATTGTGAATTTCATCAAAGGCTTGGGTGCAGAGTTGCCCTTTTGAAACTGCTCAGCTGGTTGTTCATATTACAACCTTCAAAAGAGAACCGTGCATCGGACCACAGGTCCTATAGTATAGCTTGTAAATTGGCTGTAAGAGAGTTGCACTAAAATTGAACAACTTTTATATTGCAACCCAGATCCTGCCATTGGTTGCAAAGAGAGAGAACTGCATTCAAAGCTAACCCTTGACAGAATTGCTATTATACAGCTTTCTGGCAATGATTTTGACTGTTCCTTAAAGGTTAGAAGGATCATAAGAGCAGTATTTCACATAACAGAATTGGTTTGATTATTTGCCAGAAAGGTAGTATGGTGGCACACTGCTCATTAACTTCTACAATTCTAGATAGAATTTGTTCTTAAATTAAAAATCACAAAGTGAAAGCTTTAGTTCACAACGCATCCAGTAAAAGAGAGACCAGGTTAGTATTTGTTCTTTAACAAACAACTTGTTTTTTAAATATGTAGATACAGCAAAGTTCATACTTCTGAGCTTCTGGGGAAAAGTTAGAAAAGTACAGAGAGTCCACTTAACTCCAAAATATCAGTTTGCATGCAGATGAGCAATGTCGGATGGTGTTTTTGCAGGTTAGACAGAACAAAGGAGGAAAAACAGGAGAAGTACTAGCTAAAGATGCATAAATGAATCATAGAGAGATTCACAGAGAGAGAGAGACAGGAAAGCTTATGATGGGGAGAGAGAAGTTGGACATTATAAATAAAGGAAGGATCTGGCCACTTGCCATTGAGCCATGTTCTTAAATGTATGTCTTGAATTTTGGTGGTAAACACCACATTTTCATGGTGTTTGACTTCTCTATGAGCACTATTGTCCTCTCCATGAGTCCAATCATCCCCTCCGTGAGCGTCAGTCCAATCTTGGTCACTTTGTTGTTTAAGACAAATAGAGGTCAAGTCCTTCATTTGTCCGCAGGAGACTTCATGTCGAAACATCAGAAAAGTTGTGAAAGAGATGGCTATTGTTCAAACAATCCCATCCCAGCTACGAAGTCAAAGTCTCCAAATATCCAATGCTAATTTTTATCTCCATTCATGGAAAACAAGTAGAAACTTCAGTCCAGCGTGTCCCCCTATGTGGCAGGTTATTCCAGATCATTGCCATTGTGAAATAATTCCCTCTCTGATTTGATGTTGAGCTAATTTTTTACTAGTTTTTGTTTGGTCTTTACTTTAGAAAGCAATTTAGGAACTCATCTGACTTTCAGTGAGGTGTTACATCAAAGCCCTCTCAGTGGATGTGAAAGATCCCATGACGCTCTTCAAGATTTCTCCTGGGCAATATTAATTTTGAAAACATTACCACCATAAACAAATTAAATGGTGATATAAGTCATTATTGTTTGTGATATCTTGCTGTGCTTACTTACAAAACAGTAGTGCCTGCACTGCAGAAACTATTCATTCATTACAAAAGGAATGTAAATGTTAGTTCTTTCCTTAAAAGCATCAATAAAATTCCTCTTAATTGTAATTCCTGAATTATTTTGTTGAGTGATGAAATTGAGGTTTAGTTTAGATTTTTCCCCAGATCAGTTCCTCCTCAGTGAGAAATGCTCCCTTTTCCCTGCTCACCTCTAACCATGTTCTCAAAGTGTGGGTGATCTTGGCGAGACTGGTTCCATTGCCCATCCCAGTAGCCCAGAGAATGATCACAATGCCTAAAATTCCTCAGTTATATACAATGCTCCACATATACTCTGCCTAATGCATTATATAACTTCATTTGGTTTGTGTTGTAGTGTTCTGGTAGCTTTCTAAAATTAGCTTACCCCACTGTCTCGACATTGACGGAGACTGGCCCTTTATAAATTATATTTCTGACTGAGTGTCTCTGTAGTAATTCTATTCCATTTATTTAGTGTTTACCTGCATATATTTCCTCCATTGTACAATCTTTGCATTTTTATCAGTATTAAATCTCATCTGCCTGATGATTTGGATAAATGATCCAAATCCTCCTGAGAATCCTTTGCATCCTTCAGTTTTACAGAACTACCTATTTCAGCATTGACTACAAACTTGACAGTTCTCTAGCTGGTTTCAGTATGTAGGTCATTGATGTAAACAAGCAATGAAGGCACAGCAACAATTTATATTTATTAAATCACCTTTTGACGTTTTTTAAAAAAAGTTCCAAGGGGCTTCGCAGATTGTTATCGAACAAAGTATGACATTGAACCACATAAGGATGTATTAGGGAAGATAACCAAAAGTTTAGTGAGAGATGGGTGTGAAGGAATGTCTTATTGGAGGAGAGGGGTGGAGAGATTTAGGGAGTTTAGAGTAAGGGAAACTGAAAGCATGGCTGCCAACAGAGAAGTGATTGAAATTGACGATATGCAAGAGGCCGGAATTGGAGCACTGCAAATATCTTTAAGGGCTTGTGGGGCTGAAGGAAGTTACAGACACAGAAAAAGGTGAGGCTGTTGGCAAGTATTGAAACTTTAGTATTCCCTTCAATCGCTTTCCTCCCACCCCCATATAACAAAACTGCTCTTTCTGGTGACTTTGGGTGCAAGTCACAGCTAATGGAAATGCACTTGGTGTTTTTATTTATTTTTTATGAATTTGTAAGGTGAAAGTGGCTCTGACTGGTATAATCTCATACTGGAGCTTTTCATTGCTGTCACTGCATCATGTTTTTGGGACTTTGTCAAGCTATTTGATTAAGAACCTCCAGAAACAAAAGTGTTGATTTAAAGCTGTTCAGATTCACTCCAATGTAGCCTGTTAGTATCTGCTCATGTCTGTTTATGGTGAATTGTGGTCACAGGTTTCAAACACGCACCGGACAACCTGGCATTTGCCACAAAGCTCAGGTGCCAGAGCCAGAAGGGATCAAATAGTCAAAGTTCAGTTGTATTCAGCTGAGCAGCTGACCCTAAGTGTTAGTTTTAGACTTGCTACGTTTTGAACCTACCTGTCAGCAGCAGTCCAGAAAACAGTGGAAGGCTCTCAGTAACCTCCTGTCTGAAAGCATGGCTGCTCTAGATCTTTATAGTCATTGATATGAGTGATTTTACACAGCAGCATCAGGTTACATATGTAATCACATGACCAAAAGAAAGTGGTTGTAAATGTAATAGTTGTGTTGAGGTGCTGAGGCAATCTTCACTGTACATTAATGATGCTTGATTGAAGTCTGCCTAACCTCTGTGAAGCTGATTATAATAAAATTTAATGCACCTTTGTGCACATATTTACAGCTTACAACCTGTGTGCAGTTGACTCGTATACTGTACGTGCACTGAACATATGGTTGTTCAGTGATTTCCTCCTAATCCCACCTGGGCTGTCATGTCAGTAGGCCTCTAGAACCTGAGTCGAGCATCCATTATTCATGTATAGACCCAGCAATGAATGTTGGCAGGCTGTTCGACTGTTTGGCCATCATAACCGAGTGTGACATTCTAGGGTGGCTCTTCTCTAGAAGAGAACAGGCTGATGTATGATCTAATAGAGATCTAAAAGATTATGGAAGTAAGTCATGGGATAGATGCAAAGAAAATATCTCTACTTGATGAACTTTCCAAATTGTCTGTCCCTACAGTTCTATTGTCCAGTATAAGAAAACAAAAGCATAACTGCTGGTATTTTCCTTTGTAAACTGTGAATCAATCCGCAGTACTCGCCTTCTCTATTCATCTCAATAAATTCTCATTGTGATTTCTTATACAAGACAGATAGCACCCTCTGTTGGATTAGACTCAGTACTCCTCATCAGAATTCATTCGGTTCCAGCCGATAGTAGCTTTTTGACAACTATAAAAATGTTCCACCAATTACAGAACATGGAATTTCTCAGTATAGCTAACGATAAACCGCTCTTTTGCTGAGGAAGGCTATACTTGAATAAGGTTTTTTTGTTAATGCAGTCAATCTTCTACATCCTTGTAGCATTCAACAAGTCAATCAGAATGGAGACAGTTTGCTTGGCACCCCCTCACCAGATGTGCTGAGTGTATTAGAAGTTGATACCTTGGGAGTTTGTTGTATTTGGATCAGAACTTTGTGCTGTACTGGGCTCAGGAGTTTTATGCAACATGGAACAATATGTAATAAGAGTTTGGGTGAGGTTTATCCATTGGGTGGGCTGATGTATTGGAGTTGGATGTACTGTCAGAGCCCCAGAGGCGATGTTCATGTGATGAAGGGTCCCATTATCAGAAAGTAATGTTAATTCACTCTGATTCTGCAGGAAGTAAAAGCTTCCGAAATTGGTCTGAGGAGGATTCAGTCCTCTCCTCGTTAGTTATAAAGAAATTTATGTAAATTATCGAAGTGCAGCTGGGAAAATATGTTAAACAAAATCTTATCACTCCAGTGCAGTCTTTATCATAATTGACTGTTCTACAAATCCAAATCCCAAGCACATTCTCTCAAGGTGTTACTGATTCTTCATTGAGAATTTCTCCTGCACCTTAATTACACAAATATCCTTGAATCCTTTGTGATAGAATCTGCCGAGCGCTACTCAACATTGCATGTGTACGTTATGTTTTGTAATGAATTGTTTCTCAGCTCGGGTCCATTGTAACTTTCCATAATTGCTCTTGGTCTTTACAGATGTTGATATGTGTGATTTCATGAGGCAATGCCAGCAACAATTAAATGTGCAATCACATGGCCAGTAGGAGGTGGTTGTAAATGTAATACATGTGCTGGGGTGCTGAGGTAATCTTCGCTATACATTTATGATGCTTGATTGAAATGCGTCTAACTGCTCTGAAGCTGATTACCATAAAATCTGATGAGTTTTTGTGCACATCTTTAAAGCATGCAACCTGTGTGCTTTTTGCTTGCTGCTGGAGTGATTTCCTTCAATTCCCTCCTGAAGATGCTGACTCTATGCTGGAGTGCAGGATCAGCGGCCCTCTGGTATCTGAGCTTAGTGACCATTGTTCCAGTATAGACCCAGCTAGGAGTGCTGGCTGTTTGAGTGTGTATGCATTACAGCCGAGTGTGATATTCAGGGGCTCTCTTCTCCAGAGCAGGGAAGGCTGGGGAGGCAGCTGATGGTGGTCTAATGATTTGATGGGATAGATGTAAAGAAAACGTTTACACTTGTAAGAGACTCTAAAACAAGAGCACCATAAATCTGTAACAATTTGTTGTTTTTGTCTGTCCACACTTTCTGAATGGTTGCTGGATTGATGTGGTTGGCAGAGTCAAGAGCACTTGGAGGATTGGGGCGCATGAGGCATGTGTTGTACTAACTTGGGTATCCAGAGAGCAGTTAAATTCAGATGTCACAAAACAATCATGTTGTTATACTGTACTTTTATTTCAAATTACTTTCACTTCCGGCTGGATGAACACACTGCAGCTGGCCTCAAACCGAGCTCCCCAATCACTACCAAAGGCCCCTAACCTGGAAAGGCCACAACCCATCTAACGTGACTCATAGAGTTGTAGAGGTTTACAGCATGGAAACAGGCCCTTCAGCCCAAATTGTCCATGCCGTCCTTTTTTTTAACCACTAAGCTAGTCCCAATTGCCCACGTTTGGCCCATATCCCTCTATACCCATCTTACCCATGTAACTGTCTAAATGCTTTTTAAAAGACAAAATTGTACCCACCTCTACTACTACCTCTGGCAGCTTGTTCCAGACACTCACCACCCTCTGTGTGAAAAAATTACCCACTGGACCCTTTTGTATTTCTCCCCTCTCACCTGAAACCTAACCCTCGAGTTTTAGACTCCCCTACCTTTGGGAAAAGATGTTGACTAGCTGATCTATGCCTCTCGTTATTTTATAGATCTCTATTAGATCACCCCTAAGCCGCCTCCGCTCCAGGGAAAAAAGTCCCAGTCTATCCAGCCTCTCCTCATAATTCAAACCATCAAGACCTGGTAGCATCCTAGTAAATCTTTTCTGCACTCTTTCTAGTTTAATAATATCCTTTCTATAATAGGGTGACCAGAACTGTGCACAGTATTCCAAGTGTGGCCTTACCAATTTCTTGTACAACTTCAACAAGACATCCCAACTCCTGCATTCAATGTTCTGACCAATGAAACCAAGCATGCCAAATGCCTTCTTCACTACTCTGTCCACCTGTAACTCCATTTTCAAGGAGCTATGAACCTGTACCCTTAGATCTCTTTGTTCTATTACGCTCCCCAATGCCCTGCCATTAACTGAGTAAGTCCTGCCCTGGTTCAATCTACGAAAATGCATCACCTCACATTTATCTAAATTAAACTCCATCTGACATTCATCAGCCCATTGGCCCAATTGATCAAAGATCCCATGCAATCCTAAATAACCTTCTTCACTGTCCACTATGGCACCAATCTTGGTGTCATCTGCAAACTTACTAACCATGCCTCCTAAATTCTTATCCAAATCTCCATCTAATTTTTCCCCCTCCCTGCCCATTTCCACCCAACCCCTATCATTGCAGATTGGAGACATTTTAACTCCTCCATTTAATGTAGGCCCCAGAGGGTCCTGGCTGGGGCAGAGGTCTTACCCACTGAACCAGAGGTTCTGGGTTCATGTCCCACTCCAGGATATGTTGGCCATGAAAGAGCATTCATGACACAGATAGCCCGGTTGATAATCAACCTGTGGTAAGATTAGAAAAGATTCTTATTCAACCATGTCTACTGCAGAGTGGTGTCTCACTTGAGAAAGACATCTGCAGTCCCTTCTGGACTGTTGCTAATTACAGATTAGGCCAAGAGTTCAGAAAGTATGAGGAGCTGGACTTAGTTATGTCTGTCCACATCCTCTCTGACACCAACCACCACTCAAAAGAAAGTTTGGGAGATAACATTTGGGAGAGGCTGAATAGCATTGGAGGGAAGGCACGGCAAAGGGATTGGGAGGATGATGTGGGGTTGGATGGCAATGAGATTAAATTATACGAAAGGTATGGCAAGATAGTGATTGCATGGGAAGAATGGAATGACATGGGATGTGGATGTAAAGAAGCACTGTGGCAAAAAAGATACTAATTTTGTCACATATTTTGCATCTCAGTGCAATTCAGTCAAACATTTAATGGCACTCTGGGAAGCTAGGCTGCATGGTGGGGCATAAAGTGTAACACTGCCGTTGGTCTAGGAGATGGATAGTTGGGGATGGACAGGCTATGCAAATATAGATATAAGACCCCAAAAAAGGTTTTTCTTCCAGAAAAATTGGAGTGAATTCTCTTTCTTCACAATGAGACTCTCCATGTTATTACCATAATGGGTATTGCTGGGTGCAGCACATGGAGGTGGAGAACATCAAGAAGCTGTGGTCCATATTGGAGGACCGAGGAGAAAGATTAAAGAACAGGATCTCAGAGGTGGTAATCTCTGGATTACCCTCAGTGCCACATTCCAGTGAATAGTGAAACGGGTAGTCCGGATGAATGGATGGCAGTGGAACTGGTGTGGGAAGGATGGGTCCAGATTCTTGGGGCATTGAAACTAACAAGGACCTGTACAAACTAGAGGAGTTGCACCTGAGCAGACCTGGGGCATTGTCTTTGTAAGAAGATTGACTAGTGTTAAGGTGATTTCAGCTAATTTGACAAGATAGAGACACCAGCATATATCAGCAGACAGGAGAGACGAGTTGCATCGAAAACTAGGAAGGCTAAACAGCAAACGAACAAATAGTAGGTTAATAAAGGCTGAAAGTAAATGGAGGAAAAATGCAAAGCTCTCTAACATGTTTTTTCAATGGTTGCATATTACTGTGAAGAGTCTTACAAATAAGATTGACAAGCTACAGACGTATTACCACATGCAGTTATGATATGCTGATGAATATAGAGACCTGGCTTAAACACAGGAGTCATGGATACTAAACATTCTTGTCTACAATGTATTCAAGAGGGTAGATAGTGTTAATCAAAGACAATACAGTTCTACAGGAGTGATAATGTATTAGGGGATTCAGAGACAACTTATTTGTTTAGAATTAATGAACAGAAAATAAATAGTTACATTGCTGGGTGTTTACTGTAGGCTCCAAATAGCAAGAGGGGATTAGAGGAGCAAGATCTCTAAACATTTCAGAGACGTGTAAAAAAAATAAAGCACAGTGATAGTGGTGAAGGTGTGTTATAGATCACTCGGAGTCGATGAGTTGCTGTGGCAACATGCACCTTTACGTGCATGTTGTAGTCTCGGGCTATGGATGGTGATGGTAGATGAGTTACTCACCACACAATTCCTAGCCAGTGACCTGCACTTACATTCGCAACATTTAAATGCCTGGTCCAGTTAAGTTTCTGGTCAACGGTGACCTCCAGCCTGTTGTCGATAAAGGATTCAGAGATGGTAATGCCATGGAATATCAAGGGAAGGTGGTTAAGATTCTCTCTTGTTGGACAGTCATTGCCTGACATTTGTGTAGCATGGATGTTACTTTTCACTTAGCCCAAGTCTGAATGCGGTCCATGTCTTGCTACATGTGGGAATGGACTGCTTTGTTATCTGAGGAATTACAAACAGAAGAACAGTGCAATCTTCAGCGAACATCCCAACTTCTGATGAGTGAAGGTCATTGATGAAGCAGCTGAAAATGGTTGTTCCTTGGAGTGGGTAATAGTGATCATAATATAATTGTACAAAATTGTATGGAAAAGGACAAAGAAAAATGGAAGGTGAAAATGCCCAGCTGGAACAGAACCACCTTCAATTACTTGAGAGAGGTTCTAACATAGGTGGATTGGAAACAAAGATTGACCAGTAAAACAGCAATTGAACAATAAGAAGACAGTAATAGTTCAAACACAAACCAAGTATATAGCCATGAAGAGATAAGATGGTACATCCATAGCCTGCATAGTAAAATAAAATAGAGATTAAAATAAACAGGGAAAGACAATTTCTGACATGTCAGGTACAAACTACAATCAAAAACCCAGCAGAATGCAGAGAGTAATGGGGAAAATTGTAAAAGAATACAAAGAATACAGAAAATCTCAGCAGGTATGTCAGCACCTGTTGCTGCCTTTATACCTGCTTTGGGCTCACTCTGTTTCTCTGGTAAAAAGGTTTTACTTAATTTTTGTAGTACTGCAAATAAATTTAGAAATATAAGTTAGGAACGTAAGTTTGGGATTAATATTAGATAGGTTTTTTCCACACACAGGATTATTAGAAGATGGAGTGCAATACCACAAAGAGCTACTGAAGTAATCAGTAATAGCATTTACTAGGGTTTAAAGATAAACCTGAAAGAGACGGTGACCAGGAACAATCAGGCTGTGGGATTGAGGGGGTTTGTTTACAAAGTTGTGGAGGCTGAACCCCAGCCCCATGGGAGTAACTCTGAGGTCCATGGGGACTGTACCCCAACCCATTCTTGTGCTCAGGAGTAGGAGGAAGAAAATTTGTGACACTTGTTTTGTATTTTTTTCAACTCTCTTCTTGCTGAGGTCACCCTTCACTCAATATCCACACAGTCACCAGCCAAAACTTCAACTTAGTACTGGCAGAAGTCTGAGTGCAAGTTACTATTTTGCAATGTGAAGGTAGGAGAGACAGGAATGACCCGCTCAGCAATCCCCTGCCCTCGCACACAAGTAACATAGCAAACTTGCTCTATGGCTATTTCGGGTTCTTGGGGTTCTCCCCGTGTCTGCATGGGTTTCCTCCGGGTACTCCAGTTTGCTCCCACAGTCCAAAGATGTACAGGTTAGGTGGATTGGCCATGGTAAATTGCCCCTTTAGTGTCCCAAGATGTGTAGGTTAGTTGGATTAGCCATGGTAAAGGGTTTACGGAGTTGGGGCAGGGGATTGGGCTGGGTGAGATGCTGAGTCGGTACAGACTCGATAGGCCACATGGCCTCCTCCTGCACTGTAGGGATTCTATGGAGCCTAGTTCTGTCGGCCTGATTTTAACTCTGAATGAGTTTCAAGTGAGTTAAAATATTGCTTTACTTCTCTCTGCCACTTTAGTGCCTCCCACTGGAATAAAATCAGAGCTGTCTCATCAATTAGTAATCCTCAGATTAAATTCATAAAATTTATTAAGTTTAATATTCATTTTTAATTTGAAAAAAATCTATATTTCAATTTCTGGTGTATCCTTAAACGGCTTTTTTTGAGACTGACTCTTTCTTAAGGTGCTTATCTTTTTCAATTCCTTGTTGCTCTCTGATCCACAGATCTCTCTTGTTACTCTCTCATCTGAATCAGAGGGGTACCAATATCCTGGGGGGGAAATTTGCTAATGCTCTTCGGGAGGGTTTAAACTAATTCAGCAGGGGGATGGGAACCTGAATTGTAGCTCCAGTGTACAGGAGGTTGAGAGTAGTGAGGTCATGGATAAGGTTTCAACGTCGCAGGAGTGTACTGGCAGGCAGGAAGGTGGTTTGAAGTGTGTATACTTCAACACCAGCAGCATCTGGAATAAGGTGGGTGAACTTGCAGCATGGGTTGGTACCTGGGACTTCGATGTTGTGGCCATTTCGGAGACATGGCTAGAGCAGGGACCGGAATGGTTGTTGCAGGTTCCGGGGTTTAGATGTATCCGTAAGATCAGGGAAGGTGGTAAAAGAGGTGGAGGTGTGGCATTGTTAGTCAAGGACAGTATTACGGTGGCAGAAAGGACATTTGATGAGGACTCGTCTACTGAGGTAGTATGGGCTGAGGTTAGAAACAGGAAAGGAGAGGTCACCCTGTTGGGATTTTTCTATAGGCCTCCGAAAAGTTCCAGAGATGTAGAGGAAAGGATTGCAAAGATGATTCTGGATAGGAGCGAAAGTAACAGGGTAGTTGTTATGGGGGACTTTAACTTTACAAATATTGACTGGAAAAGCTATAGTTCAAGTGCTTTAGAGGGGTCAGTTTTTGTCCAATGTGTGCAGGAGGGTTTCCTGACACAGTATGTAGATAGGCCAATAAGAGGCGAGGCCACATTGGATTTGGTACTGGGTAATGAACCTGACCAGGTGTTAGAGTTGGAGGTAGCTGAGCACTTTGGTGATAGTGACCACAATTCGGTTACGTTTACTTTAGCGTTGGAAAGGGATCGGTATATACCGAAGGGCAAGAGTTATAGCTGGGGGAAAGGAAATTATGATGCGATTAGGCGAGATTTAGGATGCATAGGTTGGGGAAGGAAACTGCAGGGGATGGGCACAATTGAAATGTGGAGTTTGTTCAAGGAACAGCTACTGCGTCTCCTTGATAAGTATGTACCTGTCAGGCAGGGAGGAAGTACTCGAGCGAGGGAACCGTGGTTTACGAAAGAAGTTGAATCTCTTGTGAAGAGGAAGAAGGAGGCTTATGTAAAGATGAGACGTGAAGGCTCAGGACGCTTGAGAGTTACAAGTTAGCCAGGAAGGACCTAAAGAGAGAGCTAAGAAGAGCCAGGAGGGGACATGAGAAGTCTTTGGCAGGTAGGATCAAGGAAAACCCTAAAGCTTTCTATAGGTATGTCAGGAATAAAAGAATGACTAGGGTAAGATTGGGGCCAGTCAAGGACAGTAGTGGGAAGTTGTGCGTGGAGTCTGAAGAGACAGGAGAGGCGCTAAATGAATATTTTTCATCAGTATTCACGCAGGAAAAAGACAATGTTGTCGAGGAGAATACTGACATACGGGCTATTGGACTAGACGGGATTGAGATTAATAAGGAGGAGGTGTTAGCAATTCTGGAAAATAGATAAGTCCCCTGGGCCGGATGGGATTTATCCTAGGATTCTCTGGGAAGCTAGGGAGGAGATTGCAGAGCCTTTGGCTTTGATCTTTATGTCGTCATTGTCTACCGGAATAGTGCCAGAAGACTGGAGGATAGCAAATGTTGTCCCCTTGTTCAAGAAGGGGAGTAGAGACAATCCTGGTAATTATAGACCAGTGAGCCTTACTTCTGTTGTGGGCAAAGTTTTGGAAAGGATTATAAGAGATAGGATTTATAATCATCTAGAAAGGAATAATCTGATTCGGGATAGTCAACACAGTTTTGTGAAGGGTAGGTCGTGCCTCACAAACCTTATTGAGTTCTTTGAGAAGGTCCCCAAAGAGGTGGATGAGGGTAAAGCAGTTGATGTAGTGTATATGGATTTCAGTAAAGCTTTTGACAAGGTTCCCTAAGCTATTGCAGAAAATACGGAGACATGGAATTGAAGAGGTTCCCTAAGCTATTGCAGAAAATACGGAGACATGGAATTGAAGAGGTTCCCTAAGCTATTGCAGAAAATACGGAGACATGGAATTGAGGGTGATTTAGCAGTTTGGATCAGAAATTGGCTAGCTGTAAGAAGACAGAGGGTGGTGGTTGATGGGAAATGTTCATCCTGGAGTTCAGTTACTAGTGGTGTACCGCAAGGATCTGTTTTGGGGCCACTGCTGTTTGTCATTTTTATAAATGACCTGGATGAGGGCATAGAAGGATGGGTTAGTAAATTTGCGGATGACACTAAAGTCGGTGGAGTTGTGGACAGTGCGGAAGGTTGTTGCAGGTTAAAGAGGGACATAGATAAGCTGCAGAGCTGGGCTGAGAGGTGGCAAATGGAGTTCAATGCGGAAAAGTGTGAGGTGATTCACTTTGAAAGGAGTAACAGGATTACAGAGTACTGGGCTAATGGTAAGATACTTGGTAGTGTGGATGAGCAGAGAGATCTCGGTGTCCATGTGCATAGATCCCTGAAAGTTGGCACCCAGGTTGATAGGGTTGTTAAGAAGGCGTACGGAGTGTTAGCTTTTATTGGTAGAGGGATTGAGTTTCGGAGCCAGGAGGTCATGTTGCAGCTGTACAAAACTCTGGTGCGGCAGGCACGCTGACATCGTTTAAGACTTACCTGGATAGTCACATGAGCAGCCTGGGAATGGAGGGATACAAACGATTGGTCTAGTTGGACCAAGGAGCGGCACAGGCTTGGAGGGCCGAAGGGCCTGTTTCCTGTGCTGTACTGTTCTTTGTTCTTTGTACAGTTCTGGTCGCCGCATTATGGTAAGGATGTGGAAGCATTGGAAAGGATGCAGAGGAGATTTACTGGGATGTTGCCTGGTATGGTGGGAAGGTCTTATGAGGAAAGGCTGAGGGACTTGAGGTTGTTTTCATTAGAGAGAAGGTTAAGAAGTGACTTAATAGAGGCATACAAGATGATCAGAGGATTAGATAGGGTGGACAGTGAGAGCCTTTTTCCTCGGGTGGTGATAGCTGGCACGAGGGGACATAGCTTTCAATTGAGGGGTGATAGATATAGGACAGATGTCAGAGGTAGGTTCTTTACTCAGAGAGTAGTAAGGGCGTGGAATGCCCTGTCTGCAGCAGTCGTGGACTCGCCAACATTAAGGGCATTTAAATGGTCATTGGATAAACATATGGATGATATTGGAATAGTGTAGGTTAGATGGGCTTTAGATTGGTTTCACTGCTCGGCGCAACACCGAGGGCCGAAGGGCCTGTACTGCGCTGTTATGTTCTATGATCCATTTATTTACAAAATCAGCAAATCAATTTGTTCTAAAATGTTTTTACAATTGAATGTTAAGTGCTATGTCAAATATGATCTACTTTGCTTTATACTTGACAAGAACTTTAATGTTGATAGTTGATCATATGCAATGTATCAGAAAGCAAAGCTTGATTACAAAAACATATAAAGTGCAGGATTAAGATCAGTAAATTTTAAGTTACAGCCCAAAAGCAACATGGAAGAAGTAGATTTGTTGCTCAGCTCATGTTCTGAGCTAAAGGCAGTTTTAAAACAACCGGCATTTATATAGCACCTTTTAATATAGTAAAATGTCCCAAGGTGCTTCAAAGGTGGGTATTCATAAATTACTCTTGACACCAAGCCACATAAGGAAATATTAGGGCAAGTGACCAAAAGCTTGGTCAAAGAGGTAGGTTTTAAAGAGCCCTTAAGAAACATGTCATGCATCCCAAGTGGCCATTCTCAGTCTGACCTCCGTCTGGTTCCTCGTGGTGGCCAGGCAGGGAGTTCACTGTTAGAACAATACCCTTATGGTATGAAAAAATACGCTGGTGCTGGGTCGAGCTGAGGGAATTATATATAGAATGATATTCTCTGCTGTGCACTCTTTATCCTGCTTCCTAAAATAAGTGACATTTTCTCTCTCTTCCAGAACAATGTGAATTTTGTGGATGACAGCTTCCCCCCAGGCCCGCAATCTGTGGGATTCCCAGAGGGGGACAGCGTACAGCAGAGGGTGAAGCAGTGGCTGCGGCCTCATGAAATCAGCTGCAACACTTTCAAAGATCGGAATGTCAAATGGTCCATCTTCAGAACCCCGCGTCCATCTGACATCTCCCAGGGGCTGCTGGGGAATTGCTGGTATGTGCCAAGGTGCGCGTCCTGTATATAGAGTAGGTTGGGGTAGAATCTCGCCGCTTCTGCAGTATTTCCATGCATGCTGTTTGGAGATTGGTACTTGCAGTATTCTTCTGAACTTGCTCTGCGGCACAAACTTCAAAGGTAATCTTTTTAATTACTTTTCTGCACTGCGGTCACCACAGGCAGATGTCTGCATTTCCTGAGCAGTCCAGATCGTACTGGGTTTTGACCTGTCTCCTGTCGTCCTGTGCTGCTCATACCACTGATTCCCAGCACTGTGCTGGTGAAATTGGGAAGCGAAAGAAATGTTCAACTTTGCTTTCCTTTTAGTCACAAAGTAGCACAGGAGAAACCCGCCGATGGGAATACTGCAACAAGCAAAGCCTTAACTTTGTCCTGTTGCTAATATGAAGCAAACACTGTACAAAATCTGGCAAATTAATCCAAGTGTGGCTTTTGCTACCAAATAAACCTGTTGGACTTTAACCTGGTGTTGTTAAACTTCTTACTGTGTTTACCCCAGTCCAACGCCGGCATCTCCACATCAAATTAATCCAAGCCAATACCCCCTGCAAATAAACACTTCCGTTGTCATGTTAGATGAAGCTGAATTCAGGATGGTGCCTAGAAATTATTGAATCCCTACAATGCAGAAGGAGGCCCTGCAGCCCATTGAGTCTGCACCAACTCTCTGACAGGGTGCCTTACCCAAACCCCCTCTCCTGCTCTATCCCTGTAATCCCACAAATTCACCATTACTTTTCTAGTGTGTGTTTAAGATGTTGAGATGAACAAATTCCTGCTGTTTAGTTCTCTGGCCCTTTTGACTGACCTTTTACACTCTGTGCCAGGTTTCTGAGTGCACTTGCTGTGCTTGCTGAGCGGCCTGAGTTGGTGGAGAGGGTCATGATCACCCGATCTATCTGCCATGAGGGAGCCTACCAGGTTCGGCTGTGCAAGGATGGGACGTGGATAACAGTGCTGGTGGATGATATGTTGCCGTGTGATGAATATGGCTATCTTCTTTTTTCTCAGGTAAGATGATTTTATGCTTCAATCTTAATCAACAACACGCAACCCTGTCTAGTGTTAATTGTAAACATAGAATCAAACAGGGCTGCCTTGCAGGAACATGAAACACCTACCGCTTAATGGGGTTGAAGTATAAGTCAGCTATGATGTGTTGGAGGGACTGAATGGTCTCCTGTTCCTCCTATCAAAATTTTGCTCCTTGTCTTTCCTGAGTGTCAATTGTTTGACTGGTCTCCAGTTAAAAATTAAGTCTGTTTAGTTTTGAAATTGTATAGTGATCTTTTGTGTACTTGCTATTTTGTTCCTGTAATCAACTAGGTTTATGATGTGGAATAAATTCTATTTACCTCACCAATAGATTTAAATAACAAATGATAAATCTTCAGATAATTATGGATTCCCAGTGGAACACAATTAGCCTATTAAAATTTTGCATAGAAAGTAAATACTTCAGTGAGTAAATTTTCAATGAAATTGGATTAATTAGCAACGGTAAGAGTGGCAATTAACAGTGGAGTGTGACATGACTATGACGATGGCACATGGTGGTGATGGTGGCGATTGGCAGTTGCATGTGATGGGACAGTAACAATGATAGTGATCTGTGCTGATACTGTGCTGATGATTGTGGTGTGTGGTGCTAGTAGTTTATGGTGTGTGATGGTGACATGGCACTTTTTCAGTCAGGACAGAAATTAAATTTTCTCAAATGACTGCCATCTCCAATATACATTGATATCTAGCTCTTAGCTTTAGTCTCTCTGCCATAGGTTGTAGGGTTATTTGGTAACTCGGAATCACTTGGCCAGAATCCTCTTGCACGTTTGGATCTTGTAGGGTGTGAAATATTAAAAATGGCACTAGTTCCATTTAAAGATTTCCAGTTAAGCCTTTGACTCTGAATTTGGCTGGATGAGTTTGACAGCTACAAGCCTGTGCTGTTGATAGTCACTACTTTATTTGCCACAAGGACGAAGCAATGAATGATCCTTGTTCTACAAAAGGTGGCTTCTTATTTGTATTCGATACAACAAATCACTTCCCCAAGGCTTTCTGTTTAAGCCAGACGAGTACAGAATGGGGTGGAAGTCCAATTGCTTTGATCTGGCTGGCATCAAGGAAGATGCTTGTGGTTGTTAGAAACCACTCATCACAACCCCTGAACAGCACAGGATGGTATAACCCAACCACATTCACATACTTTGTTGATGACTTTTTCTCTTTTATCAGGAGAGGAGCAATTTGCTGATAATACTGCATTAACTTCCAATCACACTACACCAATAATAGAGCAGCTTTTCCAGCAGGACCTGGTTTGGGCTGATAAGTGACGGGTAACATTTACACCCCATAGATGCCAAGCAATGACCATCCTCAGCCTGGGAATGCTAAACCTCCTCTGACCTCCAATGACACCATTATTGTTGATTTCCATGGTATTGACAACGGGAGCAATCCTTGTCCAGAAGCTGAACTGGATCAGCCATATCAAAAATATGACTCCAAAAGCAAGGTACAGGCTGGACAATCTGTCACAAGTGACTCATCTGCTCATTCCTCAATTCTCTCAAAACCAGGAGTGTAATACACGGGGAATTCTTGCATTCAGGACAGAACAGATTGCTTATTGCCACCCTCTTACCCCATCCCTGGATAAATACCCACCCCCTCCATCATACGTGCACATAGCTAACAGATTATAGGATCTGCAGGATAGAAACCTAGAAGCCAGAAGCAGGAGTAGGCCATTCGGCCCTTCGACCCTGCTCAGCGGTTCATTTTGATCATGGCTGATCATCGAATTCAAATCATGATGCCTCCCCGAACCCCCCCCCCCCCTCCCCCGACCCCCATATCCATGAATCCCTTTAGCCCCTAGAGCTATATCTAATTTCTTCTTGAAATCACACATTTTTGGCCTCAACTACTTTCTGTGGTAGTGAATTCTATACATTCACCACCCTCTAGGTGAAGAAATTTCTCCTCATCTCAGTTCTAAAAGATTTCTCCCCTTATCCTCACACTATGACCCCTAATTCTGGACTCCCCACCATTCTTTGTGAATCTACTCTGTCTAACCCTGTTAGAATTTTATAAGTTTCTATGAGATCCCTTCTCACTCTTCTAAATTCCAGTGAATATAATCCTAACTGACTTAGTTTCTCCTCATATGACAGACCTGCCATCCCAGGAATTACCTGGTAAACCTTTGCTGTACTCCCTCTATAGAAAGGACATCCTCCCTCAGATAAGGACACCAAAACTGCGCACAATACTCCAGGCATGGCCTCACCAACGCTCTATACAATTGCAGCAAAACATCCTTATCCCTATCCTTATACTCAAATCCTCTCGCTATGAAGGCCAACATACCATTTGCCGCCTTTACTGCCTGCTGTACCTGCACGCTTACTTTCAGTGACTGATGCGCAAGGAACCAATCTCTTGCTGAGTATCCATTCAAGAAGTAACCTGCCTTCCTATTATTGCTACCAAAGTGGACAACCTCACATTTATCCACATTAGATTGCATATGCCCACACACATAGCCTGTCCAAATCACGTTGAAGCATCTCTGATCCTCCTCATAGCTCACCCTCCCATCCAACTTTGTATTATCTGCAAATTAGAGATAATACATTCTGTTCCCTCTTCCAAATCGTTAATATATAATATGAACAGTTGGAATCTTAGCACAGATCCCTGTGGAACCCCACTAGTCACTGACTGCCAATCAGAAAAAGACCCATTTATGCCAACTCTTTGCTTCCTATCTGCAATGAAGGGTGCAATGAAGCAACTCGCCAAGATCATTTCAACAGCACCTCCTTGTCCCTGCAATCTCTACAACAGAGAAACAAAAGGCAGCCACACGATGGGAACATCATTGTTTCCAAGTTCCATTCCAGATCATACACCATCCTGACACAGATGTGGATCACTGTTTCTTTATTGTTGCTGGACAAAAATCCTGGAATTGGTTTTCTAAAGGCAGTGTGACAGCATCTTCTACAGCAAGGTCTGCAGCAGTTCAAGGAGAAGGTCCATCGCTTTCTCTGAGCAAGTAGGGACTTACAATTAATGTGGCCTCGGCACTATCGCCCACGTTGTGAGAACAAATTTTTAAAATCCCAAGCCTTTTGCAGTGAAGGTAAGTGAGCAGCTCCATAGCTCAGTATTGTGAAAGAAGAAAATTCCATCCTTCGAAATAAAAAGAGTGAGTCAGGTGGTTGATTGTGTACTTTGGGGCTGTAAGATACTTATGGAACATTCCTGATTCTTGGCAAAAATTTCCATTGAGGAAACGCGTTTTTGTTTTGCATTGTGAATTGTTGATGAAGTAAAATGCCACTGCCCTAAAGTAATTTTAAAAAGTCCTTCTCCATCCTGCCTTTTCTGACCTTGGTTAGTAAGTGAAATGCCACCAATCTAGTCTTAAATCACACTCATGAGATCTAAGTTGTGTCTCCATCATTTTATGTACTGACTATTTCTTGCAGTGGGAAAGCTGTCATCTTCAAAGTGCTCAGGTAATTCCACCTTACTGCCCAGAATTGCTAGAATGTAATTCTAAAATAGACTTTGAACACATTTCCTGACTAGAATTTCCATTCTTCCTCTTGATGATGTCTATACTCAGCTGGCGATCATAATCATTTCGAAATTAAAATCATTTTTTAAAAATGTATGCAGGAAATTATTAGAATCCTTGAATAATGATATTCTGTTACATGCAATAGTACAGTGTGAAATATCATCAGAGGCTGTAAGATGAAGTCAGTGCTATACAAGTGACAAGTCGTCGACTCAATGGTGCAATCTAGCTGATTTGCACACATTAATCTGCATTAATTCTGTTAAACGTCCACAGCTATTTCAATCCAAAACTGTGTAAGTGATGGAAACATTGAATGTACAGTGTAACAGAGCAAATCATGTGGGCTGCTTTTTACCCACTAACAATGGCAGTTTTTGGATTAACGACAATTTTAAAAGCTTCAATTTTGCCAGCAACAATCATAATGATCTATATTCCACCCTCCATAACAATAAAGCAACTATCATAACAGTTGGCTCTTGTTCCACATCTCCCTTCTCCACCCTCTTTTTCTTCCATTTTCTCTCCTCCTGAACCTTTGAAGCAAGGAAGGCTCGTGTGTTATGTCACTTCCTTATTCAATGACCGGAATTTCTACTGATGGCAAACCCCTGCCATGGATCCCTCAGTGACTGGGGTTGCAAACAACTGGAACCCCCATTGACAACGACGGAAACACAAGATCCTGCCGCTGGCCAATGGCGGACCGCCTCTGAAGTTGTGGGAAGGGCATGTAAAATCCCGCTTGATACTGATATCCATTCATGTGGAGCTATTAGTACTATTTTTAAACTATTCCAAGCAGGAATTTTTTCCTACAAAACAACAGAAAGATGAGACAGGGCACAATGTAAATGCAAGATTTCCAATTATGTTTCTTTCTCCATCCTTAGGATACTGTCACCAACACTGGATCAATCACAGTGATCAGGGTACTTGGTGCTTGCCCATGTTACAGTAGGCCAACTATACTTGGGCCGGAACTTTCCGGCCATTCACACCGGTGGGATCTTCCAGTCCTGCTGACGGTGCACCCTCGCCATGAGTTTCACAGCGACAAAGGGTACATTCAGTGGGAATGCCCGTTGACAAGACCAGAAGATCCTGCTGCTAGCCAATGGCAGGCTGCTTCCACCACTGTGAAAAACTTGCACAAAATTCTCGTATGGAAAATCCCACCGTTGTCTGTTTTATGACAGAATAATACATACATTTTTCACCACAATACTGAAGGTTTAATCGCCATATCTGCTCTTCCCCCGTTGAAAGCAAATGCTGGGCTGTTGAGCTGCACAGAGCTTCCACTATGCACTTGGATGGAACAAGACCATTTACTGAATCAGGCAGCTGGCTTTCAGTGGTTGGAAGCAGAATTTATTTTTAATTTTAATAGAAAGTTTTCTGCAGGTTTAGGTATTCCGTTTGAACTTTGTCCCAAATTTTTACAGATGTTAATTTGAGGACATCTCCCAAGGTGCTGACATCTCCTATCCCAAATGTGCCTAATTATCCAACGATCCCACTAATTACTCTGCCCAACCTGAGATCACACTGTACTCTCTAATTGAAGTTGGTAGCCAGATCTTTAATACTGTGATCCTGAGCAATAACAAGGTGGCTATAGGGAGAATCTAAGGACAAGTTACAGTAAATCTCGATGGGTCAAATCCAAGGTGTTCTACCCACAGATTTCTGTGGAGGAGCTTTGTGATAGTGGAGGAGGTCTCATTCCCACGTGAATACATGTCCCATGTAACCCACTACACCTGCAAACTCAGTGTATGTCAAGAGCTACAAATTGAAAAGCCAGACGAAAACACAATAAAGCAATAAATGTGTGGAAAAAGTCTATATTCAATTTGTTTACATCTTACAGTGGCCTGACCTTGTAAAATACTGGAGCTTGGCATTGAAAACGTTCTGTGGTAATCTGGAGTTACCAGTGCGGAATTTCAGTTTATCATGGGCATCATTCTATGGGATTTGCTATGTTGCTGGCGGGAATGGCTGAGGATTTCTATAACTCTCTATCACTCTCGTCTTTGAGATATTCCTCAAAAACTGTCTCTTTGATCAAGCCTTTGGTCTTCTGTACCAAAAATCTCCGTGCTCTTTCACCGCTGGAAATCTCTGGTGTCGCTGAAAGCGAATGGAGTTTCGGTTGGAACACAAAATTCTCCGCTCTGACCTACAGCGGGGCAGGCACGGGCAAGATCGGAGAGTCCCGCCACGATCTGATGTCATTTTATGTGAGCTGACATCATTCTTGTTAACATTCCTATGAAGCACCTCGGGATGTTTGGTTACATTAAAGGTGCTGTATAAATATAAGTTGTTGTTGTTTGTAAATGCTCAGGCAGCTGTCCGTGTAATGTGCCTGACCATGTTTTTCTGTTAACAGGCCCAGAGGAGACAGCTGTGGGTCGCACTGATCGAGAAAGCTCTAGCTAAGCTGCATGGCTCCTACTTTGCCCTGCAGGCTGGCCGGGCTATTGAAGGACTAGCCACTTTGACAGGTGCCCCTTGTGAGAGCCTGATGCTCCAAGTTAGTTCAACAAATCCACGTGAGGAGCCCATTGATACTGATCTCATTTGGGCCAAAATGCTGAGCTCAAAGGAAGCCGGGTAAGAAAGATCTACGCTGGTTTGTTAATGTGCATTTTATCAATGAGTAATCTTCAATTCCTCACTCTATTTTTAGTACTGTACAGCCCAGCCATTCACAAGGGTTACATTCCTGCGAAAGCTCGCAAATGGCGAAATCACGAATGACAAATGTACTTTACAATGGGAGTCAATTAGATAGGGTCCAACCATCCTAAAATCTGATGTGTATAAAGAATCAAAGGCAATAAAAACAGTTTTTAATAAATTTAAAGAGAAACTTACTGGAGAAATTGTTTCATAAAACAGATCAATGTAAAATTTGTCACATTTGGAATTAAATCTCTAACAAGGAACATCCACGTGCAAACAATAGCAGGCAGCATACATGCAGTGTACACTTTCCGGTGTAAGAAATGCATCAATGTTTTAATCTTCACTTAAGCCGTTCTTTTTTTCAGCATTTTCTAAAGTTGGTTTCTATTTGTTATTTTTAAAACCACAATAAGTGAACATTTGGGCCGCAATGGGCAATCTGCTATATAAAAACATCTGCACAAATAAGCAAATTCATGAAAAAGAAAGTTGTGAAAAGCAGGACTTTACTGTAATGAATATCCGCACGCACGTGTGTGTACACACTCACACACTCTCTCACACACATACACGCACACACACTCTCTTACTGTTTGGTTTTAATTAGTAAACTGTGTTCCATTGTATGTTTCCTCTTTTCATGCAGTATAAATTTTGTCCCTTTTGAAATTTGGTATTTTTGTGAATCTGTCCTGATGAGTGCAAGATGAAAAGCTTCAACAGCATGTCTTTTTTCAGCAACACGTTGGATATAATGTAATCAATCAGCAAAGAAATACATTATTAAATAAAAGTAGATTAAAAGCATTGACCATCTCAAAGCTTTGAATCTTCAGCAGTAGAAATTTGAGTGAACTGTATATTAAAGCTGGTTATCACTCAGTAATTAGTGCTGTAAATGTATGTATGACAACATTGTCATATACTGCTGACTTATCAATGCCAACTAAAGTTGTGTTTTAATATATTTAATTGAGTAATACATATATTTGATCATATGCTGAATGCTGCACTTTCCAGGAATTGGAAACAGTATGATATTATACCCATCATGTGTATTCTGTCTCTTTGATAGAGCTATCTAGTTAGTCTTATTCCCTGCACATTCTCAAAAGAACAAAGAACAATACAGCACAGGAACAGGCCCTCCAAGCCCGCGCCGCTCCCCGGTCCAGGATTGAATCCTGAATCCAGGATCCCCGCCCAATTTTCCAGCCTATCTACATACCAATATCCTATCCACCGAGCTGTCCCTCACAGCTACGATGCTTTGTTCATCACAACCTATTAACTCACCCCCACCCCCCCATTCCAGACCATGTGATCTCCAGGGAGAGGCGAAAACCCAGAGTGAAAACCCCAGGGCCAATATGGGGAAAGAAAATCTGGGAAATTCCTCTCCGACCCCCTGAGGCGATCGAAACGAGTCCAGGAGATCACAATGGCCCTGATCGGAAAATGCTTCCCAACCCTAGTCATTTCCACTTCCACGAACACCATATGAATTCCCTGCCCCGAGACAGGTTCCCAACTATCCGCAGTCTCGCTCTGTACTGGCACCAGCAAGATGATCATAGAATGAAGCCTTGAAACGAGAAACAAGGAACAATTAGCCCGCGCCGCTCCCTGGTCCAAACTAGACCACTCTTTTGTATCCCTCCATTCCCACTCCGTTCATATAGCTGTCTAGATAAGTCTTAAACGTTCCCAGTGTGTCCGCCTCCACCACCTTGCCCGGCAACACATTCCAGGCCCCCACGACCCTCTGTGTGAAATATGTCCTTCTGATATCTGTGTTAAACCTCCCCCCCTTCAGAGTGGCCTCTCCATCTCTGTCTGCAACGGGGTTTCCTAGCTCATCAAACAGGGTAAATCCAAGGGCTACCCAGTCCCACCAACAGGATGAATCCAGATCAGCATTGAGGTCTTTCTGTCTTAAAATCTGTTTTAGTTTTTTAAAGTTTATTTATTCATGTCACAAGTAGGCTTATATTAACACTGCAATGAAGTTACTGTGAAAATCCCCTAGTCGCCACACTCCAGCGCCTGTTCGGTTACGCTGAGGGAGAATTTAGCATGGCCAATGCACCTAACCAGCATGTCTTTCAGACTGTGGGATGAAACCAGACACCTGGAGGAAACACGCAGATACAGGAAGAAGGTGCAGACTCCGCAAAGACTGTGACCTAAGCTGGGAATCGAACCCGGGTCCCTGGCGCTGTGAGGCAGCAGTGCTAACCACTGTGCCATCATACTGCCCCTGTGTTTTAAAATATTAGTTCAACTTGTGCTAGCCATCCATGCACTTTTGCCTGAAAGTCTCTATTGATATGTGTAACCTTTTCTTATTTGGTTAGGTTTTTGATGGGTGCTTCCTGTGGAGGTGGAAACATGAAAGTAGACGACACAACATATGAAACCATGGGCCTGAGGCCCCGCCATGCATATTCCATACTTGATGTCAGAGATGTACAAGGTTACAGGTGAGAGACATTGCGGCTGAACACACAATCTTGCATCTGCTGTGGTGTAACAATCCCTGAAATCTGTTTAAATACCTTGAGGCCCCTCAGTAAGGAACAGGCACTTTATGATCTTGCCTATTTTATCCCTTCAATGCCTTACCACTGCCTATAACCTCTGTAACCTCCTCCAACCCCTCAAAGCTCAGATTTCTGCAGTCCAACTCTGAACTCTTGTGCTTCCCTGATTTTTGTAACTCCACCATTGGTGGCTGTGCCTTCAATAACCTGGGCACTGAACTCTGGAATTCCCTCCCTAAGCCCCCAATCTCTCTGTCCCTTTCTCTTCTTTTAAGATGCTTAAAACCTGCTTCTCTCACCAAGCTTTTTGTCATTTTATGTGACTCAGTGTCGATTCTGTTTTCATTGTGCTCACGAGTAGTACCTTAGGCCATTGCACTATGTTGAAAGTGTTATATAAAGATATGTTATTGTTGTCCTAATCTGAATCTGGTCAGTTAGATTCAAGATAGAGGCAGGATCAGCACTGTATCTTATTAAATTTAATTGTGTGAGCAGTTTATACAGCTTATCAATCTTCTCAATCTGCAAACAGTCCTTTAAGGTGTATTCCTGTGCAAAGTGCCTTGCCCCAGTGTAAGATTATGTGGGTATGGTAGGCATTTAAGAGGATGCACATCATATGGAGCTACATTAAACAGAATCCTTGAAATAGCAGGCTCAGTTAATTTGGGAAAGGGGAAAATGATGTTTTCTTCAATGTTTCTGTTCAGGCTTTTAAGACTGCGGAACCCGTGGGGCCGCTTTTCATGGAGTGGAAATTGGTCAGATGATTGGCCGCACTGGCCACAACACTTACGACATGAGCTGATGGCACACGGAAGCAGTGAGGGCGTGTTCTGGATGGAATACACCGACTTTATCAAGTAAGAGGAAATGCTTTATGTGAAAAGTTGGAGCCATTTTTTGCTGTTTATTATACTGCGATGATCTGCTTTGCTTTACATAGAATATACAACACAGAAGCAGGTAATTCGGACCAATCATCCAGGCCAGTGTTTATGCTCCACTTGAGCCTCCTCCCATCTGTTTACATGCATCTATTTACTATTTGCTTCAGCCACTATCAGTGCTAGTGAGTTTCACATTTTTACTGTTTTTTGGATGAAGAAGCTCCTTTTGACTTCCCTGTTAGATATCCCTGATTATCTTAGTTTGATGGCCTCTGTATTCATGCTATCTAAACCTTCCATAATTTTCAAGGTTAGGTTACCCCTCAGTCTTTTTTTCATAGAGGAGAGACCCAGCCTGTCAGTCCATTCCTGATATGTATATCCACACATTTCTGGGGTCATTCTTGTAAATCTTTTCTGCATCCTCTCTAATGTCTCTATATCCTTTTTATAATATGGCGACCAGAATTGCGCACAGTGTAAGTGTGGTCTAATCAAAGTTCAATACAGGTTTAATACAATTTCCCTACTTTTCAATGTTATTCTTGTTGCAATAAAGCCTAGTGCCTGCTTTGTGTTTTTTTGAAAAGACATTGCTAAACTGTGGTGAAATCTTTAGAGATTGAATTTGTATTCTGAGATCCTGTACCTGACCTAGAAGTGCGCAAGTAATAAATTACCTCCCTATTTTTCCTACCAAAATGTATTATCTTACATCTATATATGTTGAACTTTATCAATTATTTGCTCGTTCTGCAAACTTATTAATGTCCTCCTGTAACTCGTCCTGCATTCCTCTTCAATATTGACTAACCCACTAATTGATTCAGAAGTTGTGTCTTTGATTCAGAAGTCCAAATCATTAGTAAATTGTGGACAGCAACAGTCCCAACACTAATCCTTGTGGAACACCACTTCCCACCTCCTGCAACTCTAAACTCTTTATTCCCACTCTCAGCCTTGTGTTACGAAGCCAACTAGCAATTCATTCTGCCACTTGCAGAAGTGAATTAGGTTCACTTCTCCAACCTAATTCCCTATAATGCAGCAGTTTATAGAGGCCTTTTTGAAAATCTAGATAAATCATATCTACGTTTTACATTCCCACACCCCCCCAGAAAAACATCCTTTTCAGTCCTTGTTTCTATTCCAAATTTCTTCATATAACCTTTTCCCATTGATTTTGTATCCTTTATTGCTTTACATTTCCCTAGCTTCCACCATATGTTCCCATGGGAATTCCCAACAAAACTACAAGATGGAATGCTGGAACATTACAAAACATTGGGGGCAGGAGTGAAAATAGCATTTATATTCCTGAGTGACAGTAATAGGTGTGTCTGAAAACCTCCTTTAACTTGCACCTATTGGAAGGTTGCATGAATATTATGATCGGCCCATTGGACACACTGCGTGATAGAATGAGGATTCATTCATCCGGTGTTCTGTGCTGCACACCCACTGTCGGTGCTTCCTTTGTAAGAGAGGCAGTGAGTAAAGCCCAGGCACTGACCAGCTGAGGTCAGATCCCAGACAGAGAATTCTCTAAGCACATTTTTTTCTTTCTAATACTGTTTTTTAGGATTATTTGGATGCAGTTTACTTATCTTTTATTCTATCAGGGATTCTATGTGCTGGAGGGAGACTCAAAACAGCAGAACCAGAGACAAAACCATTTATTTTTTAGCATTCTCCCTCTGAAGCTGTATAAGCTTTGCTGTGGTTTCTGATGTCAGCTAGACTTCTTGGTGATGAGCCATCATCCTCTATAGCACACTCTCAGGCAACTAGAACCGCACATTTTGCAAATGATGCTGCTTAATTGAATGCATGCTTTGGAACATGATGAAATTAAATAGGCTGGTTGTGGAGTGGAAGTGATTTACAAGTAATGGAAGCTTCTACTGGTTTATGTATGACCTTTATGCAGCTCACTGGGCTGGAAGGCTGTAATGCTGAAATCTGGGCACAAATCCAAACCAGACATATGGGCCGAGGGTTGTCCCTTGCCACTGGCTGCTCAAAGATGGAATTGTAATAAGTTACAGCAACCTCAAGGCAGCTCCTAACCAAACAAAAAGGGCAGAATTTTGTCTACAGATACAAAAGTACATCATCTTGGAGCTCCTTCTGCTCTGTAAGGATTCTATGGATTCGCATTGGGAAACACATTGATGTCATGGTGGTGAACATAAGAAACATAATTTAGGCCTTAGCTGCCATTCCTTACAGGCCAACCATATTGTTGGTCAACGGAGAAAGCAAGTCTCAGTGGGGGAGTGAAAGTAATTAAGTATAACAAGCATAGACATTGCTGAATTCTTTAAAGTAATTCATACGCTGAAGCAACTCTGGTTTCCTGGACTAAGTTAATAGTTGATCTCCTGCATAGCCCTAAGTTTGGAAACTTGTATCTAGCTTTAGCTTTGAAGTGGTTTCTTTAATTCAGCGATTAACAGTAAGGTTTTTTTCAAAGAGTCATGTGACAACAAAATCTTACCCAAATTCAACTCGACGCAGACAACACACATTTTGTCAGTTGTTTTACAAAGCTTGAGGGAGGATCAATTTTCCAACAAGCTCAGCTTCGATGATTAATTTATTTCAGATTACTGGTTATTTTTGAAAGTGGACGCTAGATACTCAAGTCTTAGCAGTCCAAGTGTTTTCGGGGTGTTTAAGGAGCTGGAGTTGTTTGAATCACAGAGTCAAATTAGAGTTTGCAATTTGATATACTTCAGGCAGTACCTCTCCAGCAGTGATTTATAAAATGTGAGGAAAGAAATACTGTGTATGATGGGATTTATTTACAGGCGAGTACTGCAGCATTAGATTGTGATACTTTACCCTTTCGAGAGACGATATAAATAACCTGATTTGCTGTAGTGCATATTGTATTAGAGGGTTGTATTAGTATTAGAGGGTTGGATGGAGAGAAATTTGTTGAGTGTATTCAGGAGGAATTTCTTATTCAGTATATGGATGGCCCGACTAGAGAGGGGGCAAAACTTGACCTCCTCTTGGGAAATAAGGAAGGGCAGGTGACAGAAGTGTTAGTGAGGGATCACTTTGGGACCAGTGACCATAATTCTATTAGTTTTAAGATAGCTATGGAGAATGATAGGTCTGTCCCAAAAGTTAAAATTCTAAATTGGGGCGAGGCCAATTTTGATGGTATCAGGCAGGAACTTTCAAAAGTTAATTGGGGGAGTCTGTAGGAAGGTAAAGGGACGTCTGGTAAGTAGCATGCTTTCAAAAGTGTGTTAACCAGGGTTCAGGGTAAACACATTCCTCTTAGAGTGAAGGGAAGGCTGGCAGAAGTCAGGAACCCTGGATGACTCAGGATATTGAGGCCCTGGTCAAGAAGAAGAAAGAGGCACATGACATGCATAGGCAGCTGGGATCAAGTGAATCTCTTGAAGAGTATAGGGGGTGTAGGAGTAGAGTTGAGAGAAAAATCAGGAGGGCAAAAAGGGGACACGAGATTGTTTTGGCAGATGAGGCAAAGGAGAATCCAAAGAGCTTCCACAAATACATAAAGGCCAAAAGAGTAACAAGGGAGAGAGTAGGGCCTCTTAAGGATCAACAAGGTCATCTATGTGCAGATCCACAAGAGATGGGTGAGACCCTAAATGAATATTTCACATCAGTATTTACTGTTGAGAAAAGCATGGATGTTCGGGAACTTGGGGAAATAAATAGTGATGTCTATCTACTATAGATAGAGGAGTGTACATATTACAGAGGAGGAGGTGCTGGAAGTCTTAAAGCGCATCAAGGTAGATAAATCCCCGGGACCTGACTAAGTATATCCCAGGACGTTGTGGGAGGCTAGGGAGGAAATTGCAGGTCCCCTAGCCGAGATATTTGAATCATCGATAGTCACGGGTGAGATGCCTGAAGATTGGAGAGTGGCAAATGTTGTGCCTTTGTTTAAAAAGGGCTGCAGGGAAAAGCCTGGGACCTACAGGCCAGTGAGCCTCACATCTGTAGTGGGTAAATTGTTGGAAGGTATTTTGAGAGACAGGATCTACAGGCATTTAGAGATGCAAGGACTGATTAGGGTCAGTCAGCATGGTTTTGTGAGTGGAAAATCATGTCTCACAAATTTAATTGAGTTTTTTGAAGGGGTAACCAAGAAGGTAGATGAGGGCAGTGCAGTTGATGTTGTCTACATGGACTTTAGCAAGGCCTTTGGCAGGGTACCGCATGGTAGGCTGTTGCATAAAATTAAATCTCACGGGATCCAGGGTGATGTATCTAAATGGATATAAAAGTGGCTTCTTAACAGAAGCCAGAGGGTGGTTGTAGAGGGTTGTTTTTCAAACTGGAGGCCTGTGACCAGCGGTGTGCCTCAGGGATCAGTGCTGGGCCCACTGTTATTTGTCATTTATATTAATGATTTGGATAAGAATATAGGGGGCATGGTTAGTAAGTTTGCAGATGACACCAAGATTGGTGGCATAGTGGACAGTGAAGAAAGTTATCTCCAATTGCAACGGGATCTTGATCAATTGGGCCAGTGGGCTGACGAATGGCAGATGGATAAATGCAGTTTTCTGATGAAGGAGTTGGGAAGTAATTTAATTACGTAAAAATGGGGGGGTACGGAAGAGGGGGATTGTGACTGGCTGATTGCCTCACCATGTTGGTGAGGGCGAGATGGAATTTCAGTGAGGTAGAGTTGACAAGAATACATCTTGGTAAAATGAGTATATAAACAGGAGATTTGATTGTAAGGAGGACAATTAAAAATCTCAGCAGGGACTTGCCTAACCTGGCCAGAGACTTGAAGTGCTTAGTTAATAGGTGGTCATCTCCAAATCTCCACTCCTGTCTTGCCCTGTCTGCACCAAGTTGTCAGTGTAAAATATCTCACCACATTTTGCACTATTGCTGTTGATCGGGTAAGTGAACACATAGACAGCAAGGATAGCTATTTTAACCATCTACCATGGAGAATTTGTATTTGATCTGCAAGCGTCATTAAGCAGCAGATTTTTTTTTAAGTTGGCATCAATAAAGGCAAATAAATGTGAAAACCAGGGAGTTCGACTTGTCAAAACTGTTGAAGCATAGCCAAAGTCAGCCCTGTATTATAAGCTTCATTAACCTTAATATATATATACATTCAATAATATCCCCTTCGTCCCTTCTGTTAACTAGTCTGATAAACTATTGACAAATATTAGTTGCAATAATTTGATGTTTACTTTTTCTCTCACCCAGTTCCTAGGAGGGAATAGTAGAATCCCTACAGTGCAGAAGGAGGCCATTCGGCCCATCAAGTCTGCACTGACCACAATCCCAACCAGACCCTATTCCTGTAACCCCACATATTTACCCTGCTAATCCCCCTGACACTAGGGTCAATTTGGCATGGCCAATCAACCTAACCTACACATCTTTGGACTGTGGGAGGAAACTGGAGCACCCGGAGGAAACCCACGCAGACACGAGGAGAATGTGCAAACTCCACACAGACAGTGACCCAAGGCCGGAATTGAACCTGGGTCCCTGGCGCTGTGGGGCAGCAGTGCTAGCCACCGTGCCGAAATGGTGATGACAGGTTTTTCACACCGCAAGGCCTCACAAATAACAAATGAACGAATAACCAGATTAAATGTTTTATTGGTGGTACAGTGCTGGCTAAGGGAAAATGTCGGCCAGTGCAATGGGAAACTCTCCTACTCACCTCATTACATCCCTGTGGTAAAATCACCCAAAGTAGGTAGGGTCTGCTCCTACCTATATCTGATAATGTTCAGTTCTACAAGTCCACCATCCCTCTGCTACCACTGTCCTGTCAGATTGTTTGTTTTGGGAAAGCCAGAACTACTTCCATTTGAAGGTTGAGAAGTTGAATGCCGTCATTTTCTGTCCTTTCTACAAACTCCCCGGACTCCCTTATAATTCAGCAAGCTTATTCACCGAGTGGCAGACCTACAGAGGTCCAGGCATATATTGGGTTTAATTCCCGGCCTGCAGATCAATTGTGGTTCCGATTCCTGAATGTTATCTATTAAAAGCTGCTGGAGGTGCCTGAGTTAACTGAGGAAAAGATCAGGCTTGGCTGTGATTTGCTCACCCCTTCTCCCCAACCCAATAAACAAAGCACTAACTGACACACCCGCCAAGCACTGATGGTTGAGACACACATGGTGTTATACCCCAATAATGATTCAGCATCTTCCACAATGGACGGCAGATGCTTTGATAGAATACTTATTCAGCCTTGCTCTAATCATACATTATTGTAATTTTTCAGGTATTTTGATTCTGTCGACATTTGTAAAATTAACTCTGATTGGCACGAAGTCCGACTTATGGGGATGTTTCCAAATCGAACCAATGGGCCAATAGCTGTAACTGCACTGACTGTGCTGGACCTCACCGTGCTGGAGTTTCAACTGTTTCAGGAAGGAAGCAGGTAGGAAAATCAGCAAAAGATTCCCACTAAACACACCCATTTCTCTCCCTACCTTGACTTTTTGTTGTGATCTGTACCTCATCTTTTCCCACACTCTTGTCACAGATACAGTAAATGATCATTCCCTTCCTCATTGACTCGATTTACAAGGTAGCAATGTCACATGATAAGGATCATCAGAGATCTGCCTTCACTAGCTTCCTTCACTATTATTTTGTAAAAGTAAACCTATTTTTCAAAGAAAATTCCTGTAATGTTGCCTAAGATGAATGTAAGAATTTTTTTCTTATACATGAGACAACCAAGTTGGAAAAAACACTTGCCCATTACCACAGAGACATTGAGGGGGCAGAATTTGCAATGACATTGTCGTAGAGTCATAGAGGTTAACAGCGTGGAAATAGGCCCTTCGGCTCAACTTGTCCATGTTGCTCTTTTTTTTAAACTCCTAAGCTAATCCCAATTGTCCGCATTTGGCCCATATCCCTCTATACCGATCTTACCCATGTAACTGTCCAAATGCTTTTTAAAAGACAAAATTGTACCCACCTCTACTACAACCTCTGGCAACTTGTTCCAGACACTCACCACCCTCTGTGTGAAACAATTGCCCCTCTGGACCCTTTTGTATCTTTCCCCTCTCACCTAAACTTATGCCCTTAGTTTTAGACTCCCCTCCCTTTGGGAAAAGATATTGACTATCTAGCCGATCTATGCCCCTCATTGTTTTATAGACCTCGATAAGATCACCCCTTCGCCTTCTACGCTCCAGAGGAAAAACGTCCAATTCCATCCAGTCTCTCCTTATAACTCAAACCATCAAGTCCCGGTAGCATCCTAGTAAATCTCTTCTGCACTCTTTCTAGTTTAATAATATCCTTTCTATAATAGGGTGACCAGAACTGTACACAGTATTGCAAGTGTGGCCTTACCAATGTCTTGTACAATTTCAACAAGACGCCCCAACTCCTGTATTCAATGTTCTGACCAATGAACCCAAGCATGTTGAATGCCTTCTTCACCACTGTGTCCACCTGTGACTCCACTTTTAAGGAGCTATGAACCTGTACCCTAGATCTCTTTGTTTTGTAAGTCTCCCCAACGCCCTACCATTAACTGAGTAAGTCCTGACCTGGTTCAATCTACCAAAATGCATCAACTCGCATTTATCTAAATTAAACTCCATCTGCCATTCGTCAACCCACTGGTCCAATTGATCAAGACCCCGTTGCAATCCGAGATAACCTTCTTCACTGTCCACCGTGCCACCAATCTAGGTGTCATCTACAAACTTACTAACTATGCCTCCTATATTCTCATCCAAATCATTGATACAAATGACAAATAACAGCACTGATCCCTGAGGCACACCGCTGGTTGCAGGCCTCCAGTTTAAAAAACAATCCTCTACAGCCACCCTCTGGCTTCTGTCATCAAGCCAATTTTGTATCCATTTAGCTACCTCACCCTGGATCCTGTGAGATTTAAGCTTATGCAACAACCTACCATATGGTACCTTGTCAAAGGCCTTGCTAAAGTCCATGTAGACAACATCAACTGCTCTGCCCTCATCTACCTTTTTGGTTACCCCTTCAAAAAACATGACTTTCCACTCACAAAGCCATGCTGACTGTCCCTAATCAGTCCTTGCATCTCTAAATGCCTGTAGATCCTGTCTCTCAAAATACCTTCCAACAATTTACCCACTACAGATGTGAGGCTCACTGGCCTGTAGTTCCCAGGCTTTTCCCAGCAGCCCTTTTTAAACAAAGGCACAACATTTGCCACCCTCCAATCTTCAGGCACCTCACCTGTGACTATGAATGATTCAAATATCTCTGCCAGGGGACCCGCAATTTCCTCCCTAGCCTCCCACAATGTCCTAGGATACACTTCATCAGGTCCCAGGGATTTATCTACCTTGATGCGCTTTAAGACTTCCAGCACCTCCTTCTCTGTAATATATACACTCCTCAAGACATCACTATTTATTTCTCCAAGTTCCCTAACATCCATGCTTTTCTCAATAGTAAATATTCATTTAGGATCTCACTCATCTCTTGTGGATCTGCACATAGATGACCTTGTTGATCCTTAAGAGGCCCTACTCTCTCCCTCGTTACCCTTTTGGCCTTTAGGTATTTGTAGAAGCTCTTTGGATTCTCCTTTGTCTTTTCTGCCAAAACAATCTCGTGTCGCCATTTTGCCCTCCTGATTTCTCTCAACTCTACTCCTACACCCCCTATACTTTTCAAGGGATTCACTTGATGCCAGCTGCCTATGCATGTCATGTGCCTCCTTCTTCTTCTTGACCAGGGCCTCAATATCTCGAGTCATCTAGGGTTCCCTGTTTCTGCCAACCTTGCCCTTCATTCTGAGAGGAATGTGCTTACTCTGAACTCTGGTTAACACATTTTTGAAAGCCTCCCACTACCAGACGTCCCTTTGCCTTCCCACAGACTCCCCCAATTAACTTTTGAAAGTTCCTGCCTGATACCATCAAAATTGGCCTCGCCCCAATTTAGAATTTTAACTTTTGGGACAGACCTATCATTCTCCATAGCTATCTTAAAACTAATGGAATTATGGTCACTGGTCCCAAAGTGATCCCTCACTAACACTTCTGTCACCTGCCCTTCCTTATTTCCCAAGAGGAGGTCAAGTTTTGCCCCCTCTCTAGTCGGGCCATCCACATACTGAATGAGAAATTCCTCCTGAATACACTCAACAAATTTCTCTCCATCCAACTCTCTAATACTATGGCTGTCCCAGTCAATGTTGGGAAAGTTAAAATCCCCTACTATTATCACCTTATTTTTCTTGGAGTTATCTGCAATCTCCTTACATATTTGCTCCTCAATTTCCCGCTGACTATTTGGGGGCCTATAGTACAACCCTATCAAAGTGATTTCCCCCTTCTTATTTCTCAGTTCTACCCATATAGATTCAGTTGTATCTCACTTGTATCTGTTTACATAACAATTGAGTGTTTCTGGCAAACTAAACAAAGCTATAATGTAATCCTTAGTATTGTTAGTTTGTTATTAGGGAAGCTGGATATTGTGTTACTGATATGAGTGTCAACTAGATTCATTGGAATAAGAGGAGGCCATTCGACTCCTGGAGCCTGTTTCACTATTCACTCAGATCATAACTGATCTGACTCAGTAGAAGGGTTTGGGGTTGGTGACATTTGCCTTCCAGGTGAAAGTGTGGGTAGAACCTGCAGTCTGAAAATGAACGCTGCATCCAAACTTTTCAACCCCTCCAGGCGACATGTTCAGTGACAATCCAATTCCTAGAAATGTTACCGCAGGGAAACCTTACAGGAACCGCCACATGTTTTTGTATTAATAATAGAAACTGGTTTTGCTCATTTTCTCTATATCCCCAAGCCATGCTCTATGATGCAGTTGTGAATCACCCACTGATTCTTGCCACTTGTATTGTAGACGATCAGACACGTCAGACAGCCATTTGCTGGATCTGTGTATCATGGTGTTTCGAGCCTCCTTCTCCAGTGGTAACAAGCTGACGCTCGGCAGACTGATGGCACATAGCAAGCGAGCAGTGAAGAAATTTGTGGGCTGCGATGTGATACTGGAGCCAGGAGAATACGCGGTCGTGTGCTGCGCATTTAACCACTGGCAAATGTCAATGTCCGGCATACCATCGCCATCACCGTCACTGTCACCAGTAACAGGTAAGGATGAGGAAACCTACTACACCAACCAACATCAGAACTCCGGGTGGACTTACAGGTCTGATCGCTGTAACATTAGAGCTTTCGATACCGGTCCTTGAGTAAGCCCCATGGCATGGACATTGGTTTAAACTTGATAAGTAAGAGAAGAGATGAAAATGTGGGGAATATCAGTGCCAGCTACCATCCAACCCACTCCCGACACCAGCACAAACATCCCTTCTAACATACCATATGACAAAAATGACAGCTAACGTTGTTGTGTCCCAACAAATCGAACACTTAACCAACAGAAGAAAGATTACGATTATGAGTCTGAATAAGTTTGATTTTTACATGTGTTTTATATTTCCTAGAATCATAGAAACAGTACAGAACGAGGCCATTCGGCCCATCGAGTCTGTACCGACCACAATCCCACCCAAGCCCTATTCCCGTAACCCCACACATTTACCCGGCTAATCCCCGTGACACCAGGGTCAATTTACCATGGCCAATCCAACCTAACCTGCACATCTTTGGACTGTGGGAGGAAACCCACGCAGTCACTGGGAGAATGTGCAGACTCCACACAGACAGTGACCCAAGGCTGGAATTGAACCCAGATCCCTGGCACTGTGAGGCAGCGGTGCTAACCACTGTGCCACCGTGCTGCCCATTTGACATGCAGGATTCTGCACCTGACATGTTTCTGAACTTGCTGGTGCCAAGACAGCGTGATTCTAGGGGAGTACTCAGTGGGGATTGAGGGGGACTGGATTTTGGGTCATCGCCATCCCTGGGTGTACAACTTTAGCCCTTTTCCTCAACATTATAATAACCCCATCGCCAGTCTCCCTCAACTGTCACTTTACAGCATTAACCCCACCCTGTAACTTCAAACATGCTGACTGATACAGTAACACTGTCATCACAGCACTGCTCCCCATGTAAGGACTTGACATTTCCATTGATGTGTTTTGTAAAAAGAAACATATATTTGATCTGAGATGGTCTACAATCTCTGAGATTTAACGTATAGAGAGTTACTGCGAAGTGTCTGAAGAGTCACTATTAAGCAGCAATACAGTCTACTGCCTCCTCACCTGTGCATCTCAGCAGACCTCAGACTCAGTGGATGGGATTTTCCGGCCGCGCTTGTAACAAGACCGTAAATTCCCGCCTGAGGTCAACGGACCTTTGCATGGTCCACCGAATTTTCTGTCCCGCCCACTCCAATTCCCGTGGTGGGCGGGATGGGAAAATTTTGCCCAGTATGTCTCTGTCTCTTTGTCTCCACAGCAAGGACTCATCAAGTCAACTTCCCTTCTCCACACCCCACTCCCAGCAGTGCTAATTGTCAGCCCTGGCTCAGCGGGAGCTCCTTCCCCTCTGAGAGAGAAGCTCTTGGATTCAAGTTCCACTCCCAGCACTTGAGCACATTACGTGGGCTGACAATCTGGTGCCAGCACAGAGGCAGAGCTGCACCCTATTTTGGATGAGATATTAAACTGTGGTCTTGTTTGCTTGTTCAGGTCCATGGAGAGATGCCATTGTCACTATTGGAAGAAGAGCAGGGGAGTTATCCCTGGTACCCTGGCCAATATTTATCCCTTAACCAACATCTCTCATCAGCGAAGGTTTCTTTGTATGTGGCTGTGGCATTAATGTTATGTTTGTAGCAGCATCTCATTAAGCACTGATGTACAGTTCACTGACGGAGTCTTATTACCTGTTCCTAGGTGTTTCAAGCCCTACCAGCAGTAGCCGATGTACCCCAGAGTTCCCTGGACATATCTTGGCCGTGTACAGCTCCAAACCCGTCATGGTGGAACAGATCAATACTCAGCCAACAACACTGGCCGATGCAGTCATTCTACTGACTGAGCACAAAGGGGAGAGGCATGAGGTAGGAGAGCACACTGTAAGTGGGAGACATTCTGATCATCAAGTCACTGTCCCTGACCCACGTGGATCATAGAACCATAGAAGCCTACGGTGCAGAAAGAGGCCATTCAGCCCATCAAGTCCCAGCCTGTATCTCGGGCCTGCATTACAACTTACCCCTCATTGGATGTAGTACACTTTGGGACATCCTGGGGTTGTGAAAGACACTATAGAAATACAAGTTATTTTCTTTCAATAGTTTGACCTGCGATTCATTCTTCAGACTGAAACCTCACACAACCAAGTTTCTATTGTTGAATATTTGCTGGAAGGTTAATGTGATCTCTGACCCATTGCTTTTGAACAGGGTCGGGAGGGGATGACCTGTTATTACTTGACCCATGGCTGGGCAGGACTGATTGTGGTGGTGGAGAATCGTCACGACAAATACTACCTGCATGTGTCATGTGACTGTTCCGACAGCTTCAATGTCGTCTCAACTCGGAGTAGCTTGAAAACAACCGACAGTGTGCCGCCATTGCACAGGTATGGGGCTCAGAGAGAGAATGTTACTGGGTTATCTACAGAGTAGCATCCTATTTATTGACAGCTCCCTGACCCCTTACCCTCATCAAGCTTCCCATGAGCTGACTGCCAACCATTCCTTTGATGCTAAGTAACTTGGGCCAAAGGTTAAGCGGCAGATATCCCCAGGCTCATGCAGTTAACTTCTGAAATCAAACTGTTCCAGATATTGCAAAGGGGACTCATGTTCCTCAGTGTTATATCTGGGCTGATGATGCAGTTGCTGCATGTGGTTTGACATTAAACCATTTTGGTCTGTTTCAGTCCCTGATCGGTCTGACTTAGCTAACTTCACCAAATGGATCAGTGAAAATAATCAGCTTCCCCTCCTGATTGGGAGAGTGGAGGGGAAGGGGGTGTGGGGGAGGGGAAGGGGGGGTGGGGGCGGGTGGAATGTAGGGGTGGAGGGGAAGGAGGAGATTAGGAATGGGGGTGAGGGAGTGGATTGGGTAGTTAAAGAGTTGGGACCAGGAAAAAAAGAGTGGAATTGGGGATTACGTCAAACCAGAGGCAGAGAGGGGAGGAGATGAGGGGGAGAGTTGAGACTCGGTGGGGTAACCTGAAGTTTTCAGCTTGCTGTGTGCCCCAGCTGTTGAATGAGGGCAGTGAATCTACGATACTCTCGCTGACTGACTGTCTGTTTCTCCCCACAGGCAGGTGCTGGTGGTGTTATCACAACTGGAGGGAAATGCTGGTTTCTCCATCACTCACCGTCTGGCTCATCGCAAAGCAGCTCAGTCCTCACTGGGGGAATGGTCCTCCACGAAAGGGACACACTGCCCCCCCCTCACCCCTGATGTTGCTGGACTGCACAATCCACGGCCCCTGTGATGGTTTCACCTGCTCCTGCACAGCCTCTCTCCGCTGTGGTTGGAAATGTGTCGAGTGATGAGAGCCATTTCTGAGAGCTCCTGTTTCTATATTGAATTTTTTTAAAGAGTCGATGCACTGTTCCTGCTCCCACTCCCATCGTCACAAAAGGGGAGGCCAATCTGCCCCAGTACCCGAGCTAAGCAAGAATAGTTCCAGGCTACAAATCCCGGCCTCTGAGCCAGTCCAGAGGGAATTTCTGCTCACAATTGATGACAGGAAGAGACTGTACATGGAAGCAAACCCAAAAAGCTGCACCAATAGCTTTAAGCGACCAATGGACACCTGCCCATGCTGCCCTGCCCTGCCCAAACCCTCCCCAGTGTCCCCAAACTCTTGTCATCTCTCCCTGCACTTGGTAATTCCTCTGTCCTCAGTTAAAACTCTTCCCCTCCCACCTCCTGCCATTATTAAAGTGACAGTTTCAATTTGTCCTGGATCAGGAACTAAAACCCCTTCCCCCACTGCCAACTCAAATATTACAACCTGATCACCTCGCTAAAGAGAAGCATAATAGATGCTGTGTGACCTGCTGAGTGTTTCCAGCACTTTCTGCTTTTACTTTTCCATATTTGATCCGCCTCCAGGTTTTCTGCAGACACCCCCCCGCCCCCCTCACCACAGTCATGTTTCCTAATCATCAACTACACACCGATCCAGTGCAACAAATACATTCAGACAGCACCCTGGTGTCTTCCTCTCTTTTACTTGATCAGTGGGTCAGGGATTGGGGCATGGAGGGTCACTGAATCCAGGTTTGAGGTTGGGAGGGGAGGGTCAGAGGTCAGGGAAGGGTCAATGAGCCAGGGTCAGGAACATGCAGCTAATCTTGATCTCTCCTCAGGTTATTAGACTGATTCAGGTTAATTGTTATCTAAAGGCACAGTTTGTGCTTTGCTGGAGTTCTAACGTTACTGTAAACCTGTGATCCTGAACAATGTCACATGCAAACACTGGGCCAAATACACAGGAGATCAGCAAGTTTAAAGGAGCCTCACAATATAATAATGCGTCTAAGTTTGATGTTGGCAATGAGAGTATTCCTACGTGCCTGGGTGCTTAAGGACATTGAGTGTGGGGGCTGTAAATCTGAACCTGTCTTTATTGAATTGTTCTTGCAAAAATGGAGAGATATTTGTAAACAAACCCTTGTCCAGTTGATAAAATTGTTCATTTTTGCAGTTTTGAAAGAACAGGATGTCTGGCCAGGATTATCCAGTCTCACCGTGGTGAGACTCGCTGCGGGTCTGGCTGGGATTATCCAGTCTCCCCGTGGTGAGACTTGCTGTGGGTCTAGCTGGGATTATCCAGTCTCCCGTGGTGAATCTCGCTGCGGGTCTGGCTGGGATTATCCAACCTCCTCGTGGTGAGACTTGCTGTGGGTCTAGCTGGGATTTTCCAGTCTCCCCGTGGTGAGACTCGCTGTGGATCTGGCTGGGATTATCCAACTTCACCGTGGTGAATCTCGCTGCGGGTCTGGCTGGGATTATCCAGCCTCCCCGTGGTGAGACTCGCTGTGGATTTGGCCAGGATTATCCAGCCTCACCGTGATGAGTCTCGCTGTGGGTCTGGCTGGGGTTTTCCAGTCTCCCCGTGGTGAGACTCGCTGTGGGTCTTCCAGCCTTGCCATGGTGAGACTCTCGCTGCAGCCCAGCAGAAATCCATTGACTTTTGACAGGCCCGAGCGATCCCGGTGGCAGGTCAAGGCAACTGGTGACAGTACACCAGACAGAAAAGTGGGATGTGATTCCCAAATTCCCAGTAACACCCATTGATCTGTGTAATAAATATCGCATCCAGAGCTAGAGTGATAAGAAATGGAGGGAATTATGGAATGGAATCCCAAGTACACAACACCGAACTCTCCGAATAAACAAACCGACCGGTTCTCGCTCTATAATCAGAGCCCCGCTGAGAAAGGCCCATTCGTATCGAGATCCTTTTATTCATTTTTAGTCATTCATTTTAAGTGGGATGATCGTTTTATTGATTTTTTTATAAGTTTGAATTATGAATGGGAATAGGTTCCTGTGGCAGCTCATTCTCAGACCCATTGAATATCTCAATTCCCCACTGCCTATCCACCTCATCTCACAACAGAGCAGAATCAGTAAACCATATCCTGATTATCCTGCGATAGTGTCCTGTATCCCCAACCTCCAGCTCTGTCAGCCTGGCCTATCTCCTCTGTCTCAACCTCTTCCTCTCTCTCTCTCTCTGTCTCACACCCACCTCCTGTGGGTCGAGGTGTTTGAGATGCTGAGCCAGCACACAATGCTGTATATTGGCTGTGGGGCGAATATAAACTCTCACGAGCCTGTGACTTCTGTTTCCTAAAACTGGAATACTAGAATGTGTCATATGGAGAATTTTATTAATTTTAGAGTCTATATATATATATAAAAATATAAATAAATCAAAATATATATATATATCATGTAGTTTGAAAAATCTCAGGTTCCAATGGACCAAATAAATTTTGTTTTTTAATGAACTGACTGGTGAACTTTGTATCGCGTGTGCACAGGTTCAATGTAGAGCAACAGACAACTGGTGTGACTGGGATTCCAGGAAGATGTGGGTCTCAAACTCCAAAACAATGAGGAATGACACTGGTTTTCTGCTGTGTGTACAATTGCTTTCAGAACTAACACCCTCTTTACCCAACCTCCCACTCTGACCTTCCCTTGCGCTGAACCCTCCTGGGTTATGTTAGTCCGAGCCCCTGGTACCTCAACCCGAATTGCCTTCCAACCTATGTGAATGTGAGCAAGCTATTTGACTAGGGAGGCAGCACAGCAGCAAATTGTAAAGCATCATTGAGCTAGATCTATTTGTGCTTTGCACGTGACATTTTATCCCACGCCCGCAGTGTCCTCAGTCTCAACACACCGATAGGTAAGTAAAGCGGTGAATGAAAGGAAGACCTGGATCTAAACCCACTTGGATGGATGGGTTGAAGGTCATAACAGATGGAAGCAAAGATAGGCCAATTCACAGCAAACACATAACATAAAACCAACCCAAAGGTGGAATTAGCAATCTTAATCACGCTTGATACGAGAATTTTTTAACATGTTCTCCAAGTGACTGTCACTAAGATCAAGTGAGGCATTTGTCAGTCACTGAGCAGGAGATTTTACTCTGTTCCCACCTTGGGGAATGCGCGCTGCCTAACATCCCTCTCTGGGAACAGAACACTTAACTCGGGGAGAAAAACTCAATGAATAAAACTTATTGGGAGGAAACATGCTTGAGCTGCGAATGACTGGAGCTCAGTCCTCTCTGCTTCTTTGGCATCACTCTTAGATATAAGCCACCTTTTTATTATTCATTTTTGGAAGGGGATAAGGCCTGCATTTGTTGCCCATCCCTAATCACCCTTGAGAAGTTGGTGGTGAGCCACCTTATCATTGAATCCCTACAGTGCAGAAGGAGGCCATTCAGCCCATCAAATCTGCAGCAACTACAATCCCACCCAGGCCCTATTCCCGTAACCCCACATATTTATCCTGCTAATCCTCTGACACTAGGGTCAATTTAGCATGGCCAATCAATCTAACCTGCACATCTTTGGACCTTCTTGAACTGCTGAAGTCCATGAGATGGTGTCGGTGCACTCACAGTGCTTTAAGGAGGGCATTCCAGGATTTTAATCCAGTGACAGTGAGGAAATGGCAATATCGTTCCAAGTCTGGATGGGGTGTGAGTTGGAGAAGATAGTGTTTCAGTGGCAATGCTGCATTACAACCAGGTAAGTTAGAGTGCAAGGAGTCCCCCTCTTTCCTCCATTTGGTTGACCATAACAGAGTTTTTAAAATTTTAGAAGGATGAACCTGCCAATTCCGTATATGTACTTGACTGTTTATGTGCTGATTGCAAAGAACTCTATCAGACAGGCTTCCTTGAGTTTGAACACAAAGAATTAGTTTTTATTGTGCTAAAAACCCACCTAGGCAAAGATATTAAAATACTAAAGGTAAATACACCTGTTGCAGCTTACTGTCACAACACACAACTGTTGCAAGCATGGAACAATGCAAGTTACAAAGTAGAGGAGGTTCACTTTTGGCCAAATTAAATTCAACAAAATAAAGGCAAAGATATAGAGAGTTCACTGAGTCATTTGTTGTTTTCTGTGGCTGAGGCAATTCTTAAACTATAGTCCTTGGTTTTCTCTCAGAAACATTGCTTTGGAATTTGAAATTGTTATTTGAATTTGTGTGTCTGTTGTCCACGGTAAAAGTTAAGCTGACAGAAGCCTTTAGCAGCTCATGTTGTCGCTTTTGGATGTTACGATGTTACTTTTTCAGACAAGCTGGGTTTTGTAATAAAATATCACGTAGCCTCTCTCCATAATAGTTGAGTGTTTAACACAGGTAATGGATTAGCTCATGTCTGGACAGACCCTGGCTATTGTGTTATGGTCTAGGTGATTATTTGTTTTAATGTTGAAGCCTGGATGATTTATCCTTTCCTGTAATGATCTAGGAAGATGAAGATTAACACCGTCAAGGTGTCGCCATTGTCTCTGTACATGCTCTGGGCAGGATTCCCCCATTTTGAGACTGTGTGGTGGTGGGTGGCTCTGGCAGTATCTGTCCAACTGACCAGAATGTGGGGGGGTTCCACAACAGATTCTGCACTTGGAACCTCATGAATCATTCACAGGTGAGTTTGCGAGTTTCCCTCCGACTCTCCTCCTGGACCAGCAGCTGATTTGTCCGATTCGAAGCTCGATTCAACCAGCCTCCCCCTGAGTCCATCACTCATGAGGCACCCATTCCCTACTTGGACTTCTACCTCTGGAGTCTTCATCCTTCCCCTTCCAGTGAATAAGATGATTCCCTTGTTTGTGAGCTTCTCATGCAGTTTGTTGGGGTCCAGTTTCCCTTCCCTCAGTCTTCCTGGGTCAGTTGAATCTTGGCTTTGCAAAAGGACAGTGACGATCGACCACACCCTGGGGGCTCTCCAGATACCCCTGCTATACTCTTAAACCAATAGTTATTGCATTCCCTAAAATGTCTGGAGCAATTGATTGTAAACACTATTACTCTGAGTCATATTAAGCTACTGATGAATAAGGACAGAAGCATGATAAAGCCATAAATTTCAGCTCTTCAGTGTGGCTTTGTAGATGATACAGGAATGAGAAATCCTATCTTTGTGGTGTGCATGCTCTCAGAAAGAGCCATAGAGATGAAAAAAGATGTATTTGTGAGATTTATTGATTAGAGTAAGGCATTTGATACGGTGAAATTTGAAGACCTGACGAGCATGTTAGAGTTTCTTGACCTTGATGGCAAGGACTTGAGAATGATAAGAAATCTTTTTCAGGGACAAACTGCAGCTGGAAACGTTGAGAATAATCGAAGCAGTTTTGTGAAAATTAAAGGGGGTCAGACAGGGGTGTATTTTCTTCCCAGATTTATTCAGTTTGTATAGTGAAAATTGTCTTGGAGAGATTGAAGACCTTCCTGGACTGTTAGTTGGCGATTATAATTTTAATCATTATAAGTTACACCGATGATACCGTTCTTACAGCCGACTCTGAAGAGAAACTGCAAAAGACCTTGGATAGAGCAATGAGCAAAAGTGAGAAGAAAGGGATGAACATAAATTGTAAGGAAACAAAATATGTAGTAGTGTCCAAAAATAAAACCATACCAGAATGTAAGATCACAGTAAAGAATGAAAAGGTCGCTAAGGTAGTTAAATTTGTTACCAAGGAAATATGTTAACATTGAGCAAAGAACAGTACAGCACAGGAAAAGGCCCTTTCGTCCTCCAAGCCTATACCAATCACGTTGTCCTATCTAGACCAACTGTTTAGAGTCATAGAGGTTTGCAACATGGAAACAGGCCCTTCGGCCCAATTTGTCCATGCCGCCCCTTTTTTAACCCCTAAACTAGTCCCAATTCCCCTTGTTTGGCCCATATCCCTCTATTCCCATCTTACCCATGTAACTGTCTAAATGCTTTTTAAAAGACAAAATTATACCCACCTCTACTACTATCTCTGACAGCTTGTTCTGGCACTCACCACCCTCTGTGAAAAAACTGCCTCTCTGGGCCCTTTTGTATCTCTCCCCTCTCACCTTAAACCTATGCCCTTAGTTTTAGACTCCCCTACCTTTGGAAAAAGATTTTGACTATCTCGCTGATCTATACCCCTCATTATTTTATAGACCTCTATAAGATCACCCCTCAGCCTCCTATGGTCCAGAGGAAAAATGTCCCAGTCTACCCAGCCTCTCCTTATAACTCAAACCATCAAGTCTCAGTAGCATCCTAGTAAATCTTTTCTGCACTCTTTCTAGTTTAATAATATCCTTTCTATAATAGGGTGACCAGAACTGTACACAGTATTCCAAGTGTGGCCTTACCAATGTCTTGTACAACTTCAAAAAGATGTCCCAATTCCTGTATTCAATGTTCTGACCAATGAAACCAAGCATGCCGAATGCTGCCTTCACCATTCTGTCCACCTGTGCCTCTACTTTCAAGGAGCTGTGAACCTGTACCCCTAGATCTCTTTGTTCTGTAACTCTCCCCAACACCCTACCAAATAGTGACCACAATTCTGTTAGCTTTAGGATAGTGATGGAAAAGGATGAGTGGTGTCCCAAGGGTAAGGTGTTGGATTGGGGGAAGGCAGAAATTGGCAGCTCTTGATTGGGAGAGGCTGTTTGAGGGTAAATCCACATCTGGCATGTGGGAGTCTTTTAAGGAACAGTTGTTAGGGCTACAGGACAGGCATGTGCCTGTTAAAAAGGATAGGAAGGGTAGGATTCGAGAACCGTGGATAACCAGGGAAATTGAGGGACTGGTCAAAAAGAAAAGAGAGGCGTATGGTAGGTCCAGGCAGCTAAAAACGGAGGGAGCTCTGGAGGAGTACAAAGAAAGTAGGAAAGAACTCAAACGGGGAATTAGAAGAGCAAAAAGGGGTCACGAAATGTTCTTGGCAGACAGGATTAAGGAGAATCCTAAGGCATTTTATTCATACGTTAGGAACAAAAGGGTTGTCAGGGAAAAAATCAGACCTCTCAGGGACAAAAGTGGGGAATTATGCTTGGAGCCCAAAGAAGTAGGGGAGATCCTAAATGAATACTTTGCGTCGGTATTCACAAAGGAGAGGGATGTGTTGACTGGGAGTGTCTCGGAGGGGAGTGTTGAACCGTTGGAGAAAATCTCCATTACAAAGGAGGAAGTGTTAGGTTTGCACTTAGTTTCCACTTAGTAAGGAAGTTAAAACTAGAGGACACAGCCTCAAAATAAAGGGGGGTCAGTTTAAGACAGAGTTGAGGAGGAACTTCTTCTCCCAGAGGGTGGTGAATCTCTGGAATTCTCTGCCCACTGAGGTGGTGGAGGCTACCTCGCTGAATATGTTTAAAGCGCGGATGGATGGATTCCTGATCGGTAAGGGAATTAAGGGTTATGGGGATCAGGCGGGTAAGTGGTACTGATCCACGTCAGATCAGCCATGATCTTATTGAATGGCGGGGCAGGCTCGAGGGGCTAGATGGCCTACTCCTGCTCCTATTTCTTATGTTCTTATGTTCTTATGTTTGTTAGAGAATTTAAAGACTGACAAATCCCCAGGGCCTGATGGAATCTATCCAAGGCTGCTCAGGGAGACGAGAGATGAAATCGCTGGGCCTCTGACGCAAATCTTTGCTCGTCACTGGACGCAGGTGAGGTCCCAGAGGATTGGAGGATAGCTAATGTGGTCCCGTTATTTAAGAAGGGTAGGAAGGATAACCCGGGTAATTATAGGCCGGTGAGCTTGACGTCCGTGGTGGGGAAGTTGTTGGAGAAGATTCTTAGAGATAGGATGTATGCGCATTTAGAAAGGAATAAACTCATTAACGATAGTCAGCATGGTTTTGTGAGAGGGAGGTCATGCCTCACTAACCTGGTGGAGTTTTTTGAAGAAGTGACCAAAATGGTTGACGAGGGAAGGGCCGTGGATGTCGTCTATATGGACTTTAGTAAAGCGTTTGACAAAGTCCCTCATGGTAGGCTGGTGAAAAAGGTTGGATCTCATGGGATAAAGGGGGAGGTGGCTAGATGGGTGGAGAACTGGCTTGGTCACAGTTGTCCCGAGGCATGGTACATTGGGGAAACCATGCAGACGCTACGACAACGGATGAATGAACACCGCTCGACAATCACCAGGCAAGACTGTTCTCTTCCTGTGGGGGAGCACTTCAGCAGTCACGGGCATTCAGCCTTGGATCTTCAGGTAAGCGTTCTCCAAGGCGGCCTTCACGACACACGACAGCGCAGAGTCACTGAGCAGAAACTGATAGCCAAGTTCCGCACACATGAGGACGGTCTAAACCGGGATGTTGGATTTATGTCACATTATCAGTAACCCCCACAGCTTGCCTCCTGGACTTGCACAATTTCACAAGTTGTACTGTCTGGAGACAATACACATCTCTTTAACCTGTGTTGAATGCTCCCTCCACCCACATTGTCTGTACATTTAAGACCTGGCTGGCTGTAGAGATTTGCATTCTAATCAGTATTCTGTAATTTGATTTCTGTGTCTGTGCCCTGTTTGAGAACAGAGACCACTCCATCTGACGAAGGAGCATTGCTCCGAAAGCTTATGGTATTTGCTACCAAATAAACCTGTTGGACTTTAACCTGGTGTTGTGAGACTTCTTACCTTGGTCACAGAAGACAGAGGGTGGTAGTGGAAGGGTCTTTTTCCGGCTGGAGGCCTGTGACTAGTGGTGTTCCGCAGGGCTCTGTATTGGGACCTCTGCTGTTTGTGATTTATATAAATGATCTGGAAGAAGGTGTAACTGGGGTGATCAGTAAGTTTGCGGACGACACAAAATTGGCAGGACTTGCAGATAGTGAGGAGCATTGTCAGAAGCTACAGAAGGATATAGATAGGCTGGAAATTTGGGCAAAGAAATGGCAGATGGAGTTCAATCCTGATAAATGCGAAGTGATGCATTTTGGTAGAAATAATGTAGGGAGGAGCTATATGATAAATGGCAGAACCATAAAGGGTGTAGATACGCAGAGGGACATGGGTGTGCAAGTCCACAGATCTTTGAAAGTGACGTCACAGGTGGAGAAGGCGGTGAAGAAGGCATATGGCATGCTTGCCTTTATAGGACAGGGCATAGAGTATAAAAGTTGGGGTCTGATGTTGCAGATGTATAGAACATTGGTTCGGCCGCATCTGGAATACTGCGTCCAGTTCTGGTCGCCACACTACCAGAAGGACGTGGAGGCTTTGGAGAGAGTACAGAGGAGGTTTACCAGGATGTTACCTGGTATGGAGGGGCTTAGTTATGAGGAGAGATTGGGTAAACTGGGGTTGTTCTCCCTGGAAAGACGGAGGATGAGGGGAGACTTAATAGAGGTGTATAAAATTATGAAAGGCATAGATAGGGTGAACGGTGGGAAGCTTTTCCCCAGGTCGGTGGTGACGTTCACGAGGGGTCATAGGTTCAAGGTGAAGGGGGGGAGGTTTAACACAGATATCAGACAGACATATTTTACACAGAGGGTCGTGGGGGCCTGGAATGCGCTACCAGGCAGGGTGGTGGAGGCGGACACACTGGGAACGTTTAAGACTTATCTAGACAGCCATATGAACGGAGTGGGAATGGAGGGATACAAAAGAATGGTTTAGTTTGGACCAGGGAGCGGCGCGGGCTTGGAAGGCCGAAGGGCCTGTTCCTGTGCTGTATTGTTCTTTGTTCTTTATTAACTGAGTAAGTCCTTCCCTGGTTCAATCTACCAAAATGCATCACCTAACATTTATCTAAATTAAACTCCATCTGCCATTCGTCAGCCCACTGGCCCAATTGATCAAGATCCCTTTGCAATCCGAGATAAACTTCTTCATTGTCCACTATGCCACCAATCTTGGTGTCAGCTGCAAACTTACTAACCATGCCTCCTAAATTCTCATCCAAATCATTAATATAAATGACAAATAACAGTGGACCCAGCACCGATCCCTGAGGCACACCACTGGTCACAGGTCTCCAGTTTGGAAAACAACCCTCTACAACCACATTGTCTTCTGTCATCAAGCCAATTTTGTATCCATTTGGCTACCTCACCCTGGATCCCTTGAGATTTAACCTTATGCAACAACCTACCATGCCTTGCTAAAGTCCATGTAGACAACATCAACTGCACTGCTCTCATCTACCTTCTTGGTTACCCCTTCAAAAAACTCAATCAAATTTGTGAGACATGATTTTCCACTCACAAAGCCATGCTGACAGTCCCTAATCAGTCCTTGTGTTTCTAAATGCCTTTGGATTCTGTGTCTCAAAATATCTTCTAATAACTTACCCACTACAGATGTGAGGCTCACCATTCTGTGGTTCCTAGGCTTTTCCCTGCAGCCCTTCTTAAACAAAGGCACAACATTTGCCACCCTCCAATCTTCAGGCACCTCACCTGTGACTATCGATGATACAAATATCTCTGCCAGGGGACCCGCAATTTCCTCCCTGGCCTCCCGCAGTGTCCTGGGATACACTTCACCAGGTCCCAGGGATTTATCTACCTTGATGCGCTTCAAGACTTCCAGCAGCACCTCCTCTGTTATAAGTACACTCCTCAAGACATCACTATTTATTTCCCCAAGTTTCCTAACATCCATGCTTTTCTCAGACGCTCTACTCTCTCCCTAGTTACTATTTTGCCCTTTATGTATTTGTAGATGTCCTTTGGATTCTCCTTTGCCTTATCTGCCGAAACAATCTCATATCCCCTTTTTGCCCTCCTGATTTCTCTCTCAACTCTACTCCTTCACCTTCTATACTCTTCAAGGGATCCATCTGATCCCAGCTGCCTATGCATGTCATGTGCATCCTTCTTCTTGACCAGGGCCTCAATATCCCGAGTCATCCAGGGTTCCCTACTTCTACCAGCCTTGCCCTTCACTCTAAGAGGAATATGTTTACGCTGAACCCTGGTTAATGCATTTTTGAAAGCCTCCCACTTACCAGACGTTCCTTTGCCTTCCCACAGACTCCCCCAATTAACTGAAAGTTCCTGCCTGATACCATCAACATTGGCCTTGCCCCAATTTAGAATTTTAACTTTTGGGCCAGACCTATCATTCTCCTTAGCTATCTTAAAACTAATGGAATTATGGTCACTGGTCCCAAATTGATCCCTCACTAATGCTTCTGTCATCTGCTCTTCCTTATTTCCCAAGAGGAGGTCAAGTTTTGCCCCCTCTCTAGTCGGGCCATCCACATACTGAATGAGAAATTCCTCCTGAATACACTCAACAAATTTCTCTCCAACCAACTCTCTAATACTATGGCTGTCCCAGTCAACGTTGGGAAAGTTAAAATCTCCGACTATTACCACCTTATTTTTATTGGAGTTATCTGTAATCACCTTACATATTTGCTCCTCAATTTCCCGCTGACTATTTGGGGGACTATAATACAACCCTATCAAAGGGATTTCCCCCTTCTTATTTCTTAGTTCAACCCAAATAGACTCAGTGGGCTAACCCTCGGATATATCCCCTCTCAGTACTGCCATGATGTTTTCCTTAATCAAAAGTACAACTCCCCCTCCTCTCTTACCTCCTGTTCTATCTTTCCTATAACATCTGTACCCTGGAACATTGAGCTGCCAGTCCTGTCCCTCCCTTAGCCATGTTTCAGTAATTACTATAATATCCCAGTCCCATGTACCCATCCATGCCCTGAGTTCATCTGCCTTGCCCGTCAGGCCTCTTGCATTGAAATAAATGCAGTTTAATCTGGACATCCCTTGCTCTCTGCTCTGCTTCTGCCTGATCTGTCTGGTACTAGGATTACTGACACTGCCTTTACCATTTAATGTGCTCTCTTTGACTTCAGTGTTGTCCTCAACCTTCTCTTTGTCTCCCTACTGCTTTGGATCCCACCCCCCTGCCAAACTAGTTTAAACCCTCCCAAATGGCTCCAGCAAATCTCCCCGCCAGGATATTAGTCCCACTCCAGTTCAGGTGTAACCCATCCCTCTTGAACAGGTCACCCATTCCCCAGAAGAGATCCCAATTATCCAAAAAGCTAAATCCCTACCCCCTGCACCAGCTTTCAAGCCACGCATTCATCTGCCTAATCTTCCTATTCCTACTCTCACTAGCCCATGGTACTGGCAGTAGTCCAGAAATTACTACCTTCGAGGTCCTGCACTTTAGCCTTCTACCTAACTCTCTATATTCACACTTCAGGACCTCATCCCTTTTCCTACCTATGTCGTTGGTACCAATATGTACAACGACTTCTGGCTGCTCACCCTCCCCCTTAAGAATGTCCTGCAACCGCGCAGAGACGTCCTTGACCCTGGTATCAAGGAGGGAGCACACCATCCTGGAGTCTCGATCGCGGCCACAGAAATGCCTGTCTGTGCCTCTAACTAGCGAGTCCCCTATTACTGCAGCTCGCTTGCTCTTTGCCTGACCCTGCCCTACAGCAGAACCAGGTGTGGTGCCACAGGCCTGGCTGCTGCTGCTATCTCCCCCTGACAGGCTATCCCCCTTAACAGTATCCAAAATGGTATATCTGTTTGAAAGGCGAATAGCCACAGGAGACTCCTGCACCACCTGCCTGCCTCTCCTGGCGGTCACCCATCTACCTGACTGAATCTGCGGTGTGACAACCTCCCTCTAACTAGTGTCTATCACACTCTCTGCCTCCTGTACGCTCCGCAGTGTGTCCATCAGCTTCTCCAACCGAACAATGCGGACTGTGAGGAGCTGCAACTGGACACACTTCCTGCAGACAAAGTTGTCAGACTAGATTGCTCCCTAGTTTCCCATATCTGTCAGGACGATCATACCACTGCCCTAGCTGCCATACTGCCCTTATACAGGTAAAATAATAAAATCTCAACTCACCTTTCCCTTGCTTGTAGTCCTCCCAGTGACTATTTTTTTGGTTAGAGGAGGAGGCAGGGAAGGAAACACTAGTAGTGTTTGGGGTTTAACCTTTACAACAGCTCCTCCACAAACCACCTTCTGGTCGCCTGTGCAAGTCTTACCTGAAACAGCCAATCAGCATCGCCACTCTGCTGCCCTCACCTGGACACTTGCCTTCACACGAAGACGGAGGGTGTCTTCCGGAAATTCACCTTCTGGTCGCAGTGACTGCACCTACGCAAATCTTACCTGAAACTACCAATCAGCGTTGCTGCTCTGCTGCCCTCACGTCACTTGTATCCCTCTATTCCCTGTCTGTTCATGAGTCTATCCACATAAGTCTTAAATGTCGCTAAACGTATCTGCCTTAACCACATCACTTAGCAGTACATTCCAGGCCACCACCCCCCTCTGTGTAAAAAAAAACTTGCCCCGCACATCTCTACTGAACCTTTCTCACCTTACCTTGAACTTGTGCCCCCTTGTGATTGCCATTTCTGCCCTGGGAAAAAGCTTCCAACTGTTCACCTTATCTATATCATAATTTTATAAACATCTATCAGGTCGCCCCTCAGCCTCCATCTTTCCAGGGAGAACAATCCCAGTTTATTCAAACTCTCCTCATAGCTAATACCCTCCATACCAGGCAATATCCTGGTAAACCTTTTCTGTACTCCCTCCAAAGCTTCCACATCCTTTTGGTAGTGTGGTGGCCAGAATTGGACACATTATTCCAAATGTGGCCTAACCAACGTTTTGTATAAGTATAATATAATTTGCCAACTTTAATACTTGATGCCCCAGCCGATGAAGGCAAGTATGCTATATGCTTTCTTCACCATCTTTTCCACCTGTGCTGCCACTTTTAAGGATCTGTGGACCTGTACTCCCAGATCTCTCTGTGTGTCTATGCTCCTGATGGTTCTGCCATTTATTTTATAGCTCCCACCTGAATTGGATCTACCAAAATACATCACCTTGCATTTGCCCGGATTAAATTCCATCTGCCATTTCTCCGCCCAATTTTCCAGTCTATCTATATCCTGCTGTATTCTCTGACAATCTTCATCACTATCCGCAACTCTGCCAATCTTAGTATCATCTGCAAACTTGCTAATCAGACCAGCTACATTTTCTTCCAAGTCATTCATATATATTACAAACAGCAGAGGTCCCAGCACTGATACTTGCGGAACACCACTAGTTACAGACTCCATTCAGAAAAACACTCTTCCATGGTACCCTCTGTCTTCTATGGCTAAGCCAGTTCTGAATCCATTTAGCTAGTTCACCCTGATCCCGTGTGATTTAATCTTTTGCACCAGCCTGCCATAAGGGACCTTGTCAAATGCTTTACTAAAGTCCATGTAGACAACATCCACAGCCCTTCCCTCATCAATCATTTTTATCAACTCCTCAAAAAACTCAATTAAATTAGTGAGACATGACCTCCCTCGTACAAAACCATGCTGTCTGTCGCTAACAAGACCATTCAATTCCAAATGTGTATTGATCCTATCTCTAAGAATCTTCTCCAACAATTTCACTATCACTGACATCAAGCTCATTGGCCTATAATTACCCGGTTATCCTTGCTACCCTTGTAAAATAACAGGACAACATTGGTTATCCTCCAATCCTCTGGGACCTCACCAGTGTAAACTTGATTTCTGTGTCTCTGTGCACTGTTGGAGAACAGATATCCACTCCATCTGACGAAGGGGCAGTGCTCCGAAAGCTTATGGTATTTGCTACCAAATAAACCTGTTGGACTTTAACCTGGTGTTGTGAGACTTCTTACTGTGTTTACCCCAGTCCAACGCCAGCATCTCCACATCATGACCTCACCAGTGGCCAACGAGGAAATAAAGATTTCTGTTAGAAGCTCAGCAATTGTCTCCCTCAGTAATCTGGGATAGATGCCATCTAGCCCTGGGGATTTCTCTACCTTAATGCTTTTTAATTCATCTAACACTTCCTCCCTCATAATGATGACCTGTTCTAAAGAGTTTACAAACCCCTCCGAGACACCATCAATCTACGTGTCCCCCTCCTTTGTGAATATCGATGCAAAGTACTCATTAAGGATCTCACCCACTTCCTTTGATTCTACGCATAATTTCCCTTCTTTGTCCTTGAGTGGGCCAACTCTTTCTCTAGCTACCCTCTTGTTTCTAATATATGTATAAAATACCTTGGGATTCTCCTTAATCCTGTCTACTACCAAGTCGGAAAGTACCACCAAAAAATAAGACAAAGGATTAACATGATTAAAGGTGCATTTCAAAAATTGCAAAAGATTATGATCAACTCAAAATTAGGCATGAAAACAAAGCTGAGACTCCTGGAATGCTGCAACTCACCAATTTTGAGATGGAAGCAAGTGAGAATCAGTGAGGCAATGCAGATAAGAATTGAGGCTGCAGAGTTTTGGTTTTTGAGGTGAATAATGAAGATATCTGGGGCAATCACACTACCAGTGAAGAGTTGCTGGTAAAATCTGACACCACAAGTATTCTGCTGACCAAGGTCAGGAAGAGACGTTGGAATTTCTTGGGCAAATATAAAGAAATCATGATTTAAAAGTCTGATGCTGAAAGGTCAATGGTGAAAGATCAAAAAAGACAAAGAACAATCTTTCTAAAGAGCCTCACAAACGAGATCAATGTACACCAAGGAAGATGATTGGAAATGGACGAGAGCTTCAAGTTTTTAGGTGTCCAGATCACCAACAACCTGTCCTGGTCCCCCACGCCGACACTATAATTAAGAAAGCCCACCAACACCTCTACTTTCTCAAAAGGCTACGGTAGTTTGGCATGTCTGCTACGACTCTCACCAATTTTTACAGATGCACCACAGAAAGCATTCTTTCTAGTTGTATCACAGCTTGGTATGGCTTCTGCTCTGTCCAAGAAAAAACTACATGAATGAAGCCCAGTCCATCACGCAAACCAGCCTCCCATCCATTGACTCTGTCGATACTTCCCGCTGCCTCGGAAAAGCAGCTAGCATAATTAAGGAGTCCACGCACCCCAGACATGCTCTCTCTCTTCTACCTTCTTCCGTTGAGAAAAAGATACAAAAGTCTGAGGTCATGTACCAACCGACACAAGAACAGCTTCTTCCCTGCTGCCATCAGACTTTTGAATGGACCTACCCTGCATTAAGTTGATCTTTCTCTACACCCTAGCTATAACTGTAGCACTACCTTCTGCACTCTCTCGTTTCCTTCTCTATGAATGGTATGTTTTGTCTGTATAGCGCGCAAGAAACAATACTTTTCACTGTATGCTAATACATGTGACGACAATAAATCAAATCAAAGACCTACCTCGTATTAAATTGATCTTTCGTTACACCCTAGCTATGAGTGTAACACTACATTCTGCACTCTCCTTTCCTTCTCTATGTATGGTATGCTTTGGCTGTATAGCGCGCAGTAAATAATACTTTTCACTGTAGACTAATACATGTGACAAAAAAATAATTCTTCCATAGCAAGATTAACATGGTTAACAACACCTTCTTAGGGCATGGTATCTGATGAGAGATAAACGTAAGTCTTTTACGTTTAACATATGATTCAAATTTACTTAGCTGTGTGTTCTCTTCTTTTTAGATTTGACGGAAGTTGTTGATAAAGTAAGAATATTCCAGTTTGCAAAACTCCTTTAATTTGGGGAGGGGGGTTGAATTTTCCGAGGAGCTACAACCGCTTTATCATCAATCAGGCTGCAGCTCCTGCTCTTCGCTTGCCTGCCACCAGAGGACGCAGTGTGCACACGACTCTGCGCCCTCTGGTCCAGCAGGGGGCGGCAGCACTAGCTGAGTGACTGTCGGGTCTCCTCTTGTTTTCAGCGCGATTGTCGGCAGCGGCGGCCTCTGCCCTTTGAACTTTCGGTGCCCTTGACTCCCCTGCGGCACCTGGATATTCCCGGAGAGCGGAGCCGCCAACCGGGAGATGGTGAGAGGGAGAGGCCGGGGCGGCGGCCCCCCACTCGGTGACTGACGGCCCGACCGGGGGAGAGATTAGAAACCTCCTGGTGGAGGAGAGGGGGGGACTAGAAACCTCCTGGTGGGGGAGAGGGAAGGGGAATAGAAACCTCCTGGTGGGGGAGAGGGGGGGGGACTAGAAACCTCCTGGTGGGGGAGAGGGGGGGGGACTAGAAACCTCCTGGTGGGGGAGAGGGGGGGGGGGACTAGAAACCTCCTGGTGGGGGAGAGGGGGGGGGGACTAGAAACCTCCTGGTGGGGGAGAGGGGGGGGGACTAGAAACCTCCTGGTGGGGGAGAGGGGGGGGGGACTAGAAACCTCCTGGTGGGGGAGAGGGGGGGGGGACTAGAAACCTCCTGGTGGGGGAGAGGGGGGGGGGACTAGAAACCTCCTGGTGGGGGAGAGGGGGGGGGGCCTAGAAACCTCCTGGTGGGGGAGAGGGAAGGGGAATAGAAACCTCCTGGTGGGGGAGAGGGAAGGGGAATAGAAACCTCCTGGTGGGGGAGAGGGGGGGGGGACTAGAAACCTCCTGGTGGGGGAGATGGGGGGGGGACTAGAAACCTCCTGGTGGGGGAGAGGAGGGGGGGGACCAGAAACCTCCTGGTGGGGGAGAGGGGGGGGGGACTAGAAACCTCCTGGTGGGGGAGGGGGGGGGACTAGAAACCTCCTGGTGGGGGAGAGGGGGGGGACTAGAAACCTCCTGGTGGGGGAGAGAGGGGGGGGACTAGAAACCTCCTGGTGGGGGAGAGGGGGGGGGACTAGAAACCTCCTGGTGGGGGAGAGGGGGGGGGGGACTAGAAACCTCCTGGTGGGGGAGAGGGGGGGGGGGACTAGAAACCTCCTGGTGGGGGAGAGGGGGGGGGGGACTAGAAACCTCCTGGTGGGGGTGAGGGGGGGGGACTAGAAACCTCCTGGTGGGGGAGGGGGGGGACTAGAAACCTCCTGGTGGGGGAGGGGGGGGGGACTAGAAACCTCCTGGTGGGGGAGAGGGGGGGGGACTAGAAACCTCCTGGTGGGGGAGAGGGGGGGACTAGAAACCTCCTGGTGGGGGAGAGGGGGGGGCCTAGAAACCTCCTGGTGGGGGCCTAGAAACCTCCTGGTGGGGGAGAGGGGGGGGCCTAGAAACCTCCTGGTGGGGGAGAGGGGGGGGCCTAGAAACCTCCTGGTGGGGGAGAGGGGGGGGGCCTAGAAACCTCCTGGTGGGGGAGAGGGGGGGGCCTAGAAACCTCCTGGTGGGGGAGAGGGGGGGGCCTAGAAACCTCCTGGTGGGGGAGAGGGGGGGGGCCTAGAAACCTCCTGGTGGGGGAGAGGGGGGGGGCCTAGAAACCTCCTGGTGGGGGAGAGGGGGGGGGCCTAGAAACCTCCTGGTGGGGGAGAGGGGGGGGGCCTAGAAACCTCCTGGTGGGGGAGAGGGGGGGGACTAGAAACCTCCTGGTGGGGGAGAGGGGGGGGGGACTAGAAACCTCCTGGTGGGGGAGAGGGGGGGGACTAGAAACCTCCTGGTGGGGGAGAGGGGGGGACTAGAAACCTCCTGGTGGGGGAAGGGGGGAACTAGAAACCTCCTGGTGGGGGAGAGAGGGGGGACTAGAAACCTCCTGGTGGGGGAAGGGGGGGACTAGAAACCTCCTGGTGGGGGAAAGGGGGGAACTAGAAACCTCCTGGTGGGGGAAAGGGGGGGAACTAGAAACCTCCTGGTGGGGGAGAGAGGGGGGACTAGAAACCTCCTGGTGGGGGAGTGAGGGGGGACTAGAAACCTCCTGGTGGGGGAGAGGGGGGACTAGAAACCTCCTGGTGGGGGAGAGGGGGGGACTAGAAACCTCCTGGTTTGGGGGACTAGAAACTTCTAGAGGCTCCAGAATCCTCGGGGGGCGGAATTGCCAAACCTGAGCCCCCCCCCCCCCAGTGTGTTAAAAGCTGGATCGGCCCCAGAACAGAAACTCAAAACATTTCATTCTTTTGCCAACACTCCAATAACTTAATAAAACATCCTAAGGTGCTTCACAAGAGCATTACAAATCATAATTTGACCCTAAGACTTGAGACCAAAGGTTTGGTCCAAGAGGAAAGTTTTTAAATGTTTTAAAGGTGAGGTAGAGGTGTAGGAAGAGAATTTCCCAAGTTTGGAATCCAGGGTGACCGTTTCCTCCCGCAGTCCAAAGATGTGCAGGTTAGGTGGATTGGCAATGCTCAGTTGCCCCTTGGTGTCCCAAGATGCGAAGGTTTAGGGGGATTAACCATGGTAAATATGCGGGGTTACAGGGATAGAGCGGGAGGATGGGTAAGATGCTCTATCGGGGAGTCGGTGCAGACTTGATGAGCTGAATGGCCTCCTTCTGCACTGTAGGGATTCTATAATTCGATATGATTCTGGCAGCTGACCACCAGTGATGGATGAAGTGATTAAAACTGGCGTGCAGATATGAGGGTGGTGGAGATTACACAGGCGCTGCTGCATCTTAGTAAAATGTCTCGGGGTGAGATACTGAGTGGCAAACGTGACAAACACAAGCTGTTGTTGGAAGACAATCTAATTTCCAGATGTGCAGCGGGCTGTTATCCAGAAGCTGGGATTTAACTGTCTGCCTTCTCTCTGCAGGCCAAGTACTTGGCTCAGATCATCATCGTGGGAGCCCAGGTGGTGGGAAGAGCATTTGCTCGTGCAGTGAGGCAGGAATTTGCTGGTGAGCAATTGGACTGGCTGGTGTTTTTTTTTACAAAAAGCTGAATTAAAATGGTGGCGTCTTCAATAAACTAGTCTTAGTGATGTTGGTTGAATATGAGAAATATTGACACCTGAGAGATCTCAGCTGTTCTTCAAATGGCGGCCTGGAATCTCTTACATCCAACTGGGATAGCATCTCAAACAGTGTAGCTCTCCCTCAATATTGTGCGGGGGGCTGGGTCCAGGCCACCGAAGTCGGGCTTGAACCCCTGACCTGCTGACTTAAACCAGAGTGTACACACTGAGCCACAGCTGACATTGATACGCTAAGCTTTTGGTGGCAGCTATGGAACCTCATACACGTTGCCCTTACTGATTGGAGTTGGCAGTCATTATATTATTTGGGAAGGAGAAGAGTATGTGTTTTATTTTTAAAAATAAAACCACTAAAAGATTTAAAAAATCAATTGTCAATCCTGCTGGCATATTATTATAATCTCCAACACAGCGATTCAGCCCTTTTTGCTTGCGCTGGCTGTATTCAGTTCGTCCCACTTCCCTAACCCCCCCCCCCCCCTCCCTGCTCCCCATAGTTCTGCAACACTCCTTTTCATATTAATCTAGTCTCACGAAAGTAACTACTGAGTGTGGTGATTATAAGTGAGACATTGCATTAATATTGATTGGTTGTGACTGGCCGCTTGTTTCCCTTTTACTTTCAGCAAGTAGAGCTGCAGCAGAAGCCCGTGGTCGGACAGGCCGGCAGTCAGCAGCTGCCACCAGCATCTCCGGAATATCGCTGCAGGAAGCACAGCAGATTCTTAACGTCACAAAACTCAACTCAACAGACATCCAGCAGGTAAGGGCTTCAGCTGCTGCTCCTTTCAATGGCTCTTTCAGGTGGCAATCTTACCTTGTCTAAACACGATTATTTAGGACTGGGCTGGGACAGAGCTTCAATGCTGGCAAGGGAACGGAAAGATAGAAGCTTACGTTTATTTAGTATATTTCCATGGAATGTCTCGGAAAGCTCCAACAAAGTATTTTTGAACTGCAGAAATGTGATGAGCAATTTGTGGCCAGCGAACTCCCACAAGCAGCAAATGAATGACCTGACCAAATAATCCTTTATTGGAAGTGTTAGTTGGATAGACATTGACTAGAATACAGGCAAACTCCCCAGTTCTCCTTCAAAATCATGCGTCTTGTGCATCCACCTGAGAGGGCAGACCAGACCTCGGTTTAATACCGAGCTAGAAAGACAGCATCTTGTGCAATGTGGCACTCCAGTATTTCACTGGGAGTGTCTGCACATTTAACTTCCTTGCAGAACCGCACATCAGTTGGATGACCCTTCAATATGTGTCTCAGATTCACTGGTTCGTGATCAATGCAGTCTAAAAGAGAGACAGAAATAACTAACTAGGTCTCTGTGTTGGGCACTGTGACCAAATAGTCTGCAGATGGAGATGTTCCCAACAGTCAGTCATTTATTGTTGTAAAATGCAAATCTGAATTAAGATGCAGGCAGGTAGAACAGAGATTATGTTGACCTTGAACCGAACGGAATCAAGTGGTAGTTTTGTCCATGCTCAGACAACCAGAGTAGTGTCACTTTAGATGAACTTCTGATTAGAACTGTGGGCAGTTACAAGTGGGAGATTTGAGCTGCCAACACAGTGTCCGAGAGATGGTCAATGTTAATGAGTCATTGGTCTTGTATGTCAAAGTGTTGATCCTAACACAGGACAGGTCCTCTTTGATCTCCTTGTAATTCATCCGCACCCCTCTGCTGTCTGTTCCGTCCCCTGGCCTCTGTAAACGTTCTAACAATTGGCTTTTGTTTTTTCCTCTTCATTGAAAACAGAACTATGAACATTTATTCAAAGTCAACGACAAGTCAGTGGGTGGATCATTTTATCTGCAATCCAAGGTAAGGCTTCATACTTTAAACTTTTCTACCTGTGGAGGCAAACTCAATCTTGGGATTTTATTAAATATTTTTATTAAGTTAGTCAGACCTCAGAGTCTATAAAAGGCATCGTTCTTGTTTGATTTTAAATTCTGAAGCATGATACCAAAGGAATTGTACTGTAATTACTGGCGTTTCACCGATCTGTTGGCAATTTCTTCCCTGAACATAGTCAGGTTTGGAGTCTTACATTTTGAGCTCCAGCAGTGGACGATTGTAATACAGCACTGAGGTTTGTCAGGATTCCTGGTCTTCCCTGAACTGACTGATCTCAGCTTGGTTGTCCTTGGGCTAAACCAGGCATGGGACTTGCTGCTGTTCATTATCCAATATCCTCTGCTGGTTAAAGGGTGTGTTTTACTAGCCAGCCCAAAGTTACTTTATTACAAACTTGTAGAAACAAACATGCCCTGTAATCCTCATTCCGCACTCAGAGAGCTCTGTAAAATGCTGGCACTTTTAAAACGTTTAAAGTGAATCTTTACTGTTGCCAGGTGGTGAGAGCAAAGGAGAGACTTGATGAGGAGTTACAGATTGAAGAAATGGATCGAGTGAGAAAGGAACAGACAAAACAGACCGAGACATGACCCTGAGACATTCACATTGTTTATTCATAACTGTATAAATTATTTGTGGAAAATCAAATGTGTTCAGTCTTTGATTGAATGGGGGGTAGGAATCAGCTCTGGGGGTAGCACTGGTTCGAAGGACTGGGATAGGTACCAACTCTGGGGGTAGCATTGGATTGCTGGCTTCCATTGGTACTGAACAAACCTTGCACCAATTGTAAAGCATGTGGGGCTGTGTAGGAGGAATAATTTGTGATGTGTGGAGGTTAGCCATTGTGACTGCCTCACAATTGACTTTCATCGAATGCACAGGCCAGATTAAGTTTCTTTAAATATTAATCAGCTGAGGCTCTTCCCCATTGTCATGTAGACAAATTCAGTGTTTCTTTGGAGATGTAACGAAGAAATGGAAACTTAACTTGCTCTTCAGTCACTTTTGTCCATGTGCCAAACAATGTAACTGGGCCCTGGGCTCGAGTTTATTGAGAGCAGCCATCTCTAGTCTTGCCTTGACCTCACAGAACTCGAAAGCGATTTATTGTCGCTGCGCGCACACCTGTTAAAACTTGATTCGTTTTAATTTTTTTTAAACTAATGTTGAAAATACAATGTAACTGATTGTAAATAAAAAATAAACTGTTTGCATTGATTTGCGCTGAGCTTCATGAGAATACAGTAACTGCTTATTTAATTATTCCTGGAGCACATTGTTTAGTGCACCAGCAGTTCCGTCCATTGTAAACTTGCTGAAAATTGCTGCATTTCCCTGACAGGACTGAAGGAGGAGTGGGTCAAACTGAAAAGATACAAATAAAACAGTCCCAGACACAACCACCAGATTTCTGCACTTTCACTTTTTGTTTAGTTTTGTCTTAAGTTACTAAACTGTGGAAAATCCAAGGAATTAACTCCTTGAGTGAGTGAGACTTGAGTGCAGTTTACCTTTGCAACCTTTTCCTCTAGCCCTACAAGCTTTCAAATTATCTGGGCATCTTCAGTCCTGGTGTCTTGAACATTACTGATTTCCATTGCTCTGCCACAGATCACCATGTCTCCAGCTGCCTGGGCCTAAGCTCTGGAATTCCTTTCCTAATACCACAGCCCCTCGCTCTTCTAAAACCTACCTTTGTCTAAGCTTTTGGTCATTTGTCCCGTGTCCTATAGTTTGGTGTCAAATTTTGTTTGAAAACGCTCCTGGGAAGTCCATAGGGATATTTTGTTATATTGAAGGTGCTGTACAAATAGAAGTTCTTGTTGTTTAGCCCAGTTTAGTTCCCCATGAAGCTGCGTGAAAGAGATTTTCTGGACTCTGCATTTGAGAAGTTTTCAAATATTTCTGGAATTCTCGGCTACTTAGAATAGTTTATGCTGCTTTGCACTCCATTCAAACACCAAATATTTGAGTTTGGGGCCAATACAAAAGCAAAATAGGCCAAATGCTTGAAATCCAAAATAAGAACAAAAAATGCTGGAAATACTCAGCATTCTGGTAGCACATATGGATAAACAGAATTAAATTTTCAGATTCGCAATTTCCTCAAAACTGTTTCTCTCCCCATAGATTATGCCAACCTGTCGGGTGTTTCCAGCATTTTCTGTTTTCATTTCAGTTTGAGGTATGTTTTTCACTACAGGAGCTATACGTTTCACAACAACCTTGGCATCTGGCCATGATACTGCTCCTGTGAAATCCCATTATTATTGCACAATTCTCCTTTGTGCTTTAGTGCTAAATCCTTGGAATGCAGCAGGACAGAAAATGTCACTGCCCAACTGTGGATGTAGTTTGCAGGTTACATTGTAATTCCCTTCAATAATGTTGAAACATTTGTTGTGCGCCCTCAAACAAAACTTGCATTTCTATAGCACCTTTCACAAACTCAGGGCATCCCACATGCATTACAACCAGATGTGAAATGTAACCAAAGGTCTGATGTGGGAAACAGCAGCAGTACAAGCTAGAGCAGTGCTCAGCTCAACCAAGTTGTAAGTGATGTTTTATTATAAATATAAGTATGCTAATTATGCATCTGCCCAGTTCCCATATCCCTTTATTCCCATTCTTTTAGTATCAATGAAAGAGATTATCTGATCATTTAATGTGGGAGCACGGTGGTTAGCCAGGGACTTGGGTTCAATTCCGGCCTTGTCTTTGGAGTTTGCATTCTCCCTGTGTCTGCGTAGGTTTCCTCCCATACTCCAAAGATGTGCAGATTAAGTTGATTGGTCATGCTAAATTGCTCCTTAGTGTCCCAAGGTATATAGGTTAGGAGGATTAGTGGGGAAAAAACTGAGTAAATTTCGGTGCAGATTCAAATGGTCTCCTTCTGCACTGTAGGGATTCTATGATTTATCTCATTGCTGTTTGAGGACTTTGTTGTTTGTGGAGTGGCTGCCACATTTCCTGTATTATAAGTAACTGAGCTTCAGAAATGAATTAAATGGCTGGTGATCGCTTTGGACTGGGGATGTACTGAGAATGTGACAGGTGCTGTACGCTAAGTGACTGTATAGCTCCACTCACATGAAAAATGACCATTAGGATATTTGATATATTGGGATATGTGACTATTAGGAGCTGATCCATGAAACGCTCAATGGTTCCAGGTAAGCAGGGGCTGGGCTGTCAAAGGAAGGACAGAAAGAAATAAACCATCCTGGAATACAGAGTAAGTCAACAAATTAAATTTTATTAACATTTTTTCCTTAAATTCTGTAGTGTTCCTCTAAAAAGAGGACTTCAGTACATGGCATCAGCTTGAGCCTTAACAACTAATGCTACCCAGTCAGTCTCCGTTAGGGGAGCCACACCTACTTATATTCTAGTGTAAAAAGGCACTTGCAACATGTTAAAAAATACTGTTGCGAAAACATGGAATGTGCAGTAATCTGATCCAGGCCTAAATGGACCTTGTTCAATGATTCACAAACTGTACAGCCCACCTTGAACAAAGCTTAATCCATTATCAGTTAGCTTATTAATACTAGGAGAGGGGGATAGAAATCCAGACCCACTGGAGTCTTGTATATAGTCAACAGCAGCTAACAGTGCGCAGCCTGCAGAAAGATAATTGTTTCTTTGTCTTGCACGTAAAATTAATAAACTACTTATAAACAAAGAGGTTTACAAATGGTTTGGCAAGCAGCACACACGATGTATGCTTTGTCACACGCACACACATTTCAACAAAGTGATCTTGTCTTCCCATCGACAAGGAACTAGTTTTGTACTATACCCTAATCGCTGGGTTGAATGATGCTCTTTGCCATTGGTCTTCATTGCATTATCACCCACTGAGGTGACAGTTAGTTGTAAACCTCCCATTGCCAGTGATTCTCCAGTTTGCTTTGTGCTCTAGTGTAGCTAGCTACAGAACTGAATAGTTCCTCTGTACTTTTATTGACAATGTCTCATCACCCCACAGGCTATTTTTAATTGGATTGTAAGTACCCTGCATAAAGGGATTGCCTGTTTATCAAGCTGATCGCTCTCAGTATCCACCCCATTGACCAGTTGGGTGGTGTGCATGTTGGATAGCGCTCTGGTGGTTTAGAGACTCACTCTGTATTACTCCACACTGTCCCATTTATTTCATGCCCAGGTGAGTTTTGCCCGGTTACTCTTTAGTCTGTTTGCCTTTGAGAAGCAATATGATAGATGGTTGGGCATTTGGGATATCATGCACCTGTGGTCCTCTTGGTTCACAATGATGCAACTCATATTTACAATCAGTGAATGAGAGTTAAGTGCTGGTGTCAGGGTCAAGTGCCCTCCAGACTCAATAGTGTTGACGTAAAATTTACTCCACTAAAATACACTGGTGAACAACAACATCATATATTTATATAGCACCCACAATGTAGTGCCAAGACGCTTCACAGGAGCGATTAGCAAACAAAATGTGACACCAAGCCACATAAGGCGGTATTAGGGCAGGTGACTGAAAGCTTGGTCAACGAGGTAGGTTTTAAGGAGTGTCTTAAGATAGGGAGAGAGATTTCTTTGGGCGGGGGGGGGGCAGAATTCCAGGGGCGAGGGACTTGGCAGCTGAAGGCACGCTGCCAATGGTGAGTGATTAAAATCGGGGATGCTTTTGAGGTCAGAATTAGACACAATATTGAAAGGGACTCCTGTCAAAATACCAAGTGTTAAAAGATTTTTGATTTCATAAATATCTATTGGTATGAATTCCGATGCATCCTGTTGTAGCTTCTACAATGAACAGAAAAGACTTTCACTAAAATAGTAAAAGAAAAGCAAAATGTACCATTTAAGATTTGTACTGTTCGGAAAAACAGCAACATATAGCTGACCTGTTCAGAGATTTCGGGCACGATCTTACGAAAAAAGTTCTAAGTGCCAAACAAGTGAGAAAATGGAAGAGTTTCAGACCAGTTTTTTGGGCGAGTTTGAAAATGCAATCTTATGACATTTTCTCACTTTTTTAGACAGGTGTGTGATTCTCACCAGTAGTCTAAGCTTGCTGGTGAAGGCGGCTGCAGACGGCTCAGGGCGTCATTGCGCAGGTGCCCTGATCTCTTGCCACCCCTTCATGGACATCACCCCATTATCAGTGGCAGTGTAACCCCCCTCTCCTCCACCCCCCACGGCAACATGGGTCGATGGCATCGGAACCCTCCTGATGGGTCCACCGTCATGATCCCCTCCGCAGCACATCCTGCATGTCCCCCCACCCCCCTCCCTGCCGATCACCCAATGTGCCAGTTGCCTTCCCTGCCGAGTCTCCCCCCCCCACCCCTCCCCCCACCGCCCCCCTTCCTGTCATGGCCCCACCAACACTCGGGTGCCTTCTCCACTCAGGGCCCACCTCCTTGGCATTGCCCTTGGCATGGTTATGGTGCCCAGTGGGCAGTGCCAGGGTGCCCAGTGGCAATGCTGGGCCATGTCTGGGGGCTTCAATGGCCTCTGATCACCCTGGTGTGGCTATAGTGCCTTGTCTCCATAGATGGAGACCAGCTGTGATTCTCGCCAATGTGAGATCTGGCTGGCAAGGACGTCAGCACGAGTGAGCCTGGACGATGCTGTCCGGGATATTTAAATAAGCTTCACATTTTCTAGGCGCGAACCTGATTTTTCGCCCCAGCGTGGCGAGCCGGTAAGATCCACACCCTCCGTCTCCTGAAAGCTCAGTGCTGCCCAACAGGTGTCTGACTGATCAAATATAACAATACTTAGAGAGGGCAGTGAAAGGGGATGGAGAGAACATTGAATAAATGTTTGAAACCAGGAAGACACGGGGCTATGGGGAGAGTGCAGTGCAGCAAGAATACATTAGGATTGAAACAGATATGGAGAGAGAACAGGGCTGCGGGATTAGTTTGCAGGTGGATACTGCGCTATTGGGAAAGAGCAGTGCAGTGGGGCCAGTTTGGGATTGATACATGACTTTGAGAAAGCATGGGGTAGTAGGATGATTTTTGCATTGCACTAATAAAGAGCTACACATTCATGGGCTGAATGGTCTCCTGTACTGTAATTCAATGAAGAAAGCATAATGTCCCAGAAGCAAAGACTGCAGATAATGTGTAAACTCCACAAGCAAATCTCTATCAATGGCAATCCGGACTCTCTCAGGCACCTACACCTTAAATAACAAATAGGAGATTTTTATATATCTATAACATATATTAATAATGCTGCATATAATCTGCACTTCCTGTAACACTTTGCCTGTCTCACTGTTTCCTAATCCCTCTATTATTAGTATTCTTTTGAATCAGCACACACAATGTCTTGGGATTCGCTTTCATATGAATATTTACTATTTATATTATATAATTATACATAGTATATAATTATATAAATTATGTACATGTGCACACAACTTTCCGAAATATATTTGTGATTTTAAAAAAAAATTTGTAATAAATGTTCTAATTACTTTTTACATGTTTTTTGTTTGTTGAAGGGATGGAATTGGACAAACAATCACTGCTTCGATTCTTGGCAAAATGCTGAGGATTGTGCTGATATATCTCGAGGTTAATGGGTGGATAAACAGTGTTTGTGAGATCAAAGCGAAGTCTAAAATCCCACCTGTCGGGTTTATGACAATACAAAGTGCTTCTCTGTGGAACAGGCTGATTGGCTGGTTGCTGGTGCTGATGTTTCTGTGCCATGCTCCCCCCGCCCCCCCCCCCCCCATTGCCCCTGTCCTCCCATCCCTACTCCCCCCCCCCCACTCTCCCCCCATTGCCCCTGTCCTCCCATCCCTACTCCCCCCCCCACTCCCCCCATTGCCCCTGTCCTCCCATCCCTACTCCCCCCCCCTCCCCCCATTGCCCCTGTCCTCCCATCCCTACTCCCCCTCCCCCCCCCATTGCCCCTGTCCTCCCATCCCTACTCCCCCTCCCCCCACACACACACACACACACACAATTCATCTGCCACGCCCTAATTATCATTCTAGTGCTAAATCCATTCTCCTCATCAATGGAGTTGATATGAAATTATCCAAACTGTGTGGCTGCAAATTTGAACCTCGTCTGTTGACAGATTTCTGATCTTTCGATCCCAATTATTGATAAATATTCTGATTGACCTATCTCAATGACCTGGTACGTAACAAAAAGATCTTTGCTGCTTAAAAGTAACACAAGCCAGCAATCCCAAGTGCCCAGAAGAGCTGAAAGCATCCCACTTATAATTTAGTTAGCGTCACCATGACAACACATCATTTGCATCTGGTTATTTTCAGACTTGTGCAAGTTTTGAATCTTCAGTTCATTCGAACTTTCATAGAGAAGGACTTGGGCAATGAGACGCTGACAGTTTCTCCCCTTGGAGTCAAATCTGCTCTTGTTGCTTGGAAATTCTAAGTGTTGGTCATCATCATCACTTTCTTTGAGTTTGAAAGAATGAAACTGGCTGAGATGTTCAATCCAAGAGCGAGGGTTTGGTGAATTACCTTAGTACAGGCTGGGTAACCCCAGGCTGGGTAACCCCAGGCTGGGTAACCCCAGGCTTGTTCTAATTGTTGTCTCTGATGGTGAACACCACGGCAGGAATTGACCAAATTCAGTTTACAACAGCTGGTTTGAGCAATACTGACCCTGGAGGAATGACCACCCAACCGGGAGGGAGAGAGTCAGCACCAGGAAGGGCGTTGATGCCACTTGACAAGTCTATCACAGCTCCTGGGTGCATCGAGAGGCTTTCAGTCATAGGTCTTAGTCGTGCCTCGACCCGCTCAAACAGTCCTTTGTCTGAAGGATGACCCTTAACCGTCCCATCCCGTTTTCTACAAGCTGTTACTTTCCCTTTTGATGCCGACAGTCTTTCGAGGTTCCCGTGAGAGCCGGCCACCAAGGACATCAAGGGAAATCCGAGGGTACTTGCAGAAAATGGCGATGCCATTAGAGATGTCTTGGCTAGATTTATTGGAGTGTTATTGAGAGAAATGACAGAACTGGGGATGGCTGTGATTGCAGCAGATCCAACAGTGCCGCACGTCAAGGGGCTGAGGTCCAGGGGTGCAGGGTGGATGGGAATTGGCAGCGAAGCTCCCAGTGCCTGGAGAGGGTGATTTCCAAAGATGGCAGCTGGATTTGGAATGATGATCTGTGTCCCATTTAAGTAAGGCATTTCTGATGTTCCTGGAGTCTTGTTTGACTGTCGGAGTTTCAGCATTCCCTGCTGTTCTGGGGACACAAAGTGGCCGTGAGCTTTGATGTGCTTGCGGAGGGAGCTGGGATCCGTGTACCTCTTATGGCAGCCAGGCATCTTGCAATAATATGGTTTGTCCACATAATGTGTCCGGGTGTGTTTGAATCGGTCACTGGAGTTGGAGTATCGTTTATTGCAGCCTTCGTAAGGGCAGATGTAGGGCTTTTCACCTGGGGGAGAGGCAGAAGGAATGTTCAGCCATTAAAATGCAGGAAATCACATGTACCTGAGTAACAGGATCCAACCGCAACAGGACAACAATAAAGGCGATTCCTCTGAGACAATGCAAGGAACTTGGAACACAAATCAAGGCAGCTACTTTCAGTTGCACTCTTAGGACCACTGGCTCCCAGTGGTGATTTTATCATCAATCCTTGTCCTCACTTTGGTAACTTTCTGCAATCCTGGCTCCCACAGGCCCAAAAATAGCAAACACCCAGAGATGGTGCAGAGAAGAGTGACAGCCCCCAGCCCCTGTACCCCCTTCCCCAGCAACAGGGGATTGACAAGATTGTGCCCCCCTTACCTATCTGTGACCAACCTCCCATGCCCATCTTGTACCTGTGACTACCAACTCCCTCCCAAGCTCCGTTCCTGCCAGTGACCCACATCCCAGTCCCACTCCATGCCAAAGAACAACCCTCAAGCGCACCCTCATTTTTGACCATGTCCCACCCACACTGACCCATTGACCTGTGACCTCTGCCCCCCACTTGCCCACTCTGACCTGTGGACCCCCCCCCTCGACCACACTGACATGTGAAGCCTGCCCCCACCGTTTTACCTGTGTGTGAGCGATTATGGATTTTCAGGTTCTCCAGCCGAGAGAAACTCTTGTTACAGGTGGGGCAGCGATGGGGCTTCTCATTGGTGTGAGTTCGGATGTGAATCAACATCTTGTACCTGAAGGTTGATGGAAACACTGATCAGCCAGTTACCCTGACACACAGAACATTCTAGAAGCACCAAAATGGGCGTGCAGACCTGGTGGGCACATGTAGCTCAGCGAGAGAGAATGGGTGCTGCAACATTGGTAGAAATCTGAAATAAAATATATTCCTCGACCGTGTGAGTTGTCTCCTCTTTTTCAGAATTCCCACTGCTCTGTTATTCTGCTGCAACCACTTACATCTCCTCTTGACTATTCTTTAACGTCTCTATTTGTCCCATTACTCTCCCCTCACTGCTCTTTCATCAGAGCTGCTTTAATCAGTCCTGCTTTCCATCCTATCACTGGCCCTCTTGAATGTTCTTCATGCCAACAGCACTCTACCCACCCCCTCCACGTGCATCCCCACCAAACATCCCACACCATTCCCTGCCCTCCCCCAAACCCCCCTCCCCCAAATCCCCCTCCCCCACATGCACGATAACCTGTCACTGGCTCGGATAAACTCTTCAGTCTGGAATTTCTGATGGACTATCACTGACATGAAGCATTGAGCTGGATTGTGCTCGGGTGGAACAAAACCACTTCCCCTGCACCCTCCAGCTTGAATCTTACTTCATTGTGACTGGGTGGGAATAAAGTGTGAGGGCAACGGGGTATCTGAGGCCTTGGCGAGGTCTTTAACCAATGAGATTTAAAGGTTGAGAAAGAAACAGCATGAGAAGGGAATCGGGTGAATTAGAGTCAATTTGGGTTCAGAAAGAAGTAAAGCGATGAAAAGAAAGATTTGGATAACCAGAGAGGAAAAGCAGCAGGAAGAACTAACAAGATAAAAATTAACATGTAAAATTTGGTATTTTTAAATCTCTGCTTCACTCTCTGCCCCTCCAACTCCATCGTTTAAACTGTTCTCTTTCTGAGCCAGAGAGGTTGATTGGCAGTAATTATTACCAACCATGTCTCTCTACTATCAGTTTAATGGCCAATTAATATGAAAGCCAGCAAGTTGTTAAAAATATCAGGGAGTATGAGGGTGAGCATGAATTTGAGTGGAGCGAATGGGAAGGTCAGGGTAAATAAAGCAGCAGGTTTCAGAAATTCACAACTCCTATCTGTTCATCGCCTGAATTTGCTGTTAGATTTCCACATTAATTGCCTCACTAACACACCAAGATATTTTCAGTAGGGTCTGACTCGCTATTGTTTCTCCCTCTATAAATGCTACCTGACCTGCTGTGTTTCCAGTATTTTCTATTTATATTTCTCGTCTCCAGCATTGGCACTAGTTTGCTTATGGTGTAAAGAAATGAGGAAAATTAAGATGGAGAAAAATTAAATTGGGATAAAATAAAGAAAGGGGATTAATACATGCAGCTGTCTGAAGGGGTGTTTTGAAATGTGAATTAGCATACCGAGGGAAAAGCAAGTGTTTACCTATGTGACTCGAGTGAAAACAATGGGATGTAGAAGAGGTAACTTCAAAGTGGAGAGATAAGGGAATCGGCACTTTTTTTACTAAAAGCCGGGTCCACAGGGTGGGTAACATCAAAGGGAAGTAATGATACATCCATAGCAGAATAACTGGAAAGGAACACAGTAGAAGCAGCTGCCAGGATAGTCACACCCAGCAGCAGAAAGCAGTCTCCCTGAAAACAGGTTATTGCTAAAACCAGGTTATAGTGGCTGGTTATAATTCAAACAGAGAAGGTCGTGCCTTTGCTGAACCTGAAGACAGTTTCCCAAATGTGGACAAATCACCTTTAGCTCATAGAGTTATATAATATTGGAAGTTGTTTGGGGGTAAAGGGATGTTTCAGAGTTCAGGAAATGTAGGGAGTTGGGAACAAAGGGGTAACCTCATGAGATAGTGTGTGTGTCTAGCCATCGGTGTAGTTAAATGTAGTGTTGTAGTGTATTATATTCATAGGATCATACAATCCCACAGTGCAGAAGGAGGCCATTCGGCCCATCAAGTCTACTCCAACAACAATCCCACCCTATCCCTGTAACCCCATGTATTTATCCTACTAATCCCCCGAACACTAAGGGACAATTTAGCATAGCCAATCAACCCTAATCCTCACATCTTTGGAGTCCTTCTTATTGTGTGTTTCTTTTAAGTTGATAAATATTCTTTATTAATTGCTCATAAAATAACTGGTCCATTTCTCCCTGGTTTTGCATATCTTTTCTCCTGGGATGGCAAATCGAAAATCTACACTAAGAGCCAGTGATTGAAGTTACCTTTCTGGATTTTGGGATACCCTCACATTTGAGATCAGCTGAGTTTTTAACAATGATTAGAGTTTAACCTCAGAGAAATAGTCTAAGGTTGGGAGAGCTGGGGCAGATGGGGGGGGGGGGGAGAGCTGGGGCAGATGGGGGCAGGGGGGGAGGGTGGTCTCATGCTGTGGTTAAGACATGTCTTTCCATGTGGCCCACTCCTCCCTGCTGCCTATGCTCCATTTAAGCCAATGGCAGAAAGGAGCCTGGCAGTGTGAGAGCAGAGGTTTCACATACCTGGCGTTGAACCCCTTTCCTCTCCGGGCACAGCCTTCCCAGTGGCAACAGTATCCCGTTTCCTTCTCCGGTTTCACATGGAAGTCATTCACATGGTCCACCAGATCCTGGAGTGATTCAAAGAGCTGGTTACACTGCAATACAAGAGGTCACCAGAAGAGGGAGAGGTCACAGTTCCTTTCACAGAAAACGGCTCAGGGCATCAGTAGGAAAATGAAAGATTTGCATTTTTATAGCACCTTTCACAACCTCAGGACATCCCAAAGCACTTTACAGCAAATTAAGTGCTTCTAAAGTGCAGTCTCAATTATAATGGATACAACACATGCCAGCCAATGAGTGCACAGTAAGGTCCCATAAACAGCATAAAGGCACCTGATGATCTATTTTTGTGAGTTTGGTTCACAGATAAATACTGGCCAGGACACTGGCGAGAATTCCCTGCTCTTTCAATAGTGCTGTAAGGTCTTTTACATCCACCTAACAAGGCAGAGGTCACTTGGGTTCTCACCCAATAGTGCAGCACTCCCCTCAATACTGACCCTTCGACAGTGGAACACTCCCCTCAATACTGACCCTTCGACAGTGGAACACTCCCCTCAATACTGACACTTCGACAGTGGAACACTCCCCTCAGTACCGACCCTCTGACAGTGCAACACTTCCCTCAGTACCGACCCTCTGACAGTGCAACACTTCCCTCAGCACTGACCCTCTGACAGTGCAGCACTTGCTCAGTACTGGCCCTCCGACAGTGCAGCACTTGCTCAGTACTGGCCCTCCGACAGTGCAGCGCTTGCTCAGTACCGACCCTCTGACAGTGCAACACTTGCTCAGTACCGACCCTCTGACAGTGCAACACTTCCCTCAGTACCGACCCTCTGACAGTGCAGCACTCCCTCAGCACTGACCCTCTGACAGTGCAGCACTCTCTCAGTACTGATCCTCTGACAGTGCAGCACTCCCTCAGCACTGACCCTCTGACAGTAAATTGCTTCCTCAGTACTGCCACTCTGACAGTGCAGCACTCCCTCAGTAAAGCTCCTCTGAAAGTGCAGCACCCACCTCAGTATTGACTCTCTAACAGTGCAGCACTCCCTCAGCACTGACCCTCTGACTCTACGGCACTCTCTCAGTACTGCCCCTCTGACAGTGCAGCACTCTCTCAGTACTGATTCTCTGACAATGCAGCACTCCCTCAGCACTGACCCTCTGACAGTGCAGCACTCCCTCAGTACCAATCCTCTGACAGTGCGGCACTCCCTCAGTACCAATCCTCTGACAGTGCGGCACTCCCTCAGTACTGATCCTCTGACAGTACAGCACTCCCTCAGTACCAATCCTCTGACAGTGCGGCACTCCCTCAGTACCAATCCTCTGACAGTGCGGCACTCCCTCAGTACCAATCCTCTGACAGTGCGGCACTCCCTCAGTACCAATCCTCTGACAGTGCGGCACTCCCTCAGTACTGATCCTCTGACAGTGCAGCACTCCCTCAGTACCAATCCTCTGACAGTGCGGCACTCCCTCAGTACTGATCCTCTGACAGTGCAGCACTCCCTCAGTACCAATCCTCTGACAGTGCGGCACTCCCTCAGTACTGATCCTCTGACAGTGCAGCACTCCCTCAGTACCAATCCTCTGACAGTGCGGCACTCCCTCAGTACTGATCCTCTGACAGTGCAGCACTCCCTCAGTACCAATCCTCTGACAGTGCAGCACTCTCTCAGTACTGATTCTCTGACAATGCAGCACTCCCTCAGCACTGACCCTCTGACAGTGCAGCACTCCCTCAATACCAATCCTCTGACAGTGCGGCACTCCCTCAGTACTGATCCTCTGACAGTGCAGCACTCCCTCAGTTACTGACCCTCTGACAGTGCAGCACTCCCTCAGTTACTGACCCTCTGACAGTGCAGCACTCCCTCAGTTACTGACCCTCTGACAGTGCAGCACTCCCTCAGTTACTGACCCTCTGACAGTGCAGCACTCCCTCAGTTACTGACCCTCTGACAGTGCAGCACTCCCTCAGTACCAATCCTCTGACAGTGCAGCACTCTCTCAGTACTGATTCTCTGACAATGCAGCACTCCCTCAGCACTGACCCTCTGACAGTGCAGCACTCCCTCAATACCAATCCTCTGACAGTGCGGCACTCCCTCAGTACTGATCCTCTGACAGTGCAGCACTCCCTCAGTTACTGACCCTCTGACAGTGCAGCACTCCCTCAGTTACTGACCCTCTGACAGTGCAGCACTCCCTCAGTTACTGATCCTCTGACAGTGCAGCACTCCCTCAGTACCAATCCTCTGACAGTGCAGCACTCTCTCAGTACTGATTCTCTGACAATGCAGCACTCCCTCAGCACTGACCCTCTGACAGTGCAGCACTCCCTCAATACCAATCCTCTGACAGTGCGGCACTCCCTCAGTACTGATCCTCTGACAGTGCAGCACTCCCTCAGTTACTGACCCTCTGACAGTGCAGCACTCCCTCAGTTACTGACCCTCTGACAGTGCAGCACTCCCTCAGTTACTGACCCTCTGACAGTGCAGCACTCCCTCAGTTACTGACCCTCTGACAGTGCAGCACTCCCTCAGTTACTGACCCTCTGACAGTGCAGCACTCCCTCAGTTACTGACCCTCTGACAGTGCAGCACTCCCTCAGTTACTGATCCTCTGACAGTGCAGCACTCCCTCAGTTACTGATCCTCCAACAGTGCAACATTTTCTCAATACACTACATGGAGTGTCTGCCTGGATTTTCTGCTTAAGTCTCTGCAGTGAGACCACAGTCTTGTTACTCTGAGTCAAGAGTGAACCCATTGGACCATGGGTGTCATGTGACAATACCACCAAGAGTGTGTCTGCTCAGGGTTTCTGAGCTTCAATTGCCCCTGAACTGAGCAGATGTAGTGATCCAACAACCACTCCTGATTGTTAGGCTGCTGGAAGCTATGTGGAGGATGTGAGACAAGAGGACCAGGTTCAGTCTGTGATGGACTCACTCGTGTCATCCTGCCTGCACCAAACAACAGAGGGAAATCCATATCCTCCCACAGGCTCTGAACCCCTGGTCAACCCTTCCTGGCAGTGGGGGGAAGAAGGATCTGAGTGTTTCCACTTACCTTGTGCCACCTGCATGCCAGCTGTTCCATCGGGAGCTCCAGCAGATTCTGCATCTCCTTGGGAGGTGTCACCAGTAAGGGGGATGGCAGGGGCACTGGGCTACTGGAACCCAGTGGCAGGAAGAACTGGAATGTCTGTGAGCTCTGACTTCCTTCCAGGAAGCGGATTGGTTGTGGATCCTGCAGAGGCAAAAACCTCCATTCATTATTATCTCCAGTTTCTTACTATTTCTCTCCTGAAGCTGCAGTGCCAGAACCCAGATTACGGTGTTCATTGCTTTGGTGCATCTTGTTTATCCTGGCTATCCATTATTCTTTATCTTAAGCTCCCAAAATCCCTTGAATAGATTTCACTGTTACTCACTCCAGCTATCTGTTCTTTTCTGTAAATAAATAAATTACCCGAACCCTTGATTAGATTCCAGTCTATAACTCCCTTCCAGGTATCTGTCATTCTAGATATAAACCCCCAACCCCCTCTACAACCACAACCCAACTCTACTCAATGACTGAGGATGAATAAAGCAGCAATGAAAGAATATGTTAGAAACACATCACTTGTATCCATTTATTCGCAGCCACAGACTGTATTCAATCTATTTGACAAAGACCCCACTGGGCAGGCTGGAGGCAACAGCCCATTGTTGGTGAATGTGACATTACAATGAGGACATGCTGTCAAAGGTGAGACTCGGTGTAGCAGTGAGAATGGCAGTGCCAAAGCCCCACGTTCAATGTGCAGACGGTGAGTGGTACCTGGACAGGTAGCTGAGGTTCTACCAGTGCCCTCTGGCCTTGGGGAAACATTCAGCATTGTGACAGTGTAATCAGTCTGTTATTCCTGCTATCATCCCAAGCCCTGGGTACTTACAGCACTGACACTGGGTGATGCATCGTCACTGTTCTGTAGTTCCTCAGGCAGTGCTGCAGATCCAGGGGGAGAGTCAAGACCAGAGCCTGGGGACAGACTGAGATCCACAATGGAGACCGAGCTGCGAGCAGGAGAGAAATGCAAGTCCAACTTCTCCTGATCCTGGGAACTGATCGATGGAACTGGAGGGAGAGTGGGAGACAGAGAAAACGAGAGTGAGAGAGAGGTACATATAGCACTGAGCACTTCATTAACCAGTCCTTGATCTATATATATTAACTATTATAATTGTTATAATACGGTGGCACAATGGTTAGCATTGCTGCCTCACAGCACCAGGGATCCGGGTTCGATTCCCGGCTTGGGTCACTGTCTGTGCAGAGTTTGCACGTTCTCCCCATGTCTGCATGGGTTTCCTCCACATGCTCCAGCTTCCTCCCACAGTCTGAAAGACATGCTAATTAGGTGCATTGGCCATGCTAAATTCTCCCTCAGTGTACCCGAACAGGCGCTGGTGTGTGGCGACTGGGGGATTTTCACAGTAACTTCATTGTAGTGTTAATGTAAGCCTTCTTGTGACTAATAAAAAAATAAATATTAATAGTACAAGACATTGGCTGTGAAAAGCACCAGCATTCTTTAATCAATGTGAGCAGAACATCCCAGTTATGATAGCATCATGCCTCTGTTAATAAAGACTAAGATCCCATGTGTTTAATCTCTTTCAAAGAGCCAGCACAGGCACAATGGGCTGAATGGCCTCCTTCTGCATGATTCTAACAATTTTATTAAATTATCCTGCCATCACAATAGGAGGATTCACGGATTTCCTGTCCAGGATCCTGCCTCTCGATGTTGGAGGACAATGGAATAAAGCTTGGGCAGGATTGCTGGTAACAGCTGAAATGATGACCGAGGACAGACTGCGTGATGGGCAATACTGGCCACTGTCTATCAGCCCGTAGAGGCCTTTCTATATTGGCTTGAGTCACATTAATCACGCAGCCTCTCTGTGCACCAATCACACACCAGAGAGATTGGGTAGCTGAGAAAAATATAAAGATGCTCTTGGGACAAATGTGAAGGTCATCCAAGTCAATTTGCCCCAGTCGATTTTTGCTGACTCTCAGCAGCCCACCTCTATGAAAAATGAAGAAAGGAATTGGATTTGAATAGCGCCTTTCATGTCTTTAGGATGTCCCAAAGTGCTTTACAGCCAATGAAGTATTTTGGAAGTACAGTGACTGGGCTGAGTTTGACATGTTCCCAGTGGACGCACATGAAATAAGTTGGGTGCCCACCCTAACACTTTCCCAACCACCCCACTATATTGAAATGAATAATAAGGATCAACTAGTCATCTTAGCAACTAATCTAATTTCAAGCACTTCCTTTGGTAGCATGTTCTACATTGCAACAAATGAGTAAAGAAATTTATCCTAATTTTCCTAGTGGATTGATTTGTAGCTATCTTGTATTTGTGGTGCCTAGTTTTGAACTCTGTCTACACTTAGTCCGAAACAGTCATCATTTTAAGAATCACGATCAGGTCTCCCCAGAATTTTCTCTTTTCTAAAAAGAACACCCAATCCTGTTCACTCTTTCCCGATAGCTGGCATCTTTCAATTCTGGTACCCTCCTCATCATTTTCTTTGCACTTTCTCCAGTTTTTCTTTCCTTACTAATGGAGACTAGAAATATGCACAGTGTGGCTCGGCAAACTTCAGTACTCTAGAATTCTGTAGCCCTTGAGATAAATCCCAGTGGTTTGTTGGCATATTTAATTACTTTGCTGACCCACAGTGCTGCTTTTAATGGTTAATTCATCGGAATCCTTTCCTACCCATACAGTTTTTTATTTTAAAAGGAGTTGGCGATAATCCTGTTTTCCCTGAGTCAGTGGCGAGAGGACTACATGAAGTCTCAGTTGATACAAATAGGTCTCAGCACCGGGGCAGCGTCAAGAACTCATATCCTCAGGGCACAATGGTGCAAATACCTTCAGACTCCCACAAGTATGAGTTTATTTATTAGTGTCACTAGGGGATTTTCTAGCTTCATTGCAATGTTAATGTAAGCCTACTTGTGACACTAATAAATATACTTTATAAGTAGGCTTACATTAACACTGTGATGAAGTTACTGTGAAAAGAGAGTGTTCACCGGTGCCTGTTAATCAAAAATAGATGGTCCCTCACCGGACGGAATGAGTTGGGGAGATGCTGGCGTGATGATGGCTGTCCCATCAGCTGTCATCTTCAGCTCTCTCCGGGCGCTGCTCTCCTCCAAGCTCTCGAACCCTTTCTGCTTCTTCCCCCTCATAATGCGAAGCTTGGAAATGCTGAGCTTCAGGTCCAAGGGCTCATCCAGTGAATGCATCGTCACGGTAATGGCGCTGAGGATGAACAGTGGTCAGCACTCACAGGGCCCTGAGCCCAAACTGGGAAACCTCTTCAACAAAGCTTCGGATCCTGAAAGACAGAACAGCAAATTCATTATCCAGGCTGCAAATGGAAGAACTCCGGTTGCAAAATCATTCCCGCTGGCATATCGTTCAACCACACATGAAAGCATTTTACAGGCAAGGAACTAATGTTGTAATCCAGTGACTCTTGTGTTATGGCAAACGTAGCAGCCATTTTACACAGCAAGTGTGTAAAATGCGAAGTGATGCATTATAAATGCGAAGTGATGCATTTTGGTGGGAATAATGTAGGGAGGAGCTACACGATAAATGGAAGAACCATAAAGGGTGTAGAGACGCAGAGGGACCTGGGTGTGCAAGTCCACAGATCTTTGAAGGTGACGTCACAGGTGGAGAAGGTGGTGAAGAAGGCATATGGCATGCTTGCCTTTATAGGACGGGGCATAGAGTATAAAAGTTGGGGTCTGATGTTGCAGATGTATAGAACGTTGGTTCGGCCGCATTTGGAATACTGCGTCCAGTTCTGGTCGCCACACTACCAGAAGGACGTGGAGGCTTTGGAGAGAGTACAGAGGAGGTTTACCAGGATGTTGCCTGGTATGGAGGGGCTTGGTTATGAGGAGAGATTGGGGAAACTGGGGTTGTTCTCCTTGGAAAGACGGAGGATGAGGGGAGACTTAATAGAGGTGTATAAAATTATGAAAGGCATAGATAGGGTGAACGGTGGGAAGCTTTTCCCCGGGTCGGTGGTGACGTTCACGAGGGGTCATAGGTTCAAGGTGAAGGGGGGGAGGTTTAACACAGATATCAGAAGGACATATTTCACACAGAGGGTCGTGGGGGCCTGGAATGTGTTGCCGGGCAAGGTGGTGGAGGCGGACACACTGGGAACGTTTAAGACTTATCTAGACAGCTATATGAACGGAGTGGGAATGGAGGGATACAAAAGAGTGGTCTAGTTTGGACCAGGGAGCGGCGCGGGCTAATTGTTCCTGGTTTCTCGTTTCAAGGCTTCATTCTACGATCATCTTGCTGGTGCCAGTACAGAGTGAGACTGCGGATAGTTGGGAACCTGTCTCGGGGGCAGGGAATTCATATGGTGTTCGTGGAAGTGGAAATGACTAGGGTTGGGAAGCATTTTCCGATCGGGGCCATTGTGATCTCCTGGACTCGTTTCGATCGCCTCAGGGGGTCGGAGAGGAATTTCCCAGATTTTTTTTTCCCCATATTGGCCCTGGGGTTTTTCACTCTGGGTTTTCGCCTCTCCCTGGAGATCACATGGTCTGGAATGGGGGGGTGGGGGTAAGTTAATAGGTTGTAATGAACAAAGCATCGTAGCTGTGAGGGACAGCTCGGTGGATAGGATATTGGTATGTAGATAGGCTGGAAAATTGGGCGGGGATCCTGGATTCAGGATTCAATCCTGGACCGGGGAGCGGCGCGGGCTTGGAGGGCCTGTTCCTGTGCTGTATTGTTCTTTGTTGTATCCCACAGAAACAGCAATGAAATGGATATCCATTTGGTTATGTTGGCTGGGGTGTAAATGTTGGCCACAATGCTCTTCTAAGAGCTCTGCAGGATTTTCTACATCAGCTGGAGAGGGAGAAAAGCCTTTGGTTTAATATCTCACCCGACGAAAGTACCCCCAATGGTGCAACACTCCCTTTAGTACCGCACTGCTATATCAGTCTATATTAAGCACTGGCAACTCACTCCAATACGTCTCTTATTTTCCACGTAACCCGCTCGCAAGAGTCAATGGCTCACTGATATATTTCCAAAGCAAAGTTAACTTCTATCCCAGTTACACTGCGTATAGGTCATTCTGACCTGCCGATGGCAATGCTTCAATAATCCCTGCCAATCTCTCCTGATTCTGTCATTAGCACTGACCATGACCTGATCCAAAGCCTGCCTCAGATGTCCATTGTGAATCAATGGCTCTGTTCTACTGAGCCCTTCTTAATGGTCTGGTTGCTGTGAGGTATATACCGCAGTGATATTCCGTGATTCCAGTTCCTGGCCTGACAAGCCACCAGGATCTCAATATCGTCACTCAACAAAGACCTACTTTTGCTGTATAAATGAGGCTGACACTCCTGCATAGCATTGGTGGGGAATGCAAAACCTCAAGGCTAGAATAGTGTGTGGCTCTGAAATTTAGTGGGAATTGTCCTGGTTATCCACTGTACAATGAGCAGAAATGTGGAATGGGATAGTGAGGGAATTTACACTGTCTCCTGACAGATGGGAGATCAGAAAGGCCCCTTCACTGTGGGAGATAAGGGCCCCATGGTTTGGTTTTGTTCAGACTGGCTGTTTTGTTTGTAAATATTTTGTAATACTGTGGGCTGGACTTTCCTGGAGTTGGGGAGACTGCATGGAGGGCTGAAAATGTGAGCAGGAGACGGACAGATCAGGGAGTCTCCCCCCCTCCCCCCGTGTTTCCAATATTGACAGCTGTGTGAAAGCGGGAGGGGCATAAAGCACACACACCGCCATTATGGATCAGCTGGGCCATGTAAAGAGATAGGAGAGATCAGGAAGTCCTGATTTTAACTGTCAAAAGATGTTAACTGCTCAGAAGGCCCGGGGTAAAACATTCTAAGTCTTACATTGAGCTGTGTGAGGTATCAGACTTAAACTGAATTTTCCTGAGATAGAGACTGCTGTCCGACCCCAGGGAAGGGAATGGCTGGGCTGGCTGGAAAAGTGAGAATGCATTTATGGAGCTGGATCCTTCCAGGAATCCGCTGCAGACCTCTGCGGCAACTCACAATCAGACACCCATAGGTGAATAACATCAGTGACCAATACCCTCTTTGCCAGGGTACAGGAGCACATTAATTTTCCAACAGATATGGAGTGTCAGAGCCAACACATCAAAGCACCGTTATTGGAAGTGCACAGATACACAAATCAAAAGTCTTTTCACTCTATCAGCCTCTGTGTGACCTCAGTAAGGTTTTCCTTCACGTCTGCACATGATCCTTGGAAGCTGCCATGACTCTTTCATCCTGAGGGCGCCAAACCTGACACACCTCCTTGAGCCTAAACCCTAGGCTGTGGCTGGCCACTCACTGGGCAACAAAGATGACCTATTAAGGAGGTGACTGCGTACACCATTGCGGCCAGCAGAGACAGTGCCAGAACAGTGTTATAACAGCGGTTTCCTTCAAACCAGAGCAACCATCCAGCAGATCACTGACCTTTCACAATAATCTCCTCCAAGCATGTTCAGAAGGAGGCCATTCGGCCCATTGAGTCTGCACAGATTACAATTCCTCCCAGCCCCTATCCCCATAACCCCACTTATTTACCCAGCTAACCCCCTGACACTAAGGGGCAATTTAGCAACCTAACCCGCACATCTTTGGACTGTGGGAGGAAACTGGAGCACCTGGAGGAAACCCACGCAGACACGGGGAGAACGTGCAAACCCCACACAGGCAGTCACCCAAGCCGGGTGCTTGCGCTGTGAGGCAGCAGTGCTAACCACTGTGTCACCACGCCGCCTAGTGGGTCAAAAATGTAAATTATCTGTCCTTGTGATAGTTTACCAGGATGTTGCCTGGTATGGAGGGTCTTAGCTATGAGGAGAGATTGGGTAAACTGGGGTTGTTCTCCCTGGAAAGACGGAGAATGAGGGGAGATCTAATAGAGGTGTACAAGATTATGAAGGGGATAGATAGGGTGAACAGTGGGAAGCTTTTTCCCAGATCAGAAGTGACGTTCACGAGGGGTCACGGGCTCAAGGTGAGAGGGGCGAAGTATAACTCAGATATTAGAGGGATGTTTTTTACACAGAGGGTGGTGGGGGCCTGGAATGCGCTACCAAGTAGGGTGGTGGAGGCAGGCACGCTGACATCGTTTAAGACTTACCTGGATAGTCACATGAGCAGCCTGGGAATGGAGGGATACAAACGATTGGTCTAGTTGGACCAAGGAGCGGCACAAGCTTGGAGGGCCGAAGGGCCTGTTTCCTGTGCTGTACTGTTCTTTGTTCTTTGTTGGGGTGGATATTTGTAATGAATGGGTTGTGCCATTGGAACATATTCAATATCCAGAGCTCAGTGACGTAGACGGCTCTTCAGAGGAAGAGGAGGAGGTTGAGCCATCGGCCTCAGATGAAGATATAACCGAGGATATAATCCCACCTGAGGTCAATGGACCATGTCCCGCCCGCTTTGATTCCCATGGTGGGTGGGATGGTAAAATTCCACCCCAGGTCTGAAGTGTTTAAGTCGGGTGACCCTGACCTATGCAAGAAATTCAGATACAACCTACTGAGAACCGTCAAAGATACCAAGAGACTGTACCGGACCAAGCTGGAGTCCCAGGCTAGCCATACAAACACCCACCGATTATGGCAAGGTCTACACGACATAACAGACTAAAAGATGAAGACGAGTAGAATCACCAGCAACAATGCACCCCTACCCAATGCGCTCAATGCATTTTATGCCTGTTTTGAGCAGGAGGTCAGAGAGAGGATGTCATCTGTCCTGACAACCTCAGGTAAACTGGTATCCGAGGTCACCATCGCAGACGTTAGATCGGCCTTCCTGAAAGTCAGCCCATGGAAAGCGACTAGCCTGGATGGGGTACCCAGACGAGCACCTAGATCCTGGACAGACAAGCTGGCAGGGGTATTCACAGACATCTTTAACCTCTCCTTACACCTATCTGCTTCAAGAAGCGACCATCATTCCTGTACCAAAGAAAAGCCAGGCAGTGTGCCTAAATGACTATCGTCTGGTGGCTCTGACATCCATCATTAAGAAGTGCTTCGAAAGGTTAGTCATGGCACACAACAACTCCAGTCTTCCAGATTGCCTGGATCCACTACAGTTCACCTATTGCTGCAACAGGTCCACAGCAAACACAATCTCCTTGGCCCTACACTGAACCTGGAACATCTGGATAACAAGGACACTTATGTTAGACTCCTATTTATTGAATACAGCTCAGCCTTCAACAAAACTCATCTCCAAACTCTGTGGCCTGGGGCCCTGCTCCTCCCTCTGCGACTGGATCCTGAACTTCCTAACCCACAGACCGCAATCAGTAAAGATAGGTAACAACACCTCCTCAACGGTTATCCTCAACACCGGTGCCCCACAAGGCTGTGTCCTCAGACTTTTACTATACTCCTTATACACCTATGACTGTGTGGCCAAATTCCGCTCCAACTCCATTTTCTAATTTGCTGACGACACCACCGTAGTGAGTCAGACTTCAAACAACGACGAGACGGAGTACAGGAAAGAGATAGAGAATCTGGTGAACTGGTGTGATGACAATAATCTCTCCCTAAATGTCAACAAAACAAAGAACCTAGTCATCGACTTCAGGAAATGTAGTGGAGGACATGACCCTGTCTACATCAATGGGACAGTAAGAAGTCTCACAACACCAGGTTAAAGTCCAACAGGTTTATTTGGTAGCACAAGCCACAAGCTTTCGGAACTTGGGGACATCAATGGGGACAAAGTAGAAAGGGTCGAGAGCTTCAAGTTTCTAAGTGTTCAGATCACCAACGATGTCCTGGTCCCCCTATGCCGCCACTCGATCATTCTCAGTTTTGACACTTTCAATTGACTCCCAGTCTCATAAGCTTTTGGTGGGAAGGTTGACTTAAGAAAGTCCACCTACACCTCTACTTTCTCAGAAGGCTAAGGAACATCAGCATGTGTACTACAACTCTCACCAACTTTTACAGATGGACCATAGAAAGCATTTTTTCTGGATGTATCAGCTTGGTATGGCTCCTGCTCTGACCAAGACCAAAAGAAACTACAAAAGGTTGTGAATGTAGCCCAGTCCATCACGCAAACCAGCCTCCCATCCATTGACTCTGTCTACATTTCCCGCTGCCTCGGAAAAGCAGCCAGCATAATCAAGGACCCCATGCATCCCAGACATACTCTCTTCCACCTTCTTCCATCAGGAAAAAGAGAGAAAAATCTGAAAACCCGTACCGACAGACTCAAGAACAGCTTCTTTCCTGCTGCCATCAGAGTTTTGAATGGTCCTATCATATATTAAGCTGATCTTTCTCCTCAACCTATCTGTAACTGCAACATTATATTCTGCACCCTATCCTTTCCTTCTCCCCTATGTACTCTATGAACGGTATGTTTTGACTGTACAGCGCTCAAGAAAGAATGCTTTTCACTGTATCCCAATACATGTGACAATGATAAATAGGATATAACATAATAGAATATTTTTTCTTAAACACAAATGAATAAATATCAGAAATGAGACACATTATATGCAACCAAACATAAGTTTATATGGAGATACAGCACAGTGTAAGGAAAAGTATCGGTGGGATTCTCTGGTCTCTCTGCCACGTGTTTCTATGGTGGGTGGGTGCACACCATTCACTGGTGCTGGAATCTCCAGTTCCTTCGCTGTCAATGGGATTTCCCATTGAAACCAAAAGAGAAAATGCTGGAAAATCTCAGCAGGTCTGGCAGCATCTGTAAGGAGAGAAAAGAATTGACGTTTCGAGTCCAGATGACCCTTTGTCAAAGGATTTCTCATTGATTCTATTCCACACTTCTTCACGCAAAGGGGAGTGGAAATTTGGAAGTTTTTCTGCCTTGTCTCTTCCCCCTTCCCCAACCTTCCCATCAAAAGCTTATGAGACTGGGAGTCAATTAAAAGTGTCAAAACTGAGAATGATAGATTGTTTGTTGAGCAAGGATATTAAGGGATACAGAGCAAAGGTGGGTAAATGGAGTTACCTATCAGTCAGGCTTGATGGGCTGAATGGCCTATTCATTCCATGCGGTGGGGGTGCACGGTGTGGGTGCACCATTCGTGAAACTGGAGGTTCCTGCCAGCATTGTATTCCGGCCGAGTGCTGCAGAACGGAAAATTCCGAGTCAAGATTTATACAAAACCATCAGAAACAAATCATTTCACTCATTTACTGTTAGCTGGATCTTATGGGATACCAGGATTGAGAAGTTATACTCATCAGGAAAGACTGGTAAATACTGGGCGGCATGGACACATTGGGCCGAAGGGCCTGTTTCCATGCTGTATGACTCTATGGCTGAACCGGCTGCAGCTCATTTCTCTGAAAAAGAGAAGACGGAGAAGTAACCTAATAGAGGTCTTTAAAATTATAAATGGGTAGGTGAAGAGAAGATGTTTCTAATTGCAAAGGAGATCAGAACGAAAGGCCATAAATATGACAGTTACTAAAAATCTAATAGGGAATTCAGGAGAAATCTCTTTATCCTGAGAGTGGTGAGAATGTGGGCGGCACGGTGGTACAGTGGTTAGCACTGCAGCCTCACAGTGCCAGGGATCCTGGTTCAATTCTCAGCTTGGGTCACTGTCTGTGCGGAGTCTGCATGTTCGCCCCGTGTCTGCGTGGGCTTCCTCCGGGTGCTCCAGTTTCCTTCCACAGTCCGAAATACGTGCCGGTTAGATGCATTGGCCGTGCTAAATTCTCCCTCAGTATATCCGAACAGGCGCCAGAGTGTGGCGACTAGGGGATTTTCACAGTAACTTCATTGCAGTGTTGATGTAAGCCTACTTATGACAGTAATAAATAACTTTAAAAGAATGTGGCACTCCCTACCACTAACACAAATAGTGTAAGATTTAAGGGGAATCTAGATAAGCACGAGGGAAAAAGGGATCAAATATTATTTCACGAGGGAAAAAGGGATCAAATATTATTTCCACCCTTAATATTAGATTAAGGGTGGAAAGAGGCTTGAGTAAGGTTTAAACTTTGGCATGGGCCAGTTGGGTTAAATGGCCTGGTTTCTGTGCTGTAGAGACTGTAATCTACACAAACTTTCAGCCATGTTTCCTATGCAACAACATGCATCAACTGTAATTCATTGGCTGAAAAACACCCAGGACAATGAATATCCTTTGGACTGGGTTCATCAATCTTGGGTAAGAGAGCAGGGAGACAAAAGCAAGATAACTCTCTGAGCTTTTTCTCTGCTATCATTTCGGAACATAGGAACATGGGTAGACCATTCAGCCCATCAAGCCTGGCTGATAGGTAACTCCATTTACCCAACATTGCTTTGTATCCATTAATATCTTTGCTCAACAAAAAATCTATCGTTCTCTGTTTTGACATTTTCAGTTGACCCCCAAGCTTTTGGTGGGAAGGTTGGGGAGGGGGAGTGCTAAGACAGAAAAACGTCCAAATTTCCACTCCCCTTTGTGTGAAGAAGTGTTTCTTGACATCACCTTATTTGGCCTGGCTTTAATTTTGAAATTATGCCCCTTTATTCTGAACTCCCCTCCCAGAGAAAGTAGTTTCTTTCTACTTAATTTATCAACTCTTTTAATAATTTGAATGTATCAATTAGATCACTTACTATCTTCTATATTCAAGGGAAAATAAGTTTTGTCTATGCCACCTGTCCTCAGAATTTAATTCTTTTAGCCTCAGTATTTTTCTGCTGATTTCTTGAGTAAATCCCTATTGCCAACAGCTTGAAGGAAGGCCCCACTTTTCTCAAGTCACCACACCTGGATGATACGTGTGAATTTTTCTCTTGTCTGCGGGCTGCAAGTTCCTGCAAGGGAATGCTATAAACGGGAAGCAGATGACCTTCCACAGTCAGTGAAATTGAAGGAATTTGGAGCTTTTCCCTGGCGGTGGCAATAGCCTGAGTTAAATCCAGTCACCAGCAGCCCCATCCCTTGATGCTGCTGCATCACCTTTCACTCTACCTGATCACTCCCTCGCTAAGGCTCTCAATCAACTGCTTCCACTGCCTGGCCAGGCACAACGTGACACAAAGAGAGCTTGTAAGGAGCTTCCACACACGGACAGCACACCCCGAGAAGCTAGCAACAAGAATGGGACAGGGCATTTGTAAACATGAATAGCATGGGGTTTGAAATAAATCCCAGTTAAATGGCTCATCATCATCATTCCCTTAATTTTTTGGTGTGCAGGTGATTTATTTAAGCATGCTGCACATTTAAATGTTTTTGTGTAGTTGTAGAAGTGGGACATCTGGTATGCTGCATGTGAAGGGGACATGTGGGTTTCTGCAAGGTTTCACTACGTACAAGGAACACTGCCTGTTGTATATTTCTCTTTCTGGGATGCTGGGAGTGAGCTGTTAAATCCAGTTAAAATCAGAAAATCATACAGCATAAAAGGAGGTAATTTTGCCCATTATCCCTGCACTGGCACATTGAAAGAACAATCCAATTAGTTCCAATCCCCTGCTCTTTCCCCATAACTTTGCAAAACTTTCTTCTTCAAGTATTTATCTAATTCTTAGCTGAAATTTATTATCAAATCTGTCTCCACTATTCTTTCGTACAACAAATCCCAGATTAAAATGAATCGCTGTGTGAAATGTCTCCTTTCTCATCCTGACTTTAAAAAATAATCATTTTTGATATGTCCTCTGGACCAACTGCTCCGAAAGCTTGTGTGGCTTTTGCTACCAAATAAACTTGTTGGACTTTAACCTGGTGTTGTTAAACTTCTTACTGTGTTTACCCCAGTCCAACGCCGGCATCTCCACATCATGACTACCAACCCTTCTGCCAGTGAAAACATTTTCTGCTTATTTATTGCAGAAAATTCTTCACAATTTTGAACACCTCTATTAAATCTTCCTTGAACCTCCTCTGCTCTAAGGAGAACAATCTTGGCTTCTTCTCTCTCTCTCTCTCTATATAATTCGAGTTGGTAATTTGAATCTAGAGATTCCAGACTCACAGACTGATGGAATCCAAATTAAAAGACTAAGTGGAAAGTAGATCTGAAACTAACTCTGAGATGACAAGGTGCTACAGTGGGTTATAAGCTGGCTGTTCTCCACTGGGACCTGGCTCCGCACCAGCTCAGACATTGGGTATAGAAGTGTCCATTGACTGAATTGGGAAGTTAACCCGGCTCGTCACAGTTTGTCAATCATGTCAGCTGTGGTTCAATTGGTGGCACTCCTGGCTAATATTTATCCCTCAACCAACATCACAAAAATAGATCTTCCCGTCTCCGGATGGTTGTACCCCGGACATATTCCGGAAGATGCACTGGGGAGCCCTTTCGGACATCCCAACGGAAGGTGATTGTGGAAATTGTCTGGGAAGTTTCAACTTCCAATGGGCAACTCCCCTGCATCCAAACCCTCCAAAATATTTTCCAACTCTGAGTTAGGGTTGGAGACTTCAAAGGGTTGCAAATTACTTACCAGAAAATGTTAGACAGGAAAAAAACCATGGTCAAAATCCAATGCCGGTGGGAATCTCTGGTCCTGCTGATGGTGCACCCGCCCCACATGTGTTTCCCGGTGGCGTGGGGTGCAATCAATGGGAAATCCCATTGACAGCAGCAGGACCAGAAGATCCCACTCCGGTGAATGGCGCGCTGCCTCCCGCTGCAAGAACACGGGTAAGGGAGGCCAGAGAATCCTACCCCATTTCTAAACAACTGAGCCCTTCCCAACTCCCCACTGTCAGGCCCCAAGCTCTTCTCTTACCCTCCAACACCCCACTGATCCTCCAGCCCTCAGACCCCTTTGACCCTCCAACTCCCCTCTCTGCCCCCTTAACCCTCTGGCTCCCCTCCCCACCGGCCCTTCAACTCCCCCTACTGATCCTCCTATTCCATCCTGACCCTACCCCTCCCCCTGACCCACTAACCACCTCCACCCACCTGAACTCATCACCCTACCCATTGTACCATCCTTCCACCCTCCCCACTTACCTCACACACTCATTCACTAACACACTGAAAAAGCTATTTAAATGTCTCAAAGCTTTTCACTGTACTGGTGAATGAAGACTTACCAAAATACAGCAGCTAGTGCAGTAGAAAGGGAGCACTGTTTGGCTCCCCCTGACGATCCTGCTCAACGAAGGACTCCAAAAACAGGCATGCTCTGCATTTCTAGAGGCCCAGTTCAGAAGTCCAGACAAGAAATGCAGCGTTGGTAATGAAAATAGGAAGGGAGTGGCAATCTAACAGTAACTGCAACACCTCTGAAGATTTGGCCTATTATCTGGTCATTACCATTTTGCTGCTTTTGGGATCTTGCTGTGCAGAAATTGGTTGTTGTGCTTCCAATATTACAACTCCGGCTACACTTTAATGAGAGCTTCAATAGCTGTGAAGAGCTTTGGGAAGGCCAGGGCTTGTAAAAGACACAATAGAAATACATTCATTTTTTTTTTAAAGAAATCCAGCATTCAGAGGGTTAAGCTACCCAGCAATAAATTATTGTGTGTGTACAGATCACCTCTGCCCCAGGAAACCAGAGTGAGTCCCTCTAGACCACGTCTGTGTGCTGCTCCAAAGCTGGCGCTGGGGGGCCTGTTCTCTTTGTGAGCAGTGGAATGCTGGTGCCTGTGGGGGAGTGCCACATTCCCCACCACCACAACCACCCCCCCAACCCCCCCCCCCCCCCCCCCCCCCCCCCACTGCGTTCATCAGCTCTGAATTCCTACAGGGAATAGATGTGATTCAATCTGTGCCAATTTCAGCAAAGGCCTAACCAGCCACACACACCACTCTCCACCCCGCAACCCCCCCCCCAACAACCCCCAACCCCCAGCTCCCTCTGTGGCCTGTAATGGGTTTGAAACTTCAGAGAAACATTGCACCCTTTTTAGTACTTCAAACTCCAATGATTCAACTTTGGACTTAGGGTATTAACTGGTTTCTGTTTCCAAACAAATGTGTCTTGGTAAGGTACGGACACAGCTGGAGTCTGTAACCCCCACACCAGGAGGAATCCTGTCTACATTTAACATGGGAAGAAGCCAAGAATGAGGCACTTGCACAGTCAGTAGGGGCCTCAAAAGACATCCGCACTCTCCCACTTTAGTTCATCAGATTCCCAAGACCTGCATGTTTATTTAAATAGACGGAGCAAATGAGTTTGAGCAGCCGTGACCCAATGCCTGATTCATATCTGCACTAAAATGTCTTTATTCTTACACAGCACTGGCACACAAATTGGAAAATGTATTCAGGGAGATCCAAGTGCTACTGCAGGAAAAGTTGAGCCTATTCAGCAGGGCAGTGTAGAGGGAACTTTACTCTGTAAAGACATTAAACCTGAGTCCTGTCTATCTTCTTAGCTGGACATAAAAGAGTCCGTGCAACTATTGGAAGAAGAGCAGCAGAGTTCACTTCAGTGTTCTGGTTTAACTTTATCAGCAGATTATCTGATCATTATCTCAGTGCTGTTTGTGGGATCTAGCTGTGCACTTGTTGGCTCCAGTGTTTTTCTCACAATGGGTCCAATCCCTCTCTCCTGTTTCATTCCCATATCGTGCAATATTCCTCTTCTGAATTCCACGTAGGGATTCTGCTTCCACATCTTTTTTGTCATTAGGGGCTATTAACGCTGTGCTCCCTGCCCAGGGTGTAGTTGGATATACTGGGTTTTAGACTATTTGCCCATTAGAAATTTCAGCAGACTGGCCCAGATTCTTTACACATTTCTCCCTTCCCTAGCCACACATTGGTTGGGAGGCTCTTAGGGACGAAAGGTGCTATATAAATGCAAATTCTTTCCTATCATTTTCACAACACTCCTGATCCAGAACAATGAAGTCCACTCTGCCTTGCCTCGATCAGATTCCAAGTGTTCTCCACTTTTGAACAGAGCTTGTGTACAATCACTGATTCCAGATCACACTTCCACAACCGAAAGCTGGATTCCGTGATCTCATTGTTACTGAGTGACAGTCTGAGAGAGCTGGATTCACATCAGTCGAGGTACTGTCACTAACACGGGGTGCTAGGGGAATAGCTTACTGAGTGACAGGATGAGGGAACCTTATTAAAATCTTTGGGGGATTTTTTTAAAAAGGTAGGAAAATTTGGAAAGGATTTGAAAAATTGTTTTTTAAGGCAGCTGAAAAAATGTTTTATCTTGCATGTTTTGTGGCTGAGAGAAGTTGAACTTTGTTATAAAACAAACCAGCTGTGAGGGATTACAAGCTTAGTCCTATCTAGCAACACCTCTATGAATAGGAATAGAACCTGAGGCCTATAATATACCAAGCTCTATGAGCAATCATACAAGTGCTGCCAAAACTCCCCCTCCCACTAGGACTGCACAGCATTGGAAAGCCCCCCACCCCCAGCTCTATCCTGGCCCTCATTAACTGGGCTCTGGAATCTCCCCACAGGGGGCCCCTCAGTCTGCTCACACACCAGCCTGACAACACAAAGTCTGAAATCAACCTCAGCACTCCTCCGTCGTGACCTGCACAGAGCCATGCACGCCCAGATTCCAGAAGGTTCTCTGAGTCTTCTCTAATCCAGTCACTGAGGGAACTGCAGTGAAGGGAACAGGCGAGATTTATAACAGGTCACAGCTTGAGAGTGAACACTGTGAGATTACTGTGAATTGTGCCCTTGGAATGATCCTGTTGGAGAGTGGGGAGGGGGTCAATTGATGACCTTTGTCTGGGGTTCTGTGGGGTAACACTCCCCCTGCGACCCCCCTCTCTCATGATCCACTGCTGTCCACAAGAGTGAAACACCGCAGTAAAACTTTTAGAAACCCTTTAACCTCAATCCCTCAACTTAACATATTTCATGCCAGGGTTCCATGTCATGGTGATGTGTGACTTGGAGAGGAACTTGTCGATGATAGTGTTGCCATGCACCTGCACTAAGTGGCAGAGGTCACACGTCTGAGAGGTGCTGCAGGAGAAAGCAACAGAGACTGCAGCTGTCGCTGAGAAATGATCAGTGATCGCACTCAAACTTGCTTATTGGGTCGAAGGCTGTACAAGATGGTGCTCTGTATCTTTTGTTAAATGGGATGTATTTAAAAATAAACAAACACGATATTATTAAAGGGGTGTTTTCCTGACCTTGCTGAAGGTGTGTTTATTGAAGGGGTAAAAATTCCAATTCTGCCTCTGGAGGGTGAGTTGTCCAATTGCTCAACTCCAGCCCTCACTATCAGGCAGGAAATCACAGGCTCACTGGCAGCATTATTGCGATTTGTGCTTCCCATATGTACCAGGGTCAGAAACTGAATCCCCGCCCCAATTACATCAATATAGATTTGGGCAACAGATTAACCGCAATGTGAAGTTCCTTCAGGTCACAATAAAACTTTGAAAACAGCTGCATCTGTACCAGTCCATTTACTTCTGCATCACTCAGTAATCAAGGCTGTGAGAATGGGGCAGGAGGGAAGGGACTAATTGGATAGACTTACAAAGAATGATGGGCTGAAAGGCCTCCTTCAACGTTGCATAATCCTTTTGTATCTATTGTAGAGTTCCATGTATTAGCAGCTCTCTGATACCTCACCCAAGTGATCCCTCTTCATGTGTGGGGTCTACAGAATGAGCTGACAGACTACTTGTGACAATTCACAGGCCTGGTCCATGTGGTAACCACACTTCCATTGGGGACTTCTACCATCACTAGTCTATATAAAAATAAATGACTTGTATTTTTATGGCACCTTTCATCATCATAGAATATTCCAAAGTGTTTTTCAACTAAAGTACTGCTGATATGCAGTCACTGCTCTAATATTGGAAACATGGCAGCCAATTTGCACACAGCAAGATCCCACAAATAATAATCAGATAAATGACCAGATCTTTTTATTTCAGTGAAGTTAGTGTAGGGATAAATAATGGCTAGGACATTGAGAAAGAGGAGATTTATAGTTATTGTATTATTGTATTACAATAGTGGATGTTCTTTATTTATTAAAATATTGCATTTGGTTTATATATCAGCCAACTTTTTGGGACTTAGGAGTTGTTAGCAGGACCAGTATCTGTTGCCAATGAATTACATGAGCTGAAATCTTCATTCCATGCCTTTGTTACCTCTAGATTTGACTATTCCAATGCACTCCTGGTTGGTCTCCCACATTCTACCCTTAGTATATAGATGTACGAGGCAAGTTTTTTACACAGAGGGTGGAGGGTGCCTGGAACTCACTGCGGGGGGGGGGGGGGGGGGGGGGGGGGGGCATCTTGACAAATACATGAATAGGATGGGAATGGAGGGATATGGTCCATGGAAGGGTAAGGGGTTTTAGTTCAGTCGGGCAGCATGGTCGGTGCAGGCTTGGAGGGCTGAAGAGCCTGTTCCTGTGCTGTAATTTTCTTTGTCCTTTTTGTTCTTAGTAAATTTGAAGTCATCCAAAACTCTGTTGCCCATGTCCTAACACACAGCAAATCTCTTTCCCCTATTACTCATGTGCTCACTGACTTACATGGGCTCCTTGTCAAGCAATGCTTGATTTTTTAAATTCCCTCCATGGAGTTACCCCTTCCTTTCTGTAATCTCCTCCACCTCAACACCCCTACAAGGCATTTCTCTATTTCTCCACATAGACTGACGTGGTATACTGGACAATAACCATCAACCTGCCTGGCTACTGGAAGGGATGATGTGGAGATGCCGGCGTTGATTACTTGATTACCTGTAAAGACTCGCATTCCAACCATTATTTTGTAAATTGAGTTTGTGTCTTTATATGCCTTGTTTGTGAACTGAAATCCCACTCACCTGATGAAGGAGCAGTACTCCGAAAGCTAGTGGCTTTTGCTAACAAATAAACCTGTTGGGACTTTAACCTGGTGTTATGAGACTTCTTACTGGAAGGGAGCAGGTAATTCTGTGTCTATAATCATCGCCACCTTGCAGTGAGCTCCCAAACCTCTCTCCAGTCTGTTGGGAGACCAGGCTCCTCCCTGGAGTGATGGTCAAGACAACAACATGTATTATTCCCACAGTGAATGTCCATAGCCAGCAGTGAATCCTGCCTGACGTTCTTGTCCTTGGATAATGGTGTGTTTTGGTGTGGGAAAGGGAAAGGGAAATGTACAGAGAATAGAAAATAAAGCAAAAAGCTACTCCAAGGAGGTGATGTTCAATTGTGATTCTTTTGGGTGTTTCAAAATAAGAATAGCAAGCATAAAGACATCCAGTACCAGTTAGGAGGCAGACCAGCTGAAAACCAGCCTGTCCAGTATAAAATAGACAAATGGCCACCCAGTGAGCGATTTTAATCGCTCCATCAGTGGTGGCTGTGTCTTCAGTTGCTTGTGTTCTAACTCCTAGAATTCCCTCCCTACACCTTTCCAAATCTCTAGCTCATTTTCTCCTTCAAAAAACTCCTTAAAACCTACCATTTTGACCAGGCTTTTGATCAATGGACCTAATATCTCCACTTTAGTTTTGTATTGTACCTTGTGAAGCACCTTGGGATGTTTTATTCTGTTAAGGGCACAATATGAATAAATTGATGTTATCACTTATTGCAAATTACAGAACATAATGGATCTTGAAAGAGCACCAGATGGGTTTTAGGGCAATCAGGTAGTTTCATAGTCATTATTACTGATACTAATGATGCTTTTTTGTAATCCCAGATATATTTATTTAATTAAATTTAAATTCCCCAGCCAGCTACCACGGTGGGATTTGAACTCCTGCCTCCAGATTATTATTCCAGTCCTCTGGCTCACTAGCCCTGTAAAGTAACTACCACTGGCTTCTTACAGTGCAGACTTCAAATTCTGACCCTGACATTTTCCTGCTGTGTTTGAATGTGGATAAATCAGACATTCCCGATTGCTCAGTTTTCTTGTGTCACTGCTCCAGGCTGATTGGAGATGGTGAAGGTCAGCAGTGACCATGAACACTGGACTAACTCACTGATGAATGCTCACATTGAGGAAGTCTCTGCAAACACAGCCAGACACTTCCCAGTCAGTTAATGTTACACCTCCCACCTGGCAATGGAAACCTCTCTAAACAAACCCTGTAACATTTCACTTAAAGTGACATTGCCAGCTTTAGATTTAAACTGGCGCAATGAGGGAGATTACTTTTGGTGAGAGAAGAAGATGAGGACAATTATCTTCTCTCTGGTCTTTGCGATTCTCACTGCTTCCACGTTTATATCCACAGACCTGTCTGCAGCTGGGTACTGAGGAGCAGGGAGTGTCTCCAACCCATGCACTTTCTATTCCTCCCTCCCCTTCTCCGCTGGGAGAGCAAATTGCCCAATAAAATGCCTGACATTTCTAAGATTGTTAAACTCCCTTCAAACGGTACTATCAAACACTCCCAGAGCACATACATCATGTGTAGTACTTAGTGAGTAGCAGTCTCATCTCTGAGTTGCTAGGTTGTGTGTTCAAGTCCCCCACCAGAGATTTCAAAATACAATCCAGTCTGATACATCAGTGCAGTACTGGGCGAGTGCTGCATGGTTGGAGGTGCTTCTTTCAGATGAGATGTTAAACCAAGGCCCTGTCTGCCCCCTCAGGTGGGCAGAAAATTAACCAGGGTTAAGGGGTGACACAAAAGATGATGGTGCTGAGTTTTAAACATGGCACTGAAATGGGTGCAATGCATCTGAAGTGGGTCTGATGTGAAAGGAGGTTTGGAGATTGACATTTCCTTCTTCTTCCCAGCTTTGCCTGTACTTCGCCTGTTACCATTAGACAAACAGATCTATTCAACAAGGGTCTGTGCAGAGTGCAGCAATCGTATTAATACGACACACTGTTAGCTTGGCTTGGCCCACATCAGGTTACTCCTGAAGTTGCCAATCCTCCTGGCTTGTCCTGAAGTCGCCAATAAAGATGAATCTTCTGGACACTGTCACGAACAACAGCCAGAAGAAAAAAAATCATAGGGGAATTAAATGTCTGATTTTTGCAATGTTCTTTGAACACTTTCATTTATCATTACAAAAGAGTTGGAGGTTGGGGAAAAAGACCATTTGACTGAGGAGGTTAGCAGTGGGAGGTCATGTACAAGAGAAAACTAGCAAAAAGTATAAAAACAAGACTGTAAAAGTATTTCTGAAAAAAGAGATATGTGAAAGCTTTTCACTTTGCAGTCATCGGGACACTACGGAAGAATACCAATATAAGAAGAAAACAACAATTCATACTGTATGAGAAGAGAATACTGAATGGTTGGCAAGTGGACTCTGATTGGTGGAGAAGTTGCCATGGAAAATGTACCAGTTAAGGGTGACTGACAGATAACTACAGTCAATCAAGTAATCAAGAGACAAAAGTGAGGGAGGGAGTTAGACCAATCACCATCACTAGAGAAAAAATAAAATGAAGACAAATGGGGCTTTGTTAAGGTTGAAAAGTCCCCTGCACCAGATGGCCTGCATCCTTAAAGGAAGTGGCTGCAGAGGGTAGATGCATTGGTTGTAATCTTCCAAAATCCCCTAGACTTTGGGCAGCTCCCAGCAGATTGGAAAAACACAAATGTAAACACCTCTCTTCAAAAAAGGAGAGAGACAAAAAGCAGGGAACTATAGGCCAGTTAACTTAACATCTGTCATTGGGAAAATGCTAGAATCTATTATTAAGGAGGTAATAGCAGGACATTTAGAAAATCATAATACAATCAGGCAGAGTCAGCATGGGTTTTGTGAAAGGGAATTTATGTTTGACAAATGTATTAAGTTCTTTGAGAATGTAACTAACAGGGTGGATAAAGGGGCACTGTTAAATGTCGCACATTATGGTTTCCAAAAGGCATTCAATAAGGTGTCATATAAAATGTTACTACACCAGATAGAGCATATGGTTTTGGGAATGATATATTCCCATGGATAGAGAACTGACTAACCAATAGGAGACAGCGAGTCTGAAGAGGGAGGCATGAGGGGGGGCCCTGAAGTGGGTGTAGCGGGGTTTCACACACTTGGGGGGTGGCCGCTGGTGGCAGCGATTGTTGGGGGGGGGGGGCCTATGCCAGCAAATTTGGGGGGGAGAGGGAGTGTCTCTGCTGGCAAGTAATGATGAGGGGAGTCTGTAGGGTTGTCTGAAGATCGGGGCGCCCTTTAAAAAGGAACCTGTGATCTCCAAGGGTCCAGCCTTGCCAGCACCTTAAGGTCCCGCATATCTCTTTGCTGGCAGGAATCTCCGAAAGCTCCAAAAAAATGACTAAGTGTGGGTGGATTGCGATCTGGATCATGCCAACCCACCCAGCAGGAATCTCAGCAGTTTTCCCGCCAGGGCCAAAACTTAGAAATCTTTTGGGAGAATTGCACCCTGGATCTTTGCTGTTGAGATCTCAGGGATATCTCGCACTAGGAGTCCTGCATTAAACTGGGCATTTTGGATGGTGCACAGAAGATGAAAGGGAAATGGTACCTGAAGTAGGGGTAGATACATCAACAACTTGTACTTATACAGTGCCTTTTACATAGTAAACATTCCGAGACCCTTCACAGGAGTGTTACCAAAGAAATTGATGTTGAGTCGCATATGGAGACCTTAGGGACAGGTGATCAAAGGCTCGGTCAAAGGGGTAGGTTTTAAGGCATGTGTTAAATGAGGCAAAGTGAGGTGGAGTGATTTGAGGGGGGAGGGTGAAGGATTCCAGAACTTAGGGCCCAGGCAACTGCACTTAAAGAAACAAAGGGTCAAATGTCACGACTGAAAGTGGGATTCAAAGTGGCAATAAGAGACCATTATCTTCTCAGCCTCTCCAGTACTCCACTGGCAGTTTCATCTTCATTGTCTGCTCATTGCTTCGCTAAACAGGAACCCACCCACTAACTCCTGTAAAAACTTTAAAGCACACACAACTTAAAAGAGGCTAGCTCGGTTTTTCAAACACTTCTCTCTCTGAAAGCTTCTCCCATTCTCTCCAGGCCGGGTGATATGGCCCTGCTCCTGAAATGAATGCTCTGGTTGATGCAAGGATTGGTTGGCAACTGTCGAGAAGTCTCAACCAATGGGTCAATCTGACTCACTGACTCTACACGGGACTTCAAGAGAAAATACACCCACCGCAAGATAAACGTAACGATAGAGAGAAAAAAGAGGGGAAAAAGGGAAAAATAGTGAAATTTACCTATTTATCTACCTTTGTTCCATATCCCTATATACCCTTACCCAACACAAACCTATCAATCTCCAATTGACCCTCAGCAGTCGCAACCCTTGAGGGAGAGAGTTCCAGATTTATACTGCTCTTTGTATGAAGGAATGCTTCCTGCTTTCACTCCTGAATGGCCTGAATCTAATTAAAAGCTTCTACCCACTTCTTCTGAACTCCCCCCATCAAGAGGAAATAGTTGCTTTCTATCTACCTGATCAAACCCTTTCATCGTTTTAAACACCAGGGATTTGGAATATTGGAACTTGAGCCAGGGTGACCCTCGCTGTGGAAAACCTTATTACTGTAATTTATTCGGCAAAGTAAGAATAATTAACTCAGGGAAAGTCAACTTCAATGGGGTAAGAATGGATCTGAGCTGAATAAGTTGGAATCAAGGTTTGGCAAGAAAAATTATAGCTGAACAGTGGGATAGCTTCAAAGGAGACACAGATTATGCACAGTCAAGATATTTTCCCTCAAAAGGGAGCTCCCTGGGTAACAAAAGTGATAGAAGTTAAGATAAAGAAGAAAAAGTGTGCTTATGACAGATGTCAGGTAGAAAACACAATTGAGAACCAAGCTGGATATAAAAGATTCAGAGGGGAGGTGAAAAGCCAAAGAAGATAAGCAAAGAGGGAGTCTGAAAAGAGACTGACAGGCAATATGAAAGGGAAAATCTCCTGTTGACATATAAATAATAAAAAGATGGTAAAACTATCAGTAGGGTCGAATAGGGACCAACAAGGGCAATATGCATTGAGTTCTGGCATGCACTTCAGGAAGGATGTGAGGGCATTGGAGGAGTGTACAAAAGATTCACTCATATGGTTCTAGGAATGAGAAAATTCAGTAATGAAGATAAAATTGAAGATGCGGCAATTGTTTCCCTTAGAAGAGAGTTGATAGAGGGATTCAAAATCACAAGGGGTTTGGAGAGAATAGATAGGGAGAAACTGTTCCTGTGACAGGATTGAGAATGAGAGGACACAGATTTTAAATAATTGGCAAAGGAACAAAAGCGCTGTGAGAAAAAAGTTTTTTATGCAGCAAATGGTTAGGGTTTGGATTGTACTTGCCTGAGAGCGTGGTGGAGACAGATTCAACCGAAGCATTGAAAAGAGAATTAGACTGAAAAGGGAGAATGTGCAGGGTTACGGGGAAAAGGTTGGCTCTATTCTCTCTCTACAGATGCTGTCAGACCTGCTGAGATTTTCCAGCATTTTCAGTTTATGTCACTGTAGACATGATGGGCTGAATGGCCTTGTTCTACTGTAATGATTCTGTGAGTTTCTGCTCAGTGTCTCCCAATAATACAAGCTGCATCATCAGCTTAAACAAACAGTAAAGGACTGAGCAGCTGCTCCGAGCACCGAGGTTCCAGGTTTGACCCCTGGAATGGTAAGAGAAAGATAAAATGTGTTGAATTTCTGCTCCGGGTCATTATGGAAAGTGTAGTCTGCTGCAAAATGCGCATATCAATATTGAGTGAGACCTAGCTGTGACCAAATAGCCCCTAATATTGAATAGTTGATGCCTGCTGCTGAGGCTTGTACATCCAGAATGACTATAAATGAAGGGAGGGAGGGAGGACGGTTGGCTCTCGTGGGAACCTGATCCCACACAAGAGAGCACCAGTAAGGGTAGAATGAAGAGATATTTATTTATTTAAAGGTTTCACTTGCCTTTGTATGTTGCCTGCCTCCAATCCAGTGATCTCAGATGTGGTCCAGTCATGTGTGTCACTCCCAGTACATATGGGTCAATAGGTGCCACAATTGATGAAAGAAGACTGGTGGCAGCTTCCAGAAACTGGAGCAATCCTGAAAGAAATGTGGGCCCTCACCGAATAGAGACACTGCACAGCCACAGTCCGTGGGTGCGTAAAGCAGCTCTGCCAAGGAGCTGTGGGTTGCCCTTCGAGTCAGGACGTCTCGAGAACTGGCTCTAGTCTGATGCACAACTTACAGCCGCACCCTCCCAGTGACACGCCCCAGCAACTTTCAAAGTCCCTTTCAAGAAATTGGATTCTATACAACTGTAGGGTAACAGAGCCACAAGTGGAGAGGGAGTGTCGGAACAAACACATTTATACAAAGGGAACATTCCCTAAAGATCTGAGTAGATCACATTATAAAAACTTGGACAGGAAAGTGATTGATTTTTCTTTTGACCTGGGGGAAAATCTCACTCCATCAGCTCCACAGCAATGAAGATCTATGTGGAATCTGAGATAAGGAGGCTTTAGAGACTGGATGGGGTGGGGTGGTGGTTGCTGCTGAGGGAAGAGGGCTGAGCCCAGGTTTTGCTTCTGGGATTTCACAGCTGGCAGCCTGAACTCTAGGAACACGATCCTTGGAGTTTCGCACAGGGTATGAAGCTTTTGAAGATTGAATTCCAATCTGCCTGTGAAGTTTGTGGCAGTGAATTAACAGCTAAGGGTATGAAGTGCTTAAATCTGGCAGCTTTGGACGGGGTAAGCACTGTGAAACTCAGCAGTAACACACATACACATGGAGAAACAGCTAGGCCTTTCTACCCAACCTGTCCATGTTGAAATTTATGCTCCATATGAGCAATTTTCTTATCCCACATGTTAAGTGCCTCTCCAATAAAGCACTGCAAACGTGCCTCTGTGCTAACCTCCTTGTGCAGGGCAGCTGTACTTACTGAATTGGGTGCAGAAGTGTGTTAGAGAGAGTATATTTAAGGATTGGAGAGCGACCAGGAGAGTAGTCCAGTTGACTCCTTATAATGTAGGGTATAATGAACTGTAAGGAATGTTCAGACACTCATTGGGAAATGGACTACTGATTTTAATGGCCTGTACACATACAAGCCAGGAGTAGAGACAGCACAGTCAGTCTCCTGCACCTTCAGCTGCTTCACATTCCTCATGGGTTCCACTTGGTAGCAGGGAGGTTACTGGATACGACTCATACACTCCAGCTTTCCTGACCTTTCACCCTACTGGGATGCCCATTACTGAACCGTGATCGAATTCTTTAAGAAAAATCTTTCACCACAAAGCCCAGGCTACTGTATTGGGGCCTTCTGTGCTAGGCCTCAGAATTGGTTACCATGGTGATCCACTGAAAGGTTGGCTGTTCAAAAGCCCAACAGCAAGATTACAACTAACAGGATAAAGGTTTTATCCAGATACACCGACATGCCAACTGATACTGAATCCACTCAAACAGATTGTGTTTGTCGGTTTATCCATTATTGATTTCACATTAACATGAGTCTCTTCATGCAGCCTCTCAGGAGCCATCACGGGTAGCGTGGAGGGGGTGGGGAAACAATGGGGTGGGGAGGGCGAGGCAGTGGATTTGGGTGGAGGAAGACAAAGGGAGAAGTGAGGGGTGTGACAAGGGAGAAAGACAAGGGAATAGGGAAATAAGGAAGGCAGGAGGTAGCGTCTTGGGTAGGAGGAGAGAAGGGGAGGAGGTGGACAAGGCGAGATTAGGGAGGGAAAAACAAGGAAGTGGGAGTTGGAGAAATGGAGAGATGGGGAGGGGAGCTGATAGAGGGAAAAGGCAGAGGATTGAAGTGGGAGGTGGTGAGGAGCAATGAGGGAAAGAGAGACAGAGAGGGTAGAGTCAGGGATGATGGCGAGGTGAGAGAGGAAGAGAGGGGGTGAGCCAGCTATGGGGGGAAGCTGGTGAGTGAAGGAAGTGAGTGTGGTAGATGTGGGACAAGGGAAACAAGGGAGGGGACAGCAAAGGGGGTGGCAGAATAGGAGGGATGTCTGTGAAGGCATAGGGGCAGCAAGGGAGCAGGATGAGGGAGGCGAGGCTGGGGAGGTGAAGTGCAAGAGGAAAGACATCTTCAGTTCTCAAAGATAAATTTCCTCTAGGAATGTGGTGGCGCGGTGGCACAGTGGGTAGCACTGCTACCTCACAGTGCCAGGGATCCGGGTTCAATTCCGGCCTTGGGTGACTGTGTGAAGTTTGCACATTCTCCCCATGTCTGTGTGGGTTTCCTCCGGGTGCTCCGGTTTCTGGTAAATGTGTGGGGTTACGGGGATAGGAGGGCAGAGGAGAAGGTCTGGATAAGATGCTCTGTCAGTGAGTCGGTACAGACTAAATGGGCTGAATGGCCTCCTTCTGCACTGTCGGGGTTCTATGATTCTATGTATAAGCCCAGATTCATTATTTAAATAATCGATGGAGAGCCGCACCAGCTAACACAAGGCAAGTATTGCAATGTCCGGGATAGTTTATTTTTGTTGGGGAGATGATGGTATTAAGTTGAATTAACCTTTTCATGCTCATATAAATGTGAATATCTTTGTTGAACACCCACCCCCTCCCCATCTCCATTCATCATGGTAATTCACCACAAATCTCCTCTCCTACAGAGATGTAGCTTCCCAGCCATTCTCAGCACCTAAGGAGCATTATTTATATGTGATCCTTAAGGCTGAGTGTTAAGCGATTATTCAACTGCAGGTGGCTTCACATCCAAACTCCAAACCCACCTTGGCACATGCAGGCTGGGGTCATTAGTTGGTGATCGAGATCAGGTTGATTCTTCTTCTCTCCATCTTAAGAGAGTTGGTGCCAACCACAGGAATCTGACAGTTTCAACATGGACCAGGAATAGAGCCTGAAATCCTCCTCATCTGTACAGTTCAGCCCTTCATTGGATTAACAATTTGAGTCATTGGAATTTGAAGCAGGGTGAGGTCAGACTATAGTTAATTTGGTTAAATCTCCCTTAGGCTAAGTTTTCTGATCAAAGAGTCTCTATAGTGCAGAAGGAGGCCATATGGCCCATTGAGTCTGCACCAACTCTCCGAAAGAGCTACTTAGCCAGGCCCACCCCCCGCTCTATCCCTGTAACCTCACACATTTATCTTGCTAATCCCCTTAACATACACATCTTGGGACACTAAGGGGCAATTTAGCATGGCCAATCCACCTAACCTGCACATCTTTGTACTGTGGGGGGAAACCAGGGCACCCAGAGGAAACCTACACAGACACAGGGAGAATGTACAGATTCCACACAATCAGCCAAGGCCGGAATCGAACCCAGGTCTCTGGCACTGTGAGGCAGCAGTGCTAACCACTGTGCCACTGTACCGCCCACTAGATACAAACAGGATCCATAAACCAGCATGGACTTGATGGGCTGAATGGCCTTCATGCACCATAGTGACTGTGATCATCTCCAATTTATTTCTTGTAAAGGTGCAAGAAGAGCAGAAATATCTTTCCCCTTGGTCAATACACCCCCTAGAGTATAATACTGAGGCAGAGACGCTCCTGAACAACGACATGTTCATTCTTTAATCTGTGCTAAACTGCTCACTGTCTCAGGTTTAACCAGAGCTCACCTTCTAACCCCTGTAACTGCTCCATCATCAAGACTTCCTATGTTTATCTATGTACTGTCGCCTGTCTCACTCCTGCCTCAGTCCATCTGTTACACAAAATCTCACATGCCTCAACTATCCCAAAGCATTCCTTCTCGCTTCCCACCCGTGTAAATTTGATTATCCAAAACTCTCCTGTCTGTGTCGTAAGTCACACCAAGCCCTGTTCACCCACCACTCCTGTGATCAATGACCTATTTTGACCCATACCTCAATTTCAAAATTCTCACCCTTGTTTTCAGATTCTGCTGTGACATCATCCCTTCCCTGTCTTGGTAACCTGCTCCAACCCACAACCCTGCATTCCTCCAATTCTGGCCTCTTATGCCAACTGGCCATTAAATACCTGCCGGGCAGCTGTGTTTCCCCTGTGAGGCCTCTTCCCTGACATTTCAGCTGAGGCAGGGGGGGACGGGGGTAAGGGGGCAGGGTGGGACAGCAGCTGGAGATTCGTGGTGTCCTGTATAATTCAACCCATGCTCACAGTCTGGGCTCGGCTGCAAATTCTTTTGATATCCCAGGAACACAGGGAAAAGAGGAGGCCATTCAGTTCCTTCCATTTATATATCACATCATTGCTGATCTATACCTTAACTCTCCATCGGCCTTTGCTCTATATCCTGTGATACCTAATCTCAGCCTTCAGAGTTCCAATGAACCCCGAGGATCTAGACAGTGCCTTTGGGGGAGTGAGAGAGTTCCAGGACTCTACTACCTCACTCCCACCATTGCTTGTCCAACATGTCCATCCTCATGGAACCCTGCCTTGCCCCACCCACTGCAAAATGAACAGACTCCTTTACAGAGCTGGGTGATTCTTAATTGTCAGTAAAGAGCTTCTCCCCCATCTCCAATACTTTTATAAGTAATAAACAAAAATGTTCAAATCAAACTGAAAGGAACTTTTTAAGATGCCCCAATTATTTTTCTTTAGGGAGTCTAGGGCTTGAGCACAGAAGTTTGTACTGACACTCGCTGCACTGTGGGAGGCGCTGTCTCTTGGATCTGTTATGGCGCGGACGTTGACCTCCCTTTTGCGAAGTAACGCCAAATCCCCCAGTGAGGAATACCTCGCCTCGTAATCTGTTAAAAGTGTGTAGGAAGGTGTGAACTGTCCTTCAGTAATGTTTAGTGGTTAACTAACAGAAATACCTGACATTCACTTTAAAATGAACACTTAACAATTTATTTATTTAACTAACAGGGAACTTTAACTAAACAATTAACATACTGAATAAAGTAAGATTCTAATGGAATGCTGTTCAAATAAATACAAAGCCTATTTGTAAAAGCGGTGGCCCAGTGGTATTATCGCTAGACTATTAATCCAGAAACTCAGCTAATGCTCAGGGGACCCGGGTTCGAATCCCGCCACGGCAGATGGTGGTATTTGAATTCAATTTTAAAAATCTGGAATTAAGAATCTATAGATGACCGCGAAGCCGTTGTCGATTGTCAGAAAAACCCATCTGGTTCACTAATGTCCTTTAGGGAAGGAAATCTGCCAAACTTACCTGGTCTGACCTACATGTGACACAGTAAGAAGTTTAACAACACCAGGTTAAAGTCCAACAGGTTTATTTGGTAGCAAAAGCCACACAAGCTTTTGGAGCTCCAAGCCCCTTCTTCAGGTGAGTGGGAATTCTCCGAAAGCTTGTGTGGCTTTTGCTACCAAATAAACCTGTTGGACTTTAACCTGGTGTTGTTAAACTTCTTACTGTGTTTACCCCAGTCCAACGCCGGCATCTCCACATCATGACTACATGTGACTCCAGAGCCACAGCAATGTGGTTGACTCTCAACTGCCCTTGGGCAACCAAGGATAGGCAATAAATGATGGCCAGCCAGTGACGTCCATGTCCCAAAACACTAGTGTTTAAAGGGACCATGCAATGTTTTTCCCGCTCGCATTTTTACAGACTTTACATCTTTACCAACATCAAATTCCAACTTCACAAACTCAACTTCACAACAGATCCAACATTAAAGCAAGGCCCCATCTGCCTGCTCAGGTGGATATAAAAGGTACCATGGTACCATTTTGAAGAAGGGAAGGGAGTTAACCTGATGTCTTTCCAAAATTTATGTTCCAAACATCAATATCATTATCACATTGCTGCTTGTGGGATCTTTCTGTGTGCAAATTTGCTGCTATGTTTCCTACATTACAACAGTGACTACACTTTAAACAATACTTCACTGATTGTACAAGAGCTTTGCAATGTCCAGTGCTCGTGAAACATGCTATATAAATGTGAGTCTTCTTGCTTTTTCGGTAGTATCGGAAGAGCCCAGGATAATGCTGGGGGGTTGGCAACCCCAGCAAACAGTGGCAGAGGGGGTGGAGTGGGAGTGGAATTAAAAATTATAAATAAATGCCTTTTACAAGTATGAGGAGAGACAAAGGAGCTCTGGGATCGCAGGCAGCCTGTCTGCTGAGAGGGGAGGCTGGACAGTGATCCATGAATGGTGGATTCTTTCAGTTTCTAAACTGGGAACTGGCAAACAGGAAGTTCTGTTTCCACACAGTCAGGGCCCAGCCTCACTCAGCTATAGCCAGCAGCCCCCCCACCCCACCCCCCTCGCCAGCCACCTCTCTCTTCCCCGGAGAAATATTGTGCAAGAGAAGCACAGAAATTTTCCACAAGATGGGAAGGGGGTCAGGGATGAAAGAAAACAATTAATTAAAAAACTGTAAAAATAAGCGACAAAGTGGCTGGAAATTAAGCTCACATCCCCAAGAGACATGTCGAAACTAAGAAGCAGGAGAGAAAATGTAATGGCTACAGATCTCTCCTGCTTACCTTGTAAATGGCAGTGATCCAACCAGTCCCAGACACTCAGGAATTCAGCTGCCGGTGCCTTGCAGCAATGAACGGCTGAATCACTAACTACCTGGCCTCTTGCTTGAACTGGGGCACAGGGTCCTGCAGTTCCCACTACAGCTGGATGGTGTAAACCTTTCAGGAGAGCTCCTCAAACTGTGCTTCAAGTGTGAGCAGAAATCTATCTGAATCAGTTTTGATATCTCATCTCATGGAGCAAATCAAGCTCACTCAGAAATGCTCCAGTTCTGAGATATCACACTCTTAAAAAATAAACACGACTCCAGGTGTGTAAACAGATTCGGGATCTGTCTTGCCCTTTTTGAACTGGTCTTGCTCCGACCTGCAACAAGACGGCTTTGGAGTGGGAGGCCAAAGATTCTTTCTACTCCCAACACACAGATGCCACACAACCTTGCCCTATCCCATCTCAATCCCCTGTTCCAATCCTACACTTCTACTGTTTGCTCAATACTGACTACTTCACTCTAAAATGATAAAGGACATACACACACACCCATATGTAAATAGGCACGTAGACAGGTGTTGTGAGACTTCTTACCATGTAGACATACACAGAAGGACACACACAGAGGCACACACACTTAAAGGAACAAACAAACAAGATGTTCTTTGATACACACAGATGTAAAGCGACAAACATCGACAAACATACAATTATGCACAAAAAGGTACACATGTATAGGGACAGGCGCCAACAAACATAATGGTACAGAGACACATGCATAGGGATACAGCACATGTACAGGGGCAGACACACACATACACTCAGGTACACATGTATGATGGCGCTAAGCAAAGTTTACATTCTTTTGTAAATAAGGTGCATGCTTTGTCTTCTCTCAATGGTTAATAATCATTAAATGAAAAATATTTGCACAATCTGGACTGTCTGCCAGAATAGTTTCAAAAAGTTAACGCTGAGTCTGCGAAAGGGCCAGATTTTCATGGTCTTGTTTGGAACTAAACGGGGTCAGGTGGGAAAATAAAACAGTGTCCATGGTACAGATCCAAAAGTCTTGCCCCCTCCCCCCCCAACCCCCCACATTTCCAGCGCTGGTCATTCTCCATGGCACTGTAAAGGGAGTGGGTTGGGAACCCAACAAACTGCAGTGTAGGAATTACCGGTACCATTCTAAAACTGGGCATTTTATAACTTCTGCAATTTTCAGCAAAACTACAATATTCCTGTTCTGCATGGTTCCTTCCCACACTGGGATGACAGTAATATATCATCTCCTGGCTTGCACCTATCCTGCCTTCTGTCCAGACTTAGATTTAACAAAGAGATGAACTAAAATCTGGAACACTGTCGCCCCACAGGGCTGTTGAAGCTTGGCGGGAAAAGGGTGTCAGTTGAAAATTTCAAACCTCAGATCGATGGAATTTTGTTAGGTAAGGTTATTAAGGGAATTCAAAACTAAGGAGTATAGATGGAGCTGCAATACATATCAATGATGATGTAACAAAGGGGAACAAGCCTGAGGGGGTTGAATGGCCTCCTTCTGTTCCTATGAAACAGCCTTGAGTGACTGAATAGTATCCCCCCCCACCCAATCCTAGGAAATAGGCTCAAGGGGTTGAATGGCCTTTTCCAGTTCATATGTAATAGTCTTGAGGAGCTGAATGGCCTCCTCCTGTTCCAATGTAACAGGTTTGAGGGGCCGAATAGCCTCCTCCTGTTCCTATCTAATAGGTCCGAAGAGTTGACTGGCCTCCACCTATTCCAATATAAAGCTTTGAGGGGCTGAATAACTATATAAACAGTTATGAGGCAAGATGATAAAAAACGTAATAGTACAGAGACAACGTGGCAAAATCTGGAGCACACATGAATTGGAGGGCTGGTAATCTTAGTTTGCAATACATAAACACATCGACTTTCTACCCATATTGCTGACAATTCTAAACTCTACCAAATGTGAATGGATTGTTAAATAGCCAACATACTCTGCATTTTATCACTGCCCAGTAACATTGCTTCTGTGCAATGGATTCCTTTATTTGCAGAGTCTTTAGTTCAGATGTGGCGCTTGCTCCAGTCTGAGTGCGTACAATAATTTACCAGCACATGTGAGTGTGCTGCTGGGTTTGTCTAGCCTTGTGGAAAAGGCACTGAATAAACACTGAGGTTTGCACTGCTATGTGTTCAGGCTATGTGTTCAGCTGGGCAGCGTGGCTCCTCCCAACAGAGGCTCCCTTTCATCTCCTCCAAGACAGCGACTTATTGGCCCATTCCAGGACACAGCTCCTTCCACATCCAAAAGGATTTAATTAACAGGAGCGGAAATGGGCCTCAGTTCAACGCTGGGCTACCCATATAATAAATCTCACACACACGGAAAGAAAGTCTTGGTCACAGCTGGTTTGAAGTGGGTACCTGTTCAAGGCCTTGGCTGCTAGTCTGTGTTCAACAATGATGACTAGTTCACTTTGACAAGACGGCCTCTACTTCCCATAAGATTCACCTCCAAAAAATAAATAAAAACTTATATTTCTGTGGCACTTTCACAATCTCAGGATGACGCAGAGCGCTTTAAGGCCAATTAAGAATGCACTTTTTGAAGTGCATTCACTGTTGTAATGTAGGAAAGACAGCAGCCAATTTGCACACAGCAAGCTCCCACAAACAGTAATATGATAATGACCAGATGATCAGCTTTTACATGTTCACTGAGTGATAAATTTTGACCAGGACATTTGGGAAAGATTGCCTGCTCTTCTTTGAAATAAAAGACACAGGGCGGAATTTTACTGGCACGTCCGCTCGAAGTTTGTACGATCCCGAGGCCAATGGAGAATGCCGTTCTCCGAGCCTTGCCCACTCCCGGAATCAGGCGGGCGTGCCAGTAAAATTCCAGCCACATTGGATGTGGGGAAACCTGAAAGTCCCTGCGCGGGCTGGGACAGGTTGCCCCCATTAAGGCACAGCCTCACAAAAAGAATTAAAGGGACTGCAAACTTAAATGAATAGCCTGTGCGTTCCAAAAAGGGTACGTTGGTCATTATTGTGCTTTTTAAAATCTTGCTCTTGGAAGGTCAATTCATCAATGTACTGCCATGTGTGAACAGCATCAAACACAGCTGGAAATTAAAACACCAACCCAACTGCCCTCACAGATGGTTGTGAGAAGTCCATGGCTCTTGTCCTAGGGGTTCTCAAACTAGGTTCCATGGAGCCCCAGACTCGCAGGGGTTTCGAGGCAGGCCAGGCTGATCTATAATATTTGAAAAACTTTATGAAGCTGCTTGCCCAATCAGGGGCCTCAGACAAGGAGTGAGAAGGTGAGTGGGCCTCAGAGAGGGTGCCAAGGGGGAAAACGGTGTGAGGGTCAGGGTGTAGGATGAATGGGAATCACTGGTATGTGAGAAAAAGGGCTGAGGGTTTGCGTGTGTGTGAGAGAGAGGTGAGTGCGCTTATTTATTTGTGTGTGAGAGGGCAAACAGTGAGTGTGAGTGTATATGAGAGTAGTAAGTGTAGTGTGTGAGAGATAGAGGGAGAAAGGTAACTGTGTGCGTGTCTGAGTGAGAGATGAGTGTTTGTGTGCATGTCTGAGTGAGAGATGAGTGTTGTGTGTGAGAGAGAGAGATGAGACCCTGTATGTGAGACGAATGTGTGTGTGATAGAAAGGGAGAGAGAGGTGATTTTTGTGTGTGTGAGAAAGAGTTGTGTGAGACAGAGGTGAGAGTGAGTATATGTAACTGTGAGTCTGTGCACGTGAATTTGTGTGTGTGAAAGGGAAGTGAGAGAGTGTGTGTGTGTATGAGTCCAACATGAGAATCCAGCATTTCAGCTGCACTCTTCTCATTTGAACCAAAGGAGCAGGGACACCCCTCCTGTTAAAAGTGACAAAAAGGTAAGACCTAAGTACAATTATAATAAACATATACATATAAGAAACAGAAAAAAGTTCTACAAAGTAGGTTTTTGTATGTTTGTGTGTATTGTGCGAAAACAATCTTTTTTGTGGTTTGGCTCTCCAACACAATAAGAATGTTTCTCATTAGTTTCATCAATGCTCTTGGGAAGTCAAAAGGGTCCCATGGCTGGAAATGTTTGGGAAACCCTGCTCTATCCATTCATTTCATTTGCCTTTTGTGAGATCTTGCTGTGTACACATTGGCCACATAATAACAGTGAATGCCTTTCAAAAAACAATTCCTCTGATGTGAAGCTTTGTATAAGATGCTATATAAATTCTTTCCTCCTTTAACACTGGCGTTGCACAGCGCTTACTTAACAGCAATCGTACTTGGTGGCCTTAAAAGATGAACTCTTTAGCAGCACAGTACATTATACATTCCATATTAATAAATGATGCTCCCGTGTGTATAAGCACACAATCTGATGAGCAATGTCAGTGGGGGGATCTGCAAGTATCAAATTTTGAGACTTAGTTCAAAATATCAAAAGTGTAAAAAAGATAAATGCAATGTAAATGTTTGTTGTTCAATAGAAATCACTGACTGGCCCCAGGTGTTGCTGCAATGATATCACTTTAAACATAGGCATTAATTTTGTAAAAAATCCCTCACACACGAAGGAGGGAAAGTTGCTCACATGTGAACATTTATTCAGCAAACATCTGCCACCAGTCAGTGACCGAGGAAGTAAAGCAGCCACAACAATCAAATATACTTCCACTCTCTGCTTTTTGTCTCACCTTTTTACCAACAAACACACAGAAAGGTTAAAGTTCACATGCATACGCTGTGTGAATGAAGATTGAGATTCTGGTGTTCGTTGCTCATTCATTATTTACTGATCAGAAATGCAAATTTCCACATCTGGATTTCCAACCAGCCACAAATGGCTAATAATTAATGTACCGGACAACACTAGTATCAGAAATCTTCAACCATTTCCCATTCTGCAGACTTGACCCAGTCTGGTCAAGCAGCAATTCATCTCTAACTGACCTTAGCATTCCTACTTACAATAATCAGGTCTTGTTGTGTTAAAATGACAAGGCCACAGCTACATTTGACCATTGTGCAAAGACCAATGACATGGTGCAAAGCAGCTGTGTTTTCTTTTCATTCACAGGGTGTGAGTGTCGCTGGCTAGGCCAGCATTTACTCCCCACCCCTAATCACCCTTGAGGAGGTGAGCAGCTTTCTTGAACTGCTTGCGGTCAGTCTGGTGTAAGGCACATACAGAATAGGGAGGGAGTTACAGGTTTTTGATCCAGCAGCAGTGATATAGTTTCAAGTCAGGATGGTGAGTGGCTTGAAGGGAAAGTTGGAGGTGGGCATGTTCCCGTACATCTCTGCAGCCCATGTCCTGATAGGTAGTAGGGGTCTTGGGAAGTATTGTTGAAGGAGTCTTGGCAAATTGCTGCAGTGCATCTTGTAGATGGTACACACTGCTGCTGCTAGCATGCACTGGTAGTGGAGAGAGTGACTGTTTAAGGTGGTGGCTGCAGTACCAATCAAGCCGGCTGCTTTGCCCTGGATGACCTTGAGCTTGTTGAATGATGCTGAAGCTGCAGTCATCCAGGCAAGTGGAGTATATTCCATCACATTCCTGACCTGTTCCTTGTAGATGATCAACAGGTTCTGGGGAATTGGGAGGTGAGTTGCTGTCCATGGAATTCACAGCTTTTAATTAGCTTATGAAGTCACAGTATTTATGTGCCTGGTTCAGCTAAGTTTCTGATCAATGGTGATTCTAGGATGTTGAAAATGGGGATTCAGCAATGGTAATGTCATTGAAGATCATGGGGAGATGGTTAGATTATCTCTTGTTCGAGATGGTAATTGCCTGGGACTCCGAAGTCTGAATTTAATTCAGGCTTGCTGCATGTGAGCACAGACTGCTTGAATATCAGACACATTGTGAACGGTATTGGACCTTGTGCAATCACCTGCAAACACCCCAACTTCTGACTTTATGGCGAAAGTAAGGTCTTGATGAAGCAGTAGCTAAAGTTGGTTGGGCGAAGGACACTACCCTGAGGATCTCCTGCAGCAACGTCCTGAGACTGAGACGATTGGCCTCCAACAACCACAACCATATTCCTTTGTACTAGGTAGGACTCCAACCATTGGAGAGTTGACACCTGATTCCCATTGACTTCAGTTCAGGCTCCTTGATGCCAAAAGGAGTTCAATGCTGCCTTGATGTCAAGGGTGGTCACTCACCTCATCCTTAAAGTTAAAATTTAAAGTTTTAAAAGTTTATTTATTAGTGTCACAAGTCGGCTTACATTAACACTGCAATTAATTTAATGTGAAAATCCCCTAGTCACCACACACCGTTCGCCTGGGTCTCACCTCGGAATTTAGCTCTTTTGTCCATGTGTGGACCAAGTCTGTAGTAAGGTATGGAGCCGTGTGGCCCTGGTGGAACTCAAACTGTGCATTGGACAGCAGGTTGATGCTGTGTTAGTGCCGCTTGATAGCACTGACAATGACACCTTCCTTTGCTGAAGATCAAAAGTTGACTGATGGAACAGGAAATGGCCAGATTGAGCTTGTCCTGAAATCCCTGGAGAGAACATACCCGGATAATTTTCAACATTGCTGGGAGGACGCCTGTGTAGTAGCTGTAGTGGAACAGTTTGGCTTGTGTTGCCCTAGGTCTGGAGCACCAGTCTTCAGTATTACAGCAGGAATGTTGTCATGGCCTGAGGTGTTTGCTGCATCCAGTGAATACAGCAATTTCTTGATATCACAGAAAGTAAACCAAAATTGCTGAAGACTGGCATCTGTAACACTGAGGATCTCAGGAGAAGACCAAGATGGATCTTCCACTGAACACTTCTGGGTGAAGAAGATTGTAATACTTCAACCTTGTCTTTTTCATTAACGTGCTGGGCTCCCCTATCATTGAACATGGAGTTCTTTGTGGAGCTTCCACTGATTAGTGGTTTAATTGTCCACCATCATTCACAATTGAATGAGGCAGGATTGCTCTGATCTGATGAGATTCTTAGTTCTGCCAACAATATGCTGCCTCTGCACATCAACTTTCAACTATTCCCATTTGTAACCTCACCAGGATGGCACCTCATTTTTAGATATGCCTGGCACTGCTACCTAGGGATTTGGGTGCCCTAATACATGAATCACAAAAAGTTAGTATGCAGATACAGCAAGTAGAATGTTTATTGCAAGGGGTATGGAATATAAAAGTAAGGAGGTTTTACTGCAGCTGTACAGGGCCTTGGTGAGACTGAAGCACTGTGCACAGCTGGCATAGTGGCATGGTAGTAATGTCTCTGGACTAGCAATCCAGGGCCTAGGCTAATGATCTGGGGACTCAGGTTCAGATCCCACCATGGTATATAGTGGAATTTAAATTTAATAAATAAATCCTACAATTGAAAGCCAATGTCAGTAATGGTAACCATGAAACTATCATTGACTGTCATGAAAACCCATTTGGTTCAATAATTCCCATTTAAGGAAGGAAATCTGCCATCTGGCCTACATGTGACTCCAGATCCACAGAAATGTGGTTGACTCATCACTGCCCCTCTGAAATGGCCCAGCAAGTCACTCAGTTCAGGGGCAATTAGGGATTAGCAACAAATGCTGGCCTTGCCAGTGACATCCACATCCCATGAAAGAAAAAGTAAATAAATAACTTCAATCATTCCTGGTTTATCTTATGAAGATACCAATTGGAGTCTAGAAGAATGAGGGGTGATCTTATTGAAACATATAAGATCATGAGTGGATTTGATTGGCTGGATACTGTGGAGATGTTTCCTCATGTGGGGGAGACTTGGAACTAGAGGACATAGTTTAAGGTCTCCCTTTTACGACAGAGATGAGGAGAATTTTTTTCTCTCAATGGATTGTTATTCTGTGGATTTCTGTTACCCAGAAAGCAGTGGAGATTGGCCCAAATTATTCAAGGTTGATTAGATAGATTTTTGATAGACAAAGGAATCGAGAGTTAAGGGGGGCAGACAGGAAAGTGGAATTAAGGCTGCAATTAGATCAGCCATGATCTTGAATAGCAGAACAGGTTTGAAGGGCCGAAAGGCCTCCTCATGCTCCTAGGTCCTGTGCTCCTATGTTCCTGGCATACTCCCCTAAAATCCTCACTGAACCACTGAGCAAATCAAGAAACACCATTATCTGTTCACTTCACTATCACACATTATATACTTTATAGTCATGGGGAATGTGAAGGATGATGCTTTAGTTATACAGGACCTTGGTCAGACCCTCAAGTACACAGACTCTTTGATCAGTCTGGGAATGACTGCTTTCATTTCTGGATGCTTCAATTTAGGAATAATATATTGGCCCTGGAGAGGATAAAGGGCAGATTCACTAGAATGTGACCAAGATTTAAAGGTTTAGATGATGAGGACAGTTGTACAATCTTAGTTTGGATTCCCTTGAGTTTAGAAGTTTGAGGGGTGATCTACATCAAGTGTTTCAAATGTGAAAATGATTCAATAATACTGATACAGAAAAAACAATTTCCTTTTGCGAGACAGTCCAGAATAAGGAGGTAGGTGTGATTTTGACATTAGAGCTAGGTCACTCAGGGCTTAAATCAGAAAGCACTTTTACCATGCACGGGGTGGTGGAAATCTGGAATTCACTCCTGAAAAGGTTTTAGGTCAATTGAACTTTTCAAGACAAAGTTTGACAGATTTTGTTGGATAACAGTATCAAGGATATTGAGTAAAGGCAGATAAAGAAAGTTGAGGGATCATACGATAGCAGAGAAGGTTCAAGCAACCAAATGGCAACTTCCTGTGTAGCTTCTGCCATCTCCTCCAATCCACTGTGAGCAATAGCTTGGGAAATGTTCTGTATTCAATTTGGAGATTTTACTTTCTACAAGTGAGTAATCTGTGATCATCAGCCATAGTAAGAAGTTTAACAACACCAGGTTAAAGTCCAACAGGTTTATTTGGTAGCAAAAGCCACACAAGCTTTCGGAGCTGCAAGCCCCTTCTTCAGGTGAGTGGGAATTCTGTTCACAAACAGAGCATATAAAGACACAGACTCAATTTACATGAATAATGGTTGGAATGCGAATACTTACAACTAATCAAGTCTTTAAGAAACAAAACAATGTGAGTAGAGAGAGCATCAAGACAGGCTAAAAAGATGTGTATTGTCTCCAGACAAGACAGCCAGTGAAACTCTGTGGGGGTTACAGATAGTGTGACATGAACCCAATATCCCGGTTGAGGACGGCCTCAACCGGGATATTGGGTTCATGTCACACTATCTGTAACCCCCACAGAGTTTCGCTGGCTGTCTTGTCTGGAGACAATACACATCTTTTTAGCCTGTCTTGATGCTCTCTCCACTCACATTGTTTTGTTTCTTAAAGACTTGATTAGTTGTAAGTATTCGCATTCCAACCATTATTCATGTAAATTGAGTCTGTGTCTTTATATGCTCTGTTTGTGAACAGAATTCCCACTCACCTGAAGAAGGGGCTTGCAGCTCCGAAAGCTTGTGTGGCTTTTGCTACCAAATAAACCTGTTGGACTTTAACCTGGTGCTGTTAAACTTCTTACTGTGTTTACCCCAGTCCAACGCCGGCATCTCCACATCATGATCATCAGCCATGCCAGCCACTGCCACTAACACAGACCACCTTGATGTGTGTGTGTGTGTGTGTGAGGGGTGGGGGCGTGGGGGAGGGGGGAGGGGATAGCCTGATTCAATCATTTCATCTCTGCCCACATCCTTAAAAAATGTCTTTACATCCTTAAATAACTATTGCTCCCCAGCCTTTCTGACAGTGACATCTCATGCCATGGCTCCATAGGCACAAAGACCATCTGCACTTGACCATGGAACCATCTTCTGTAGGTCAGTCCAGACAATTGGTCCACTGACTATTTGGCTGTGGGAGGAATCACAAACATAACCCACTTAACATCTATATTCAAGAAGTAGTTAACAGACTGATAATTAGGAGCAGTAATTCTGACTAGTAGTCCACTCAGTAATTTTGCTTTTCAAAATAGTTGGAAGTTTTTTCTCTAATCCATGCTGCAGGATTGTTGCAATCTGTACACAGTTAACATTGCCTTCAGCTCCTGTGTGTAGACACAGGCCTGCTGGCTCCCACCCCAGGAATGCAGCAAACTATGGCTGCCTGGATAGAGCAGCTTTGTACATTTGCCAGTGCTCTTCATTGAAAAGATGTGCTTTAACCATTTTACTACTGCACTTCATTGTTGAACTGCTGGTTCACTGAACCTGACATAAGCACAGATGCCAACAACACAACCACATATGAAAAAACTCACCCCCCCCTCTCCCCTCGCCCAACATTAAACCCCAAAATTTGAACAAGTCTCCACTAATACAGAAAGTGAGCCACTCCATGAAGAGGAGTTCACCCGGTGTCCTGGCCAACATTCACCCCTCAGCCAGCATCCCCAAACCATCTAGTTGTTAAAAGGTTGTAGGATCTTGCTGGGCCCAGATTGGCTACTGTGTTGCCCACATTGTAACAGTGATTACATTTCAAAAGTACTTCATTGTCTGTAAAATACTTTGGAAATAGAAAGAAATATGTGCATTTCTATAGTGGGTCCACAACCTCAGGCCATTCTCAAGTACTTTAACTGCCTAATACCGTTCTAGTAAATCTCCTCTGCACCATCTCCATGACCTTGACACAACAGAAATGGTCACTCCTTATGTGGTCACTGACAGTGAGTCAATAATGATGCTAAGATGTTTCACCAAGACAGGCATCATGGTCAAGCTTGACCTATTCACACATGCGCACTTTGCCGTAGGGATAGCAGACCAAAGCAGAGTCCTGGGTTCAATGTTCCCTGCCCTGTCCCCTACAACCCCTACAATCCAAAGATGAACAGGTTAGGTGGATTGGCCATGCTAAAATGTCCCTTCGTGTCCCAAATTGTGTAGGTTAGGGGAATTAGGGGTTACGGGGATCAGGCAAGCGAGGGTGTGGGCTTGGGTAAGATTCTGAGTTGGTGCAGATTCGATGAATGGCTGAATGGCCTCCTGCACAGTAGGGGTTTTATGGTTCTAACCCCAAGTTGAGGCCATGTTCAGTGCCTCAGTATCTGCTCTGCAGAGATCAGCAGGTGCTGGGTATGGGGCTGGGAAATTTATGTTCGGTGCGATGCAGTAGCAGCCAATGGGAAGCTAATTTAACACAAGCCAAAGTACAGGCAGTTGTGAGAATCATATTCAATATGAAGTATGCTGGACTTGCCCTCACTCACATATCCCACCAACAACCTATTGCAGATCTTCATAGAATTACAAAGTATTTACAGCATAAAACTAGCCATTCAGCCCAACTGGTCCATGCCAGTGTTTATGCTCCACACAAGCCTCCTCCTAACCCTCTTCATCTCACCTGAGCAACATATCCTTCTATTCCTTTTCCCTGCATGTGTTTCTTCAACTGCTTCTTAAAAGTATCTGTATAATTCACCTCAACCACTCCATGTGGTGGCGAGTTTCACATTTTCATCACTCTCTGGGTGAAGAAATTTCTTCTGAATTCCTGACTGAATTTATTACTTATATTGATGAGCCCTAGTTTTAGACTCCCCCCCACAAGTGGAAATATCCCTCCTCCATCCAGCAAAACAAATCCCCACATAATTTGGAAGGCTTTTATCAGGTCACCCACTCGAGAGAGAAGAGCCCCAGCTTGTTCAGTCACACACAATAACTCCTCTCTCTGCTATGACACCCCTGTTGGGTGTTACCAGTTTTCACAGACTGTGTATCACAAGTTCTCCAGTTAACCGGCATGAAAATCATTTTTAAAATGTCCAAAAGCTAAAAGGACTTTTTGAGGACAACAAAAAAGTGCATCCAATGCCTGCCCAACTTTATTTTGGTTGTTAACTAATTTATTCCTGATGCACTGCTCAGTGTGATACTGAGTCAAACAGACCAGCAGATTCTCTATACTGCTAATCATAGCCTGGCTGTTACAACTACCTCAGTATGTCTAAACTACAGAACTCAGGAAAAGGGGAAACTCAGGCAGAAGGGGAAACTCAGGCAGAGAGCGAACTCCGGTAGAGAAAGAATACAGAGAGAGGGGGAACTCGGAGAGAGGGGGACCTCTGAGGAGGAGCTCAGGGAGAGAGGAACCTCAGGGAGAAGGGGAGCTTGGAGAGAGGGGGAGCTCGAAGAGAGGGGGAGCTCGGGGAAAGGGGGACCTTTGGGAGAGGGGGAACTCGGAGAGAGGGGGACCTCAGGGAGAGGAGGAGCTCAGGGAGAGAGGAACCTCAGGGAGAAGGGGAACTCGGGGAGAGGAGAATTTGGAGAGAGAAGAGGAATTTGGGAAGTGGGAATCTCAGGGAGAGGGGAAACCCAGGGAGTGGGGGAATTTAGGAAGGGGGTACTTGGGGGTGGGCAGTGGGTACTCAGGGATGGAGGACCTCAAGGAAAGATGGGAAAACAAAGGCAGGGAGGGAACTTAGGAGGTGGGGGGGGTGGGGGTGGAGAAATCCAATCAGCTGGGAATCCTGTTCTTGTTCCAACAATTCTTGCAGGGAAAATGCAAATGTGTAAATGTTGGATGTAGATGGAATTGGACGTAGAGTGAGAAGTAGTGTTTCAGCTGACAGATTATGGCTGAGCTGACAAATGAGCAAGGGGGAGGCACAGGACTGGAGAGCTAGCTGTAAACTATATGGGAGTGTGTTCATCATCCCTACTCTCCATACACACTACACTCAAACCCTACTTCATTACTATCCAGTTATCTGGTCAGATTATGGCACTGCACACGGCAGGGGGGGGGGGGTGGAGATTATGAAGTTCAATGGAGACTAAAATAACACACACGTGGGTTAGTGGATCAGAACAGGCAGCAAAATACAATATCATGCAACATCGTCAAACGCTTCACTGAAGTAAATGCATATACCCCACAGGACAAGCCATTGATAATCCCACAGAATTTGCAGCAGATTAATACTAGAGAACTGAACTTCAACACCATGAATCAAAGCCTAGGAAATTATCAACATATAAAAATATACTTAGCAAATTCTGGGAGTGGGTCACAGAGTAAGGAACACTGGGAGAGGATCACAGAATAATATTGGGAGTGAGTCACAGAGTAACACTGGGAGCAGACCACAGAGTAACACTGGGAGAGGATCACAGAGTAATACTGGGAATGGATTACAGTGCAACGCTGGAAGTGGACCATTGTGTGATACTAGGAGTAGATTATGGTGTGATATTGTGAGTAGATCACAGTGTCATGCTGGCATTACAGCGCAACGCAGGAAATGGATCACAGTGTGAAATGGAAGTAGGTTACAGTGAGATACTATGTGTAGATTGCAGCATGATGCTGGGAATTGATTACTGTGCAAAACTAGAAGCGGATCCCAGTGTGATACTCGGGGTATATCAGAGTGTAATGCTGGGAGTGAGTCACAGTGTATTGAGTGGATCATATGGAAAGTTGAGTGTGGTTTACTGTTTAACATGTAGGGAGTGGGTCGCAATGTGAATGCTGGAAGTAGGTCACTGAGTAGCGAGTGGATCACGGTGTGGGAAGTGGATCTTTGCGTTACACAGGAAGTGGGTCACAGTTTGACCTTGGGGTGTAATATTGTAACATTGGAAGTGGCTCGCAGTATAGGGAGTAGATTCTTGTACACCGAGTGGATCGCGGTGTAGAGGTGGATTGTAATGTTGGACCTGTATCAATATGTAGGATGTAAATAATAGCATAGGGAGTAGATCACTGAATACATTGGGAGGCAGGGAGTAGATCACTGTGTAGGGAGTGGATCCTTGCATGGTGGGCCACAATGTTGAGAGTGGATCGATGTTCAGGATGTGGCTGCAGTGTTTGGAGTGGATCAATGTGTCGAATGTGTCGCCTTGAAGGGAGTATATCACTGTGTTCGAGGTGGCTCGCAGTTTAGGGTGGATTACTGTGTCGGGATTGGGTCGCAATGTTTGGATGGATTACAAAGCTTGGAGTGGATCATTATGTAGGGAGTTAATCGCGACGTTGGGCGTGGATCTCTATAGGGTGTCGGGTGGGGCGCAATGCTGGGATGGATCTCTGTGTCGGGAGTGGATCGCTGTGGCGGTCGGATCTAAATATTGGGAGTGGATCACTGTGGTGCAGTAGACCGTCATGTTGGGAATGGATCGCTGTGTAGGTGCTGATTGCAGTGTGGGGTGAATCACTGTGTTGAGAGTGGATCATTGTGTCGGGAGTGGATAACCGTGTCGGAGTGGATCGCAGTGTGACGTGGATCACTGTATAGAAAGTAGATCATTGTGTCAGCAGTGAATCGTTATGTCGATGGATCATGATGCTGGGAGTTGATCGCAGTGTAGAATGGACCATTGTGTCGGATGGATCGCTGTGTCGGGAGTGGGTCACTGTATAGAGGGTGGATCACTGTGTCGGGAGTGGGTCACTGTATAGAGGGTGGATCACTGTGTCGGTTGTGGATCTGTGTCTGGGTGCATTGCTATATAGGGAGTTAATTACTGTATCGGGAGTGGATCATTATGTCTGGAGTGGATTACTGTGTGGGGTGGATAGCTGTGTAGAGAGTGGATCACTATCTGGAGTGGATTACTGTGTGGGGTGGATAGCTGTGTAGAGAGTGGATCACCATCTGGAGTGGATTACTGTGTGGAGTGGCTAGCTCTGTCGGGAGTGGATCACTGTGTCGGGGAAGGGTCGCTATGTTGGCAGTGGATCGGGAGTGGATCACTGTATATGGAATTGATCATTGTGTCCCGAGTGGGTCACTGAATATGGAGTGGATTACTGCATCGGGAGTGGATCACTGTGTCGGGTGGATTACTGTGCCAGGGAGGGGTCGCTATGTTGGCAGTGGATCACTGTATATGGAGTTGATTATTGCATCGGGAGTGGATCGGTGTGTCTAGTGGATTACTGTATCGGGAGTGGATCGCTGTGTCTAATGGATTACTGTATCGGGAGTGGATCGCTGTGTCTAGTGGAATACTGTATCGGGAGTGGATCGCTGTATATGGAATTGATCATTGTGTCCCGAGTGGGTCACTGCATATGGTGTGGATTACTGCATCCAGAGTGGATCGCTGTGTCGGGTGGATCATTGTGTCGAGCGGATCGCTGGCGATCGGTTGGGATCTTACCTGTGGCGGAGCTGCCTCTCGATGCCAGTCATTCAGATCCCGAGCCTCCCGATCGCTCCCAATCTGGAATCCTTTCCAGTCCAAAGCGGGTGGCGATCCCAGTTTTCCAGCTGGGATGGGGGGGGGGGGGGCGCTGATCTGTGGCGGGGGCCGGCGGGAGGGGGAGCGGGAGCGGGGCGGCTCCGGGGTTGAGCCCCGCTCGGAGCCGCTGTCAGTTTCTCCGGGTGAAATTGCACCGATTTCTCGTCGCGTTTCCCCTCAACTCCATCCGAGCCGGTGAGCGCATGCCCGGAGCAAACTCTGCACCTCCCCGTTAAAGCAGCACCACACCCTCCCTCACCATCAAACAGCTCCCAATCTAACATCAACACCATCATCAAAACACTCCTCTAAAACACCGCCGCCCGCTTTACACTCCCCTTCTTTTATTCCAACTTGAAAATGGTTCGCCTGATTTCACGTTGCACACTGGAAATTCCGAGCAACCATTGAAGGGGCTGGCGGCGGCGGCGATCTTTTTAAAGCTGCATTTTTTTTTCCCTTCAGAAAGCGCAGTGGCTCAGTCAGCATCTGAAACCAGCAGAGGCAGGTTAAGTTTTCAGGCGTGTTCTGTTGCTTGTACCTGGGTCAGTGTCCCACCTGTAACAGCAAGATATGTTTGCCCCTCACAGCTACTTGCTGTAAGTTTCAGGCACTGATATTTTATTCATTTAGTGCAAAATAATTTAGCGCATGGCCAAATAGCAATCAGATCGAATACATTAGAAATCAAGGCTATGGAGAAGCAATTCTCCGAACTGTGTTAATATTTTCATGCGGGGTTTGAGTGTGACTTGCAGAACGTACCGTCCCAGGGACATTAGGGGTGCTACAGAGTGTTTAGTACGATGCGCCAACTGCCTCAAGCTAGTCGGGGCTTAAGGAGTTGAATAGCGAGGACAGTTTACATTGTATCCCCTTGAGTGTGTAAAGTTGAGGGGTGATCTAATTGAGGTGTTTAAAATGATGAAGGGATTAAATTAGACATAGATAAACGATTTCCTCTAATGGGAAAAATTCAGAAAAGGGGGAAATAATCTTAAATTCAGAGCCAGGTTCTTCAAGGATGGGCTCAGGAATCACTATTTCACACAAAGAGTAATGGAAATCTGGAACTCTTTCCCCCCAAAAGGTTACAGTGCCCAGGGAGAGTTGAGAGTTTTTGAGAGATTGATGGATTTTTGTTGAGTAAAGAGCATCAAGGGCAGGTGAATGAAGTTAAAGTACAGATCAGGCCTGATCTAACTGAATAGTGAAAATGTTTGAGGGGCTGAATGGCCTCCTCCTGTTCCTGTGTCAGGGCCCTGAGCAGACCCCATAAAAGGCACCTCCAGAATGGTTACAGCTAACCCCTGATCATTTGGCAATTATTTTTATATCACTTGATGCAAATAGGCCCAATTAGCATTGTATGTGAGCAGAATTGACACCAGTTTCCACTGGTTTTATTCAGCATTTTAGGCTAGTAAAATGTAGGGTCCCCAAAATGAACCTTTGCGCAGGGTCCCCACAAGTAGGTTACATATAGGCTACATTCAGTTGGGTAGCAGGATTTCCTTCCCGGAAGGTGAACCAATTTTGTGTTTTAAACAAACCAGCAGCTTCCATGGGTACAAATGATTCATTTATCAACCAATAAGAAGTTATATGGCATGCTTGCCTTCATCAGCTGGGGCATTGAGTACAAGAGTTGGGAAATCATGTTGCAGCTATATAAAACCTTGGTTAGGCCGCATTTGGAGTATTGCGTGCTGTTCTGGTCACCACACTATCAGAAGGACGTGGAAGCTTTGGAGAGAGTGCAAAGAATGTTCACCAGGATGTTGCCTGGTCTCAAGGGTGCTGACTATGAGGAGAGGTTGAATAAGCTAGGATTGTTTTCACTGGAAGGACAGAGGTTGAGGGGAGACCTGTTAGAGGTCTACAGAATTGAGAAGCATAGACAGTGTAGATAGTCAGAGACTTTTTCCTCGGGTGGAAGTGTCAATTACAAGGGGACACGGGTTCAATGTGAGAGGGGGAAGGTTTAAGGGAAATGTGTGGGGAAGTTTTTCACGCAGAGAGTGGTGGGTGCCTGGAACACGCTAGCAGAGGAGGTGATGGAAGGAGGCACATTAGCAACATTTAAGAGGCATCTGGATAAGTACATGAATAGGGAGAAAGTCGAGGGATACGGACTGAGTAAAGGTTTTTTTAGTTTAGCTCAGGCATCATGATCGGCACTGGCTTAGAGGGCCGAAGAACCTGTTCCTGTGCTGTACTTTTCTTTGTTCTTTGTTTCTTTGTTCAATAGTTACATTAGCGTCAGCTTTGACTCAGTGGGTAGCACATTCTTCAATCAGTCTCATGTGAGTTCTCATGTCCCGCCCCCCACAGAGCTGATTGTGTTACTAGGCTGATAGTCCCAGTGCACTACTAAGGGAATGCCGACAGAGTGCTATCCTTTGGATGAGACATTAAACCATAAGACATAGGAGCAGAATTCTTAGCCCATCGAGTCTGCTCCACCATTCAATCATGGCTGATATTTCTCTCATCCCCATTCTCCTGCCTTTTCCCCATAACCCCAGATCTTCTTATTAATCAAGAACCTATCTATCTCTGTCTTAAAGACACTCAATGACCTGGCCTCCACAGCCTTCTGTGCCAAAGAGTTCCACAGACTTCTGCGGCAAGAGTTCCACAGATTCACCACTCTCTGGCTGAAGAAATTCCTCCTCATCTCTGTTTTAAAGGATCGTCCCAAACCAAGATAGATGTAAGGATCCCATGGTCGAATAGGGGAGTTCTGCCCATTGTTCTGACCAATGTTTATCTCTCAACCAACATCACAGAAACAGATGATCTGGTCATTAGCATATTTCTGATTCGGGAAGTTTGCTGTATGTAAATTGGTTGCTGCATTTTCAACATTGCAAACGAGACTACCCTTCAATCTACACGGTATTAATTGTAAAGCATGTGGAGTATTTTGACTTTCTGAAAGGAACTACAAAAATCCATGTCCCTTTCTTATTTTTGAAGAACTAATAGGAAATTAGGGGAGAAAATTATGTTTAACTGATCGCAAAGAATCATCCAATTTGGGTAACAAAAATTCTGTTTGCTTTACAATTGGTGTGGGAAAGTGAGACACCACAGGGCAGATGTGTCAATGAACAATGGCAGGTTGGCAGTGTTTCTAAGTTATGTGATGCAGTCTCGCAGAATCAGAGATGGCGGTATTTGGGGGTATTTTCTAGCAGACTGAAGTCCAAGATTAACCCACTCCACATTCTCCATTGCAATGCCATCACATGGTTTCTAGCGACCAGATCATGTTGTAAGCATTACATCTGCTGGGACACAGGCAATGAGTGCTATGGTGTTGTCATAATTGCAGGAAGACCCCGCTGCTTACTCAGTGCCTTATTTGATAAGAAGCCGCCCATTGTGGAATTAGGATCATTCAGATCTGGCTCCTTAATGATCTGTAGTGAGTTAACCAATCACAGGCAGGCAGTATGACCTCAGTGCGTCTGGGCTAGAAAACAAGTCAGTTGGAACTTGTCATCCTGTCACATGCAGCAATCCTCACTGTAAAGTGTGCATTGTCAGCAACACATGAAGTCAAGGCAGGGCTTAGTTATGATGTTCACATGGTGAAATGTGACATTAAAAAGTTAGAGTACACTGATAAGAGTTCTCTAAATTTTGAGCAATAAAGGTGCCATCAGGCTCCTAGGAGATATGAGAACCACTTATGGGAGTGACTAATGACATTGAAACCAAGGAGAATATCTTGTCTAACAATCCCAAAGCATGATACTTTTTATCTACTTCCTCCCCTGGGCACTCACTGGCTCAGCCTGCATGTCAAAAATGGCTGTTTGAGGGAGTTAACAAAATTGGTTAAAAGAAACATGAAAAAAATGTAATTATAAAATTACTGCACATTCATAGGAAAGTCCTTAAAATCTGATTCTTCCTCCCATGTGACAGATGCCAAACACTACTAAAAAACATGTGTTTATAAAGCACTTTTAACAAAGAAAGGAATAGAGATACTTCTGCCTTTCACGATCTCAGGAGATCTGAAAGTACTTTACAGCCAATTAAATATTTTTTGAGTGCAGTGACTGTTGGAATATAGGAAACACAGCAGCCAATTTTTGCACAGCAAGCTTCCACAGACAACCACAAGACAAATGATCAGATAATCTGTTTTAGCAGTGTAGGTTAAGGGATAAATATTAACCAAGAAACAGGGAAAAACTCTACAAAGAGTATCATGGGCTATCCTATCTCCACCTAAGAGGGCAGACTGGGTCTCAGTCTAATGTCTCATCCCAATGATAGAAATATTAAAACATAGAAACATAGAAAGATAGAAGCACGAGGAGGCCATTTGGCTCTTCGAGCCTGCTCCGCCATTCATTAAGCTCATGGCTGATCATCCAACTCAATAACCTAATCCTGCTTTTTCCACATAACCTTTGATTGCATTGGCCCTGTATAGTTGCAACAACACATCCCTGCTCCTGTACTTGAAACCTCTTGCAATGAAGACCAACATGCCATTTGCCTTCTTTACCGCTTGCTGCACTTGCATGTTATCTTCAGTGACTGGTGTACAAGGATACCCAGGTCCCGCTGCACATTCCCCTCTCCCAATTTACAGCCATTCAGGTAGCAATCTGCCGTCTTGCTTTTCTTCCAAAGTGATGGCATCCCTCAATATCGCAGCAGGCTTACTGGCCTAGATTTTGTGCTCAAGTCTCAGGTTTGGGACTTTGATCCATATTATGACTAAGAGGTAAAAGTGCTGCCTACTGAGCCACAGCTTAACATAACAAAGAGACCACAAAGATTCACAGAGGAAAAAATGAGCAGACTCTTAGCATCAGAGAGCTCGGAGCAAAAGTGACGTCAAACAAGTTCTGAGGAAAGTTTTAAAGGTATTGATTGAGAGAAACACTGTAGCAAAGTATGGTGGAGGTTAGTTACAGACAGAGCTCTAAACAATGGAAACTTAGCACAGAATAGCTTTGTAAAGTTTCAGCCATAGTTTAACCTGTAGCACAGTTAAATGGTTAAGAGATGGTTTAGAAGTTACAAGCAGTGACTGAGGTCTTGTAGTAAAATGTTTATGAGCCTTATACCTGGGTGTGACAGAATCACGATCTCCTATACTGCAATAAAGGGAGTTTGAAGGTTTTAATGCATTCCTCACAGACAGATCTTAACTGGCTGTACTTATTTCTACGCCAACATAATAACACCTTTTGCAAACTAAGAGGATGCATTTTGATGTATGACAACACAGGAAACAAGTCAAACCTGACCAGGAATAGGAACTCTAAGGCAGACCACGATTAAGGCCCCTGAAGAGCTGCTTTCTCTATACAGCCTGTATGTATTTCACTAATGTTGGAAACTATCAGCAGGAATTTTCATTTCTTAGAACATGGCATTGCCTAGCTGATTCTGTAGCTGAATGCACTGCCCTGTTTCCCACTGAAGACACACAAGACTCTAGGTTAAAATCCCCAGCCTGTGCTGAGTTAACTGGTTTTGGCCAGCAGAACATAGCCTTACTGTCCTGAGGTTTCAGAGAGCGGAGGGAGGAAAAATAATCAGCAATTCTTTTTCCTGTTCCAAAGGCCCCAGCCACTACAAAATGGATGTCATATATGATGACCAGCAAAAGCTAACTACATGGGTGTAGTTTTGTTTTATTCATTCATGGGACATGGGCGTCGCTTTCTGGCCAGCATTTATTGCCCATCCCTAGTTGCCCTAGAGAAGGTGGTGGTGGTGAGCTGCCTTCTTGAATCGCTGCAGTCCATGTTCTGTGGGTTGACCCACATTGTTGTTAGGGAGGGAATTCCAGGATTTTGACCCAGTGACTGTGAAGGAATGGCAATATATTTCCAAGTCAGGATGGTGAGTGGCTTGGCGGGGAACTTGCAGGTGGTGGTGTTCCCATTTATCTGCTGCCCTTGTCCTAGATGGAAGTGGTCGTGGGTGTAGAAGGTGCTGTCTATGGATCTTTGGTGAATTGCTGCAGTGCATCTCTTAGATAGTACACACTGCTGCGACTGAGCGTTGGTGATGAAGGGATTGAATGTTTGTAGATGTGGCGCCAATCAAGCGGGCTGCTTTGTTCTGGATGGTGTCAAGCTTCTTGAGTGTTGTTGGAGTTGCACCCATCCAGGCAAGTGGGCATTATTCCATCACATTCCTGACTTGTGCCTTGGAGGTGGTGGAAAGGCTTTGGGGAGTCAGGAGGTGAGTTACTCGCCACAATATTCCTAGCCTCTGACCTGCTCTTGTAGTCACTGTGTTTATGTGGTGAGTCCAGTTGAGTTTCTGGTCAATGGTAACCCCAAGGATGTTGACAGTGGGGGATTCAGTGATGGTTACACCATTGAATGTCAAGGAGCAGTGGTTAGAGTGTCTCTTATTGGTGATGGTAATTGCCTGACATTTGTGTGGCACGAATGTTACTTGCCCCTTGTCAGCCCAAGCCTAGATATTGTCCCGATCTTGTTGCATTTGAACATGGACTGCTTCAGTATCTGAAGAATCACGAATGGTGCTGAATATTGTGCAATCATCGGCAAACATCCCCACTTCTGGCCTTATGACGGAGGGAAGGTCATTGATGAAGCAGCTGAAGATTGTTGGGCCTAGGACACTACCCTGAGAGACCCTGCAGAGATGTCGTGGAGCTGAGATGACTGACCCTTCACAACCACAACCATCTTCCTATGTACCAGGTATGACTCCAACCAGTGGAGAGTTTGCCCCTGATACCCATTGATTCCAGTTTCGCCAGGGCTCCTTGATGCCACAATCAGTCGAATGCGGCCTTGATATCAAGTGCTGTCACTCTCGCCTCTGGAATTCAGCTCTTTTGTCCATGTTTGAACCAAGGCTGTAATGAGGTCAGGAGCTGAGTGACCCTGATGAAACCCAAACTGGGCGTCATTAAGCAGGTTATTGCTGAGCAGGTGCTGCTTGATAGCACTGTCGATTACCCCTTCCATCATTTTACTGATGATTGAGAGTAGACTGATTAGGCGGTAATTGGCCGGGTTGGATTTGTCCTGCTTTTTGTGTACAGGACATACCCCTAGCCAATTTTCCACATTGTTGGGTGGATGCCAGTGTTGTTACTGTACAGAAAGAGCTTGGCTGGGGGAGCGGCAAGTTCTGGAGCACAAGTCTTCAGTACTATTGCTGGAATGTTATCAGAGCCCATTGTCTTTGCAATATCCAGTGTCTCCAAACATTTCTTGATATCATATGGAGTGAATCAAATTGGCTGGCAACTGGCATCTGAGATGCTGGGGACCACTGGAGGAGGCCAAGATGGATCATCCACTTGGTACCTCTGGCTGAAGATTGCTGCAAATGTTTCAGCCTTACCTTTTACACTGATGTGCTGGGCTCCTCCATCATTGAGGATGGGGATATTTGTGGAGCCTCCTCCTCCAGTTAGTTGTTTAATTGCCCACCACCATTCTCGACTGGATGTGGAAGGATTGCAGAGCTTAGATCTGATCCGTTGATTGTGGGATCGCTTAGCTCTGTCTATTACTTGCTGTTTTTTCCATTTGGCATGCAAGTAGTCCTGTTTGGTAGCTTCACCAGGTTGACACCTCATTTTTAGGTATGCCTGGTGCTGCTCCTGGCCTGTCCTCCTACACTCTCCATTGAACCAGGGTTGATCCCCCGGCTTGATGGTAATGGTTGAGTGGGGGATATGCTGGGCCATGAGGTTGCAGATTGTGCTGGAGTACAATTCTGCTGCTGTTGGTGGTCCACAGCGCCTCATGGATGCCCAGTCTTGAGTTGCTAGATCGGTTCGAAGTCTGTCCCATTTAACATGGTGATAGTGCCACACAACACGATAGAGGTTATTCTCAATGTGAAGGCGGGACTTTGTCTCCACAAGGACTGTGCGGTGATCACTCTTGCCAATATTGTCATGGACAGATGCATATGCAGCCGACAGATTGGTAAGGATGAGGTCAAGTATGTTATTTCCTCTTGTTGGTTCCTTCACCACCTGCGGCAGACCCAGTCTAGCAGTTATATCCTTTAGGACCCGACCAGCTCGATCAGTAGTGCTGCTACTGAGCCATTCTTGGTGATGGACATTGAAATCCCGCATCCAGAGTACATTTTGTGCCCTTGCCACCCTCAGTGCTTCCTCCAAGTGTTGCTCAACATGGAGGAATACTGATTCATCAGCCAAAAGAGGACGGTACGTGGTAACCAGTAAGAGGTTTCCTTGCCCACGTTTAACCTGAAGCCATGAGACTTCATGGGGTCCAGAGTTGATGTTAAGGACTTCCAGGGCAACTCCCTCCTGACTGTATACCACTGTGCCGCCACCTCTGCTGGGTCTGTCCTGCTGGTGAGACAGGACATATCCAGGGATGGTAATGGTGGTGTCTGGGGGTTATCTGTAAGGTATGATTCCGTGAGAATGACTATGTCAGGCTGTTGCTTGACTAGTCCGTGAGACAACTCTCCCAATTTTGGCACTAGCCCCCAGATGTTAATAAGGAGGACTAGAGGACTCCCTATATCCATGTGTAGTAAAAGGGTCTGGAACATAATAGGGTTAATGTGGGAGTACAGTACTGCCCACAAAGTGAGGAAAGAAGCACATGACCTGTCCCAAGGTCAGTTGAGAGTTGGACAGAGCCACAGCGAGCATGGAGACAGGTCCTAGCTTGCACCCTTTACTGTATATTTGCAAATAGTTTTAAGAGTCAATAAAGACTTACAGGTAGCCTGCGTATGACTTTTTCAGGCCACCAAACTGTAAGCAATGCAATACATGGATCTAGACCCAGCAATGGTCAGCCCTCCAACAAAGGTTACAAAAATAGTGAAAAGACAGAACTAAAGGTTGTGTGTCTAATGCATTTGGCATTTGTAACAAAACATATGAATTGACAGCAGAAATAGAAATAAATATACATGATCTGATAGCTATTACAGAGATATGGCTGCAGGACGACAAATACTGTGATCTGAATAGTCAAGGGTATGTGACATTTTGGAAGGACAAGAAGTCAGGAAAAGGTGGAGGGGTAGCTCTGTTAATCAAGGATGACATGGGTAGAATAGAGAGGGATAAGCTTTGTTTGGGTGATCAAGATGTTGAATCAGTTTGGGCAGAGGTAGAAACAGTAAAGGTATGAAGTCACTTGTGGGAGTGGGTTCTAGGTCCCCTAACAGTAACCACACTGTAGGACAGGGCATATGGGAAGAAATAATGAAATCTCGTGAGAAATGTATGGCAATAATCATGGGTGATTTTAATCTACATAAAGATTGGTTGAATCAGCTCAGCAAAGATAGTGTTACAGACAGGATGGGGTTGATTTACGAAGCACTAATTTCTCCTCTCACCACCTATCCATGAATAGAAAGGTGTTTTGATTTGTTTTCCCCTTTATAAGCAATGGTGCCTTTCCCAACCCTTCAGCTTCAGTGTGATCCAATTTTTTGATAATAACCCCACAGCAAACTGGAGATAGGATGAACTCAAAGAGTTAATTTATTTGCACACACTCAAAACGTGGGAATGGGGCACAAAGAGGGATAGAAAAAATAAATATTTACAAGGAAGAGACAAAAGAAATATTATTTCACGTAGGTTCCATAGTCAAGAATCAAAGTCCAATTAGGTATTCCTTCATGGATGCCGGCAGGCTTAAAACCAATGCTGTGTACTTGACTTTTCCGGTGGTATTGACTTCACATGATGAGGTAGGCCAGAAAAGATGAATTAGTTGTGCATATGATGGCACAGAATTTCCAGTAAAAGCAGTGTAGATGAGGCCAGGTGTCCAACCTGGGCTAGACCTCTATTTATGTTGCTGCTTGCTAGATAGTAAAATGGCAGACTGAGACTTTACAGTACCTCAAGGCAATATTACTGGTTCCACACACTAGAGGCCATGTCACATGACTCCTATCTCTCCACACTGCCTTTGATAAAGGACATGTATCCCTCATCTGGGTCCCTGAGATTGTTAAATGTCCAATCATTCAGAATTGAAAAGAAGGTTGTGGGGTCCTTTGTCTTAGCAGATGAGTACACTCCAGTTGGCCAGCCTGGGTTATGAAATGCAGATGCCTTGTGTAGCTCTCTTTGAATTTGATCTGTGCAGCCCATGTGGAATCATTAATGGCTCTTCAGGATAATAAGGTGTAGATTTCTCTGATACTGCGAGATAACTCCTTTTTTCAGGGACACAGACAGATATAGATTTTGAGACAACAATGAGCATATCGCTACTTATATTTTATTTACAGAATTATACAGGGTGAGGTCTTAGTCCCTTCATGGATGATGAATTTATACAGTGTTTTCGGGACCAATTCTAGAGCAGCACATTTTAGCATCAACCAGAGAGCAGGTTATACTAGATCTGGGAATGTGCAATGAGATAGGATTAATTAATGGCATCATTGTGAAGGCACCCCTAGGTAGCCATGATCATAATATGATTGAATTTCACATGCAGTTTGAGGGAGAGAGGAGTGGATCTAAGACTAGTGTTTTAAAGTTTAATAAGGGCATATTTGAGGGCATGAAGACAGAGCTGGCTAAAGTGAACTGAGAAATCAGGCTAAGGGACAGGTCATGAGAGATGCAGCAGCAGACATTGAAATAAATATTGCAGAATACTCAGAAAAGATACATTCCAGTGTGAAAGAAAGACTCCAACGGAATGATGCACCATCAGTGGCTAACTAATGAAGATAAAGATAATATCAGATTTAAACAAAAAGCATTTAATTCTGCAAAGATGAGTGGCAGATCAAAAGATTGGACAGAATACAAAGAACACAAAGAATTACTAAAGGATTAATAAGGAGGAAGTAATTAGAGTATAAGAGAAAGCTAGCTAGAAATATTAAAACAGAAGAGTTTTTACAGATATTTAAAAAGAAAAAAAATGTAAGTAACGTGAGTGTTGGTCCTCTAGAGAGTGATTCTGAGGAAATAATAATGACAAATTAAGGAAATTGCTGATAAATTTAACTAATATTTTGTCGAGGATACAAATAGCATCCCAGGAATAATTGTGAATCAGAAGGTGAAACAGAGCAAAGAACGTAAAACAATTACAATCACCATAGAAAGAGTACTGAGAAAATTATTAGAACTAAAAGCTGAAAAGTCCCAGGTCCTGATGAACCTCATCCTAGAATCTTAAAACAAGTGGCTGCTGAGATAGTAGATGCATTGGTTTTAATTTTATAAAACTCCATAGATTCTGGAAAGGTTCCATCAGATTGGAAAATAGGGAATCTGACTCCCTGATCCAGTAAAGGAGGGAGATAGAAAGCAGGAAACTACAGGCCAGTTAGTTCAACATCTATCATAGGGAAATTGCTGGAATCCATTATTAAGGAGATTATAGTGGAGTACTTAGAAAATTAAATTTCAATCAGGCAGGGTCAACATAGTTTTGTGAAATGTTTGCTTAATTTATTAGAGTTATTTGAGGAATTAACAAGCAATGTGAATAAAGGGAAAATCGGTGGATGTGCTGTACCAAGATTTTCAGAAGGCATTTGACAAGGTGCCACATCAAAAGTTACTACACATGGTCTAGGGGGTAACAAATTAGCATGAATAGAGGATTGGTTAGCTAACAGGAAACTGAGTAGGCATAAATGGGTCATTTTTGGGTTGGCAAGTTGTGACACAGGGATCAATGCTGGGGCCTCAACTAACAATTTATATCAATGACTTGGATGAAGGTGATACATTCATCAGGTTGGGGTGGTGTGTATAATAGAGGATCGGCTAATGGATAGAAGACAGAGAATGGGTATGAACAGGGCTTTTTGGCAGGCAGTGAATAGTGGAATCCCGCAAGGAACAGTGCTGGGGCCTCAGCTATTTACAATCTATATAAATGACTTAGATGAAGAGACAGGGAGCTTGCTGATGATACCAAGCTCGGTGGGAAGGTAAGCTGTGGGGAGGACACAAGGAGGCTGCAAAGAGACATAGACAGATTAGGTGAGTTGGCACCAAGATGACTGATGGAGTAGAAGGTAGGAATGTGTGAAGTTATTCACCTTGATCATAAGAATAAGCAGAATATTTTTTTAAAGGTGTGAAACCTGTAAGAGTTGATGTTTAAAGAGACTTGAGTGTACTTGTACAAGATACAGGGAAAATTAGCATCTCAGAGGGTTCTAGGTGCTTCATTATTGGATGCATCTAAGGATCAGATAGACAAAATTTTGGTCTCTCAAGGAATATGGGGATGAGGCAAGGAAATAGAGTTAAAACCCAAGATCAACCATGATTGTATTGAATGGTGAAGCAGGCTCAGTGGGTCATATGGTCTACTTCTGTTCCTATTTCTGTGTTTTTGTGAAGGGACTGAATGTGTGGTTGTTAAATTTGCTGATGACACAGAAGTTGGTAGGAAAGTAAGTTGTGAAGAGGACAAAGTGAATCTGCAAAGGGATAGATAGGTTAAGTGAGTGGGCAAAATAATTAGCAGATGGAATCTAATGTGAGAAAATGTGAACTTGTCCACTTTGGCAAGAAGGATAGGAAAGCAGCACATTATTTAAATGGAGCTCGATTGCAGGACTCCAAGATACAGAAGCATCTGGGTGTCCTAGTACATGAATTACAAAAAGTTAGCCTGCAGGTGCAGGTGCAGCAAGTGATTAGGAAGGCAAATGGAATTTGTTGCTTGCAACAAGGGGAATACAATATAAAAGTAGGGGTGTTGCATAGAGCATCGGTGAAACTACATCTGGAGTACTGTGTACAGCTTTGGTCTCCTTATTTAAGAAAGGATATAAATGCATTAGAAGCAGGTCAGAGAAGGTTCACTCAACTGAAACCTGGGATGGGGTGATTATCTTATGAGGAAAGATTGGACAGGCTGGGCTTGTACCCATTGGAGGTGAATAAGAGATGATCTTACTGAAACACATAGGATTGTGAGAGGACTTGACAGGATGAATATTGAAAGAATGTTTCCTCTTGTGAGAGACTATAACTAAGGACACCATTTAAAAATAAGGGGTCTCCTATTTAAGACAGAGATAAGCTTCTTTGGAACTCTTGTCCCTGAAGAACGGCAGGATCATTGAATATTTTTAAGCCAGAGGTAGATAGATTCTTGACTAACAAGGGAGTCAGAGGTTATTGCAGATAGGCAGAATATGGAGTTGAGGCCACAATCAGATCAGCCACGATCTTATTGAATGGCAGAGCAGGCTTGAGGGGCTGAATGTTGTTCCTCATATATTCGCACGTCATCAATAGTGGTTCCAAGAAAGACAGATTGGAATGCTTTTGTAATGGTGACAGACTAAGAACGGTAGGAGGAAAATAATTTAAATGTCCAACTATACAAATCATTAAAAACTAGTGAGTACACACACTAATCAAACAGACAAATGGAATGTTGTCTTTAACCTTAGGGATCTGTAACACTATACGATCAGAACTCACGCGATTAAATGTCACATGACCAAACCTTCAAGGATATGCCCAACAAGTGGTGCAAATCCTGGTGTGTGTATCTACACTGACCTGTCCATCTATTTATTCATCTTATTCTTTTAATTGTTTTTATATATTTGATGAAATGATAGTCCAAATAGACAGTCTCCTACAACAAGGGTAGACATCTTGCAAAAATAACCAATTTATAGTTCTGAAGATGGAAGTCCCTGGAGATATGTACTGGGTATCAGTCACTGACAAGTCAGAGCCTTTGCTGTAGTACAAGCTCTAAGCTCTAACAAGCTCCTCAGTCAACAAGCACATGCTCATCCCAAGTACAAAGATCGGATTCCGTACTGTAGTTCATTCAGGAGAGTGTTCCGTGGTTAACAGAAGGAGCCATTACATTTGGCCATTGGATTTTACCTAATCTGAATTATCTTGTTTCTCCCTTTACTCTGCAATTAAGAGCTAATAAATGGGTAGGAAAAACAACTTATACTTTATTCACCTGCCCCACAGCTCATGGTGGAGTAGTGTCACAAGACACTGCAAGACACTGGCATCTTCTTGTATCTCACTCATAGGAACTTAAACCAACTGTGGGGGACTATACAGTCTCACCAAATCCTACCATCACCCGGATTCAGCATACATGAAATTTGGCAATCGTTCATCTCTTTGACGCAGGGGCACAGATTGCAGCACCCTAATGCTACCCCAGCTGTGACCTCAGCACAGAATATGAATGGAACCTGGGCCTACACGATAAGTCAAATGGCCTCTTTCTATGCTGTAAGATTTTATGATTTACTGTATGGCAAAATTGAGGTTACGATGGGGTAGTGCATAAGATAATGAAATTTTTGCACTCACCAGCAAGGCAACTTTTCCAATTGTGCACTCCTAGCTCTGGTGGGCAAGGTTCTGCAAAGGCAGCAAGCAACTGGAAAATTTACCCTCATAAACTCAGGACTGTCAATGGCAATAGCTTGACAGACTAGGAGCACAGTTAAACTATACCCGCACTAATATTGGCCACCCAAACATATAAAGCGTAAAGGACTAAGAGAAAGAGGTAACAATGACAACATCATTGAGCTGTAAGAGAAGCTGACAAATCTTCAAATTATTCTCATTGAAAGCACGTTTAATGAGAGGGTGCAATTCAGGATTTGAGAGCCATTGTGATGTGGATCTTGAGAGATCATTCTGTGCAAATTCTGTGGTGGATAAAGGATTGGAATGAAACAAGTGCAAACTGAGGAAGTAGGAATTATTTTGAGGAATGGTTTCTTCACATGTGGAGCTGTTGGCTCATGGATTAGACCGCCATCTAGTGCAGTGAACAGTGAATCATGCTCTGATAATGCTGAAACTCACAGTGATTTCCAGGCTCAGAATTTGAATTAACCTCCAGCCTCTCCATTTAATTTGGTCATTAATACAGTAACAACTTGATTTATATAGCACCTTTAATTTTCACAGTAGTGTTTTCAAACAAAATTTGACAGCCACAGGAAGAGATATTAGGACAGGGGGTCAAAAGCTTGGTCAAAAGAGCAGGTTTTAAGGAATGTTTTAAAGGAGGAGAGAGAGAGAGAGAGGGAAGGTGGGAGCTAAGCACACTGATAGTGCTCTGGGATACCAAGAGGAAGGAACAAAAACTGCAGCTTGAATAACTCTTTACCTTTAGCTATTTGAGAACTTGTGCAGCTAACAACAAAGCATTCAAGATTCATGTGGTCTCATGCAGTTTCCAGTCCCAACTGATTATTTCAAACAAAGATCCCACCAGCCAAATCTCTGCACTTTTAGTAACTTGTCTTCATCTCCTCCTCTTCACAGTTTTCCCTCCACCACTCACAGAGAGGAGAGCAACAGAATGGGAGAAAATGAGACAGCGGGAGAAAGAGACGTCAGAGGGACAGCAGATCACCCAATATCATGCTTTAAAGGGCTTAATTAGCACAATGTGACCTGCTCTTACTGACCAGTAGCCAAGCTGAGTTTTATAGTGGATATATATGTTGCTTCTTCTGATGTAGTAACAATGCAAATGCATCAATTCACCCCCAATACCACACATAGGAGAGTCTGGTTTGGGCCTAGTAGACATGGGCTATAGGCATGAAGCAAGCCTGAGATTTATTTTCAACAATGGTCTGGGAATATGACTTCTTTGAGAACTGTTGCTTTGTGACTTTATATTTGACATATTTCTCAATGTCTTTGAGTCTGTTCTGTGATTTGGGCTATCATGTTAACACAGACATTATATTGATTGCGTGAAAAGTATATTAGGAAACAGTGAGTAATTAGGAGCAAAATGTCAGCATTAAGGCACCAGAAAGAAAGCACCATAGAAACAGGGTCTGGCCATTTAGTCCCTCAAACCTATTTTACCATTTAGTTAAACCATGAATAAAAGAGTGCACACAGTCACTTAAAATGGCTGTTTGAATTCCCTTCCTTTGCTTTTCCATCTTATCACCAGTCTTGATCTCTCCCTTGACTTGATGCTCATTCTTTCTTTATGTCTTTGTGAGGTGCTGTGTAACATTTTTCTATATAAAATTATTATTTAAGTCCGGATTGTTGTTTGTGACAGAACCGCTTGTCCTGGCAGGAGGGTCAGTAACCCAAGGACACAGATATAAGATAAATGGCAAAAGAGTCAGAGGAGAGATGAGGAGAAATGTTTTGTTTTTGTAAGTTATTGTGATCTGGAATTCACTGTCCAAAAAGGGTGGTAGAAGCAGATTCAATTATAACTTTCAAAAGGGAATGGGATGCAGACACTATGAGCTAAATGGGTTTCGAATGCTTCAAGATTCTATGAAAGTGTGCTGAAGGAAATTTGGGGAGAAAAGATTAACAGACTTTGTTATGATCCTGTTAGGGACCATTAATATTTAAAGAAAAAATCTAAACACCCTACAATTAACCAACAGAACTCTGCCACAAGATTTAATGTTGTTAAACAAAAACAAACTGTATTGCATAACAAAAAGAATTAAACAAAATATCACTTATAACGATTTATGGTATAATCTCAGTTCTACTTTTTACTACTGATGACCATGAAACCATTGTTGATTGTTGTAAAAACCCATCTGGTTCACTAATGTCCTTTAGGGAAGGAAATCTGTCATCCTCAACTGGTCTGGTCTACATGTGACTCCAGATCCTCAGCAATGTGGTTGACACTTAAAATGCCCTCTGAAATGGCCACTCAGTTCAAGGGAAATTAGGGATGGGCAACAGATGCTGGCCCAGCCCGCAACAACCACATCCCATGAAAGAACAAAAAAAATCCCCTTACCCCTGAGAGTTCATTCATTTTTCCTCAAATAGGATCCCTACAGGGCACAAGGAGGCCATTCAGCCCACTGAGCCTACACCGACAACAATCCCATGCAAGCCCTATCCTCGTAACCCCACAAATTTACCCTGCTAGTCTCCCTGACACTAAAGGGCAATTTAGCATGGCCAATCTACCTAACTGCGCATCTTTCAGACTGTGGGAGGAAACCGGAGCACCCAGAGGAAACCCACATAGACACGGGGAAAACTGCAAACTCCACACAGACAGTGATCCAAGCTGGAATTGAACCCGGGTTCCTGGTGCTGTGAGGCAGTAGTGCTAACCACTGTGCCACCATGCTGCCCCAATCTATTTTCAACCAATTAGTGATAAACCCAACAAGAGGAGATACAATCTAGGCCTAGACTTAGGGGATGAAGAAGGGCAAGTGGATGAAGTGACAGTTGGCAACCATAATGGGAATAGTGATCTCAATTCAGTTAGATTTAGCATTACCATGGAAAAGGACAGAGATAAAGCAGGAGTAAAAGTTTTGAACCGGAGAAAGGCAAATTCTGCAGAAATGAGAAGGGATTTGGCTGAGGTGGACTGGTCAGCACTGCCAGAGGATAAAGTAGTGGAAAACAAGTGGGAAGCACTAAAAAACGAGATCCTAAATGTAAAACATAGACATGTCCCCTCCAAAAATAAAAGTGTTACTGCCAAATCTAGACCACCCTGGTTGTCTAGAATACAGGGGAAGATCAAACAAAGATTTTCCTCACAAATTTGATTGAATTCTTTGAGGAAGTGACAAGAAGGGTTGATGAAGGTAGTGCAGTGGATGTTGTGTACATGGATTTTAGCAAGGCGTTTGACAAGATCCCATATGGCAGATTGGTCATAAAAATAAAAGCCCATGGGATACAGGGTAATGTGGCAAGCTGGATAGAAAGTTGACTTAGTAACAGGAAACAAAGGGTAATGATTGATGGATGCCCATGCAAATTCAAAGCTGTTTCAAATGGTGTTCACAGTAAGAAGTTTAACAACACCAGGTTAAAGTCCAACAGGTTTATTTGGTAGCAAAAGCCACACAAGCTTTCGGAGCTGCAAGCCCCTTCTTCAGGTGAGTGGGAATTCTGTTCACAAACAGAGCATATAAAGACACAAACTCAATTTACATGAATAATGGTTGGAATGCGAATACTTACAACTAATCAAGTCTTTAAGAAACAAAACAACGTGAGTGGAGAGAGCATCAAGACAGGCTAAAAAGATGTGTATTGTCTCCAGACAAGACAGCCAGTGAAACTCTGTGGGGGTTACAAATAGTGTGACATGAACCCAATGTCCCGGTTGAGGCCGTCCTCGTGTGTGCGGAACTTGGCTATCAGTTTCTGCTCAGCGACTCTGCGCCGTCGTGTGTCGCGAAGGCCGCCTTGGAGAACGCTTACCCGAATATCAGAGGCCGAATGACCGTGACCGCTGAAGTGCTCCCCAACAGGAAGAGAACAGTCTTGCCTGGTGATTGTCGAGCGGTGTTCATTCATCCGTTGTCGCAGCGTCTGCATCGTTTCCCCAATGTACCATGCCTCGGGACATCCTTTCTTGCAGCGTATCAGGTAGACAACGTTGGCCGAGTTGCAAGAGTATGTACCGTGTACCTGGTGGATGGTGTTCTCACGTGAGATGATGGCATCTGTGTCGATGATCTGGCACGTCTTGCAGAGGTTGCTGTGGCAGGGTTGTGTGGTGTCATGGTCACTGTTCTCCTGAAGGCTGGGTAGTTTGCTGCGGACAATGGTCTGTTTGAGGTTGTGCGGTTGTTTGAAGGCAAGAAGTGGGGGTGTGGGGATGGCCTTGGCGAGATGTTCGTCTTCATCAATGACATGTTGAAGGCTCCGGAGGAGATGCCGTAGCTTCTCCGCTCCGGGGAAGTACTGGACAACGAAGGGTACTCTGTCCACTGTGTCCCGTGTTTGTCTTCTGAGGAGGTTGGTGCGGTTTTTCGCCGTGGCGCGTTGGAACTGTTGATCAATGAGTCGAGCGCCATATCCTGTTCTTATGAGGGCATCTTTCAGCGTCTGGAGGTGTCTGTTGCGATCCTCCTCATCCGAGCAGATCCTGTGTATACGGAGGGCTTGTCCGTAGGGGATGTTTACCCCAGTCCAACGCCGGCATCTCCACATCAAGTGGTGTTCCACAGGACTTGGTGTTGGGACCCTTGCTGTTTGTGTTATATATTAATGATTTGGGTTTGAATGTGGGGGGCACAATTAGGAAATTTGTAGGTGACACAAAGATTGGCTGAGTAGTGGATAGTGTAGAGGATAGCTATAATCTGTGAAACAATATAGATGGGTTGGTGGAGCGGGCGGTAGAGTGGCAGATGGATTTTAACACAGAGAAGTGTGAGGTCATTCATTTAGGGAGGTCAAACAATTATAAGGAGTACACAATTAATGGGAATATACTAAGAGGGGTAGATAAAGTGAGATATCTTGCATATACACAGGTCCCTAAAGGCAGCAGTTAAAGTGGACAAGGTTGTAAAGAAGGCATCTGGAATGCTCTCCTTCATTGGCAGAGGTATAGAATATAAAAGTAAGGATATACTGTTGTATTGTATAAAACACTGGTGAGTCTACAACTCAAGTATTGTATGCAATTCTGGTCACCATATCACAGGAAGGACCTAATTGCTCTGCAGAGAGTGCAGAGGGGGTTTATAAGAATGTTGTCAGGGTTTGAAAAGTGAAGCTATAAGGAGAAATAGGATATTTGGGGTTATTTTCCTTGGAATAGGAGACTGAAGGGTGATTTGATTGAGGTGTACAAAATTATGTGCGGAAGAGATAGAGTGGATAGGATAAAATTGTTTCTCTTGGTGGAGAATTCTAGCACCAGGGGACATAGATTCAAGATAATTGACAGAAGGTGCAGAGGGGACATGAGGAAGAACTCATTCCAGCAATTCCAATTTAATGGGGATCCTTCCAGTATCTTTTAACTAAGCAATCATCCAGCATTTTTCATGGCTCAGCTCCTTGTTCTAGCTTTGGGAATACACAGATTGTTTTATTCCAGTCTTTTCCTATACTTTCTGTACAGCTCTTTCCAAGCTAACAACTCAAATTGACTGCTTTCTGCCACAAGGCCCTGAGAGGACCACGGTAGATTTCCTCAATTAGCTGCAAGCTAGAGCAAATCCTCCAGCTTCTTTCTCTTCATGAAACCTGAACTGAAATGCCTGCTTCTGTCAGTAAACACAAAGTGAAAAAGGATCCACTCTGAATCACTACGTCTGTGCAATATGACATGTTTCAGGATGATTCAAACAAAACTGCAAACAATTATTTTTTACCTTCAACACAACTTTTTGATTCTGTGACCCATATGAATAATTTATATTTTGAATGGATGCAATTTACCACACTCCAGACTCATTGGCTCCATTACAAACTTAGAGATGATCATTCATTGTTCAGGTTTTTCACAATTAGCGTTGACCTAGCAAGATAAACACAGGCTACATTTTAAGTGCAATAAGCCCAGACTTGTTTGAGTTGCCTTTACATCAGATTTGTTTTACGATTTTCTCAGATGTCCCCATTTTCTAGAATTGAAACTTTAATTCCTTGAACCAGAAGTTATTTTCCAAAACATATGTATTATGAATTACATATTTGCAATAGTTTTCTTCTATCTATGAACAAGGAGCAGGAATAGGCCATTCAGCCCCTTGAGCCTCTCCACCATTTAATAAGATTATGGTTGATCTTATGGTAACCTCAAATCTGCACTCCACCGACTCCTGATAATGTTCTATCACTCCTATGCTTACCAAGAATCTATCATCTCTGTCTTAGAAATATTCAAAGACTCTGCTTCCAAAACCTTTTCACGATGAGTTCCAAAGACTCACAATCCTGAGTGAAAAAATTCACCTCAACTCAGTTTAATTTTTAACCAGTGACCCCCGAGTTGTAGATTCTCCACAAAAGGAAACGTCCTCTACACATCCACCCTGCCAATACCCCTCAGGATCTTATATGTTTCAATTAAGTCACCCTTACTCTTCTAAACTCCTGCAGATACAAGCCTAGCCTGCCTAACCTTTTCTCATAAGACAACCCACTCATTCCAGGTATTAGATTGGTAAACCTTCTCTGAACTGCTTCCAATGCATTTACATCTTTTCTTAAATAAGATGACCAATACTGTACACAGTACTCCAAATGTGGTCTCATCAGTGCCCAGTACAATTTAAGTACAACCTCTCCACTTTTTTAATTTAATTTAATTCCCCTTGCAATAAATTAAAATATTCTGTTAGTGTTCCTAATTATTTGCTGTTCATGTCCCCAGGTCATCCTAATGTGTTTACAACAGCTAATTAATTACATCTTTGTGAAGTTGTTGTTGTAATGTCAGAAACACAGCAGCCAATTTGGATAGAGCAAGGTCCTGCAACAACAATGAGATGAATGACCAGATATTCTGTTTTTGGTGTTGACTCAGAGATAAATACGAGTCAGGAGAACTCCCGAGTTGTTCCACACGAACAGGCAAATAGGATCTTAGTTTAATGATAAATCAAAACACAAATGGCTCCCAATCTAGGTTCTACATTTAAATCCTGGTGCTGAGTTTAAATGTGATGTGGAGATGCAGGCGTTGGACTGGGGTAAGCACAGTAAGAAGTCTCACAACACCAGGTTAAAGTCCAACAGGTTTATTTGGTAGCAAATACCATAAGCTTTCGGAGCTTGCTGCTCCTTCGTCAGATGGAGTGGTCTCTGTTCTCCAACAGTGCACAGACACAGAATTCAAGTTACAGAATACTAATTAGAATGCAAATCTCTACAGCCAGCCAGGTCTTAAAAGGTACAGATAATGTGGTTGGAGGGAACATTAAACACAGGTTAAAGAGATGTGTATTGTCTCCAGACAGAACAGCTGGTGAGATTATGCAAGACCAGGGGCAAGCTGTGGGGGTTACTGATAATGTGACATAAATCCAACATCCCGGTTTAGGCCGTCCTCATGTGTGCGGAACTTGGCTATCAGTTTCTGCTCAGCGACTCTGCGCTGTCGTGTGTCGTGAAGGCCACCTTGGAGAACGCTTACCTGAAGATCCAAGGCTGAATGTCCGTGACTGCTGAAGTGCTCCCCCACAGGAAGAGAACAGTCTTGCCTGGTGATTGTCGAGCGGTATTCATTCATCCGTTGTCGTAGCGTCTGCATGGTTTCCCCAATGTACCATGCCTCGGGACATCCTTTCCTGCAGCGTATCAGGTAGACAACGTTGGCCGAGTTGCAAGATCCCCACACCCCCACTTCTTGCCTTCAAACAACCACGCAACCTCAAACAGACCATTGTCCGCAGCAAACTACCCAGCCTTCAGGAGAACAGTGACCATGACACCACACAACCCTGCCACAGCAACCTCTGCAAGACATGCTGGATCATCGACACGGATGCCATCATCTCACGTGAGAACACCATCTACCAGGTACACGGTACATACTCTTGCAACTCGGCCAACGTTGTCTACCTGATACGCTGCAGGAAAGGATGTCCTGACGAAGGAGCAGCAAGCTCCGAAAGCTCATGGTATTTGCTACCAAATAAACCTGTTGGACTTTAACCTGGTGTCGTGAGACTTCTTACTGTGCTGAGTTTAAACCCATAGCTTTATGACAGAGAGAAAATAACCTGAGCAAACTCATATTTGCAGCCTTTGGCCCTACCTTCTTCCAAGTGTTCAAATATCAGTTTCCTATCATCCGAGCTAATGTTGGAGGAATTTGGAAGATTAATTAAAACAGCTTTTATCTCCTGCCTAATAGAATAGAGGGGTTAAGAAGCCACAAGCTGCCACAGGACTAAACAAGGAGTGCGATTGAACATGGCATGATTTCTCTGAAATTGGCAACATTATTTCATGGGATGAGAAGAGCAATCAAGAAGAGGTGATTTTAAATCGTTATTTTTACTTATGTCTTAACTCCTCTCTACTCCTACATGTATTTCAATCTTAGTTATCTTGATCTAATTTATAACCTTGCCACCTTTTGTGTACACTTTGGCAGGCGCTCTCAACCCGAGCCCATCACTACTATTTCCTCCTTTATCCCTTCTCCACTTTTCTCTTTAGACCCCCCTCTCCCCACCCCCTATTATGTGTCCTTGTTCTTCTCTGCCCTTAGGTTTTCGATTTTCATTTGTTCATGGGATGGGGGCATCACTGGCAAGACCAGCATTTGTTGCCCTCTCTAATCTTGAGAAGGTGGCAGTGAGCTGCCTTCTTGAACCACTGCAGTCCATCTGGTTTAGGTACACCCACAGTGCTGTTAGGGTGGCAGTTCCAGGTTCTTGACCTAGTGGTAGCAAAGAAATAGTGATATATTTCCAAGTTAAGAGTGGTGTTTGGCTTGGAGGTAGTGGTATTCCCACCATGAGTATTGTTCCTTTAGACTGGAAAATTGTGCATGTTGCTCAGTTGTTCAGCAAAGGTGTGGGAGGGAAGCAGGGGAATTATCAACCAGTTAGCCTAACAGCTGCTATTGAGAAATTGGTGCTTGATAATAAGGATAGCAAGAACAACTTGAAAATTTTCAGCTCTATCCATGTACCTTCAGCCCCTCCAAAGTCCTTCCTGTCCAATCTGTGTACACTTAAATTTCTAGCTAATTAGCCTTCGGCTTTTAATTAATCGTGATATCCGGGCAGTTACTGATTCACTAAATCAAACTCTCTACACAACCTTTAATGCCCTGTCTCTTTCTCTGGAACTATTCTCACCCTAATGTTCCCTCGGTATAGTCCTCATCAGTGCCTTTTGCTCATTCATCTGCTGCCCTTGGTGTCACCATCCAAAATCATGGTGTCAAGTTTCCATAAGTATGCTGACCATATCCAGATATCTTCCTGACCTCCTCTGTTTTAAAATTGTCTACCTGTCAGACATCCAGAACAGGAGGAGCAAAAAATCCTTCCAATTAAACAGAAACCATTGTCTTTGGTTTCCATCACAAACTCTGTTCTCGAGCTGCTGACTCCATCTGAAGCTGGACTGTTCGCAACTTGTTATATTTCACTCCACTTCCTACCACACATCGCACCGTCACTCAGACTGTCTCAAACTCTGGAATTCCGTCCTCTCTTTCCTCCTTTCGGGCACTCCTTGGAAGCTACCTCTGAGAATAATTTTGGTCATCTGGCCTAATATCACGTTAAGTATCTCTGTGTCAAATGTTGTCCTCCAACATTTCTGTAAAGCACCTCGGGGACGTTAAAGGCACTATTTAAATGTAAGTTTTTGTTGTAACAAAGATCTGCAATCCTATCAGAAAGTTGCTGTATGAATGACGGTGATTTCTATCACTCCCAAACGTGCAGTTGCTTTGGGGGGGGGGGGGGGGGGGGGGCTGGTTCTGGGGATATCTGGTCATTTGTTCCAGTGCCTGAACAAGGAGGAGAGGATCTTCAAAGCTACAAAAAAAAACCCAACTGACTTCCGACTGTGAAATGCTTGAGTGACAGGAAACAAGGGAATGGAACTTCTGACCACCTGAATTGGCGGGCAGGCTATTCTGTGTTTAAATACCTTCAGCAATTCTTTCTTTGTGGTGGGTAGACAATGTCACCCTACTCTGTTTGGGTACAACAAAATCCCACCCCTTTCAGAGAAAAAAAAGAACATTCAGGACATTGTTTTCTGCTGTGCTACATTAGAGTGGGGTACAAAATATTAACCAGATGGTATTTTAATATTGAGATCCTCCAGCTTGTTGCACTTCACGGAAATCCCCAGCAGTTCCTTCCCCTCTTACTACGATCGACGCTTTCTCCGCAGTACTTTTTAACGCCGAATGTTGCTTTAAATATGCAAAAGGATGTGTCTCTTTAAAGCAGAGTCGGAGTAAGTGGGCGGGTGGGGTTGTATTTGCGCCTCTCTGTGTTCTCAGCTGCTCCAATGTCACAGAAGCTGTTGCTTTTCCTCTCAGCTTTTGCCAGCCCGTCAGCTGATGAGCCGCTTCACCCCACACACACACACACGTAGTGGCGTATGCAGAAACATCCCCCTTCTCTAACTGATCATTGCCCATTTCCTCTTTTCCCCTTTCACCCCAAGTGTGCCCCCTCTTCCCACTTTGCGACGAAGCCCCTTTTTTGAGAAGCGAACCGGTAACCTGGCTGCAGTCTGTCCGGGAGCTTGGCGAGAGGACCGGGGGGAATAGTCCTTTGTTTACATGCAATCCCGGTCCCGGCGGAAGGAGGCGGCGGTGCTGCGAAAGCACCAGCTGTTTCCCGCCATTTACAACCATCTGATAGAGCGATCAGCTGGAAACACACACACAGAACCTGCACTCAGCCAGCCTTTTATTTAACACAATTATTATTTCTGGACAATTCTTTTCTCCAGGTGCAAGACATGGAATATTTCGTGGTGCCGACTCAAAAGGTACCGTCATTCCAGGAATTCAGGAAGAGTGAGAAAGAAGTGATAGGAGGTCTCTGTAGGTGTGTACTTTTCTCTCCCCATTTATAAATATGGAAATATATATATATCATTTTTCTTTTGCTACTAACAAGCAAGGCTCCATCTGCTGTCTGCATGGAGGAGCTTGCAGAGCCCCAGGAGGAGGAGGAGAGACAGAGAGGTGGGGGATGCGGTGTTGTTGCTGAGTGATGGGGCTGCAGGAAGGGTTCCACGTGGATTCGGGGTTTGGAACGCGGCGGCTCCAGGGCAACGTTCCAAAGCGGAATGGATACATTCGGAGGTTCCAAACACACCCACGTGGGAAGCGCTGCATCCACGCTGCCCGAGCTAGGTAGCGGGGGGGGGGGGGCGGGGGAGTGTTGATGCGCCCACTTCCCGGTCACCGATCCATCTCTCACTCTCCTCTCTCAATCGGAGTCCAAACAATCCCCCCTCCTCCTCGCCCCAGGGGCGCACGTGGGTCCAGTGGTTACTTTCCGGGTGTAATTTGCGGGCCATCGGGTCGGATTTTTAAAAACAAAATGTCTGAAAGATTTCCCCCATGTCGGTTCTTCGGGGGCGATGCGAAGCACTGATCAGCTCATCTCCTCCCCCCCCCCCATCTGCAGCTAGTGTTGGGGCCGTGCAGAGCTTCGGGCCTGCCTGCTCCTCTGCAGCCCAGCTGGAGGTAGCGGGCGTGCGGCAGCGTGGGAGCTGTAGTCCATCTTGGCTGCTCGGAACTCTGGGAGTTGTAGTTTTACGCTGCAGAAAGGATTACCCCCCCTTGCCCCAAAACCAAATTCATCCAGCTCAACCTGACCTCCACTCAACGCCTATGTAAATTATTCTAAAATTGAGTCCCTTTTAAAATACCTTTGATTTTACCAGGACAGAAGCAAAATACTATGGATGTTGGAAATCTTAAATAAAAACAAGATAATGTCGGAAATACTGCCAGTCCTGCTGAGTATCCGAGGAGAGAGAAACTGAGGTAGTTTCAGGTCAATGACTTTTCATCAGGTCACCGACCTGAAGCTCTTTCTGTCACCGCAGATGCTGCCAGATCAGCTGTGTGTGGAGCACGGACCTGTTGGGCTGAACAGTCCTGTGATGTAAATACTATATATGTATTTGCAACATTTTCTGTTCGCATTGTTGAATATATTGGGAACGGATTGTTCACAGTCAATGCAGGTTACTGGATTTACTGATGTAATCTCATCTGGGGACCAGCATTCACACATTTGGTCTCACAACCGTTGATACCTGATCATCCTGAATCCACAACAGAGCAACAGGCTATTTGGCTCAATTGGTCAATGCTAGTTCTCATAAGCCATCTCTCTCTTTTCCCCTCTATATCCTCCCCCCTCATATATGCGTTAAGCCCCCCCCCCCCATAAATTCACAAGCGTTATCAAATGCACACCACAATATACTATAAAAAGGAGCTATACTTAAGACGTGCTGTAGTAGACCTAGGATTATTTGATTCTGTACCTGCCTCAGGAGTGTTTGATGGGATAGTGTGGAGGGAGCTATTCTGGTGAGATGTATTCACTGAACTCTTGAGTATGGGCACCATGGAAGTTATTTATATAGATTTTTTTCTATCGTATATATCTTCACTCTGTTTATTAATGGTGACACTTCTGTTCATTGCTGACATGTTCTTACAGTACTTGACAATACCCACACATTGTTTGCTGCATATCATGGAATGGTTATTGCACAGAGGGCGGCCGTTAGGTCTATTGTGTTTGAGAGAGCTGCTCAGCCAGTACCAGTGTGCAGCACTTTAGCCCTATAGCCCTGAACGTTTTATTTCTTCAAATAATTATCCAGTTCTCTTTTTTGAAAGCTTTGATTGAATCTGCCTCTGCTAGACTTCAGGCACTGCATTCCAGATTCTAATCATTTGCTGTGTAAAGAAGTTTTTCCTCAGATTGCCAACCATCTCAAATCAATGTTCTCTGTTTCTCCATCCTTCCATCAATGGGAAGTTTTAAAAAAATATCCACTTCATGGGAGGTGGATGTCACTGGCTAGGCCAACATTTGTTGTCCATCCCTAATTGCTCTTGAGAAGGTGGTGGTGAGCCACTTGCTTGAACCGCTGCACCCACACTGCTGTTGGGGAGTTCCAGGATTTTCACCCAGTGACAGTGAAAGAATAGTCATTTAGTTCCAAAGCACTGCTGTGTGTAGATTGGAGAACTTGCAGGTGGTGGTGTTCCCATGTATCTGCTGCTCTTATCCTCTGAGTGCTGGAGGTTGTGGGTTTGGAAGGTGCTGTTGAAGAAGTTATTAGATGGTACACACTGCTACCACTGTGCATCAGTGGTGGAAGGACTAAATGTTGAAGGTAGCACTTGGGGTGTCAATCAAGTGGGCTGCTTTGTCATGGATGGTGTCGAGCTTCTTGAGTGTTGTTGGAGCTGCACCCATCCAGGCAAATGGAGAGTATTCTTTCATGCTCCTGACTTGTGCCTTGCAGATGATGGGCAGGCTTGGGGAAGTTACTGGTTGCAGAATTCCCAACCACTGACATGTTCATGCATCACAATATTGCAATGGCTGGTCCAGTTCCATTTCTGGTCAATGGTAACCTGTACAATGTTGATAATGGGAGATTTAGTGACAGTAATACCATTGAATTTCAAGGGGAGATGGTTAGATTCTCTCTTGTTGGAGATGGTCATTGCCTGGTGCTTGTATAACATGAATGTTACTTGTCAGCCCAAGCCTGAAAGTTGTCCAGGTCCTGCTGCATATAGTCATGGACTGCTTCAATATCTGAGAAGTCGTGAATGGTGTTGAACATTGTGCATATATCAGTGAGCATTTCACTTCTGACCTTATGATGAAGGGAAGGTCATGAATGAAACAGCTAAAGATGGTGGCAACCAGGACACTTCCCTGAGGAATTCCTGCAACAATGTCTTGGGGCTGAGATAATAGACCTTCAAAAACCGCAACTATCATCCTTCATGCTCGGTACGACTACAACACTTAAGTTTTCCCCGATTCCCATTGGCTTCACTTATGCTCAAGATCCAGATGCCACACTCAGTCAAATGATGTCCCGATGTCAAAGGCAGTCACTCTCACCTCACTAGTTTCTCCCTTTCCACCCTGTCTGGACCCTTATGATTTTAAATGCCCCTATTAAGTCTCCTCTAAACCTTCTTCTCTTATAAAAAGTAACAGCACCAGTTTCTCCAATCTATCCTTGCGGTTGAGGGTGACGATGATACCATAGTTAATGAGTGAGTGATGTGTGCTCTGCCCAAAAGCAGGTCCCTTGACTCATTGTCTGCTGAAGCTTCATCCTGAGCCTTTTTCTTGACAGATTTTGTCATTACCCTCCATTCTCAGTGAGGAGGAGACTCCAAGTCTACCTCAGTTGGAACAGGAATCAAACCACATTGTTGATGTTATTTGGAACTACACAGTAGCCATCTAACCAATTGAGCTAACCTGTCCCTAACAGTGATAATATTATTGGACTCGTATTTCAGGGGTCCAGAATAATGCTCCATCAGAGCAGCTGGAATAAAATGTTAATCTCGTTAATAATAACCATGAAACTATCAGATTGTTGTAAAACCCATCTGATTTACTAATACCCTTAAGCGGGGGGAGGGGGGGTGGAAATCTGCTATCCCTATGCAGTCTAGCCTATATGTGACTCCAGCCCACAGCAATGTGGTTGACTCTCATCCCCAGGACTATTCTAATAAAACGTTTCTGCACCCTCTCCAGTGCTTTCACATCCTTCCTGAAGTGGTGCCCAGAACTGGACACAATGAGGCTGAACCAGTGTTCTATAAAGATTCGTAACTTGTTGCTTTTGTACCCTTTCGCAGGGATTTTCTGGCCGTCCATGCTGACGGACCAGAAGGTCCTGCTGACGGCACGCCTCGGCCATGGGTTTCCCAGCAACGGGGGGTGCATTCAATGGGAAACCCTATTGAAAATGGAGGGACCAGAAGATCCCGCCGCTGACCCATCTCCTTTCGCAGTGGGTTGCATTGAAAACCCCGTCCTCTATCTCTATTTATAAAGCCCAGGAACCCAAATGCCGCCTTAACTGCTTTCTCAACCTGTCCTGCCATCTTCAATGATTTATCCACATATACCACAAGGTCCCTCTGCTGCTGCATGCCCTTTAAAATTGTACCCTTTAATTTAAAATCCCTCTCCTCCATCTTCCCATCAAAATGTATTACTTCACTCCTCTGCGTTAAATTTAATCAGTCACATGTTCACCCATGCCAGCAGCCTGTCTATGCTTTCTTGAAGTCTATGACTATTCTGGCAGTTCACAATATAATTTTGTGTCATCTGTAAATTTTGAATAGGTCATTAATATAGATCAAGAAAAGCAGTGGTCCTAATATTGATTCTTCGTTTCTCCAGTCTATAAAACAACCATTCACCACTATCCTGTCACTCAGTCAACTTCATGTCCACGCACTGAAAAGGCTAAGGAAATTGTCTGGAGTGAGAAAATGTTTAATAATTATTGAGTTAAGAAGTTCTGCAATTGAAAACGACTTGTTAATTTATCGTTGAAATTCTGATGCAGGCTGCATGAACAATTTTGCTTTTTTTTAACATTCCTTTTGCATTAAAAAAATCAACATAATTGAAATTTTGCATCTGTATGTACTTCCTGTTGATAGTTTCCTTTGTAAATTCCTGTTTTACATTTCTGGTACCTACACCTAAAACGTGTCTCACTGTAACTGCACTCCCTTGTGCTACAACACAATTGGCAGGAAGCAGTCATTACAACCTGACTGGCAACTTTTATTATCGATGTAGGTACAGAAAATAATGGAGATACAAAAATGTGGGCAAAGTTCTGTCTGTTTAACTATCTAACACCTCTGGATCTTACTCGCCAGTATGGTTCCATTTTGATTACTGGATCAGTAATCAAATTTTGCAGGTATTTGTGTGGTAGACTTAGTGTGAAAAGAAGTGGGAACCTGTGTTAATTGCCTGCAGAGGGTTCAGACCAGCAGGCTTTCTGGTACAGCAGATTACGCCACTCACATTGGATTCATTGTCTCTTGTGTTGTGGAATGGGGAGTCTGTCACATACCAGTGACCCCTGATAGAAGCTGTTGAGTAGATGGGTACCAGGTGAGAATGGGATTGGACATGACGGCCATGCCAGTGGAGTCAAATAGACCACGAAAATGTTTTTACAATTGAATAATGGTCATTCAGGTGAAGTCCTGCAAGAGAAATTGTTAGAAAGTGAGTGGGAGGGATAAAGTTATGATTGTCTTGATATTATATTCCAGCTTGGCTAATATCCCACTGACCCAAGAGTCTCAGAGAGACCAGGAGAGGAGGATACGGAGAGAAATTGCCAACAGCAATGAGCGGCGCCGAATGCAAAGCATCAACGCTGGGTTCCAGTCCCTGAAAACACTGATACCACACACTGATGGCGAGAAACTCAGCAAGGTCAGGCTCCAATTGATCCATTTGTACAGTTTCCAGCAGGGGACTGAGGTGCTGAGACAAAACCACTCCGAATCGGAGAGAGGGTTACAGCACTTAGAATAGGAAGGGGTAGGGGCAGAGGGCTTGTTTTAACTATTTCTTTTTGATAATTTGAAGTAGTTTATCATTCAAATACACCAAGTTAAGTTGCAAGCACTTTTATATCAAATATAAATGCAGAAAAAAAATACAGTGATTCAAACATTGAAAAGGGACATTTTCCAAACACTCCAGAAGGGGCATTGCGAATCCCTTTCAATCGTTTGTCGCATACATTGAGAATAGCTGTTGTGTGTCTCTTACTGAAACAAAAAAAGGACTGGAAAGCAATACTCCTTTGCCATGACATTAATTTGTTGATCATGTTTAATTGGACAATCTGTTTCAGCGTGAGAGATTAAATGCGTCCAATTGGGTGATGGAGGAAAGTCTTCCAATGCTAATGATGGAGTGTTACTGTATCTGTTGAACAAATGCAAAATTGGAGAAAGTCCCAATAATCAGCTTCCCTCATGTTGCATTTTTCTCCAATTGAAGGAGATAATTTAGTTTCAGTGATTAAATATTACCCTGATTGGAGAGGCCCAATTCATGCACCTGTTATTTCTCTTCCTCACAGGCAGCCATTTTGCAGCAAACGGCAGAATATATCTTTTCACTCGAGCAAGAGAAAACCCGACTACTTCAACAGAACTCTCAGTTGAAGCGTTTTATTCAGGTGGGCAGAGTGCCTGGACTTGGTGGGGTAAGGGATGGTGTGTGCAATGGCCAGTGGCAGCTGCCTGTTTTCCTGGGACATCGCTGGGTGCAGCCTTGGCAGATTGAACGAATACAGTGTTTAGGTTGAGGTGGGGACTGTACAGTTTGGTTACGGTCTTGTAACTCGTGGTGCTGGTGGTGAGCTGCACATTGCACTTTTCAAAGAAGCCTCTTTTAAGGAAGACACATGCCCTCTGTGGACAACAGGTGGTGGGCAGAGGATAGTAGCTGGAAAGGAGGGGATAGTACAACCTATTGCCATTTTTAAAACAGGTATGCCCCATCAATGTGGGACTGCTTAACTGGCTACCACATCAATAGTCCTCTGACATTGGCAGGTACAACAATAATAGTTGACCATAACTTTAATGTCCCTGTTTGAGTAGTGAATGATCCTTGTAGTGAGTGCTTTACAGAGGAACAGGAGGAGGCCATTAACTCTTGAGCCTGCTCCACCATTTAGTTGGATTGTGGCTGGTTTATTCCCCAACTCAATTTTTCTGTCTTTGCTTCATATGCCTTAATAGCCCCAAGCAATAAACATCAATTGATCTTGACTGGGGTGTTGTCAGGCACATGTGATGAGCAGTTATATTCTATGTGGGTGTTTAACAATGATTGCATTTAAGGACTGAGTATGAAGAGATACAGTAGCCAATTTAAACATAGCAATCTCTCACAAACAGCAGTGAGATACATGACCAGATAACTTGTTTTCTGTTATGTTGATCGAGGATAAATATTGGTTAAGCCACAGGGAGAAGTTGCCTAACGTATCATCTAAAATGCAGCGCATTCAATAGCATAGTACTCCCATTGTGATTACACTTGGATTAGGTGTCATTGCGTTTAACGGAGCTTTGCCTTCCAGGAGTACAGTGGTTCCTCCCCCAAGCGGAGACGTGCAGAGGATAAAGATGAAGGGATTGGCTCCCCTGATGTCTGGGAAGATGAGAAGCTGGATGACCTAAAGCGGGAAATGATTGAATTGCGACAGCAGTTGGACAAGGAGCGTTCAGTCAGGATGATGCTGGAGGAACAGGTTGGTGGTGTTTGCTTTGATGCATGTTCACAGATGGAAACAGCACCAGGTGCAGTACTAAGGCACGCACACCCGAAGGAACCAGATTTGATCTTGGGGCCGAGTCAGTTGATCACACTAACCTTTAGCACTCGGATGAGGGAGAAAGGGAACATGATCTCTGTGCTTGAATGCTGTCCGGGAAGCTACTCTGGAATCTGTCTGTGTGTGGATGTTAGGTGAGGAGTTTGGTTGTGATGCCACCACCTGGACGTTCCCCTCCAAGCCTCTCACCACCCTGACTTGGAAATATGTCGTCGTTCCTTCCCTGTCGCTAGGTCAAAATACCGGATCTCCTTCCCTAACAGCACTATGGGTGTACCTACACCTAATGACTGCAACTGTTCAAGAAGGCAGTTCATCGCCACCTTCTCTTAGGGATGGGTAATGAATGTTAGCCTAGCCAATGACGCCCATATCCCATGAATAAATAAAAAATAGTCCTTTTATTCCATTCATTCATGAAGATGGGCACCAGTGGCAGTGCAAGGATTTTTGCTCACGAGAAGGGGCAGCACAGTGGCACAGTGGTTAGCACTGCTGCCTGACAGTGCCAGGGACGTGGGTTCGATTCCAGCCTTGGGCGACTGTCTGTGTTGAGTTTGCACTTTCTCCTCGTGGCAGCGTGGGTTTCCTCCCACAGTCCACAGATGTGCAAGTTAGATGGATTAGCCATGCTAAATTCTCCCTTTAGTGTCCCAAAATGTGTACGTTTGGGGAATTAGCAGGGTAAATGCGTGAGGCTACAGGGCTAGGGCAAGGGGTGGGTCAGGCTAAGGTGCTCTGTCGGTGAGCTGGTGCAGACTCGATGGGCCGAATGGTCCTCCTTCCGCAATGTAGGGATTTTATGAACTGCCGCCTTGATTACAACTGAGTGACTTACTGGGCCATTTCAAAGGGTAGTTAAAAGTCAACCTTATTGCTGTGGAACTGGAGTTACTTGTAGGCCAGATAAGGATGACAGATTTCCTCCCTCAAAAGGAAGTCAGTGAACTAGATGGGTTTTTACGACAATTGGTAGTTTCATTGTGACATTGTGACTGCTACTGATACTAGCTTTTTGTTCCAGATTTATCTAATGAACTGAATAGAAATTCCCCAGTTGCCTTGGTGAGGTTTCAATTCATGTGACAAGATCATTATTCTGGGCCTCTGGATTCCTACATTGTCACTATACTATTGTATTCCTAAATGGCACACAGACACTGACTGGGCACACAGTTGTCACCTGGGCAAAGTATTGTCGAGCAGCTAGGAGCTGTGTTAGGAGTGGTGGGGAGGGATAGTAATGCAGCAGGTACTTCCAGCTAGACTCAGCATTGCATGTGAAACAGGAGCCCAGTGGATCGGAGGCCACGCTTTTTCCAGAGCCTATTTTAATTTGATCTCCGGAAAGCTCTCCACTGTCCCTCAGAAACTGATGAGGTGCATCTGTTGTCAGGTTCGCTCGCTGGACGCCCACATTTACCCTGAAAAACTAAAGGCTATTGCGCAACAAGTACAGCTGCAGCAACGGCACCAGGAGCAGCCCAAGATCCTTCAACAGGAGGAGCAGCATGAGCCCGAGTCCCATCTTATGACACAGGTCAGCACTTGCCTCCCTAGTGCTCAAACTGCATGCAGTAACATCAATTCGTTATGCCTCTCTTAGAATCAGAACACAATTGTGTGAGGCTTCAGCCAGTGTCAGCAGTGGGCTCTTATAAGAAGTTAGTGAGCAACACAGGTTAACTTGTTATAATAACTTCTTCTTTTCCCCTCTCTGGTTATCTTTTAGCTCCTGCCAGCACATGTCTTCCCAGCGTCAACCCACCATCCCACTGTCATAGTGCAGACTCCACCCCCACCGGCTTCACACCAAGTCACCGTGGTAACAATGGGACCATCCTCAGTCATCAATAGCCCCTCCACTACATCAAGACAGAACCTAGACACCATTGTGCAGGTAAGGCTGTTGCCCTGATGGCCACAACTCCCCAGGGCTTCCAGCAGCCCTCTAGATTTTAAGAACTTAGGAACAGGGAGAGGCCATTCACCCCATTAGACCTGTTCTGCCATTTAGTTAGATCATGGACGATCTGTAGCTTAGCACTTAACATTTAATCACCTCTGATCCATAGCCCTTTATCCAACAACAAAAAAACAATCTTAGTCTTGGAAATCTCCAATTGACCCCCAACATTCTCAACCATTTGGAGGAGGGTTTCAGATTTCCAGTACTCTCTAAAAATGTCCTTCTTGATTTCACTCATGACTTGGCTCTAATTTTAAGATTATGCCCCTTGTTCTGCTCCCCTACCAGAGGAAAAGTTTTTCTTTAACTGTCTTGCACTTTAATCAGATCACACCTCAACCTTCTAAACTGTTCTTTAAACCTCCAAGCTTCAGTGTTGTTTTGGCAGATTTGCAATGCACCCCTTCAAGACTAACGTATCTCACCTTAAACATCAAGATCTCTTCTTCTAGATTCTACTTCCATAGGCCCCAATCTACTAGTTTATCAGCAATTCTTGGTGCCAATGGGTCAACACTGCTCACAGAAAAAGCCTAAATTCTGCAAAATTGGGCAGATTATCATAGAATCCCTACAGTACAGAAGAGGCCATTCAGCCCATTGAGTCTGTACCAACCTCAATCCCACCTGGGCCCTATTCCCGTAACTATTCATTTACCCTGCTCATCCCCCTGACACTAGGGTCAATTTAACATGCTCAATCAACCTAACCCGGACTATGGGACGAAACCGGAGCACCCAGTGGAAACCCACGCAGACACGAGGAGAATGTGCAAACTCCACACAGTCACCCGAGGCTGGAATTGAACCTGGGACCCTGGTGCTGTGAAACTGCAGTGCTAACCACTGTGCCACCATGCCGCCTGAGCTAATTACTTGAACTAAATCCTCATTTGGCCTTCGACCCCATCATGAAGAAACAATAAACAAGTTGCCATAGGTTGCCATCAACTTCTCTCCTGATCATCCTCCCACACTATTAGAAACAACAACCAAAATCAAACCTCTATCCAGTGGCAAAACTCCAGGCGTTGATGTTGTTGTCCCAGCTGAGGCCTACAAGGCAGGAGGTCAATGCCTGATCAGGAATCTCACTGAATTCTTTAAGTCTATGTCGCAGCAAGGAACCATCTCACAAGAGTCCAAAGGTACATCCCATGTCAAGCTGTACAAGCAGAAAGGAACTTGCTAATCTTGTGACCATCTCAGAGGAATCTCACTTCCCTCCAAAATCTTTGCCAGAATTCTTTTGAATGAGTTAGTGCAACATCTCGACCAGGATCTGCTGCCAGAGAATCAGTATGGTTTCAGAAATGGTTGAGGAACCACTGATGTGGTGTTTACTGTTAGATGACTCCAGGAGAATTGCCAAGAACAACATGGACCTCTACACCATGTTTGACCAAGACCTTTAGAATCAGATCCTACAGTGCAGAAGGAGGACATTTGTCCTATCGAGCCTGCACTGACCACAAACCCACCCAGGCTCTATCCCCATAATCCCAAGCATTTACCATAGCTAGTCCCCCTGACACTAAGAGGCAATTTAGCATGACCAATCCACCTAATCTGCACATTTTTGGAGTGTGGGTGGAAACCAGAGCACCCGGAGGAAACCCACGCAGACACGGGGAAAAATGTGCAAACTCCACACAGACAGTGATCCAAGCTGGGAATCGAACCCGGGTCCCTGGTGCTGTGAGGCAGCAGAGCTAACCGCTGTGCCCACAGTCAAACATTTTTGAAATTCATGGAGAAATTTGGCTCCCCTGGAAAATTCAACACAATGGTTCAACATACTCGTGTGTAGCCTGGATGATGGTGATTCTTCTGACCCATTCTCAGTAATTAATGGAGTTAAATAGAACTGATTTGATTTGATTTATTATTGTCACATGTATTAGCATACAGTGAAAAGTAGTGTTTCTTGCGCGCTATACAGACAAAGCATACCGTTCATAGAGAAGGAAACGAGAGAGTGCAGAATGTAGTGTTACAGTCATAGCTAGGGTGTAGAGAAAGATCAACTTAATGCAAGATAAGTCCATTCAAAAGTCTTGACAGCAGCAGGGAAGAAGCTGTTCTTGAGTCGATTGGTGTGTGACCTCAGACTTTTGTATCTTTTTCCTGACGGAAGAAGGTAGAAGAGAGAATGCCCGGGGTGTGTGGGATCCTTAATTATGCTGGCTGCTTTGCCGAGGTAGTGGGAAGTGTAGACAGAGTCAATGGATGGGAGGCTGGTTTGTGTGATGGATTGGGCTACATTCACGACCTTTTGTTGTGCTAGCTGTGCTAGCACTCCTCCTCTTCACCAAAACATGGCGTTTTTCTCACCATGCTTTCTGATCCCTTCCATGATGCTGATCCTAGCATCAAAATAAGATATTGCACAGACTGCTGCTCAATCTGAGCTGACTGCAGACAAAGACCGAGGTCACCAAAGACATGCTTTGTGGTTTCCTGTCTGTCAATGACTGCATTAGCTGCTGCTTCAGAGCTGGAATTGTTCTCCAATGTGGCCTTGTGATCAGAATGATGGAAACGAAAAGTACCGTACCAGCTTGCTCCCTCAAGCCCAGAATTTCAGTTCATGACCAGAACCTATTAGCAGTGAATAAGTTCATTTATTTCACCAGCACACCGTCTCGGGATGTCTATATTGATGACAAGAGACATCCAAGAATTGCTAAAGCAAGTGTAGCCTTTGGCAGACTTTGAATATCAGTCAGGGGATGAAGAGGACTTAATCTGCCTACCAAACAAAGTCTATAGAGTTTAATAGTCCTGCCCACTCTGTTCTATGTATGTGAGAAGTGGACTGTGTACCAGCGCCATGCCAATAAAGTCAACCATTGTCAATTGAGCTGCCTTGGAAGCATCTGAGGATTAGATGGCAGGACAAAATATCAAACTTTGAGGTGGTCACCTGAACTGGCATACCAAGCATCCAAACCTTTTTGAGACAGTCACAACAGATTCACATTGGGCTGGTCATGTAGCCATAATGCCTGACACCTGCTTACCAAAGTGAATCTTCAATGGATAGTTGAGTCTAGGGTGCATTCTCGTGATAGTGAAAGGAAGCGCTACAAAGCCATGCTGAATGGAGGCTTCATTTAGGAGTTTTGATATCAACATAAAGTCCTTGGAAAAGCTTGCCAGGATCACTGCACCTGATGCAAATTGGTGTGACCTTCTTGTTAGGGACCAGATCAGAAACTCCAAGGAATATTATGAAGTTAGCCTAGATCCCAACTTTTTTGAATTAGGGTGAGCATAACATGTTTTGCTCCAGGTACGATTCAATTGACCCACTAGAAAGCTTTTATTAAAACAAACTTTATTTAAGAAAGTTAGAATATAACAAAAAGAATTAGCATAACTTTTATCAATTAAAATACTTAAACATCATCATAGAAATCATCATCATCATAGAATGACATGACAAAGTATAATTCCTAACAGCTATCCATCTCTATAGTTCCATTGTAAGCAGTATCCTCAAATATATAAATCACTCTTCAGAATTAGCACAAAACAGATATGCTCACATGGGTGCTACATTTCCAACATTTTAACCCCTCTGGAGAGATACCTATCTTTGACTCCCATACATCAATTTCCAGAGAAGCATATAATCCTCAAACAGCAGAACTTCAGAGAAATAAACCTAGTCTCTGACAGATCCCAGTCTCCAGACTTGGGAGAGAGAAAGAACTACTTTTCTTTGCAGCTTCCAAGCAGCAACTGGATTGATTTTTCTGTATAAGCCTAGCACCATCCAGTCACATATCCTTACTTGTCAATCAACCTAATGAAGCCCCACTCTTCAAAACCCCAGGGGAAAACAGTAAAATAATAGAACAGCATCAGGCCAGATTAAAGCAAACATTCTAGCAACCAGGACAACTATGCTACTGCAGTAACAGTAGGGCTGCTGGATGCAGACAAAATGGCACTGAAAATAAAACAAACCGCTAAAACAGATCCTGCTCAAGAAAGATGACCCAAATACATTTCTTAAAGGCACAGTATCATCACATTCTTCAAGTGCAAATCACAGGTAGAGAGAAACGCAAGGAGAGGAATCGATGAGCCAGCCACTCATCCAAAACTCAGTCGGCTTCAGTATCCTGTCCTGTTTTCAGCAGAACTCTTTGGGCACAGATCAGCCGCAGCAGCCACCTATGTACCGACTGGAACCCTACAAAAACCCCAAAGGATGAACATGGTCATCTTTGCCTCAAAGAAGACATTCCTCTTCGGGTGTGGTGCCCAGAACTGAATGCAGTCACTCCAGATGGGGTCTAAACAAGATGATTCAACTGAAGCATAATTTCTTCCCCTTTGTATTTCAGTCTCTTTGAGATAAAGGCCAACATTGCATTAGCCATTTCTGATTTGTGTAACTGTGAATTGACTTTTGGTGATTTGTGTACTCAGACACCTTTCTTGTTTCCATCATTAAGAAATATTCTGACTTGTCTTTCACAGATCCAAACTGAAAGACCTTACACTTCCCTACACTGAACTGCATATGCTGTAGTTTAGCCACTTATTTATTCTCTCTGTTCCCTTTTGTAACATCCTGCTCTCACTTACATAAGTTCCCATGCCTCCTAACTTTGTGCAGAGAGGGAGCGAGCCCTGCTGGTTTTCTCTCCTCCAGTCCAGCAATATGAGATTGTTATGTCTCTCTTGGCTGAAAACTCTTTGAATTGGGAATGGGGGTTTCTCTTAATAATCATTACAAATAGAAAATTTTACCAATTTTGCCTCCAGTTTCTGCCCTTTTCTCGCCTTCGAATGGTCCATGGCTGACACTTCCCTTCTCCATTTCTGGGGATAGGCTATCAACCAATATTCATTAACCCACCACTAATTTGACTACACAGCCTGATAATCTGTTTCCTGTAAGGATTCTACCATTCTCCCACTTTCTCCATTTCTGTTACATCTATTCTGATGATACAATCTCTTACACTAACCCTTCTGATATTTGTTCCTTTTTCTTTGAGGATTTCCCTACCTCCCTCACTGCAGTTGACAAGATCCTTGACTCTGAATACTCCATTTCCCACACTTCTGTTCTCTCCCCTTACCCTCCCTCCCAGAAGCATAAGAGGGTTTCCCTTGTCATCATCTGTACATATTCAGCATCCATATTCAATGGCTCATTTTCTACGACCTTCAGCATTACCATCAAACACATCTTGGCCTCCCCTTTCAGCATTCCGAAAGGTCTGCTCCTCAGTCACTCCCTTCCCTTGTGAGCGAAGATGGATCCAACACCTGCCCTTTTACCTTCTCCCTCTTCGCTGTCCAAGGCCCTAAACAGTCCTTTCAGGGGAAACAGCAATTTATAAATATTACTTTAAAGTTTGTCTACTGTATTTGCTGTTCACAATGTGATCAGCTCTCCATTGGGGAAATCAAATACAGATTGGGTGACTGCTTTGCGGTCCACAAGGATGACTGTAAGTTGCCTGTGGCTTGCCATTTATCCCTACCGTGCTCCCATACTGACCTCTGCCCTTGGCCTTCTGCAGTGTTCCAATGAAGATCAATGCAAGCTTGAGGAAAAGCACCTCATCTTTTCTTTAGGGACTTTATAGCCTTCTGGACTCAACATTGGGTTCCAACAATTCCAAATTGTCATCTCTGTCTCCATTTTGTTTCCTTTTTCTTTTCTGGTTTTGATTTTTCTATTTTTTTTCAAATGGCAGTTGTTCATCATTCTGCCATTCACATCTCCTCTAGCCGCATCTTATGTTTCTTCTCTTGTCCTATTATTACTCCCTTTTGTCTTGCACCACCAATCCTATATACATGGGTGGTGTTGGTTACTCAAATGCTGACTAATGGAGAGTTCAGTTTACTAATGGAATAAAACACACGATATGTAGCACAAACTAATATGTAAGTACTCAGAAAATAAAGAATAGTATTCTTGCTTCTAATCTTCAATAGTGCATTAAAACATAAAATAATACAATAAACAGCTTTGAGGTCTGTATCACTTTGTAATTACCTTTGGTTGGTAAAGTGATGATTTGTGTTAGGAGAACGTCAGAGCCAGGGACCTGGTTTGATTCCAGCGTTGGCTGACTGTGTGGAGTTTGCATGTTCTCCCTGCTTGGTGGGTTTCCTCCGGGTCCTCTGGTTTCTTTCCACAGTCCAAAAATGTGTAGGTTAGGTGGATTAGCCATGGTAAAAGCATGGGATTACGGGTATAGGGTGGGGATAAGATGTTCTTTCGGAGACTCGATGGCCTCCTTCTGTTCTGTAAGGAGTGTATGGAAATTCTGGTTAATAGAAAATTCTGGTTGGTAGAGCACGGATAACACAGTTTACTATACTTATTTAAATTTTCCCAGTTTTGATGAAAAGTCTTCAACTTGAAATATTAACTCTGTTTCTCTTTCCACTTATGCTGCCAGACCTGTTGAGTATTTCCAGCATTTTCTGTTTTCACAAGTGCAGATTCCTGCCCTGGGCTGGGGAAATGAACGATCAGGCATTGATGCCAACTGTGGCACCTCAAGTAAGACAGGTTAACTTGGTACAGTCACAATTTGAACCGTGGGTCACTAAGATTCTTGTGGTAGTTTCCTAATCAGCCAACCTGGGAAGCTTTACTGAGATTTTTTTCCATATCAAACAATCATCCCTGTGCTCCTCTCTTCACCTGCTCCCAATGGATTGATGACCACTGAGTTTCTTCTATTTAAATTGCAGGCGATCCAGCACATTGAAGGAACACAAGAGAAGCAGGAAGAGGAGCAGCGACGAGTGGTCATTGTCCAGCCTAACCGTGCTTGGTCAGGCACCGAATCAGACAGGGAGAGGAGTGAAGCGACGGAAATTATGGTGCCAGGCGAGGAGAAAGAGCCCATGGAGAGAGTACTTCCATGACACTACTGATGTGCCAGGCCGGGATTGATCCAAACATCGTTCTCAATGTTTTTATTCCGAGAAAGGAAAAAAAGGTTGAGGTCTCTTTTTCGACCTTCCCAATACTGTAAACCATCTCAGCCTGGAATGAGAGAGGCTATTAAAAATCTGGACCATACCAGAAGGGATTGCAAAATCCTTTCTTGCGCTCATGACTACCTTGGAATTCGTAGCTCAAGTGTTGCTGAAGGACATTTTAGCATTCTTTTATTTTTTTACGTTTTGGGGAGGGGTGGGAGTTTCAAGCACTTACCAATTTGTTCAGTCCAGTGGGGCACTTCCTCCCAGTGTGAACTGTGGACCCCACTTCTGTAATTGCCGCCCCCCCCCCCGCTTCTTGTACTGATGTAGGTGATTTTTTTAAACATTGTTCTTCATGTAGTTGGTTTGTTAGTTCCTTCCATTTCTCCCGTATCCGTTTTTTAAGTTGAGATGAGGTTTGTTCATGGAAAAACTATTATATTTTGTTAAGAAAGTGGGGAAAAAAGGCACCTGCCTTGCAAAGAAAGAAATAAAGTTTGTACTTTGTTTTTTTTAAAACAATTCGTTTTTTTTGTGTGCATGCGTTTTTCTATGACTAAGTGTTAAGCATATGTGTGCAGATAAACATCCGATTAATGTTGACCAGAAGACCACTCAAATTCAGGACATTAGGGTAGTCTTGACTTTTTGTGGAAAATAATTAATTGGTCACCAGTTTTACATCTCTTCATTTTTACTTTGGTTAGCACCAGGGATTCTACTCCTGAATTATTGCTCAACCCTTGCCAAAAGTTACATCCATGTGGACAGGATTAAGGTTTGTCTGTGATTTTAAAAAGCAAAGTAGAGATAGTGGTTGTCCAAATCTGTAGGCAACTGCCTAATACCCAGCATAAAACCAACCCCCTATATTAAAATAATACTTTTAATGTGGTACTAGGTTGAATGGTGCTTACTATGAGCATTAATAGATAAAATTAGACACAGAGCCACCTAAGGAGATATTAGGCAGGTGACCAAGAGTTAGGTTTTAAAAGTGAATCATTTTTTATTCATTCGAGGGACATGGGTGTTACTGGCTGGCCACCATTTATTGCCCATCCCTAGTTGCCCAAGGGCAGTTGAGAGTCAACCACGTTGCTGTGGCTCTGGAGTCACATGTAGGCCAGACCAGATAAGGACGGCAGATTTCCTTCCCTAAAGGTCATTAGTGAACCAGATGGGTTTATTCCCGACAATCGACAATGGTTTCGTGGTCATCAGCAGATTCTTAATTCCAGATTTTGTTTTTAATTGAATTCAAATTCCATCATCTGCCGTGGCGAACCCGGGTCCCCAGAACATTAGCTGAGTTTCTGGATTAATTGCCCAGCGATAATACCACTGGGCTATCGCCTCCCCTTAAGTGGGGGAAGAGAGTTAGAGATCTTTAGGAAGGGAATTCCAGAACTTGGTGCCTAGTCAGCTGAAGTCACGGGCACAAATAGCTTAAGAGCCCACAGCTAGAAGAAAGCAGATATCCTGGAGGGTTGTCCAGTTGGATGAGTTTACAAAGATGCTGATGGATGAGATCAATTGAATAGGAGAATGCAACTTTTAAATTTTAAGTAGGATTGGGAGCAGAGGAGTGAAGAGGAAAAAGATCCAAAGAAATCTGACAGAGTAAATGCATGGAATAAAAAATCCAGTCCATTTGTTAGTTAACAGAATCAGTACAACCTCCTTTTTTGATGGGGGAGGGGGTGAGGCAGGCCAACAGGTCACATGGCTCCTTTGCTTGCTTGTGGCAGCATGTGATTGGCCCAATAGCACCGAGGGGGCTAGATTTTAAAAATGGCAATCCTGTGTCATGGGTATGATGAATAATGGCATCCGCTGCTATTTCTGTGGTGCTAATCCCCTCTGCCACTGCTCTCTGCAAATACATCTGCCATTTCCAGCAGCAGCAGCAGGTGTCCCTGTTCGATGGAAAGACAGTCCCTTCCCTGTATGTCAGCAACAGCAGAGGAAGATTAATCTCGAGGCTGTACAAGAATGTTTGGGCCATGTGTGCACCAGGAGCCGAGGCGCCCCATTCCTGGCCAGTTAGAGAGCACACGGTCAAAACTAGTGCCTGCCCAGTTACAAGGTGTCAAAGGAACGCAGGAAGTTTATACTGTGACATGTACATGCTCAGCAAGACTGGATTAAAGGTCATCAAGCTCCCACAATATACAAATCTAATAACTGGAAAATTCACTGAAACCCATTTGGGGAAAAAAAATACAGATGGGCAAGTTTTTCCTTGAATGAATTTTGACACCCCTCCCAATTGTACTCTCCTATACACTGCACTCCCAGCCATTGGGAACAGTCCTGGCATGAGGGGCTGGGTGATTATGTACTGAGATGTTGCAAAATTTAATACAAGTTTTCTTTTCAACTTTGCCTCTTCCTGACTTATGCTGCATGATAGATGTTGGATGTCCATTCTTTATTTTTTGATTGTTGATAGGCTCTTCCACTGTAGGTAGCATCACACACCAGTCCCATCCAATCCTCACTCAACATTGCACACCTCCCTGATGTGACTGGGAGGCAATCCTGGCCGATTTATTTTCCTGTCCTGTCCCTAATGGAGGGGCCATGAACCCTATTAATTGCTATGATTGGGTAACTCAGCACAGACCAGCAATCAAACTTTACTTCTCACCAAAGAACTATATTTTTTCCTATTGAACTCATCACAGTGCTTTGAGTTTCTTTCCTTTAATTCTGGGTGCCTGTTATGCTATATTTACAGTAAGAAGTCTCACAACACCAGGTTAAAGTCCAACAGGTTTATTTGGTAGCACAAGCCACTAGCTTTCGGAGCGCTGCTCCTTCATCAGGTGAGTGGGAGTTCTGTTCACAAACAGGGCATATAAAGACACAAACTCAATTTACAAAATAATGGTTGGAATGCGAGTCTTTGCAGGTAATCAAGTCTTAAAGGTACAGACAATGTGAGTGGAGAGAGGGTTAAGCACAGGTTAAAGAGATGCGTATTGTCTCCAGCCAGGACAGTTAGTGAGATTTTGCAAGCCCAGGCAAGTCGTGGGGGTTACAGATAGTGTGACATGAACCCAAGATCATGGTTGAGGCCGTCCTCATGTGTGCGGAACTTGGCTATCAGTCTCTGCTCAGCGACTCTGCGTTGTCGTGAAGGCCGCCTTGGAGAACGCTTACCCGAAGGTCAGAGGCCGAATGCCCGTGACCGCTGAAGTGTTCCCCAACAAGAAGAGAACACTCTTGCCTGGTGATTGTCGAGCGGGGTTCATTCATCCGTTGTCGTAGCGTCTGCATGGTTTCCCCAATGTACCATGCCTTGATACCAAATAAACCTGTTGGACTTTAACCTGGTGTTGTGAGACTTCTTACTGTGTTTGCCCCAGTCCAACGCCGGCATCTCCACATCAATGCTATATATACCCCAGCACCCCACACGCACGCCTCAATTAGATTCCAACCTGCAACTGGGGATAACCATTATTCCATATATAAACCACACTGAACCTTCGATAGAGATATGAAGTTAGAGAGAAAGAAATAAATAGAAGCAGTGGAAGACATGGAATGAGAAAAACAGAGACCAAGTGCTGGAACAAGACTGAGAAAGACGGACAAAAGGAGAGAAGAGAGCTGACAGTGACCCCAGAGAGCAATCAGACTGGGACTGTACTTCCGGATCTGTATTGCAGATTAGAGCTTACAATACAGTGATGGACAAAGGATACACTGAAAGGCAGTTAAAAATCTGACAAGGTCACAAATGTTTAATTTTCCAAAAATACATTAAAATATTTCGTACAAGCAAAATTATGTGGAAATTGTGATTTTGCACAAACGTGTTGCTCATTCCGAGGAAGTTCCCTTGTTCATTGTTTTAAAGGTATTTAAAATAACATCTCTGTTAAAGTCAAAGATGGACCACATTGTGTGCTCAGATGGAAGTATAATTTCTGAGTTCTAATAATTGAAGCTGAAGGATATGCAGGGTAGTTTTAATAAACATTCACAATCAAACCTTCCAGTGCTGCCTTGTGCACATTTCAAAGAACATAAAACAACAGCTGATGTTGGTCAATGCTGTTCACAGATTTCACACTGAATGGCAATTGTCATCTTGGACTCTTGACCTTTGATTCCTCCTTTTAAGGTCACCCTCTGACCTCCGACCTTCTCCCCTATATATTACTGCTCGCTGACAGGTTGCTCCTGACAGTCAAAATGAAGGGACTGGTCTCATTCACTATCTTCCTCTCTCTGCTCGTCTTTGTGACGGCAGGTAAGTTCCTCTTTTTCACTTGTTGGTAGATTGACAGTATTACCCGAGCTCGCTTTTTTTTTGCATTGTGGCTCAGTGTCATAGTATCCGCAAACTGGCAACCTTAAAATTTACTTCAATGAGTCTGGCTCCAGAGGCTAACCAGCAGAGTGAAAAACAGCAGCTGGAAGTATTTGCCAGCAAGCAACTGGTTCTGTAAAAACACACTTAGAAGGGATGGGTGCTGAAATCTTTAAAACTTGGCTTGATATTGCAGCCTGAGCTCAAGGGTTTGGGAATTAGAAGTTTTTTTTTATGTATCCAATCCCTCGGCTTAAACAAATGGTGCCAGGCTGCAAAAGCGTGACGGGAGAGCTTGTGAAATTGGAAAATGAAAAGATTAAGTTGACTGTAGTTCTTGAACATAGTGAATGGAACTTAAAAAGGGCTGTTTTTTCTACTACTCTGCAGTAAATATAAATGTAATTTTTTTGTGAAGGGGGGAGGGGATTGTTTGAGTTACCCTTGTGCGCCCTTGGGTTAATTTGATCTAGCAATTCTGCTGTTGCTCATGTCCGAGTATTCTGGGTTAGTGTAAAGGAACTAAGTATGGAAATGGCTTTGTAACTGGACACCAGCTCTGGTCGATTGCCTCCCTCTGCCAGTAGCAGTTGTTGGCTCCGTGCGCTGTCACACAGATTTATCCCATCTTTCTGACCATTTAAGGACATCTTTTATTTTTCAAAAGAATTGAAATGTTTTGAACAGAATCCAGTGTGCCCCATTTGACCAGTTGAGATACAGCCATCTTCACCAGCCCAGGTGAGTTTGGACTCTCTCCTTTTAGGAATTCCAGCTTTTAGATATTCCCCTTTTCCTTCTCTGTGAAACTACTTGGCAGTTGCTAGATTGGGTTGGTGTTAGAATTCCCAACACCTGCTTCATTCAGTTGCCTGGTTCCACCAGATACCACAGACAGACTATCATACAACACATCCAGCTTGTCAGAAATAAACACAAATTTGCATTTCTATAGCAACTTTCATGATCTCAGAATGTTCCAAAATTATTTACAGCCAATGAAGTATTTTTGAAGTGTAGACCTTGTACTGCAGTCAATTTATACACAGCAAGTTCCCACAAGCAACATTATGATACTGAGCCGATAACCCTGTTCTAATGATGATGTCAATGGATAAATATTGGTAAGGACACTGGAGAGAACTCCTCCTCTTCAGGATAATGAAATGGGGTCTTTTATGTCTACCCGAGAGGTCAGACAGGGCCTCGGTTTACATATCATCCAAAAAACAGCATCTCCAACAGTGCAGCATTCCCTCAGCACTGACTTTCTGACAGTGCAGCACTCCTTCAGCACTGAACCTTTGACAGTGCGTCATTTCCTCAGCACTGATCCTCAGCACCCTCTGAGTGCTGCACTGGGACTGTTAGCCTGGATTTTGAACAAACAAATTGGGAACCAAGTGGTTGAGGTAAATGCAACAAATTATTCTACATGAATCAACTCTTATGAAAATGTGTATTTGTTGCATTGTACTATGGTATTCTGAGGCCTGCGGCCTACTTAGTGTCCAGTGTGCAGAGAAGACCCTAGAGTCATAGCATAGAATCCCTACAGTGCAGAAGAGGCCATTCGGCCCATCAAGTCTGCACTGACTCTCCAAAAGTACCTCTTACCCAACCCATCCCTCCCAGCTTATCCCCATAACCCTGTGTATTCACTATGGCTAATCCACCTAACCTACACATCTTGGGCCACTAAGGGGCAATTTAGCATAGCCAGTCCACCTAAACTGCACATCTTTGGACTGTGGAAGAACACGGACATGGGGAGAATGTGCAAACACCACACGAACAGTTACTCAAGGCCAGAATTGAACCTGGGTCTCTGGCGCTGTGCGGCAGCAGTGCTAACCACTGTGCAAGTGCTGAAGGTGTCTTCATCCTTATGCACCCTAGACTCATTAATGGGGACAATGCCCATAATTCACCTGCTCATTTAAAAGACATTTCAAAGGGTCCACAAAAAATGGCTAGCCTCCATTGTTGGACAGCTCTCTCCCATATAACCCTACTTCTTTCATAGCTGGATATCATGAGCTTTAATCTTGTATTTGTGAAATGAGCCTTTACTTCCTGCACAGCAAATTTTAAAACAACAAAGGATGCCATAGTTCTATAGAAGTTGCAAACAGCCCTTTAAGAACAGGCGAGGTCAGCCTGAGGAACCAAGTTAATCTCCAACACACAACCTGCCTGGACATCATTATTTGTTAATTCCACTAATTGTACATTGGGGAAAGAATGAATCTAAGCTAGTCTTCACCTTTAGACAGGTTTATTTCCAAGACTACAAAGACACAAATTCTTCAGTTTTCCCCAACACCCAGTACGCACTGTTTTTAAACATCAGTGAGAGTTGTTTTCATACCATAGTAAGGAATGCGCATAAAGCATTTACTTTATTGCAGCCCAATTTCAACATTAACATATTTGCTCCCTCCTATTTGGTCATTTTATCTTCAAATCCATTCATGATCATGGGTAGAGCTTGCCATATAACTTCTCCCTGCCTGTGGAACTCTCACTCCAGATGGTGTCATTGTCTGAAATTCTGGGGAGCAATTTCATGACCCTGTTCTCCCTGTGATGAGCCATTTCTCTGGGAGCACTGTGTCCCTATCCCTCCCAGAATCCAATGAGCTCAATTTGGATACACTGAGGGAGAATTTAGCATGGCCAATGCACCCAACCAGCACATCTTTCGGATGTGTGAGGAAACCCACGCAGACACAGGAAGAATGTACAGACTCCTTGTAGACAGTGGCCCAAGCCAGGAATTGAACCTGGGTCCCTGGTGCTGTGAAGCAGCAGTGTTAACCACTGTGCCACCCAGTGGGTCAAATTTGTGAATTATCTGTCCTTATGATAGTTGGGATGGATATTGTAATGAATGGGTTGTGTAATGAATTGGAACAGCTTGAGGGATTGAATGGCCTACTCCTGTTCCTTCATTTAACTGTACCAGGCAGCAGTTCACACCCAGTGGAGAGGGGAAAATCAAAATGGAGTCAAGTTTAATATCACAACATAGTCAACACTGAGTCCTAAAACCCTATAGTACTGAAAGAGGCTATTCAGCACATTGTGCTTGTGCCAGCTCTCTGAAGTTATCCACTTAGTCACATTCCACTGAGCTTTTCCCACATAAATTTGAATTTTATTTTTCAAACATTTATTTGCTTCCCCATTAAAATTTATGATAGGTTTTGGCTTCTCATTGTTTCTGGTTGAGTGTTGCTCAATGTAAAGAAAACTCTCTGAACCTCTCCATTTATTCTTTTAATGATTTTAAATTGACACCTTCCAGTGAGTGACTAACTGATCAATGGAAATAGTTATTCCCAAATTATCAAATTCCTCTCATAATTTTTGGCACTTCTCTCAAATCTTTTCCTGTCAAGAGCCCAGTTTTCCTGGGGTATCCTCATAATCAAAGCCTTTCATCCCTGGTATTAAGTTAGTGAGTCTTTTCTGTACACACTCTATGATCTTGACATTCTTGCAAAAGGAAGGTGCCTAAAACTGAAAACATTAATTCTAACCATGGCCTGGTCAATGATTTGTGCAGCATTAGCATAGACTCTTTGCCTTGTTGCTCCATTTCCCTATTGATAAAGTCCAGGATTTAATCGGAGATTTTAAAAAAACCCTTTTACCAACTCTATTTGTCATTATTAAAAATAACTATGCCTCTGAACATAAAACATATATTTACAATTATATGATGGGGTTGGGAACTGCGGGACGTGGGGGGCGGGGGTGGGGGGTTATGGTGCGGGGTGGTTGAAGGACTCGCACTTAAACCGATATGTTACTCTTTAAGGGTGAACACAATATATTCAAAACTAAATTTCATGAAACAGAAATGTTGTTGACCTATCTTCCCACATTTAAAGAAGCATGTTTTTTTCTAAATCCTATGCTAGTGTTACAAGGATTCAAGTCACTTGGTTTCATGTTCAATTATAGGCTGCATAACATTCTTCAAACAGCAGCTTCCATTCCAGTGTGACATTTGTTTTGCCCATTTGGCATACTGGCCATTCTTAGGTGTGTCTGAGTGAGATTTGTACTGTATCAATAATGGTTCAGTTCCATAGGGCTATGCCCACTCAGAATTGGGCCACTATGCCAAACTCATTCCACATACACAAATTTAAAGTCAGAAAACAGAGGAGACTTTCATCCTATTTGTGTAGGCTGGATTTGAGCCCAGGTGAGGAAGCTGAAAAGCCTGTGAAAGCCCTCTGCGTTACTCATTACTGCATTAGCTGACTTCTTATTATAATCCATTCAAAGGTGCCATGTCCGCCATCTTGAACCAGAGACTGAACTGATGATTATCACCTCAATACCTTTATCATTGGTAAATGGAAAGGATTGTAACTAAATATATTTTTATCATACAGATTTACAGCACAGACAGGAGTCTTTGATCTGTAGCTAATCATTGATTGAAGATGAGGTATAAGAAAGCAGTTAATAGACAGTAAAACAAGCAAATTTATTAATTCTACTAATGAACACAATAATGTACTATCACCAGATCACAATATCTTATACTGTTTCACATAAAGAAATATTCTGAAATTCAGTGATTGTTGATACAAAGGAAACAACAAACAGCTGAAATATTTCCTGCAGGTATGAAAAGAGACCACAATACAGGTAGGACAAATACATTTAATAAGGTGAAAATTAAATCGACTGAGGTCACCAAAAATACTCTACTGAGACCAGATATTACAGTCAGATTCAGTCTTAAATCTTCCTTGATTTCTATAAATTTTGTCTTTTGGTTTGGGGTTATCACTGCCTGGTTCAGGGGCAGACAGTCCAATTTTAGTGGGCTTTCCAGTGATTTCCCTAAAGTTGAATTGAGTAAAAACGAAACTTCACTTTTTCCAATTTAGAATCATGTTTTGCTGTTGTACAGCCAGTAGGGGGAGGTCCTGGATTAGTTTGCAAAATGTTCAAATGTCCTGACTGCAACCAGAATTAGGGAAGCTTGTTCCCTGTTGCAAGGGTCTCTCTTTTGGTTCACTTATTACTCATTGCTGGTTTCCCTTGAGAGGGGAGTGGTGGGCCTCCTCTTTGAACTGCTGCAGTCTGTGTGATGAAGATACTACCACAGTGCTGTTAGATTGGGAATTCCACAATATTGACCCAAGGTGACGAAGGAACAGCAATATATTTCCAAGTAAGGATGGTGTGTGCCCTAGAGAGAATGGTGCCCCATGACATTGGTGTTCTTAATCTTCTCAGTGATTGTGGTTGCAGGGGAGGAGGAGTTGCTTAAGTGACTTCGGTGAGTTGCTGCAATGCATTCTGTCGATCCCATATCTGGCAGGTACAGTGCACTGGTGATGGAGGGACTGGCTATTAAGTCAGGGGCAGGGATACCCATCAAGTGACATGTTCTGTCTTGGATGGTGTTGAGCTTCTTGATTTTTCCTGTAGCTAACCCTAACCGGTATTCTATCAAGTTCCTGCCTGGTAAATCTTGGAGAATTGAGTGGTCAAGAAATGAGCCATTGATTTTGTTGTGTTCACTGGGAATTGGGGGGGAAGCCCTTTTTGAATGATGGATGGAACTTTAATAAAAACTGATCAAGTGTGACCACAAAAAGCACTTCTGTTGCTCCTTGTTGCTTCTAATTCCTACTGAACCATGGCAAAATGCCATCGAAGGACACCACTGAGAACTGGAGCCTAGTCCATGCTGCAATGAATTAACACATTCCAACATCCCCAGATCATCACTTCATATAACATGTAACATAATCATGGTTATGTCACTTCTGGGTCAAAGAGCAACTTCTTTTATGCCATTTTATAAACTTATGTTACAGACTGACGATAATTTGACACTTGATGCCAAGTTGTAAAAGCACTTCTGACCATGAACCCGATTATTTACAGCTCAGACCCTCAAGCTATAAATGGTATTAGGGTTCTTGCCTTACTCTTGTTAGTGCTGTGTAGAAATTGTTTTGTAGCATTTAGGTGTGTGGGTTTGTACATGCTTGTGTGTCTGTGCGGACATTAGGGCAGAATGAGATTCAGTTGTGGTGCCTCCAAGGTTGAATTCCTGGTAAGATTTTCTTTGTAGACTCACTTGTGAAGTGATCTCTTGAGCAATTACTGGAGGGCAAGAGAGTACAGGGATGAAGAACTGAAGGGGAATATGACTGAAGGAATGAGAGACTGGAGGGGTGAAGAACCAAAGGGGTGAGAGAATAGAAGTAGGGAGCAGAAGTCAGGGAAAGGGACAAGATGTCTGAGGGATGAGTTACTGGATAGATGATGTGCTAGAAGGGCTAGGTACTTGGGTGAAGTACTGGATGAGTCAGGTACCCCAGAAATAAGGCAATTGTGGGTTGAGATATGAGGGTTGAATTATACAAGTGATGAGGAAGCCCAGGGTCAACCTAATCTCAGAGACAAGTCAACATTTTTCCCAGCGACAAGTCAATATTTAGGACATTTGTTATCTGTAAATGAAATTACAATTTATTTTAAAAAATTCTTAATTGTCTGCCATGTGTTACTGAAGTCTAACGATCTCAGGATATTTTGGTCGAGTGTCTTAGTCTTTCAGGAGCTGGTGCTAAATACAGCTGGTGTGAATCTCTATTTATATTTAATTACATTCCTCAGAATTCTGAGCAACAGGTGGATGTGCTTGATTAACTGCATCCAATATTGGGCATTTCTTTACACATAGAAAGCATAGCACAGAAACAGGCCCCACTGGCCTATGGCAGTGTTTGTGCTCCACATGAACCTCTTTCTACCCTAGTTCATCTAACTTTACCAACATATTCTTCTAGTCCTTTCTCCCTTATCTATTCCTTGTAAAATGCTAATACCCTCAACTAAACCTTTTGGTAATACATTCCATATTTTCACCACTCTGGATAAAGACGTTTCTCCTGAAACCCTTATTAGATTATTATTGACCATCTTCTATTTATGGTCTCTAGTTTGGACCCCACAAATGAAAACATCTTCTCCATATTGACACCATAATTCCTTCATAATTTTAAAGACCTCTATATGAGGTTACCCCTCACCTCTTTATGACAGAAAAGAGCCCCAAACTGTTCAGTCTTTGCAACACTTGCAACCCTCTGTTCTGATTGCATCCTTGTAAAAATGTTTTGCAGCTTCATCAGTGCTTTTATGTCCTTTTTGTAATATACAGACCAGAATGTTCACTGTCCAACTAGATCAGGACTATGCATATTATAGTTGGGTCCTTGGTTTTTGGTGTGAATTTACAAAAAAAAGGAAACAGCCAGTAGCATGAGAAGCTTGATTAAGACAACAACCTAGATCAGTAAAGGAATGATCACGAGACAATATCCAGTTACAATGTACACAGCACTCAAAACCGTGGTTAAGGACGGTGGTCCACTAGTCACTCAGCTTCTGTGTGCTGGACAGTTTCTGAGTTTGAACTTTTATTACTGTACATAATATGATGGTGATGTAGTGGTAGGATCCTAGCTTGGTTATTCAGAAGACTCAATGCTCTGGGGAACAACAACAGAAAATGCTGGAAAAATCTCAGCAGGTCTGATCTCAAGTTACATTGGCTTTTTCTACCGTTACTGGCACCTTGCTAGAGCAGATTCAAAACTATTCATTGTCCTAACCTCTCCCCATTGTCTTTCATCATCCTCTGCTTCAAACATTTATTGAATTTTCTCTTCAGAGTTTCCAGGAAAGCGAAAATAACCCGCAGCATTTCTTTTTCTATTGCAAACTGTCTGCTTAAATGCATCTTTCTCCCCTGTCGCCTCCACCCTCACCTTCAGCAAAAAGTGCAAGGAGCTCATGGATCATCTGCCTTTGCCACATTCCTCCCTTCCCCTGGCCCTGGCCACACCTCCTATAATGCTACCCCCTCATCTAGCTCTGTATTTGCATCTTTCACCAGTATCTATCCCATCTCCCCACATGTCCTCTCTCAACTTACCTTATGCATGAGACCCACCTCTCACTCCCATGATCACATTCCCATTAAACACCCAGTTGACATTGCAAATTGTTCGCTCGTTTTAGGTGTTGCCCTTTTAGTCATTAAAAGAGTGACTCCTCTTTTAGGAGAGGACATGCTAAAAGGCTTTGGAAACCATCCCCACATCTCTCTGCCCTCTACTGTTTTCCTCCTTTAAAAAATATCTTAAGCCTACTTCTTTGACCAAGCTTTTGTTCATCACACTAATATCTCCTTATGTAGCTCGGTGTTATATTTTGTTTTATAATGCTCCTGTAAGGCACTTTGGGATGTTTTACGTTAAAGGCACTATAGAAAGACAAATTGTTGTTGTTAAAAATTCCAGCTATTCTCTTTAGCAAAGAATTCCAAACTAACAATCCATTGTACAAGACAATCTTTCCTAACTGCTTTGGTGACATTTGATGGCTAGTTATTAATTATTATATGTCCACTTAAATCAGAATAGAGCCACAATAATAATTCTTTAAAATTAATTCATGGGATGTGCGCAATGCTGGCTAGGCCAGCATTTACTATCCATAATTGTCCTCGAGAAAGTGATGGTGAACTGCCTTCTTGAACGGCTGCAGTAAGTATACTCAGTGTTCCCATGGGGAGAACAGTGACAGTGAAGGAATGGCAATATAGTTCCAAGTTAGGATGGTGTGTGGCTTGAAAGGGAACTTCTAGGAGGTAGTGTCTGCTGTCCTTGTCTTTCTAGATGGTAGCAGTAGTGGTTAGATTAGAAAGTCCTGAAAATATAGCACAATCTCTTTACCAACCCCTAACCCACATCCATGTATTCAACTGTCCCACCATCAATTGCATATAATGCAGCAGCTTTTGAAATGTTTAAAAGAAACCCATCACCCTGGTTTTACCACTTCTGGATATAAGGAATGCACTTGTATTTTCAGCAGCCAGCATTGCTAGGGTTCAAGGGATGAGAAAAATATTAAATGATGTACTTCCTTTATTTGCACGTGTTCAGAATGTACCCAGCCCTATGTCCTCTGGGCTTACCCTATCTTTTAGAGGTTAGAACAGATGTGCCCAGAAATGTGGCAATAATGGTATGGAATTCCAGGAGTGTGCCAATAAATGAATGGGTTCCCTGGGAATGTGTCAATATTCATAGGTGATTCCTAGCAGCTTGTTAATATTGGTAGGAGTCCCCAGGAGCATGCCAATATTTGAAGGGTTTTCCAGGAAAGTGCCAATGTTTGTACGGGCTCCCCAGAAGTCTGCCAGTATTTATCAAGGGTCCCAGAAGTGTGTAAATATTTTTTGGAATCTCAAGATTGTGTCAATATTTGTAGGGGATCGCAGGATTGTGGGCTGAATTTTATGAGCCCCTGTAGGCAAAATTGGGTGGGCACCAATCCCACCACTGACCTCACCCCCATAATACGGCAGCCCACCCATCATATTTAAACAAATAATCAAGGGTGAATCAGGCTTGATATCAAGTCAATTGACTCTGACAATACGCTGCCTATGCTATAAAATGTTTGGTGTGTGCAGCCAGGCAGGAGCAGGAAGGCTGATTATTTTCACTCAAATGCATGAAGGCTGGGCAGGTGGTGAGGGAGGAATGGTTGCTTTTTGGGGCTGCCTGTTGCTAATCACGGGGTATCTCCCCCTTAAGTCAACCCCCCCTTTTCCATAAACCAACCCCCTCCCCTCTCCCTTACCTACTCAAGCTGGCATTGATGGACCTGTTAGCCCACTCTGTTGGCTGGCAGCTCCAGAGGGCAGGTGAGGCAGTTAGAAGTCCCACTTCACCCTCATTAGTTTGCCCTGCAGTGCTTTATGGCTGCAGGGCAGGTCTGCATGGCGCCTGACAGCTCCACACTGATGTTGTTTCCGGGGAGGCTGCCCTCTCCTCTCCCCTGTATCATTCATCCCTGCGACAGTTATGTGTAGAAGATCCCCAACAAAGACTATAACCAATTTTGGACAATATACAGGAAAATGAGATTTAAAATTGAGAGCTCTAGTTGAAGGGCTATTGGGATGGGATGAATGGTCTGTCTGTACTCTCTATAAGAAGTTTAACAACACCAGGTTAAAGTCCAACAGGTTTATTTGGTAGCAAAAGCCACACAAGCTTTCGGAGCTCCAAGCCCCTTCTTCAGGTGAGTGGGAATTCTGTTCACAAACAGAGCATATAAAGACACAAACTCCATTTACATGAATAATGGTTGGAATGCGAATACTTACAACTAATCAAGTCTTTAAGAGACAAAACAACGTGAGTGTGAAAACAACTCATGTTGTTTTGTTTCTTAAAGACTTGATTAGTTGTAAGTATTCGCATTCCAACCATTATTCATGTAAATTGAGTTTGTGTCTTTATATGCTTTGTTTGTGAACAGAATTCCCACTCACCTGAAGAAGGGGCTTGGAGCTCCGAAAGCTTGTGTGGCTTTTGCTACCAAATAAACCTGTTGGACTTTAACCTGGTGCTGTTAAACTTCTTACTGTGTTTACCCCAGTCCAACGCCGGCATCTCCACATCATGTACTCTCTATAGCATCACTGAATAAGTTAGCAGAATTACAACCCAAAGACCATCTTCAGTCTTGGAAAACCAGTCGCCTAACCACAGGTAGCACAGCCTTACAGAAGAAAGAAAGACATGCATTTCCATAGCACATTCACAACTTCAAGCCACCCAAGGCACTTTACAGCCAATTAAGTACTTTTGAAGTGCAGTCACTGTTGAAATGTAGGAAACACTGCAGCCAATTTCCACAAAACAACATGATTATCTGTCTTAGGTGTTCTTTGAAGGATGAATATTGGCCTAGTACACAGGGGAGAACTCCCCTGTTCTTCTTTGAAAAGCACAACTGCATTTTTTACTTCTACCTAAGAAGGCAGATGGTGTCTCATTTCAATGTTTCATCCAAAGGATGGCAATTCCGTTTGTACTGTGCTTGATTATCAACCTAGATTTTTAGCTAAAATACTTTTGAAGTGAAGTCTCTTTTATAAAGCTGTGCCTATATATTATTGACTGTTTTCTTTTGTTTGAATTTTGCATGATTGGAATGGCCTGTTCTGATCCCTGTTATCTCACAAATCGGAGCATCAAGATTTGCTAATATTTCCAGCTTGAAAAACAGGTACATTAATTGAATGAAATAATTAAGAAAGAACTTGCATTGATATAGCCCTTGTCACATCTTCAGGGCATCCAGTACAGCACAGGAAACAGGCCCTTCGGCCCTCCAATCCCTCAAATGCTTCATGGTTAATTAATTACTTATGAAGTGCAGTGACTGTTGTAATGAGGAAACACTTTGGCTAATTTTGTACAGCAGGGTCCCAAAAACAGAAATGTGATAATAACCAGGTAATCCATTTTAGTGATGTTGGTTAAGAGATAATTATTGGCAGGATACCAAGAAGAACTATTCTGCTTTACTTTGAATAGTATCAAGGGATAGTTTCAACTAGACCAGACAGGGTCTCCGTTCAATTACTCATTGGAAAGATAACACCTCTAACAGTACAACATTCCCTCTGGAGTATCAGTCTGGATTTTGTGCTCCAATCTGAAGTGAGACTTGAACTTATCTGACTTGGAGGCAAGGGTCCTATCATTATGCATGGATAGATGATGACACAAAGAGCCCGGACAATCCTGGTGCACAAGCCACTCCACTCCACTTTAAATGCAAAAATTTGAAGGTTATAGGGACACGTACTGGCCTTGAATTGATTGAATACTCCCACTGAATAATATGATTGAGCACTACTGGGATTGGTGCCAGTGCTATATGTGGAATGCAAACCGTCAAGGCTGAGCAATGTGGTTCATAAACCGAGAATTAGACCTCCCAGTTTTCACTCAGTTGCTTCAGTGGAAAACTGTCACATCTGTCCTAGAAGTTTCACCCATGGTTTAGTCACTATGGTTGTGGGATGACATAGATTGGGACCTGAATATTGAAGGGTACATGACATTATGGAAGGACAGGAAGTGAGGAAAATGTGGAGGGGTGGCTGTACTAATTAATGATGGTATTAGTGCATTAGAGAGGGATGACCCAAGTTCAGGAAAACAGGAAGTAGAAGCGGTATGGGTTGAGATGAAAATGATAAAGGCAAGAAGTCACTTGTAGGAGTAGTGTGCAGCCCCCCCTAATTGTAACTACATGGTAAGACAGTGTATAAAGGAATAGATCATGTGAGCTTGTCAGAAAAGTACAGCGATAATCTTGGGGGATTTTTATCTAGATACAGACTGGAAAAGTCAAATGGGCAAAGATAGCCGAAATGAGAAGTTCATAGAATGTTTGTGGGATAGTTTCTTAGAACAACATGTTCTGGAGCTAACCAGAGGGCAGGCCATACTAGACTTAATATTGTGCAATGTGATAGGATTAATTGATAACCTCATGTTGAAGGCACCCCTAGGTAGCAGTGATCATAATATGCTTGAACTCTACATTCAGTTTGAGGGAGAGAAAAGTGGGCCCAAGACTTAAATAAGGGCAATTATGTAGGAATGAAAGCAGGTGTCTTTTGTTTGGACAGGCTAGGCTTGTATCCACTAGAGTTTAAAAGAGTAAAAGGCGACTTGATTGAAACATATAAGATCTGAGGGGTCTTCACAGGGTGGATGTGGAGAGGATGTTTCCTTGTGTGGGAGAATATACAACTAGGGGTTATTGTTTAAAAATAAGGGGTCACCCATTTAAGATAAAGATGAGAAGAGGTTTTTTTCTTGAGGGTTCAGAGACTTTAGAACCCCCTTCGTCAAAAGGCAGTGGAAGCATAGGGCAGAATTATCTCATGTCTTCACTGCAGGATCAATGATGAGCTGGGAGTGGGGGAGAATATAGCAGGAGGTGCAAAAGTTGGTTTCACACTGGTGTGAGTTTATAGTGGGATTTTCTGCTGGTGCTTGCCATGGTGGAGCAGGAATCCCACTGGAGACCGGCATGAAATCGATTTGCATCCCACTAATTGGTTGGCCAAAGAGAAAACTTGCCAGTCCAGAACATGTCTGGAGCAATGTGGTGTGCAAAAGTCAGGACATACCTTAAAGGTCCTGTTCAGATCACAGGCGTCTGAGGAAAAGATAATGCTGAAGGCCTGCAGCTACTGGACCCATCATGCATCACGTGGTGGGTGGATCTTCATCATATGTCTCCGCCGTGAAGCAGTCCTTGAAGATGGGAGGTGTCCGTACAGCAGCTAAGGCTTTGCTGCTGTCGGATCTGCTTTGGAACATCAGAGTCTTCACCATGCGCTGATAATGAATGATATGTGGTGAAAGAAGGGTGGGTTAAGGTGGGAGGTGGGGGTGAAGTTGTCGGGGGAGTGAAGCTAGGGGGGGATGGATGGAGACCATAGAGGGAGAAGGTGTCAGTAGGGAGGAAGGGGTAATGGGAGTGAAAGATGCAAGTGGGGAGATAGGTGTAATAGGGAAGGAGTTTGGAGGAGGAAGGAATAAGGGAGAGAGTTCAGAGAGGGGATGGAGTAAGGGAGGGAGAAAGGAATAAAGATTAGGTGTATATGTGGGTAGGTGTGTAAGCCTCCGCCACAGACACTTCTCCCTCCAAAATTACACGTGCTGCGGCTATGTGCAGCTGAACTGCAAATGTTGTGGGAGGATGATGGTGGAGGTCTCACAAAGTCGATATAATGATGCTGAAAGACAACACTAGACATTATTTATTGACAGAGTTCACCCGTATGACCACTGCTAATCAAAATTTCTTTATTTTTTTTCACTGGTGGGCCTGCAGCTCCCTCTGCAGAGGATGAGGTTGAAGGGGTCACAGGCTGAGGGGATTCGGAGGAAGCATACAACATTTGAGAATCCTGAATGGATGAACCGGGGTATCTAGCTGCATCTCCTCCTCCCTTCGGGTGTTTGAAGGCCTCAGCCTGACTCTTTGAAGGGAAGGGGCACCTGGAAGAATGCGAGAAGCCCCGTCCCTCTCTCATGTTGCCATTGCACAAACTCACCCATGGCAATAGCAATGGAATGCAACTCTGCATGCATCTTCAGCTGAAACTAGGTGTTCTGCTAGATCTCCATGGTGTCCCCTTGGAGACCTCGAGGTAGGCTTCATCAGAGGGCAGGCGGACAGACTCCTCTGACTCGGGGGCCACCCTGTTGAGGGCATCCAACAGCTCTGTCTGATGTTGCCCCGCCTCTTGCTGACTCTCCACCATGAGTTGGGAAGTCAATTCTTAAGGCTCATCGAACTGGGACCTCGCAGATGCCCCCTCCTGGTCCAGCGAGTTCTGGGGAGCTCAGCTGAACAAGTCTCCTCCTCCTCTGGACAGTGCAGTGAGCCCACCAGATTGTGAGAACCTTCTTGAACTAGTACTAAAACTCACTGAGGTGTGTGTTCCTGAGCTGTTGGGAGAGTGCAATTGGGCGCTGTGACTTTTAAAGGTGTGGAGTTTTTCTCTTCTGCTTCCTCCTGGCTTCTTTCTGGACTGTGGTCGGGGCTTGAAAGGAGTGGGGGAAGAGTCCTCTTCCCCTGGCCTTGATCTCTTCCTGGACACATGTTGAAGTGAGAAAGGATAGTGCAAGTGACAGTGTCAGCTGCTTCCAAGATGGAGGCGAAGGCACATTTGATTCCTAGGTTCATATATAATGAATAAATCCTTACTTGGTGGATGCTTAAGGCCGAGTTTCTAATCGCCAATGGCTCTTGTGCACTCCACTCCTGCAAGCGCTGTGCCCTCCCCCCGCCCCCCTCCCCCCCCCCATCCCTCCTGTTTGGGACAATTATGATTAAACCTCTCCTGCTCGAAGAAGAGAACATTTGAGAGGAGTTGCATGTTATATCGGTTGGAACATTGGAATTTGGTTCATGGTACTCATAAGATAGTCCACTTGTGTTTGGCCAGTCATCACTGGTATGAATTGGGCAGAATGGTTGTGGACCAGCTCCCTCCAGAGCGCTGAGCATATCCACATACAAGGGGAAGGCTTATACATGCATCTGATTTGTGGAGATTGCTAGTTCCCTCTGCACCTGTGCCAGGTTTCAATCTTTCCTCTCACCCACCTGATTCCCTGAGTATCCCACGTCTGCTGAAGGGTGAAGGAGACAAAAATGGTCACTTCACTGCAGTGTGAATGTACTGAGGTAGGGCTGTGAGACAGAACATGTTGCTGCCACTGGTCATACCAACTGACTCAAGAACAGCTTCTTCCCTGCTGCCATCGGACTTTTGAATGGACCTACCTTATATTAAATTGATCTTTCTCTACACCCTAACTATGACTGTAACACTATATTCTGCAACCTCTCCTTTCCTTCTCTATGAATGGTATGCTTTGTATGTATAGCACGCAAGAAACGATACTTTTCACTGCATACCAATACCTGTGACAATAATAAATCAGGTTCTTGGATCCTTACGTTTTGGAGTCTTTGTGGATTATGCGACCGTTCTTGAGACTTACCCTGGTGGAGTGAATATGATTATTCATCCTCTGGCACTGGGTTATGCACCTTGTGTGCACCCCCTGGGCACTTAGGCACCATGTGCTCATGTAGCATTGGTTTTCTGCTGGGCCTCTTCTCCCATCAGCTGGGTACAGTACATTTCTCCTGACTTCGGCAATGGTCAAGGAGGATGTGCAGGGAGGTGTCACTGAACTTGGGCACTGGACCTTCACCTCCGTTTCCTGACATCTTAATGTTGACATAAGGATGTCTGGGCACCTTTTCAAATATAGTGCCTGGATATGGCGCCCCACCACGGTAGATAGTGCAAAATCCCTGGGTGAATAATTAATGATGTTGGGGCTGAAAGATTTAGTGCGGTTTCCCGTCGCCCTCTGCAGTGGAAAACACTCTCTGTCGCTGCCACAGGGCTTAGTCCTGTAAGGGGAGAATTCACTCAGAGTTTTTGGATGTTTTCAAGACAGAAATTGAAAGATTCTTGATGAGCGAGGGTGTGAAAGGTGAGAGGTTGCAGTCAGATCAGTCATATCTTATTGAATAGTAGAGCAGGCTTGAATGGTCTGAGTGGTCTAATCCTGCTCCTAATTCATATGTCTGTACGTATCTGAAAAGTGGAGCCATAATTGACATTACAAATTAGAGACAACCCCTTTGTAGAATATGGTTATCAGGTCAAATGGTCTTTCCACATACCATTAAGCTGTCAACCAAAGGTTAGTTAAAGGTACTAGACCATGAAATTGAATAGAAACAAAGGATTTTGAGGGATTTCAAGGGTGGGATTTTCTGGCCGCGCTCGTCCCAAGGCTGGAAAATCCTGCCCGAAGTCAACATACCTTCGCATGGTCCGTGTCCCGCCCGCTACAATTGGGACGGTAAAACTCTGCCCCAAAGGTTTTGATCTTTCTAGGAAGAAAAAAATGCAGTGTTAAAAGAATGGGGCTGAGTGAGTGGCCGTGCAGAAGGGAATCTCCCCCGAGTGAAACTGACTTCTCCTGTCAGTCAGAGGACTTCAAAGGGGGCTTCCGAGAGAGAAAAGGGGGCTTCTGTGGAATGGAGTGCTGCTGTGATTTGGAAGCCATCCAGGGGCATGGAGATTAGTGTGCCCAGGCCACTTCAATGTTTTCACTGTACACAGACGAGAACAAAGACTTTGATCAGAAAGCTGCCTGAAATCACTACGTCAAGAGTGATCCTCAGGTTTCCCAGGGCTAGAAGGGCAGTCCAGCCATGAGACCCCCATCCCAGGGAGAGTCTTAAGGTCAACTCCCTGTTTCCAGCCCGAGCCCCTCCAACCCCCAGGTGCCTTGTGGGACCCTCCCTCTGCAGCCTGACAGTGGCAGGGGGGCACCTGGGCACTGCACTTACCTCCAAGATCCCCCTTGAGGTCCAATGCCCCAGGTCCATGATTGTCAGGGCCTGCACCAAAGACTGCACTGTTCAGTTCCTAAAGTAGGGGTTCTGATATAATAATGGTGTGGGAACAGGAGTGGCAGGGATGAGCCGGGTGAATTGTGATAGGTTTGCCATTCGACAGGAATCCCAATTTAGCCGCAACGTCAGGATTCCCTCCAGTGGCTAGTGGGGCTGGTGAATCCTCTCTAGATACCTGTTTTTGTGATGTTGATTGAGAGATAAATAATGATCAGGAGAGTGGGGACAACTCCCCTGCTTTTCTTCAAAATAGTAAAATTGGTTCTTTTACATCTACCTGAGAGAGCAGACTGGGCCTCAGTTTAACGCTGCATCTGAAAGATGCTACCTCTGACATCTCAGCACTCTCTCAGTACTGCAGCATCAATCTCAGTTTCAAAATTCCTCCCAACTTCAGCAGCCTTTTGAAGAGAGTCCCAGGTTTCCACTACCCTTTGAATGAAAAATTAAGCTTCCCAAATTTACCTCCTGTGGCCTAGCTCAAATTTTACGATGATATTTCTTCTCCTGGATTCCCCCACCATAGAAAATAATGTCACTGTATCTACTCTAATGCTTTTAACATTTTAAACACCTCAATTTAAACACCTTAATCTTCTAAATTTGAGTGAATACAAACTAAGATTTATATAACAAATATGACTGCAATAAAGGCTTAGGTGGCAATCTTACTGGCTTGTCCCGCCGGTCGATCAGAGGCGAAAAACTGGATTTGCGCCTGGTTTCTTGCCTCTCGTAACCTTACCGGCCCTAATCTGCTGCTGAAATTAGCCTCGCGCCTGGGAAGGGTGCGAGGTTGATTATAATATTCATCATCTCATTTTAATGTGATTAGTGAGGCTGGATGCAATCGTCCAGACTCACTTACCTTAATGGCCTAGCTGGTGGAGGTCTTCACCAGCGAGGACTACGTATGGTCCCCAGCAACGTGATGGCCTCTCCAGTGAGACCAGAGGCCATTGGGACCCCTGAGTGGTTGGGGGCAGGGGTGGGTAGTGACCCTTGGGCAGTGCCAACCTGGCACTGCCAGCCAGGCAGCCTGGCATTGCCAGCATGGCACTGGGCAGTGCCAAAGGATGGTGCTTAAGGGGAGGGGCAGAGCCTGAAGAGGAGGCAGCACATGGGGGCTATGCACTCTGCATCCGGGGATCGCCAGGGCAACGATTGACTTGGCGGGGAGGTTGAGGGGGTGGAAGGTGAACAGGGACAGTTAACAGTTTTATTCAAACAACCACAATATATCCACATACCTTATTTGTAGGAAGACATTTCAGGTGTTTGATGATGAGGAAGGGACACTCAGCACCATGAGAGATGGAGGAATCTGAAACCAAAGTCAGAATGATCAGATTTTAAAAGCTTTTGAAAGAACTGAGTGAAGTGATGCAGAGTGATTTAGTGGAGAGTTTAGGGGCACCATGGTCGAAAAAGTGAGGAGAAAGCAGCAAGTCAGGATAACTAGGTCCGGGATGTACGATGGGAAATTACAAGGGAAGGAAAGTGTAGGACAATAGAGATAAATAGGGAATGGGTGGAGTCTGTCAGGGATGCAGACTGCCAGGATTGCGTTTTCTGGTGTCTGAAAGGAACACAAGCTATAGAGGTTTAGATTAATTGAAGTTTATGAAGGACAAGCGGTTAGTGCAGAGACATTGAAAAGTCAACTTCTGATGGGCTAAAGGCATAAATTACGGTTTCAGTGACAGAGCGAGAGAGGCAGGAGCATAAACAGTGGCATAGGGTACGTGGGAAGGAACAGGAAACTTGGACATTTGGTATTCAAATCTTTTCCATCACTGGGGTTTCCCTTGCATCAAGTCTGATTTTTTGATTTGATTTATTACTGTCACATGTATTGGTATACAGTGAAAAGTATCGTTTCTTGCACGCTAAGCAGATAAAGCATACCGTACATAGGAAAGGAAAGGAGAGGGTGCAGAATGTAGTGTTACAGTCATAGCTAGGGTGTAGAGAACGATCAGCTTAATATGATGTAGTTCCATTCAGAAGTCTGATGGCAGCAGGGAAGAAGCTGTTCTTGAATCGGTCGGTACGTGGTCTCAGACTTTTGTATCTTTTTCCGACGGAAGAAGGTGGAAGAGAGAATGTCTGGGGTTGTGGGGGTCCTTGATTAAGCTGGCTGCTTTTCTGAGGCAGCGGCAAGTGTAGACAGAGTCAATGGATGGGAGGCTGATTTGCGTGATGGACTGGAGTTCATTCACGACCCTTTGTAGTTTTTTGTGGTCTTTGACAGAGCAGGAGCCATACCAAGCTGTGGTACAATCAGAAAGATTGATTTTTATGGTGCATCTGTAAAAGTTGGTGAGAGTCATAGCGGACGTGCCAAATTTCCTTAGCCTCCCGAGAAAGAAGAGGCGTTGGTGGGCTTTCTTAACTATAGCATCGGCATGGAGGGATCAGGACAGGTTGTTGGTGATCTGGACACCTAGAAACTTGAAGTATGCTGTAGGCCAGCTGATAGAATGATCTGTCAACAATCCCATTATCATTATATCATGTTTATCATGATAGTAGATGGATGTTGGTCTTTCTTCATTTAGAAACTCCTATATTCAGAATGTGGAAGAACACAGACATAGAACTGTGTGTAAAAGGTTAGCTTGAGGTCAGACTGGCACATCACATGATCCAGACTGAGATGCTTGCCAGGAAGAACTGATAAAAATGCACTGGACACTGGAAGGTTCTGCAGGAACCAAAGCAAAAGATATGGCTTTAGTTTAATCTCGGCTGGAAAATTAGGTTCATTCAGGTCTTGATCTTGTAGAGGAGGCAATGGGCTTCTGATCAGACAAAAATTGGGAATCAACTTCTTGGGGATGTGACATCAAATTAAGCACTATTAATTGTTAACATAATAAGAAAACAAAAATATAAGAAATAGTAAAAGGTGTAGGCCAGATGTACCTTTGATCAAACAATAAGATCATGGCCTACTCCCCCAAGAGTCAAAGAATTATAAATGTCTTGAAAATGCTCAATACCGAGCATTCAAAGTCCACTAGGTTTGAGAATTTCAAAGATTCACAAGTTTATGGACAGCAGTGTTTCTGCCCCACCACCTGAACAGTTGGCAAGGGATGCATCCCCATTCATCAAAGCAGCCCTGCAGCCATTTAACACACCATGTAGCATTAATTGGCTAGAAAAGGGGCTTCCATCCCCCATTCAGGTGGAAGTCCTGCCTCAGAGAGCTATCAGCCAATCTGATTGGCCCACAGCTCTGTAGTCCCAGTGATATAGTGACAGAAGTGGTCAGGACTGGAACTACAAGCAGACCCTGGATCCTAATTCCTAGAGTCCAGGACCAGGTAAATCTGGGAGACTTACAGCAGGGAAGAAAGATGAGGCCAGTGGGCGTGGGGAGAGGTGGTTAAGGTCTTGATGGAAAGGTAGGGTGGTAATGGGGGGAAGACACGTGCACATAACATGCCATGGGTGTCCAATGTGGAACGGTAGCCTTCATTGAGGTGGCCCTTCCCCAGCCCACCCTTTCCAGCTCAATGCCCTGAACTCCTCCCAAAAGCCTCGCAGTTGAGGCTGGATAGGAAGTGGCCCTAAGTGGCCAATTATTTTGTAAAGGGATGAGATCTTGCTCTTGGCTTTTCGTTCTCTGATATTTCCTCTGTCATTGTAGCTACATTCAGTCAGAGGTTCTGTCTTTCAGATGAGATACAGCCAATTATTGACCAATTAAGCACCTTAATTGGGGCGACGGCAATTGGGATGAGGGCAGGCAGACAAGCTGACTTGGGCATCACAAACCCTACATAAAATTGTGGATTGTTAAGGGACAAGTGGCTGGTGGCAGGAAAACTTCCTGGAATTTTAGGGGAACCCCGTCCATAATATTTAAGAAAAACTTGGACGGGTTCATGGATGAGAGGGGTGTGGAGGGATATGGTCCAAGTGCAGGTCAGTGGGACTAGGCATAAAATGGTTCGGCACAGACAAGAAGGGCCAAAAGGCCTGTTTCTGAGCTGTAATTTTCTATGGTTCTATGGCACAATTCTGCACTTTGTGTGAAGAAATTTCTCTATTTGATAGTGCCAACTCATAAAATAACAACCCCTCTGGTGCAGGTATGTGGTACTATGAGCAGTGAAACAATGGGACTAGTTATTGATAATATAGTCACAAGAGGGGTGACAGCACTACAGTGTGAAGCACGAATTGCTGCTTCTGACCTCCATAGAAAAGTAAATACCAGCAAATTCAGCCACATGAGAAAAATGTGCAAGTAGAAACACAAACTGCTGTCATTGCAAGTAAAGGCATTTCAGTAAGGTAACTGAGAATGTGAGCATGAGTGAAGTGGTTTACACAAGAATCACAGCCAAATAGCGACAATTGCGACATGTACTGATTGAAACAGCCCCACTGAACAAGGCAAAATGAACAAGTCCAAGTGTTTTAGGAGATGAACCAGCTTTGGATTTCAAAGGCATACAACAATCAGTCAACACTTGCTGAGCCTCAATGTATGTATCGTGGAAAGATTTCCAGAATAATTCAAGAAACCCCTCCCCACGCATTTATATAGCTCTATTTCATGTTCTCAGGACATCCCAAAGTACTTCACGGTCAATGGATTACTTCTGAAGTGTAGTCACTGCTATTTTACAGGGATATGCTACAGCCAATATGTGCACAACAAGATCCCACACATGATAAGATGAATGACAAATAAGACTATTTTTGGCAGTGTTAGTTGTGGAACTCCTGTTGCCCAGGATAGCGAGTGTACTCCCTTGCTCACCTTTGAAATAATGCCATTGGAATTTTTACACACCTGACATCTCATCTGAAATGATGTGTAGATGGTGGCTTTGGTCTGGGGTAAGCACAGTAGGAAGTCTCACAACACCAGGTTAAAGTCCAACAGGTTTATTTGGTAGCACAAGCCACAAGCTTTCGGAGCGCTGCCCCTTCATCAGGTGAGTGGGAGTGTCTTTATATGCCCTGTTTGTGAACAGAACTCCCACTCACCTGATGAAGGAGCAGCGCTCCGAAAGCTTGTGGCTTGTGCTACCAAATAAACCTGTTGGACTTTAACCTGGTGTTGTGAGACTTCCTATCTCATCTGAAAGACAGAACCTCTGACAGTATAGCACACTCTCATAACCGTCCTGAAATTTCAGCTGAAATTAATTGTTCATGTCCTCAGGGGTGGGGGGGGGGGATTGAAGCTTAAAAATTGAATCAGTGAAATAGTCCTGTCTGATCACAAGGAGTTTGTGTATAAACATTTGATGTGACAGGATGGGTAAATAACCCTATGATTGAATAGCTCACCGATTCTCAGAATTCTGATACACAGGTGAAGAATTGCCTACTTGGATGAGGTGTTCCAATTCTACCAATCAGTAAATTCTTGAATATAGTAACCATTGCAGAGGAAATATCAGACAGAGAATGAAAAACCAAGAGCAGGATGTGTCACTGCTTCAAATCCTCCCTTTACAAAAAAATAGATCGGAAATCACTGCTTATGATGCTAATATTTGTAGAACATTTCTCCAGGTGAAGCAGATTAACAGCTCCAGTAAAACAGCAAGGGACATCCTCTGAAGATGTCATTTTGACAGCTAGTCTATCTGAACACCCTATCTCATGTGCATGCCTCTGCTAGAATGTTCATGGATTTCCAACATCAGTTTTGTGGTTCTTCAAATAGACAGCGAGGTCAGTGCATTGCAATAGCAATGCCAACATATAAACCCATACTCTGTAAAGGTCTCTTTATATATAGAACACAGAACTAGGTTACAGAATCTAATAGAGGGGTTCGGGTGGATTATATATAGAATAATGGATATCCAGCAGCGAAACTAATGGAGAGTTTCAAGCAGTCTATATATAGAATAATGAGTACCTTCCAGTGAGTCACAGGTTGGATTTAATGGAAGATGTTAAATTGGTTATAATCAGAGTAACAGCTATACCAATGTGTGCTACAGGCTCAAATCTAATCAAAGGATTTTGTGGGGGTAGGGTGCAGTGGAGGGTGCTAGATGGAATAGCAGCTATCTGGAAGCCACTTGTCGGCTGGAATCTAATCAAGGGGTTCATATACAGAGTAACATAACATTGCTGGAAGTCAGTTAGAGGCTGGGGTCCAACTGATTTGAATGAAAAAGAAACTCTGGTGTGGTGTATACTGATCTGCTAATCGACCATGATTACATTTCATGCTACTAATTGAGGCCTGTTTCACTCCATGGAGCCATTCCTTTGAAAACACAATTTGGGATTTACTCCATGGTTTTAGTAGAATAGCATTCTTTTGCCGAAGCTACAGTGTACAACAGGGAGAGGAACTCCTTGGTGAATGCTAGAGGACGTGTATACTGCTGATCCCACTCGATGCTCAATGTCAATGCTCAGTTTGCCTGGTAAAATGGTTCTGCTGGTTGAAAGTAGATGCATGGAACTGACAAGTTCCAGAAGATCAGTGTTATTCTGCCAATTTTTTTTGAAACTGTTTTCTCACATTCTCTTTCCTGGAATGAGAAAGGACAACACAGGTATTGTGTGCCATGGCAGGCCTCGGCCTGAGTTTTGCAATACCATTCAATATCTGGCAAAGAGGATGAAATTAACAGGCTGCTACCTACTAACATCCATATGTAACAATCCAACAGTATAGAGTTGTGTGAAGGAGACTTGCATCACTCTCTCTCCTCTCTGTAGGAAAACATCTAGCCTCCATTTGCAAAATTTGATCTGCACACCTGCATTAGCACTGGGTTGATTAATTAATTTCATCTGCCTCTGTGACCACTTTGCCTTTTTAAAAAAAAAGGCATTGATGGAGCTAGTCAGAATTGTTTGCAAGGTGGATCTCTAAACTTTGCAAGCTATACGTTGTTGAATAAGGCTTTCTTTCTAGCTATGGAGTGTTTGCAGCTAACTTTGGTTGAGAAGATTTTAAGATAGAAACATAGAAAACTACAGCACAAAACAGGTCCTTCGGCCCCACAAGTTGTGCCGAACATATCCCTACCTTTTAGGCCTACCTATAACCCTCCATCCTATTAAGTCCCATGTACTCATCCAGGAGTCTCTTAAAAGACCCTATTGAGTTTGCCTCCACCACCACTGACGGCAGCCGATTCCACTCGCCCACCACCCTTTGAGTGAAAAACTTCCCCCTAACATTTTCCCTGTACCTACCCCCCAGCACCTTAAACCTGTGTCCTCTCGTAGCAGCCATTTCCACCCTGGGAAAAAGCCTCTGAGAGTCCACCCGATCTATGCCTCTCAACATCTTATATACCTCTATTAGGTCTCCTCTCATCCTACGTCTCTCCAAGGAGAAAAGACCGAGCTCCCTCAGCCTATCCTCATAAGGCATGCCACTCAATCCAGGCAACATCCTTGTAAATCTCCTCTGCACCCTTTCAATCTTTTCCACATCCTTCCTGTAATGAGGCGACCAGAACGGAGCACAGTACTCCAAGTGGGGTCTGACGAGGGTCTTATATAGCTGCATCATTATCCCCGGACTCCTAAACTCAATCCCTCGATTGATAAAGGCCAGCACACCATACACCTCCTTAACCACCTCCTCCACCTGCGGGGCCGATTTTAGAGTCCTATGGACCTGGACCCCAAGGTCCTTCTGATCCACTACCGTACTAAGAGTCTTTCCCTTTATATTGTACTCCTTCATCCCATTTGACCTGCCAAAATGGACCACTACGCATTTATCTGGGTTGAAGTCCATCTGCCACTTCTCCGCCCAGTCTTGCATCCTATCTATGTCCCTCTGTAACTTCTGACATCCCTCCAGACTATCCACAACCCCACCAACCTTCATGTCGTCGGCAAACTTACCAACCCATCCCTCCACTTCCTCATCCAGGTCATTTATGAAAATAACAAACAGCAAGGGTCCCAGAACAGATCCCTGGGGCACACCACTGGTGACCGACCTCCAATTAGAAAAAGACCCATCTATACACACTCTCTGCCTCCTTTGGGCAAGCCAGTTTTGGATCCGCAGGGCAGCAGCCCCTTGGATCTCATGCCCTCTCACTTTTTCGAGAAGCCTTGCATGGGGGACCTTATCGAACGCCTTGCTAAAATCCATATAAACCACATCTACCGCTTTCCCTTCGTCAATGTGTTTAGTCACATTTTCAAAGAACTCCACCAGGCTCGTAAAGCACGATCTGCTTTTGACAAAGCCATGCTGAGTATTCTTGAGCATACTAAACCTCTCTAAATGCTCATAAATCTTGTCCCTCAGGATCTTCTCCATCAGCTTACCAACCACTGAGGTTAGACTCACCGGTCGGTAATTTCCTGGGCTATCCCTATTCCCCTTCTTGAAAATAGGAACCACATCCGCAATCCTCCAATCCTCGGGCACCTCTCCCGTCTCCATCGACGACGCAAAGATCATCACCAGAGGCTCTGCAATCTCTTCCCTCGTCTCCCACAGTAACCTGGGGTACATCCCATCCGGACCCGGCGACTTATCTATCTTGATGCCATTCAAAGATTCCAGCACAACCTCTTTGTTAAAGTCCACATACTCAATCTTTTCAGTCCACCGCAAGCCCACAGTACATCCACCCATGTCCTTCTCCTCTGTGAAAACCGAGGCAAAATACTCATTAAGCACCTCTGCCATTTCTACTGGTTCCGTACTGATTTTCCCGTCTTCACCTTTTATAGGCCCTGTTCCTTCACGTATTTATAGAACGCCTTAGGGTTTTCCTTAATTCTACTTGCCAAGGCCTTCTCGTGACCCCTTCTGGCTCTCCTAATTTCCTTCTTTAGTCCCTTCCTACAAGCCGTATACTCATCGAGATCCCTATCTTCGCCAAGCTCTCTACAGCTGTGACACTATTCCTGATCAGCAGTGCCACTCCACCCCCTCTCTTGCCTCCCTCCCTGTCCTTCCTGAAACATCTGAATCCCGGCACCTGTAGTATCCAGTCCTGTCCCTGAACCTTTTGTACGCTTTGCTTTTCTTCTCGACTAGGTCCTGCACAGCTTTCGTGCACCACGGTTCCTTTAACCTACCAACTCCTTCCTGTCTGCTCGGAACATTGTCCTGTAGAACCCTAAACAGACATTCCTTGAAAAACTGCCACCTCTCTTCAGTAGATTTCCCCGAGAATACCTCCTTCCAATTTACTCCTCTAATTTGCTGCCTTATGTCTTCATATTTCCCCTTACTCCATATAAACGCTTTCCTAGCTTGCCTGATCCTCTCTTTTTCCAATGCAAGCATAAAGGAGATAGAGTTATGATCGCTATCCCCAAGATGCTCTCCCACTGAGAGATCTGACACCTGTCCAGGCTCATTGGTCAGTATCTGAACAAGTACAGCCTCTCCTCTTGTAGGCTTGTCCACATGCTGTGTCAGGAAACCCTCCTGAACACACTTAATGAACTCTTCCCCATCCAATCCCCTTACCCTAGGGATATTCCAATCTATGTTTGGGAAATTAAAGTCTCCCATCACAACAACTCTGCTATTATTGCAACTCTCCAGGATCTGTTTCCCTATCTGCTCCTCCACCTCCCTGTCACTATTGGGCAGCCTATAGAAAACTCCCAGCAAAGTGATCAACCCCTTCCCACTCTGAACTTCCACCCACAGAGACTCTGTAGACAATCCCTCCACAGCATACACCTTCTCTACAGCTGTGACACTATTCCTGATCAGCAGTGCCACTCCACCCCCTCTCTTGCCTCCCTCCCTGTCCTTCCTGAAACATCTGAATCCCGGCACCTGTAGTATCCAGTCCTGTCCCTGAGACATCCAAGTCTCCGTAATGGCCACCACATCACACTTCCAGGCATCGATCCACGCTCTGAGCTCATCCCCTTTATTCACTATACTCCTGGCATTAAAGTAAACACATTTCAATCCTTTGGTCTGAGCTCTCCCCTTCTCTATCCCGCGTCCATCCTCCCTCTTGCACCATCTATAACCTTTCTCTGTTATAAGTCATAAAAGAGTGTGCATAGGTGATAGAAAACTGGGATTGTCCACAAAGGTTTGGCAGTGGCTAGAGAGCTGTTATTGGCACCTGAATCAGCTATGATGGCCTCTTCCCAACAGACTAAGTAAGGTATGATGCCTGCACCATGGATCAGTGGATGAGACCTGATGTGCTCCAATACTAATCTTGTCTTGTTGTTGGATCTCTTAAAAATTACATATATTTATTATAGTTCAGGCAAAGACTATTACATCTTTTAAGGAAAAATCAGAAATATAATTGAAATAAAAGGAGATGCAGCATTTTGGGAGAGTGTGGGCAGTGGGATTAGTTTTGGGACACAGATTTAAGATTTTGGGCAGCGGATGCAGAGGAAATGTGAGGAATAATTTTTTAATGCAGTAAGTGGTATTGACCTGAAATCTCTGCCCACCAGGATAGTGGAAGTGGAAACAATCAGTAATTTCAACTTGCAGGGCTATGAAGATTAAGCAGAGAAGTGGGACTGACTGGATTGCCCTGCAGGGAATAGGTATGCACTTGATGAATGGTCTCCTTCTGTGCCCTAATTGGCTTCATGGGCCAGATTTTTTCCCGACTTGCCAGATCCGCTGGTAATAAATCACAGAATCCCTAGAGTGCAGAAGGAGGCCATCTGGCCCATCAAGTCTGCACTGACTCTCTGACAGAGTATCTTATTCAGGCCCTCTCCCCTGCCCTATCCTCGTAACCTCACGCATTTACCATGACCAATCCATCTAACCTACATATCTTGGAACACTAAGGGACAATTTACCATGGCCAATCCACCTAACCTGCACATCTTTGGACTGTGGTAGGAAACCGGAGCACCCAGAGGAAACCCACGCAGACACTTGGAGGATGTGCAAACTCCACACAGATAGTCACCGAAGGCTGGAATTGAACCCGAATTCATGGCACTGTGAGGCAACAGTGCTAACCACTCTGCCACTGTGCTGCACTGAGTACCCCAAAATGTGCAATTTTTGCTTGGATGGGTGGGGGAGAGGATGAGAGATTGATTCAAGCCTGCCTACCCCAAAAGTATGAGTGTAGGCAACCATGGGGCAAGTGTCAAGTCAGACTGGTTCGAAGGCCTGTCTCAGCTCTCTGGGACTTTGTCCCAGTTAGGTGTTGTTATGCTCAGTAACCTTCACCCCTCGCATAACCAAATCCCCTGGCCTCTATTAGCTCTGTCAACTCAAGCTGCCCACACACCCCCAATGCCCCTCATACCCTCTGTGCAACGTCTATAGCCATTCACCCAGTATCCACCATGGGCAGATGACAGGAGCCATGCAAAAATGAAATTATATACTTGTAACAATCTATTACAGCTCTCACTGCTACGCTCTTGATAGTGAAACAACCCCATTTATAAAATCCATTCAATTTGTTAAATTACCTTAAGTAGTTGATCTCCTACAAATGCAAACACACTTCTATTCAGACCTCACTTTAAAAATAACTAACAGTCTATTTAAACTGAAAATAAAACTGTGCACTCAGAATCCCTGTTTAGACAATTGTAGTTTTTGAAACTCAGCCAAGCATTCATTATGGCCTAATGATTGTTGACACTCAATTGAAACTGCACCACCAGATGCTACTTTATTTTCTAACCAGAGATAATCAATCAAAATAATCTAGCATAGGGTTGACACTGACAGCAGTAAGGCATTTAAAAAAAATCAAATCATGACAATTATACAGACCTTACCAATCCTCCAAGAAGGTTTACATCCATTGATTTGTGACTCCCACACTGCAGGTTAAGGTCCTCGAACCAGCCAAAATGTGGTATGATTGAACTCGGCACTGAGGGGCTTCACCATCCAGGTCCTGTCTGCAATTTTTAAATGTCCACAGAGTCTTGCTGGCTCGATGGAAATCTGACCCGATGACTCAAGGAATCAGCCCATGAAGTACTCATGTTGAAAATGTTTATAATAATTACAGCATGACCAGTTTACATAGGGTATTTCCATTACAAAAGTGGCCAAAGTATTTATGGTGAAAAAAGTTGACAGCGGGTGTGTGTTAAGGTAAGAAATGTTATATGAACAATGTAAGAGTTACAAATGGGAACTGAGCTCTGCCTACATGCTTTCACCTTCGAACTTTCCCATCACACATGGACGATATTTGGTTTTGACTTCCTATGTTGAATGCCACAGGAGATACTATATATATAGTATGTATTTATATATGCACCTTAACATCACAGTGCTGGCCATTGTAATTGCAAAACATGGAGGTATTCACACAGGGTTATCTTCACTGCATTCATTTTCCTCAACTAATTGCTTATCATCAAGCAAAAGCTTTGACTAATCTGGCCTGTTGCTTTGCTGTAATTCTCAGTGCCATTTTCTCAGCATTTTTTTTAAATGCAAGCCAGAAGCTGGTCGATGGCTAGGAACAACAGCTTAGGTGATTTTACCTCTCCCTAGCCCAATTTCAGTACACCTACTGCTTTCCTCGCTGAGAAATGGTCTGTATGGCTCATTTACGCAGTGAGCAGAATATTTACCAAATAAACCAGAGGCAGCTCCCACAACTGTTTTCCAATATTTGTATAGACTTGTATCAGAAGGTCCCTGATTTGCATTTTCACTGTCCAGCAAGGACAATGTTAGTGTTATAGTTCACTACAATCTACAGCATTTCATGACAAATAGCTTCATTTGAGGGGCTAATCATAGTTCAATTACCCTATTTCTGACTCAGGACAAGTCTTCTGTTACTGGAAATCATAATCAAATCCAGATTAGTAAAGGATGCACAAATTTATCATTACTTTATGGAGTTCTCACATAATCAATGATTCACCATTGAGTGATGCAGGCCTACATTGCTCGATCTGTCCCCTTCCCTAGAAATAACACCTGCTCTTGATATATTTCTGGGCCTGTAACAGCATTGGTTTGAATGTTTATTTTCCCTCTGAATTATATTGACCAGAAACACATCAAGGGAGAAACTGGCCTCAAACTGACTGATAATGTTCTGATCATTTAGAGCCAGGCTCAAGACTTCACCAAACTGAACAGTGAAGATGTTATCATTCTTGCAGGGAACCGAGCCTTGGCTGCAGACCCAGATATCGATGTGAATGATGAGAAGTTTATGAATGGTAAGCAGCAAGCAGAGAAGGCCAGTCCCCCACTGTACGCAGATTCATCTGATGGTAGTTCAGGCTTGGGATCACACAGTCCCACAGAAGAAAAAGGTCAGTCACTAATTGATAGTTGTGCAGCAGCATGTTCAAGATGTGCTACTGTACGTGATAATGTGGTTAATGGAGGTGTAGAAGATCAAGAATGTCAAAGCAATGAAGCCAACTCCAAAAATGACACTGAGGAGTTGACTGTAAATGATGCAAGAAATGAAAATCTAGTGTCTGACACTACGGAGGACGCAGCTTGTGTTCTTACTGATAAGGACATTGGCGATTCTCAAGAACTGGATCGCAACAGCACAGAAATTGAACCAACTGTGGAAGGTGAATCAAATGAAATTGCAGAAAATGTCATTAATGAATCCCACGAGGATGAAGAAACAGAACTAAGACAGCCAACACAAAATGGGGCTCCTGAACATGCTGCAAATTCTAAAGAAACTGAGCTAAACAGCAACAATAGAAATCAGCACTCACCTGAGCAAGATGATCCTGATGGTGAGTCGGATCTTAAGGAAGGTTCTTCAGAGGAAACAGAAGAAGAAACTTCAAGTCAAGAAGACAAAACAAAGGATCTGGAAGAGGAACCATTGGATAGTCAGGAAGAGAATACCAAAGCAGCAGATTCTGAACAAGAAGCTAGTATGAGAAAAGGTGAACCTGAGGGGCAGGAGCAAAATGATGAGGGTACTGATAATAAATCAGATGAAAATGGAACAGAGGAAAATCTGATGGAACCTGAAGATTCGGATCGTCAGGAAACTCTAGGGATTTCAACAAGTGACAATGGATCTGTGAAAGATGAAGATAATAAAGAAGCATTTGCAAAGAAAATGCAAGTATCAGATCAAAAATCTGAAGTTGCTGAGGATGGGATTATTGAGCCAGGCTTCATTTCTGATAAAGCTGCTTCCTTCCCAGGATCTGAGAACATACGAAAGGAAGAATCTGCTGATTCTGAAGGAAGTATGCCCATCAGCACCAGTGATAACCCAAGCCTATCTCTAGAAATGAAGGAGCAGCACAGAGACGGTGAGTCAATGAGGACTCATCATCTTAACAAGGCACTGACATGTTCAGTTGTGGGATTTAATTTTTCTTTTGGCTTCCCACCTCAATTTTATTTAACACATCAGTTAATATGAGTGAGACTGACCAATGGAGTGGAGCTACTTTTGTGGACTTTCTGCTTGTGATGCCACTAATTTCATTATTAATGCCTAGCATGATTCATTGATAACATCACATATATACTTCTCATGATGCATGACTTCATAGTTTCTGAGTGGTTTTACCTCCTTTACCTAATACTTGTGGACAGAAATTTGCTTCGGGAGATGCCTCTCTGTGCTATTAGTGTGATGTTGTACTCTCAAAAAATACTTAAAAGATTAGAGCCATACAGAAGTAATCCCAAGAATCAATGAAATTAGCTGTGCTCATTCAATTACGAGTTTGTCCACTGAATTTTGTGTTCAGAGAAATTACATGTGCAGCCAGCATCTGCATCAAGTGAATCCCAAAATTTACATAAGATAATTTACATAATTTATCATAATTTACACAAGACTCTCTTTACATTGTCCAAAAACATTCCAGAACAGAGACAGCACAGGTTAAATATAGCGTAAAGTTCCCTCTATATTGCCCCATTAAACACTCCGAGGACAGGGATACAGAGTAAATCTCTCTCTACACTGCATGCAAGTAAATCTGTCTTTACTATGCTGAAATAAACTTTCTTAATTGCATCTTCAAAAAAGCCTTCTATACTATGTTCATATACATTATCTGTGCTGCATGGAGGAGGAGATTGCCAAAATAGTGTCAAGTTAGTTTTATGCCTCTAGGAACTGTGGTGAGACTGGGAGAATGGATTCCATATCAGACTTTTACAGGCAAGTGGGAACACACTTTTTGGAAACAGATTCAATCGAAGGTCCAGAAATAGAAGGATAAGGTTCTATATCTCTATGTCCCTTAGTCCTGCATTACAGATAACTGAACTGAACTGTTTTGTCTGATTTTCACTCGCAGTTAATTACGGATTAGTCATTTTACATTGGATAATGATGCTTATTTGTCTGAGTATCCACCAGTTAAGACATTAGAAGACATAATAGCCCAAAGGTTTGTTCAGTGTTCTTAATGCAACAGTGCATTATGAGAGTATGCTAACTATAGTATATTTTAGTAGTCTTTGTGCATTGGTACATGTCTAAAGCAGGGTGCCAAAGTGCTCAAAAGACCAGTGTTTACTCTTGATCAAGGATTACAGGAGGTGAAATGCTTCAAGGGCCTTGCCCCACAGAATGATGGGACATAGTCTTCAGTCCCTGAATTCTTCATTTAACCAGGCTATTGTGAGTGGTGGCCATGTGGGAACAGGTCATTCTACGAAATGTATTTCTACTTTAATCCAGCCTTCTGCTTGTCTTCCTTTATCTACTTTCATGCAAGGAAAGGAGGGTAAACAGTATATAGAGGTAATGATAGATTAGGTAATTTGGAGACAGAAGATTGAGAAGTGATATAATTGCTGTTTTTGGGATTGGAGATAATGTAGCCCATGTCCAGAACAATAGAGTAAGAAGTCGGTAAGAACAATAGAAGCAGAGATAATGGCCTATGCTTGAAGGGAGATAAATTCAAAATGAATCTGTGGAAATATTTCACGATCTATGGTAGGCAATCTATGGAACAGGCTCCCAAGGGAGATGGTGGAAGCCAATACTGATACATTCAAAGGCAAATTGTACAGGTTTATTTCAGAAAATAATACTTTGGCGAGACATGACATGGTAAGTGTAACATGCTTGAGAAGAACAGATGACTTTGCACCATGGCTGTAAAGATTCTAAATGTGAATGACATAAAATTAAGGGACAGTGAACCATCAGAGATGAGCTGGTTCCATAAATCGGTGGTTGAAAGTATTCCACAGCCCACCACTGTGGGGAATCAGACATAGACTCAGGCCCATCACAATGAAGGGAATCAGAAATACTGAAGTAGGCCAAATACCTGTCCCCTGACCATGGGGGACTGGGTCTGCACATTGATTTTGTAGCCACCTGAAGGCTAAAGGAACGTTAAAGTTTATTTATTCGTCACAAGTAGGCTTACATTCACACTGATGAAGTTACTGTGAAAATCCCCTAGTTGAGACACTTCGGCGCCTGTTCGGGTACACTGTGGGAGAACTTTTAGCATGGCCAATTCACTTAACCTGCACAGCTTTGGCCAAACCAATAGCAGGTTCATTGACTTCACATCCTTTAAGCGTTTGTTTAAAGTTTTGAAATCAAGGAAAGTTTCAGATTTTGTTTTTTTTTTAAATTTAAGGACACTTGGACTATGGAGCAGCCTGTCAACACAATACAGTAATGGCTGATACCTATGAAATAGGACTCCTACTAGGAATCAGTGTCTTCAGAAGGGAAGAAAGTTGGGAAAAAATTCCATGTTGCAGTATTATAATATCTAGTTAGATATAACCAGCACCCAGAATACAATTTTACCTCCATTGTACAGAGGAAGGAAAGAACTTGGATTTTTATGGTGTTCTTCACATCCTCAGGATGTCCAAGAACATTTCACCGAATTATTTTTTAAGTATAATCACTGTTGTAATACAGAAAAATGCAGAAGTCAATTTGCTCACAGCAAATTTCCACAAACAGCAATAAGATGAATGACCTCATAAGCTGTTTTTAACATTGTTGGTTGAAGATTAAAATTGGTCAAGACACTGGGAAGAATTCACCTGCTCTTTTTCAAATTAGTGACATGGGACCTTTTACATCTACCCGACAGGGTAGACAGGGCCTCAGTTTAATATCTTATTTGAAGGATGACACCTCTGACAGTGTGACAGTACCTCAGTACAATGCTGGAAGTGTGAGCCTGGATTTTGCATTCAAGTCTCTGAAGTGGGACAAGAGTTGAGAATGTTATTATTGATCCAAGGCTGACATGGAGAGTGAAGGTTGTTCCAGCAAATCTTTTGGAATGGGGATTCAGAGTATTTAAAATTGAGAAGAGCTGTTCATTTCTGATGTTTTCTTTTCTCTTTGTCTGCAGATGAAGGAGATGAGGTGGAGGCGGAGGTGGAGGAGCAGCCTGAGCTACAGCTACTTTACAGAGATCGACATCATATTGATAAAACTCTTCGGCTGAATGAGAAGACTCCATCTGATGATTTCTCTGGTAAGTCAACTGCCGGGAAGGAGAAAGACTCTGGCTCTGCGCAAAGATTAGAATGTGGTCTGGAACTTTCACAAATTCATAAATACAAAAAAACCTGCAACTTAAATAAAGCTTCAAAAAGGCAGACAACTCAAAAAAGACTACACTGAAAGTACAATGGAACATGAAATTTTAACTTAAGTTGTAGTTACACATAACATTTCTCCACTTAAGGTTTCAAGCAGAAATACGTGTCTTTAAGTTGTAAGAATCATTCAGTGTGATTCTCCCATTTTTATTCCAAGTGTTCCTGCCTGCAGGAAAACCGGAGTGTTTCACGCTGGTGCTAGCAGTGTATGTCAGGAGGAATTCAAGCACCTTTGACATATAAAAATATGCAAGATGTAAAACACGCCAGCCAGGCGGCTTCACGGAGATCAGGGCGCCATTTTAAAGGGTGCCCCAATCTCTACATTCGGAGACAGCCACTCCCCCCCAGTCAGGGTGTCACTGCCACAGTGACGCAACCAGGGTGGCAGGGAAGTGGTGACAGCCTCTTCTCAGGCTGAAAGTCACCTCCAGCACAAGCATGTGATTCCAGCATGATTGTTTGAGAAAAACAGTCAGCCAAGGTCTTCAGATCAAACAGTAAGCCTGTTTATAAACATTGTGGTTAGAAAGGAGTGAAAGTGAAAGTTCCTGGCTGCTGTTTGACTTGTAAATTAGAACATGCCCGAGATCACCATGTCAAGAGTGATTTCCACTTTTCCCAGGATGATATTGGAATAGTGTAGATTAGAGGGGCTTTAGATTGGTACCACTGGTCGGCGCAACATCGAGGGCCGAAGGGCCTGTACTGCGCTGTAATGTTCTATAAGAAGGGGCAATCCAGCCATGAGACCCCCATCCCGGGGAGAGTCCCGAGGTCAACCCCTTGCCCTAAGCCCGAGCCGATCCAACCCCCAAGTCCCTTAGGGACCATTCCTCTGCAGCTTGGCAGCAGTATCACTTGGCACATGGGCACAAAACCCACCTTCTTGACACCCCCCCCAACCTCAGAGTCCAAGGTGCCAGGTCCATGCTTGTCAGGACCTGCGCCAAATCCTGTTCACTGAACCTCCTGCTGTGGGGGCAGATGCAATACAGGAGGGCCTCGCATTTAAATTACCAATTATAATTATTCATTAGGTTTGCATCCACTCTGGTTGGGAACCTGATTGGGCTTGGTGCAGTGGGCAGGTGGACTCGCAACAGGTTTGATGCGAGAATCACACTTTTTGCCTAATTCCCAATTCAATGGGCCATCATGACTCTTGCCAGGGGCTAGTGACCCTGGAGAATTGCCCCTTTTTTTTGAACAGATGTCTGGGCCACAATAACTCAAGGCTGATTTCTGACATTTCGTTTGGTGCATTTTTCAGTACTGTGGAGTCTGCAGTTCATATTAGCATTGCATTTTTTGAAATCCAATCATTGTACGCCATTTGAATTTGTTTTAATATAAATTATTTTTAAACAACCTCTGCTAGTATTGGATCCAACTTTCCTTGGATGGTTTGACATTTTTGGGATGCAATGGGAGTGAGGTCTCATCATTAGCACGGTGAAATGGAGCAGAATCCCCCTCATCCATTTTTGAGGAAAATCAGGCAGCTGAGACTTTACTGTTATTGAGAATGCTGAGAAAATCTTATTTTCAAGAACATTCACAAACCCCACTTTCTCAGAAATTAGTGAAGAAACCCATCATTAGCTGCTAACATCCCTGACAGAAATGTCTATATCCACCACTAACTACTCCCTTGCAAAATGTTGAATATTGGGTAAACCTGTAGGTGAGGTGTGATAAGCAAGGTTTTTCAGTGCAACTACATGTCACAGACCAACATTGAAGGCTGCTTTTGAGTCATCAGTTTTTCTGGAGCTGTTCATAGAATTACACAGGGCAGAAGAGTCTCTTCAGCCCATCAAGTCTGCACCAACATGTGAGAAACACCTGACCTACCTACCTATTCCCATTTATCAGTACTTGGCCCATAGCCTTGAATGTATGACATGCCAAGTACTCATCCAGGTACTTTGTAAAGGATGTGAGGCAGCCCACCTCAACCACCCTTCCAGGCAGCGCATTCCAGACTGTCACCACCCTCTGGGTAAAAGATTTTTGCCTCACATTATCCCTAAACCTCCTGCCCCTCACCTCGAACTTGTGACCCCTCATGACTGACCCTCCAACTAGGGAGAACAGCTGCTCCCTATACACTCTGTCCATGCCCCTCACAATCTTTTTTACACCTCGATCAGGCCGCCCCTCAGTCTGCTCTGCTCCAATGAAAACAACCCAAGTCTGTCCATCCTCTCTTCATAACTTAAATGTTCCATCCCAGGCAATGTCCTGGTGAATCTTCTCTGCACCCCCTCCAGTGCAATCACATTCTTCCTATAATATGGCGACCAGAACTGCACAGTACTCCAGATGGGCTTCACTAAAGTTTTATACAACACCAACATGACCTCCCTGCTTTTGTAATCTATGCCTCGATCGATAAAAGGCAATTTTCCTGTATGCCTTTTTCACCATCCTACTACCACGCCTTCAGAGATCTATGGATAAACACACCAAGGTCCCTTTATTCCTCAGAAAGTCCTAGGTGTCATGCCATTCATTGAATATGAAGGACAAAGAACAAGAAAATTACAGCACAGGAACAGGTCCTTCGGCCCTCCAAGCCTGCACCGACCATACTGCCCGACTGAACTAAAAACCCCTACCCTTCCGGGGACCATATCCTTCTATTCCCATCCTATTCATGTATACTTCCTTGTCAAATTAGCCACGAGGTTGATTAGTGGAGATTTGGAATCTTCTGGGGATGTGAGGAATATTTTGGAGGCATGGGCAATTTCTGTAGTTTTGTTTTATACCTTTGGTGATCAGTGAGCATTTATACAGAGCAATGGGATGGAGTCCATTGGAGAGTATATTAAATGCATACTATGAAAGGCAAAGTCATTGGTTTACTCGACAAATGTTTTTCTGTGTGTTTTCTTGTCCTTTTATATACATTTTCTGTGTTCCCCATCCTGTCACTAGGTGTGCTTCAGCGGTTGCGGAAGATATACCACACTGCCATTAGACCCCTGGAGCAAGCATACAAGTACAATGAGCTGAGACAACATGAAATCACAGGTAGGACAGGAGGAAAATGCATATGTATGGAAATTAGATGAAGAAGTTAACAGTGACAAGACCCAAAAACGTAACAAAATAAAAAAAAGATTTAATCATTTCATACCATTGGCTTGTACATGGGTGCAAACATTGTAAAATCTACTGAGCGAGGGAACCAGAGTTTCAATTATACAACTGTGTCTAAAATGGAACATTATCATCCACTTAGCAAATGCATAATCAACATTTTATTAGAATAATTTGCTATTGGTCTTGTTCCTTGTATCCTAAGAATTTTAGCATCTGAAGTTAATGCCATTGAAAGGAAAAGGAGTTAATTGTGAAAATTGGCGATACTGTGAAATCCTACACTGTTGTGTTAGTTATTAACTACGGAACATTCCATGAAGCTGAAGTCCATTAAAGTGATATACAGTGAGATTGCTGCCATGTTGAGTGGAATGTTGTGTATATGATTTCTCAATATCCATCCCTGTCTATGATTCTATGATATAATCACTTGACCAGTCCATCAGCATCTCGACAGGGAATTCATGCTTGAGGAAGATCAGATCTAGCCAAGATTAGCAACAGAGTTTCTGTCTGCTCCATCTCTAAAGCCTGGCTTTTGCATTATTGATTGATTTTAAGGCACTGGCTGATCAAGGTGTTTAGAGGATGTTGCAGTCAACTAGAAGGAAGATGTTGCCAGCTACTAATGAACCAAAAACTATCTTATTTGGGATTGAATTTCCTAGTGCTCCCTTTTGTTTAAATATATTTGAGCTCAAAGAGGTCATTTTATTCAACATTGCATTTCTTTGCCCAAGTAGTTTTTGTTGCTGATGCTAGCTGTAATGTAGCCCTGAAATGTGAAGGAGAGACAATACAGATTAATGGGGAAAATCTTTGGATGGATACCAGCATAAATCCAGAATCCGTGGCATGTCTTCTCACCAACTTCTCACCAATGAGATTGAACTGTATTCAAACACCTCTGGTTCTTGTGGCTGAGGGATTTCAGATAATGTATCTTAATTTATTTGCCAATTTATTTGTATTCCGCAGCATTGACAAATTATGGAAGAAATTCTAAAATGTGGCACGTCAGAATGTTAGACAAACATTCACTGTTAAAGTAGAGAACAAGTCAATTCATACCACTCCTATGCAGCACTCTCTCAATACTGCACTGGATTGTCAGAGTAGATAATGTGTTCCTCTCTGGAGACGAACTTGAGCCCACAACCTTCTGACTCCGAGGCATGAGAGCTACAAACTGAGCCCACATCTGTCTCATGACAGGAGGGCAACATCCTGCACTGATATCCTTCCCCTTAATTTTGCTCAATCTTAGAAAACAGTTTATTTGTCTTCCAGTTTCCAGACCTGATGAAGGGACTCCAGGACTCATTAATTTGTCCTTTATTCTTTCTCCTGCTGCACTCTTCTTTTATTTTGGATTTCCAGCTGTTACTTTTGTAAATCTTTTTAAATATGTGTTACTTGCCATTGAAGTTGAATTGAGTTTGCGCCAGAAAAGTGTATTACGTTTTATTCTGTGAAACACCAGTTCCAACCATAACAGTGTGCTCTGGTTTTCACAGATGAAAGTATCAGTGAAACCTGTTTATTTTCAGTTTAGATATGGGAGCAAATCCAAGAACAATCTGACTCAATGTTTGCAGTCAAATGACTTCTGTTTCTATAATCAGAGTTATTTGATTATAAAGAAGCACTCCAGAAATGATTTAGGGATGTAGTGTTGAAGCACACAGATGTTTGCCTCAACCCCTGACGCACACATCCCTAAACTCTCTAGTTCATCGTTACTGTTGATCCTGTGACCAGCTCCTTTGTCATAGTTTCCAGAACTGAAATTGTTGAACTAACCGCTCAGCTACAGACCTGAATGATTTTCAAAATTAAGGATTAGAAATGACGTGGGTAATGACTTGAGAGTGAATGCACTGGATGAGGTGGCATGGACTAGGAACTCGGCTCCTGCTGACTTAGTCAATGTCACTCAAGGTGACAGCATGAGAACTAATTAGGCTAGGGAAGGAACGTGGGAATTAGCTCGTAATCCGGTGCTATTCTATTTTACAATGGCTCATTTTGAAAAATGCACGTGTGTGGACATTGGATGAAAATCTCACGAGAGGGCACAAAAAAGCGGCAAAATAAACAAGTTAGTTATACAATGTTGTTGATGTTCAATAGGGATTGTAAAATCTAGAGTAAGGTGCTAGGGCTTTGATTATAGAAATGATTGTCAAAAAAGGAAATAACATTGTTTTCGATCTTTCTGTGTTCGAACATCATTTATTTTTATTATTGATACAATCATGGGTGCTGTCTTTATGGCATAATGATCCTGAACAATCATTCAGCCATTTGACAACCCGATAGATATGGGTGGGTGTCTCCTTCAATGGGGGAAATACCTGAAAATAAAGTTTTAAGCATCCTTAAAATCAGGAGAACCTGAGATTAAACAGAATAACAGCTGGAGCTGCTTGAGCAACTGTGAGATTTGTGCTTGGATGGCTAGAACCTGTCACAACATTTTGAGGGAATCACTGGACATTACTTTATAGGTTTAAACACAAGAGACTCTGCGAGAACATGAAGTGTGTTGGAATACAAAATTTTAAATACCGAACTGACGAATTTGAGCACTTTGAAATATTTCCGCAAGGTCTAGGTACATCTTCAGGGATTTGGGTGGGATAGGAAGGCAGGGAAATATCAGCTAATGTTCCTTCTGTGACTGTTTCTAGAAAATCCAAGTGTGGAGAGAACTGTATGGGTCTTGACAATGTGATGCTTTCCACAGTTAAATACTATATAACATCTAAGGACCAATACTGTGGACCATGCACATGGTCTGTGAAACAAACTCTAACTCGACTTGCATCCTGACTGTGCCAGGTTGGCTGGGATCAATGGTGGTTGGCCATTTGGGGCAGGGTAGAAAATGACACGTGAGAAACTGGACCTTATGAGGTTAAACAGCCCAGTTACAAGCAACATGCTCTTGTAGAAGGCCAGAGATGCCTGGGAATATAATTTTAACATTTTCCCCTTCAGTGCATATGTACTGTGTCAGTGGACTTTAATGGACATTTTCCTCCTGTATTGCCCTATGTTTATGGTCTCAGGCACATAGAAGAAATTAGGGACTCGCAGGTTATATTATTGATGTTTTAAGTCTAGACTCCTGTCCATGGTCATCTCAGATTCGACCTGGCCAATTTTAACCGTACCTGATCGACAGAAACAGGCCAGGCAGTTGGAATTGCCACACGCGACTCACTTACTGATGTCAGACACTAATTCCTGGTCTTCTGAGCAAGCGAGGGGACAACCTCTGGAAACCTGCAGGGTCCCTCTTTAAAGATGCAGTTTAGGTTTGAGAGACATAATTGGGATATGGAATGCTGTCTTAATCAAAGGCCTGTGTGGGGAAAGCAGTTGTGGTTTTACACGAGGAATAAGTGAGAAGTTGTGTTGTGATTGAAAGGCCAAGTCTTAAGTTTTTTAAAAATCCATTGGGGATCCATGAGGAGCAGGACTCTTCTGCTAAGCTACATGAACTCAGGGCTCCCTTACCCAGGCGTTCCCTCTACCCCTCCCCAGGCACCTCCCCACCAACTCTTCAAATCGCAAGGTCCTCTTGAAACTTCCCCTTGCATATCACCTGTCTGCCCCTGCTTTGGTCTCCAGTAGTAGCCATTGCTTTATTGCAACTGCACACCCGCCTCCCAGCCAATTTCCGGGGTGGGTAGGATGTTGGTGGGGAGCATTCGTTGAGGCTCTGTAGACAAGACCTGGAAGTTAAAATTTCCTAAGCCGCACAATCCCAAGATGTGGACAGTTTGGCACCCACCTTGGTTCCCATCCACCTGACTCAGCCACGAAAACACTGCCCCCTTCCATTCCTCCACTAAGCTACCCGCACAACTCCTGGTCCCCAGTTTAAATCAAGGCTAATGTTTCACTTGAATTTTTCAACTGTTCTGGATCCAAGTAGATCCTTTGAGCAAAAACTACTCAGATTTTAAAATTTATGATAAACACATAACTCTTGCATGCAGAAAGGAATAGCATGTTTAAATGTCGGAGTTTCCAACTTCCATGTATTTGTTTAATGTTTTGTTGTCACCATTTCTGCCTCTTTCTTCTTCTCTCTCTTTCTTCACTGAATTCATTTCTTTCCCTTTGCTTGACTCCACTCACTCTGCCTTTTTCTTCCCCTCCCATCTAACAGCCTACCCAGGACGTTCCATGAACTCATTCCAAGGTTGGTAACATTATCTGCCTCTTGCATGCTCAAGCCCAACCTTCTAACTATTACCAGGCAAAAGGCAGTAACACAACTGAGCGAGTGTGCAACTTGGTTGGAGAAACACCATTGGAAAGTGACCAGAAATTAATCATCCGGCGGCCAACGGCTTCTGCTTAATTCAGGCTCCATCTATCACATTTCCAGTCTACTCGGTGTTTGTACGTCTGTCAGTTCCACTTACGTTCAAGTTCAGGGTTCCTATCAATCTGAAAGTACGCAGGGGCTTTGATGTTCCGGCCAAAATTTGAATAACATTGGTTTGAAATCTCAGAATATTGAGCAAGTCCAGTGAACACATACAAACAGCGATGGAACAAAGTTTGACTATCAATCAAGGGGGACTTGCTTTTATCCAACCCAATCTTGATGCTATATGTATGGAATATATTGACCAGCTCCCTGATCCCAGTAACATAACATCAATGTTTTTTATTTGTGGGACATGGACATCGCTGGCTGGCCAGCATTTATTGCCCAATCTTAGTTTCCCTTGGAGGGCATTTGAGAGTCAACCACATTGTGGCTCTGGAGTTACATATAGGCCAGACCAGGTAAGGATGGCAGCTTTCCTTCCCTAAAGGACAATCATTAACATTATAGCAAAACCCAATCAACAGCAACTTCGCCACGAGCTTCAATCAAGTTGGTGGGTTAAGTGGAGGGTGGAAACTGCAAATCAGAATTGTAGAACTAACCAGAACTAGCACGAAAAGGTAACTGGTATATGCTGTGCTGCCCCCTCTCCCATCAAAGGTAGATGTCGAATACTCAGCAATTGACCCCCTATCTGGATAGGCTAGGAAGCTCGCTGGAGATTCAAAAAGGTGGCTATAATGGGAAACGTAATTGGCACACCAGTCCAGTGAGTTTCAGGATATGGAACGTTGTCAGAAAGTGCAGAAGCCGATCTATCCTGGAAGCGTTTGATGGGGCAGTGTAGAAGAAGCTATATGTCTAACCGGAGCTGTACCTGCCGAGGAGTTTGACACTGACACTAGGTTACAATAAGTGGAACAAATTACATTATTACTCACAGCTATAGCAAAATATCAAGAATGTGAGGAAGAGGCTGTAATTCTATGAATAAATGCTCCACCCTCTTCATTTACCTGAGGGACCAAACGATGGAGACAGCTTTGTTAAATCCATATTCTGAAGGAGTGATATGGATTTGATGCTGGTGTTTACGAGTGCTCACTGATCAGCAGATGACAGGCTGCAGGACTGTGCATGTTACCTTTTTGCTCAACCCTTGAAGTTTGTGTGTAAGTGCACTGTCACTCTCTAGATCAGTTCCTGTCCCTGTGGATGGAACAAATTGCATGCATCTGACTGCTGAAATCGGACATGAGCAAGAAACTAGCCGACATGTTTGACAATAGGTGAGACAAGGGTCCTCAGGAGGATGTGTACTCTAGTATCTGTATTAAAATGTTCTGGGAGATTTTCCTAGCTCTGCACCCAAGCATGTTGGATTGTTTGACCGCAGCAATGAACCAAAAAAAGAGTGGATCGGAGGGCATAACTGTGAACCCGCCCAATTTCCCACCTCTTTTATTCAGTGAAAGCGGGCGCAGACCTAGGAAAATTCCCATGGGGTTTACTTTTAAAATATAAAATATTGGAGCATGTTGCTCTTTAGGTTGTTCCGATGACTCTGGAACAATTGCTGGTCAGCTGGTAAGCTTCCGTGTTTGAAAATATTAACATGCTATATATATGAACTCTGATGTTATCTAAACATAGATAATGCAGGAAATTCCCAAAAAAGTCTCGAAATAAAACCTTACAGGTCCGGGTTGAGTCCCCTTGATGTTCGTTTGTACCCAGTTTACACAGCAGCGCAAAGGCTCCTGCTAAAAGCACAAATCCGAAATGTGCCCCCACATATAAAAACTGCGCAACACTCTATTCACTGGAGAGGTGTGCGTGACGATTGAGACATGCATTTGACACCCTATTAGAACCATATCTTAGAATCCCTACAGTGCAGAAGGAGGCCTATTCGGCCCATCGACCACAATCCCACCCAGGCCCTATTCCTATAACCTCTCATATTTACCCTGCTAATCCCCTGACACGAGGGTTAATTTAGCATGGCCAATCAACCTAACCTAACCTATTACTCAAACCAGTCTCGATATTCAAAGAAAAATCCGTCCAGCTCCCTGGTGAATTTCTTCACGTTGTCCGCCTCCACTTTCTACTTGGACAATTCTGGGCCACACCTTACTCATTCTTTGCGAGACCAAACCAGGCGGATTCTCCGCTCATTCAAGATGCTCTGTGGACGAGTTTAAAAATACGCTCTCAAACCTCTCTCCCTACACATCTACTTCAATTCTTGAACCTAATTCGGCTTCAATAAATTGCCCCAGTGGAAGTAGTCCCAAAATTTCATCACATACTTTTAAACACATGTTCCCGATAATTAAACTCGTCACGGCAATAAAAAAAACTCAATCATTTTATTCAATTCCCTTCATTCGACTAGTAGGAAGGAACTTAAGAGGGAAATTAGAAGAGCAAGAAGGGGTCATGAGAAGGCCTTGGCAGACAGGATAAAGGTTGGTTAGGGCAAGTTTAGGGCCAGTTATAGATGGCAGAGGGAAGTTATGTGTGGAACCGGAGGAGATTGGTGAAGCATTGAACCAATATTTCTCTTCGGTGTTCACGCAAGGGGACATGAATATAGCTGAGGAGGACACTGGGTTGCAAGGGAGTAGAATAGACAGTATTACAGTTGATAAGGAGGATGTGCAGGATATTCTGGAGGGTCTGAAAATAGATAAATCCCCTGGTCCGGATGGGATTTATCCAAGGATTCTCTGGGAGGCAAGAGAAGTGATTGCAGAGCCTCTGGCTCTGATCTTCAGGTCGTCGTTGGCCTCTGGTATAGTACCAGAAGATTGGAGGTTAGCGAATGTTGTCCCATTGTTTAAGAAGGGGAACAGAGACTTCCCCGGGAATTATAGACCGGTGAGTCTCACTTCTGTTGTCGGCAAGATGTTGGAAAAAATTATAAGGGATAGGATTTATAGTTATTTGGAGAGTAATGAATTGATAGGTGATAGTCAGCATGGTTTTGTGGCAGGTAGGTCGTGCCTTACTAACCTTATTGAGTTTTTTGAGAAAGTGACCAAGGAGGTGGATGGGGGCAAGGCAGTGGACGTGGTATATATGGATTTTAGTAAGGCGTTTGATAAGGTTCACCATGGTAGGCTTCTGCAGAAAATGCAGATGTATGGGATTGGGGGTGATCTAGGAAATTGGATCAGGAATTGGCTAGCGGATAGGAAACAGAGGGTGGTGGTTGATAGTAAATATTCATCATGGAGTGCGGTTACAAGTGGTGTACCTCAGGGATCTGTTTTGGGGCCACTGCTGTTTGTAATATTTATTAATGATCTGGATGAGGGTATAGTTGGGTGGATTAGCAAATTTGCTGATGACACCAAAGTCGGTGGTGTGGTAGACAGTGAGGAAGGGTGTCGTAGTTTGCAGGAAGACTTAGACAGGTTGCAAAGTTGGGCCGAGAGGTGGCGGATGGAGTTTAATGCGGAGAAGTGTGAGGTAATTCACTTTGGTAGGAATAACAGATGTGTTGAGTATAGGGCTAACGGGAGGACTTTGAATAGTGTGGAGGAGCAGAGGGATCTAGGTGTATGTGTGCATAGATCCCTGAAAGTTGGGAATCAAGTAGATAAGGTTGTTAAGAAGGCATATGGTGTCTTGGCGTTTATTGGTAGGGGGATTGAATTTAGGAGTCGTAGCGTTATGTTGCAACTGTACACAACTCTGGTGCGGCCGCACTTGGAGTACTGTGTGCAGTTCTGGTCCCCACATTACAGGAAGGATGTGGAGGCTTTGGAGAGGGTGCAGAGGAGGTTTACCAGGATGTTGCCTGGTATGGAGGGGAGATCCTATGAGGAGAGGCTGAGGGATTTGGGATTGTTTTCGCTGGAAAGGCGGCGGCTAAGAGGGGATCTTATTGAAACATATAAGATGATTAGAGGTTTAGATAGGGTGGATAGTGATAGCCTTTTTCCTCTGATGGAGAAATCCAGCACGAGGGGGCATGGCTTTAAATTGAGGGGGGGTAGTTATAGAACCGATGTCAGGGGTAGGTTCTTTACCCAGAGGGTGGTGAGGGATTGGAATGCCCTGCCAGCATCAGTAGTAAATGCGCCTAGTTTGGGGGCGTTTAAGAGATCCGTAGATAGGTTCATGGACGAAAAGAAATTGGTTTAGGTTGGAGGGTCACAGTTTTTTTTTTTTTTAACTGGTCGGTGCAACATCGTGGGCCGAAGGGCCTGTTCTGCGCTGTAATGTTCTATGTTCTAAAGGAAAACCCCAAGGCATTCTACAAGTATGCTAAGAGCAAGAAGATAAGATGTGAAGGAGTAGGACCTATCAAATGCGACGGTGGGAAAGTCTGTATAGAACTGGTAGAAATAGCAGAGGTACTCAATGAATACTTTACTTCAGTATTCACAGTGGAAAGGGATCTTGGTAGTTGCAGTGCAGACTTGCAGTGGACTGAGAAGATTGAGCATGTGGACATTAGGAAAGAGGATGTGTTGGAGCTTTTGAAAAGCATCAAGTTAGATAAATCGCCAGGACCGGATGGGATGTACCCCAGGTTACTGTGGGAGGCGAGGGAAGAGGTTGCTGAGCCTATGGCGATGATCTTTGCGTCATCAATGGAGACGGGAGAGGTTCCGGAGGATTGCGGATGTGGTTCCGTTATTCAAGAAAGGGAGAAGAGATAGCCCGGGAAATTATAGACCAGTGAGTCTAACCTCAGTGGTTGGTAAGTTGATGGAGAAGATCCTGAGAGGCAGGATTTATGAACATCTGGAGAGGAATAGTATGATCAGAAATAGCCAGCATGGCTTTGTCCAAGGCAGATCATGCCTTACGAGCCTACTTGAATTTTTTGAAGATGTAACTAAACACATAGACGAGGGAAGAGCGGTAGATGTAGTTTATATGGATTTCAGCAAGGCGTTTGATAAGGTGCCCCATGCAAGGCTTATTGAGAAAGTGAAGGGGCATGGGATACAAGGGGACATTGCTTTGTGGATTCAGAACTGGCTTGCCCACAGAAGGCAAAGGGTGGTTGTAGATGGGTCTTTTTCAGCATGGAGGTCGGTCACCAGTGGAGTGCCCCAGGGATCTGTTCTGGGACCCTTGCTCTTTGTGATTTTTATAAATGACCTGGATGAGGAAGTGGAAAGATGGGTTGGCAAGTTTGCTGATGACACAAAGGTTGGTGGTGTTGTGGATAGTGTAGAGGGATGTCAGCAGTTGCAACGAGACATAGATAAGATGCAAGACTGGGCGGAGAAGTGGCAGATGGACTTCAACCCAGATAAGTGTGTGGTGGTTCATTTTGGCAGGTCAAATAGGATGAAAGAATATAATATTAAGGGTAAGACGCTTGGCAGTGTGGAAGATCAGAAGGATCTTGGAGTCCGGGTTCATAGGACGCTCAAAGCAGCGTCGCAGGTAGAGGCTGTGGTTAAGAAGGCGTATGGAATGCTGGCCTTCATCAATAGAGGAATTAAGTTTAGAAATCGGGAGATAATGGCAGCTGTATAGGACCCTGGTCAGACCCCACCTGGAGTACTGTGCCCAGTTCTGGTCGCCTCATTACAGAAAGGATGTGGAAGCCATAGAAAGGATGCAGAGGAGATTTACAAGGATGTTGCCTGGATTAGGTGGCATGCCTTATGAGGATAGGTTGATAGAGCTAGGTCTTTTCTCCTTGGAGAGGCGAAGGATGAGAGGTGACCTGATAGAGGTGTATAAGACGTTGAGAGGTATTGATAGAGTGGATTCTCAGAGGCTATTACCCAGGGCTGAAATGGTTGCCACAAGAGGTCACAGGTTTAGGGTGCTGGGGAGTAGGTACAGAGGGGATGTTAGGGGTAAGTTTTTCACTCAGAGGGTGGTGGGTGCGTGGAATCGGCTGCCGGTAGTGGTGGTGGAGGCGGATTCGATAGGGTCTTTTAAGAGACTTTTGGATAAGTTCATGGAAGTTAGTAAGATAGAGGGTTATAGGTAAGCCTAGTAGGTAGGGACATGTTCGGCGCAACTTGTGGGCCCGAAGGGCCTGTTTGTGCTGTAGCTTTTCTATGTTCTATGTTCTATAAGTCTTGAAAACTATAGTTATTGTCATAGAGTCCCATTCATTCCATCATTGGCTACTTTTCATAGCTTCCAAATAAAGGAACTCCAGCTTCCTTGTAAATTCGAAATCCTCGTCCATTTGAGTATTACGGCCCTCTGCCTGTGATTTCAATGGGCAAGCTGCCTCCAATTTTCTATTTCACTCCAACAGAATGGGGAATTCATCCTGGGCGAGAAACCGGAAAATCTATCTTCTGGAATTCTCTCAGTGACACGACCCCTCTCTTCCTATCTTCTTCAAATGGAAATATTCTCCAAAATTGAAACAGCAGGTTCAAGAGCTGCTTATTCATCACCAAACCTTCAATGCCACACTCATTGCTCGAAGGACTTTGGGAGGTCCCAAGTCCATGAAAGGCCGATATTAATGCAAGTTTCTTTTTTTCTCTAATGAGGTTTCGTAAATTGACTAAACACAGGCAGAAATGACTTCACAGATGGTAATTGTCACTTAGATCCCTGACATCCCTCATCCATCAGGACTGGTCTATTTGAGTTTGTCTCACTTGTTTGTTTCACCCTCTCCTTCCTTTAGTTCAACCTGTGTTTCTTTTTCAGTCTCTGTTTATTTCATTCTTGTCTTAGTTTCATTGTTCCAATGTATATTTTGTTTTCTGTCAAGATCTCTTCTTTCGGTTTCAGTCTCTGCTTCTGTTGTGTTCCCTTTGTTTCACGATGTTTTGGTTTCATTTAACTCTAGTGTTTCTTCAAGCTTCCTTGCATACCTTTCTGTACATTTCCTAGGATCCCTCTTCCTTTGGGCCTTCTCGATTAACAACACAATTCAAAAGTACGAATCTTTGTTCACATACAATAAATTAATCGACAAAGTGACCTCTTCGTACCCAGGCCTCACTTCCCTATACCGCAAATGCTTTCCTTGTTCAGTAGCCACGAGTTGAAATTAACAGAACCCAGTTAATCCAAGCAAGGAATCAGAGTGATATCTACCTTAGTTAACAGCCTACCAGGCAATTCCCAACAACACAAATAAGGTCTTCTAAAACAGACGATTCAAATATTTAATCTCTAAAATTATTGGGTCACAGTGAGATATGGCTCCTTGATTTGGTCATTTCACATCCCTTTAGTGGTGACAGTCACCGATATGAAAGGAAAATGAGTCTTTCAGGTCCTCGGGAGATTCAAACAAGTTTCACAGCTAATCAAATGTTGTTTAACCTATGGTGTTCCTTGCAATATGGGGAAATACGGCAGCTGGTGTGCGCACATCAAGGTTCCATAAATAGCAATGTGAGGATGTTGGTGGAGGGTATTGGCGAAAACGCTGGAGAGAACACTCTTGCTCCTCTTCAAAAGAGTGACATAGCATCTTGTAATTTTCACCTCAAAGGACAACTTGGTACTTGTTTTAGAGGCTAATCTGAAAGACAGCATTTCTGCATCAGAATATCAGCACCATTTTGTGCTCTGGAATGGGACTTGAACCCACTACCTTCTGATTCAGCAACTACCACTGTCCCAAGGCTGACACCCATCAATCTCTAGTGTGAGTGTAGGAAGGAGTTGAGCATTTGCACCTACTTGTAGGACCCTTCTACATTTTCTGCTTGGGAGGAATTTATTTTAGCTTAACAGGGACTGACCAATAACTCACTATACTTTTGTGTTACAATTAATTGTTTTTTTCTGTTATTGCATATAATCTGCTCTGCTTCCAGATGGAGAAATCGTATCAAAACCAATGGTGCTATTCTTGGGACCATGGAGTGTTGGAAAGTCCACCATGGTCAACTATCTCCTGGGGTTGGATGAGACTATCTACCAGCTTTATACAGGTACTGAGACAGGCAATCTGAAAGAGAGATTGAAGAATCCAGGCCTATAATTGAGATGAATGATAGGTGACTTGATGAAATGTATAAAATTATTTGGGGGTTTGATGGGCTACGGATTCTGGAACTAAGGTCACAGTCTCAAAATAAGTGATAGGTGATTTGGGCTGGGATGAAAGATATGTCTTTACAAAGGTTTGTGAATTTAAGGAATTCTCTATCTCAGAGCTGTGGATCCCAGTCATAGAGTATATTCAAGAAAGGTTAATAATTTTTGGGGTACTAAGAGAATCAAGGGGTGTGGGGATGGTGAGTTGACGTCTTATTGAACAGACTCAAAGGGCCAAATGATCTATTCCACATGAGTTTTAATTCACTGCATATCAATGGCAGTCAGCTCCAAGAGAAATTACTTAGAGTTTATGATCAGATAGGAAACCAGACTGGAAAGAACAATTGGTTCAATTGGGTTCATGCCCTGCTGTGCTGGCATGAACCCAATGTTATTCATACTTCATTTAAATCATTGCTTAGGATGAACGATTTGCCAGTGATTGAACTGGTCAGCTGAAGTGCAGGAACCTTCAGAAAACTTGGTATCAGTTAGTCATTTGCGTTGTTAACAGAACCTGCACTACCAGAACGGTGAGAGAATATCTAAAATCAATGGGTGTTTAAAGTATTGCCTTTTGCAGCTATCTTTAATTAACTTTGAGGCTTATTTCACAAGCACTCAGAATCATACAACACAAAGGCCATTCAGTCTATCCATTTAGTTCCACTTCCCTGCTCTCTCATTGCCCTGCAAATCTTTCCTTTTTAAGTAAGGATATAACTCCACTTTCTTTGGAAAGTTAATATTGAATCTATTTCCACTATTCGTTCAGGCAGTGCATTCCAGATCGTAACAACTCAGTTGCGTAAAAATAGCAGGTAATGCATCTTTAAATCTCTTTAGTTTGCCAATCGCTTTTAATGGTGCCCTTCCTATTCATTATCGTTAGTTATCACTTGTCACAAACCCATAACTTCGTTACGGAAAATGTCACTTATTGGTTCAAACAAAATAAAATAGTCACTGTCCAAAAATCTATATTTTGAATGCACTCACAGATTGGGAAAGCGTGACCACTGGCTAATGTCTATATAGTAAGAAGTCTCACAACACCAGGTTAAAGTCCAACAGGTTTATTTGGTAGCAAATACCATAAGCTTTCGGAGCACTGCTCCTTCGTCAGATGGAGTGGATATCTGCTCTCAAACAGTGCACAGACACAGAAATCAAGTTACAGAATACTAATTAGAATGCGAATCTCTAAAGCCAGCCAGGTCTTAAATGTACAGACAATGTGGGTGGAGGGAGCTTTCAACACAGGTTAAAGAGATGTGTATTGTCTCCAGACAGAACAGCTAGTGAGATCCACATGACAGCGCAGAGTCGCTGAGCAGAAACTGATAGCCAAGTTCCGCACACATGAGGATGGTCTAAACCGGAATGTTGGATTTATGTCACATTATCAGTAACCCCCACAGCTTGCCTCCTGGGCTTGTAGAATCTCACTAGCTGTTCTGTCTGGAGACAATACACATCTCTTTAACCTGTGTTGAATGCTCCCTCCACCCACATTGTCTGTACCTTTAAGACCTGGCTGGCTTTAGAGATTCGCATTCTAATTAGTATTCTGTAACTTGATTTCTGTGTCTGTGCACTGTTTGAGAGCAGATATCCACTCCATCTGACGAAGGAGCAGTGCTCCAAAAGCTTATGGTATTTGCTACCAAATAAACCTGTTGGACTTTAACCTGAGACTTCTTACTGTGCTTACCCCAGTCCAACGCCGGCATCTCCACATAATGTCTATATATACATATATATATAAAAATGGGCGAACACAGTTCATGAGCAACAAGCAGAAGTTTCCTGCTAATGTAGTCTAAACTGAACACATTGAACTCTAGGATGCATTTCTTGCAGCACAACCTTTCTTGTCCAGTAGAAATCTAGAATTCTCCAGGAACATTTGAGGTTCAAGGCTGAAATTTTGTTCCGATGAAAGGTCATCGGGCTGAAACGTGAATTCGGCTTCTCTCCACAGATGCCGTCTGTTTTTTCCGTTTTTATTTCAGACTTCCAGTGTTGGCAGTAGTTTGCTTTAGTGGATAGATTTTCATGGAAGGGAGCAAAGGCAACTAAATGGAGTGAGGTGCAGATCAGCCACGATTGAGCTGAAGGGCAGAACAGGCTTGAAATACCGAATAAATTATTCATGCCCCTAATTTTCTTATGTTCTCCATTTCGTCCATAAGGCGCGGAACCCACTACATCGGAATTTACCGTGTTGATGCACGGGTCTAAGATACGCACAATAGAAGGAATTGTCATGGCTGCTGACAGCGCTCGGTCATTCTCTCCTCTGGAAAAGTTCGGACAGAACTTTCTAGAGAAACTTGTTGGCATCGAACTCCCACACAAGCTGCTGGAACGAGTGACCGTTGTGGACACGCCTGGAATAATCGAAAACCGTAAACAGCAAGAAAGAGGTAAATAGCAGAAAGTCTGCTAATAAGAGCTCCGAAGACTCATTTGGGTGAGGTGAGATGAGATATAATTGGGGAACTATAACCATCTCTACCTCGGACCTAGGGAATGGGATGCGGACATTATATTTAAAAGTAACAATGTTACTGAATAGGACAGTAATGAACTGAAAACCGCGATGATGCAGGTTAAGATGGAAAAATGACAACAAGAAACCTTTTAGATTCTCATACCCATGGTTATACAGACGTACAAGGACCAGATAAGCTATATTGGCTACACAGTAGGGCTGATTCCACACTGGGGGACTTTTAGTGGGGGCTGGCAGTCAAAATGAAGCGCAGGTTGGGAACTCGTGGAGACCCCCATGTGTTCCCAGTAGGTGAGTCAATGATTTAGAGGGAAGTGCCCAGATTACTGATAGATACAGGACAATAACGATCACAATATATTCGAGACAAAAACACATGGAGGTAAAATGTAAAACTGCAAGAATATCATTCAGATATTTTATCCTCTTTGTTAGAAAGTCTACTTTGGGTGTTTACCAATGTTCTTAACTTGAAAAAAACAAAAGAAAATTACAGCACAGGAACAGGCCCTTCGGCCCCCCAAGCATTGCCCGACTGAACTAAAACCCCCTACCCTTCCGGGGACCGTATCCCTCTATTTCCATCCTATTCATGCATTTGTCAAGATGCCCCTTAAATGTCACTATCGTATCTGCTTTCACTACCTCCCCCGGCAACGAATTCCAGGCACCCACCACCCTCTGTGTAAAAAAACTTGCCTCGTACATCTTCTTTAAACCTTGCCCCTCGCACCTTAAACCTGTGCCCTAGTAATTGATTCTTCCACCCTGGGAAAAAGCTTCTGACTATCCACTCTGTCCATGCCCCTCATAATCTTGTGGACTTCTATCAGGTCGCCCCTCAATCTCCGTCGTTCCAGTGAGAACAAACCAAGTTTCTCCAACCTCTCCTCATAGCTAATGCACTCCGTACCACGCAACATCCTAGTAAATCTTTTCTGTACCCTCTCCAAAGCCTCCAGATCCTTCTGGTAGTGTGGCAACCAGAATTGAACACTATATTCCAATTGCGGCCTAACTAAGATTCTATAAAGCTGCAACATGACTTGCCAGTTTTTAAACTCAATGCCCTGGCCGATGAAGGCAAGCATGCCGTATGTCTTCTTGACTACCTTCTCCACCTGCGTTGCCACTTTCAGTTGCCACTTGCTTATTTTAAATAGCTTACAACAAAAGTCTGGCATCAATGTAGTGCCCTTGTGTTGGAGATAATTCCAATGTATTGCATTGAGAGGAAAAACAACAGCAATTAAGTGCTGGAGCTCAGCCCAACAGGTATGCAGGCAGGAAGTGGGGCAGAGGTGTGGAGTGGGGAAAGCACATTAAGTCCCAGCTGAAAGAAAAAGAAGCTTGATATGGAACCTAAGGTTAGACATGGTCAGAAGGCACATGACTTGGAGGGATTTTGAACATGATGTGAAAAGGGAAGAGTGGATTTTCATTCAATTCACTAAAAATAGTTGGGTGTATGAGTACCAATCGGCCCCCTTCATTCAATTCTAGATCCCAGTTATCTGATTATTTCAACATGGAATAAAATAACAAATTTCTATTTTTTTCTACCTTTTCATAGGTTATCCCTTCAATGATGTTTGCCAGTGGTTTATTGACCGAGCCGATCTCATATTTGTTGTGTTTGACCCCACTAAATTGGACGTCGGATTGGAATTGGAGATGCTCTTCCGTCAGCTGAAGGGTCGCGAGTCTCAAATCCGAATAATTCTGAACAAAGCCGACAACGTGGCCACTCAGGAACTGATGCGAGTCTATGGGGCTCTCTTCTGGAGCCTGGCACCATTAATTAATGTCACAGAACCACCAAGGGTCTACGTTAGTTCCTTTTGGCCGTACGAGTACCAACCTGATACAAACCAAAACCTATTCCTGAAAGAGGAGGTCTCCCTACTGGAGGATCTCAACCAAGTCATTGAGAATAGACTGGAGAACAAAATTGCTTTCATCCGCCAGCATGCCATACGTGTGCGCATTCACGCCCTTCTTGTGGACCGATACTTGCAGACTTTTAAGGAAAAAATGACCTTCTTCAGTGATCCTGAGCTAGTCTTCAATGAAATATTGGATGAACCAGACAAATTCTACATCTTTAAATCCATCCTGGCTAAAACCAACGTCAGCAAGTTTGACCTGCCCAATCCTAATGTCTATAAAGATTTCTTTGGCATTAATTCTATTCACACTTTCAAATTGCTGTCAGCACAGTGCTCATACATGGGAGGATGTCTGCTGGAGAAAATCGAGCGTATCATCACCCATGAGCTTCCTGCTTTGCTGGGAGCCATCACTGCTGGGAAAAACCCATCTCTTTCATCCTGTGATGTCACCGGATGTGGAGAAACGCCAAAGAACCGATATAGAAAGCCCTGAACAAGGAGCTTGTACATTATTTATGGGTGAAATAGCTTATGTCTTATCTATCCAAGAAGCCATGGTTCATTAACCCTTTGAGAACTGAGCTTTCAGCATCCAGGCACCTGTTGTATACCTTAAAGGATATTAAAAAAAACTTTTATCAAATCTGTACTATGAATATGCAAAAGATGAAGGACAAGATATTTTTTAGCATTCTATGAGCAAAGATGTACCAACCTGGTCATTTTTCACACCATTTAGAAGGTTTATAAAGGGCTCAGAGGGTTAATTTATTTGCAGTATAGCAAATGGTTAGTGTCTCTCAGTGCATGTTTAGAATAGAGCTTTGATAACACAGCTGCCCCGTTTGGAGCATGGTGACTCAACTCTTGCTGCTGCTAACATTTTGTTCTTGTACCTTTTTATCTCATTTTCCTCCTATCCCTCATTAGTTATTCCTTGTCACAATGATCAAGGAATCATTGCTTGCTGTGTCTAAAACTAATTTCCCACCTTTGCACAACCCATTCGTTAGCTAAATAACCCAGCTTCGCATGTTTGCCTCCCACATTTTGGATAATTAATCTGGAGGGCAACTATACCCAGACCCTGAAAAAGGCATGCATGCTTTAAAACATTCAGGCTGCCTGGAAACTTACTGACCAATATAGTTGGTTCCATGCTGAACCATACAGGTTTTTCTCAGTTGTTTGTGCTAGGAAATAGCAAGTGCAGAGTACAGCAGATATATAAATAAAAAGTGGTGGTGGGTGGTTGAAATCATTACAGATTAGGAAAGAACTATTATTACAACATCTTAAAATGCACTTTCACAATCTGTACAAACTTTAAGTAGCTTCATGTATGTCCCAGCTTTGGTATTTAGAATTATAGGCTGTGGCAAACTTGTAGGTTATTCAGCTAGTTGCCATTTCTCAATTTCTCTTCCACTCACTTTTTTCTTTCAATTGACTTTTGTTTGATCCGCCCAACATAATCAGCTAGTCAATTGATACACAGTGTCTGAGGCATGTCAGAGCACCTTATGCATTCTGTGTTGCATTTTTCCAGAAACATTGGCATGATGCAAGTACTCTATGTTGATATCTCTACAACACAATTTGACACTGTAGCTTTGAGATGTAATCTTATGGTTATTCAGGTTAAATGATGGCCGTCTAAAGTTTTTGACTGTACTTGAGCCAATTTAGAAGTAAAATGCATGCATAAATGTAGACTCACTCCACAGCACAGCTACGGTGAATTTTACTTTGACGGTTTGTTGCTTCAGCTTGTTCTTCATTCCCTTTTTCAATGCATCCCTTTATATTTTTCCCCCGCCATTTCTATAGTTGTCCATCTGAGAACTGATAGTTAATCCTCATTATGCTTCCCTCGATGTCCTGTTGTGTGACATTTGAGAAGGTGCTTCAAGTTTTAAATCTCACCACCTCCACAAAAAAAAACTCACAACAGGCTACTGAAAATAATTAGTGCCCTGATTCAGTTCGAGATAATAAAGTTTCTCTTCTTGGACAAAGGAATCCATTGAGATGATTGGAGAAAAGTGTTGAGTGCAAGTAGAAAGGGAGAAGAGGTTATGAGACAATGTGTCGGTGAATCAACATGGGCCTTGGCGATTTGTAAGGAATATTGTGGTAAAATGGAATTAACGATGATGAAATATGTCAGAACACAGGCCATTAGCTGACCACTCTGATCAATTAAATTTAAGTGATTCACTTATAAAGGATTGCACACGAGTGGCCTTACTGAAGGGAGGGACAGTGCATTATCATTGCTGTGCAGATTGAATCGATGCAAAACTGATTTTTGTGAAATGTAATGATTCAGAAAGCTCGACTGAAAAGGAACATAGTTTATTACAGAATGCAAAGTAAAACCACTACTGTGGTGTACACACAACAGTTCAGCAAACCCAGTCCTGCCTGCCTTATAAAAGGTTTGGTAAGAAGTTCCAGCTGGGCAGGCCACTGCCTGCTACCAAGGAACTCGTACTCACTGAGCCCTACAAGAACATCAATCAGTGATTCCTCATGGACCTTGTGGGGGTTATAAACCGCTGCCCCCCCCCCCCCCCCCACCGAGTCCGAAGGTTCCCCTCGCTCCCATGACGATAAAGTCTTCTCCGTCTCTTTGCCAGTGGCCTCATTTTCATTGCTTGTAGGATCTGTTTGGGGGGAGGTGCGTGTAATGGATAGGTGAATGCCTGTTCCATGAAGAGCGTCAAAGGGCCACTACATGGGGGCTCGTCCTTGGTGGCGACTTCTGACTGGGTGTCCATCACCTCTGTCTCCATGTACAAGCCAGGGTTTTTAAGAGGGTGGGGCTTCCCGTCCACAGGCTGGTGTAAAGTATGCAGACGGTGGTGTGTCCGTAGACACAGTTGCCTTTATGGAGGGTTCTCTCTAATGGAAACGATCTACGTGCTTCTTTAAGGTCTTTTCCCTGGTTTTTACTTTATAAGACACTGGTCCTGTTTTCTTAAGAATAACTCCTGGAATCCACGGAGATCTGTTGCCGAAGTTCCTCATATGGACTGTATCTTCTGCTTTGAAGTCTCTAACTGGTCTTAAGCATCATGGCTCCTTTTCTGGGCTTCTTGTTTTAGCTCGAAGTTGCCGTCCAAATTTGGGAACGCCAAACTAAGCCGAGTCTGGAGGCATCGGCCCATCAACAGTTCTGCCAGGGCTATTCCTGTCTTCATATGTGGCACAGTCCTATAGTTAAGGAGGAAACGTGTGAGTTTCTTTCCAGAGAACCTGTGGTTTTTTTCTTCATGCCACTTTTGCATGTCGGGACTGCTCGCTCAGCCAGGCCATTTGAGGATGGGTGGTAGGATGGTGTGCGGATGTGTCTTACTCTGTTTGTACTCATGAAGATCTGAAACTCCCTGCTGGTTGTGTGTCATGAGGACCTTGGGTATACCATGTGTATTAAACGATTAACGGAGTTTAGCTATGGTATTGTAAGAGGCGGTAGAGGCCATCCGGTGCACTTCGTTCCATTTTGAATGGGTGTCAATGAGAATTAAAAACATGGAGCCCATAAATGGCTCTGCAACATCTGCATGTATTTGCACCCAGTGTCTCCCTGGCCGTTCTCAAGGGTGTAATGAGGTTGCTGGTGGGGCCTTCTGGTTTTCCAGCCAAGTTTTGCACCACTTGACTAGGTTATCGATATCACTGTCTAAGCCAGGCCACCAGACATAGTTCCATGCGAGCATTTTCATCTTAGAAATTCTTGGGTGGCCATTGTGCAATTCTTGAAGTATCGGTCACTGGCCTGGATGCAGGACAACCACTTGGGCTCCCCACAAGGTGATGCATTCTTCTATACTCATCTCCTGATATTTAGGAGATAAGGTTTCAAATCCTCCGTAGGATGCCATTGTGGTCCATCACTTAGGACGATGTGATGTAGTTTCACCGACATAGGGTCCCTTTGGGCCCATGCTTGGATTTGCTTGGCAGGTACTGGCAGAGTGTCCATGAAGTTCAGAGTCATGATGACTTCATCCATCTTTGGAGGAGAAGGTAGGCTAGTGGGTAGTGGCAGGCGACTCAAGTTGGTTATATGTCTCCCTGGACGGGTTTCTAAAGTACATTCATAGGCACCTAATAGCAGTGTCCAGCACTGGATCCAGGCTGATGTGATGGGAGGAATCACTTTGTCTTCCTTGAAGTGGCCCACAGAGGTTTGTGATCAGTTACTATGGTGAAATGCCAACCGTAGACATTCTGATGGAACTTTATCATTGCAAACGTCATGGCCAAACCTTCTTCTTCAATCTGGGCATACTTCTCTGCATCTGCCAGGGTTCGTCCTGCGTACACGATTGGACGTTCTGTGCCATCATCCCAATGATGAGATAAATACCTCTCCTATCGCAGAGGGGAAGGCGTCATAGGTTACAATGAGTGGTCTCGGGGTCATAATGGGCTAGTATATTTGTTGACAGCAACTGTTGTTTGATATTTGCAAAGGCACTCTCTTGTGGCATTTACCACAACCATTTTTGATTTTGTTTTAAAAAACAGTACGTGGAGGGGTACCAGCAGGGTTGCTAAGTTCAGTGTGAATTTCCCATAGTAATTTGTGAGACTAGGAAAAACTTCAGCTCTGTTGTGATTCTTGGAATTAGAACCCCTTTCATGGCTTTCACCTTCTTTGCAACAAGGTGTAATCCATCGTTGTCAACTCTGTTACCTATAGAATCCCTACAATGCAGAAGGAGGCCATTCAGCCCATTGAGTCGACACCAACAACAATCCCACCCAGGCCCTATTCCCGCAACCCCACGCATTTACCCTGTTAATCCCCTGACAGTATGGTCAATTTAGCATGGCCAATCAACCTAACCCACACATCTTTGGACAATGGGAGAAAACCGGAACACCCAGAGAAAACCCAGGCAGACACAAGGAGAAAGTGCAAACTTCACATAGACAGTGACCCGAGGCCAGAATTGAACCTGGGTCCCTGGAGCTGTGAGGTAGCAGTGCTAACCACTGTGCCACCGTGCCGTGAGTTGTTCTCAGGCAAACAAAGCCACACTTAATACAGCTCAATAAATACACAGATACTTTCAAAATGAAGTAACGGAAGCGCGAGTATTTTATATGAACAGTTGCCTGTCAGTCAAGAAGCTCGCAAAGATGAGAGACGGCCACGATCACTGTAGAAGTGGCATCTGATATCTTCCGAACACAAGCCACAACGCACTCTGCCACAACCAGCATTCAGGTTCGAATTGCCAACTGGACTTTGCAAATCGGTTTGTATTCGGTCTGCTCCAGTTACAGCAGACTGGCTCTGAAGTGATGCCATTACTGTTCTGCACTGCGCTTGGGTCAGTCAGCAGTGATCGGCAGCACAGTCCCCAGGACAGTTATCAAATAAGTCCTCATCTTGGTAAGAAATCACACACCAGACACAGTAGAAGTATTTGCTTCTGCGATAGCTGGTCAAATTCAACAGCTTTTCTTCAGTTGTGGCAACTGCTTTATAATCCCATTCGCTTGATTCTTCTTCCACCTACATTCCATCATCTTCAACAGGAGTGGACAACAAATACCATGTTTCTTGTGGGACATCTACACCCTTCTGGTGTATCTAGCTGTTGACAGGCAAGCTGGCTCTTCCTTAGATCTCCTTCCATAAGACCATAAGACCATAAGACATAGGAGCGGAAGTAAGGCCATTCGGCCCATCGAGTCCACTCCACCATTCAATCATGGTTGATTTCAACTCCATTTACCCGCTCTCTCCCCATAGCCCTTAATTCCTCGAGAAATCAAGAATTTATCAATTTCTGTCTTGAAGACGCTCAACGTCTCGGCCTCCACAGCCCTCTGTGGCAATGAATTCCACAGACCCACCACTCTCTGGCTGAAGAAATTTCTCCTCATCTCTGTTCTAAAGTGACTCCCTTTTATTCTAAGGCTGTGCCCCCGCGTCCTAGTCTCCCCTGTTAATGGAAACAACTTCCCTACGTCCATCCTATCTAAGCCGTTCATTATCTTGTAAGTTTCTATCAGATCTCCCCTCAACCTCCTAAACTCCAATGAATATAATCCCACGATCCTCAGACGTTCATCGTATGTCAGGCCTACCATTCCTGGGATCATCCGTGTGAATCTCCGCTGGACCCGCTCCAGTGCCAGTATGTCCTTCCTGAGGTGTGGGGCCCAAAATTGCTCACAGTACTCCAAATGGGGCCTAACCAGTGCTTTATAAAGCCTCAGAAGTACATCCCTGCTTTTGTATTCCAAGCCTCTTGAGATAAATGACAACATTACATTTGCTTTCTTAATTACGGACTCAACCTGCAAGTTTACCTTTAGAGAATCCTGGACTAGGACTCCCAAGTCCCTTTGCACTTTAGCATTATGAATTTTGTCACCGTTTAGAAAATAGTCCATGCCTCTATTCTTTTTTCCAAAGTGTACGACCTCGCACTTGCCCACGTTGAATTTCATCAGCCACTTCTTGGACCACTCTCCTAAACTGTCTAAATCTTTCTGCAGCCTCCCCACCTCCTCAATACTACCTGCCCCTCCACCTATCTTTGTATCATCGGCAAACTTGGCCAGAATGCTCCCAGTCCCATCATCTAGATCGTTAATATATAAAGAGAACAGCTGTGGCCCCAACACTGAACCCTGCGGGACACCACTTGTCACCGGTTGCCATTCTGAGAAAGAACCTTTTATCCCAACTCTCTGCCTTCTGTCTGACAGCCAATCGTCAATCCATGTTAGTACCTTGCCTCGAATACCATGGGCCCTTATTTTACTCAGCAGTCTCCCGTGAGGCACCTTGTCAAAGACCTTTTGGAAGTCAAGATAGATAACATCCATTGGCTCTCCTTGGTCTAACCTATTTGTTATCTCTTCAAAGAACTCTAACAGGTTTGTCAGGCACGACCTCCCCTTACTAAATCCATGCTGACTTGTCTTAATCCGACCCTGCACTTCCAAGAATTTAGAAATCTCATCCTTAACGATGGATTCTAGAATTTTGCCAACAACTGAGGTTAGGCTAATTGGCCTATAATTTTCCATCTTTTTTCTTGTTCCCTTCTTGAACAGTGGGGTTACAACAGCGATTTTCCAATCCTCTGGGACTTTCCCTGACTCCAGTGACTTTTGAAAGATCATAACTAACGCCTCCACTATTTCTTCAGCTATCTCCTTTAGAACTCTAGGATGTAGCCCATCTGGGCCCGGAGATTTATCAATTTTCAGACCTTTTAGTTTCTCTAGCACTTTCTCCTTTGTGATGGCAACCATATTCAACTCTGCCCCCTGACTTTCCTGAATTGTTGGGATATTACTCATGTCTTCTACTGTGAAGACTGACGCAAAGTACTTATTAAGTTCCTCAGCTATTTCCTTGTCTCCCATCACTAGATTACCAGCGTCATTTTGGAGCGGCCCAATGTCTACTTTTGCCTCCCGTTTGTTTTTAATGTATTTAAAGAAACTTTTACTATCATTCCTAATGTTACTGGCTAGCCTACCTTCATATTTGATCCTCTCCTTCCTTATTTCTCTCTTTGTTATCCTCTGTTTGTTTTTATAGCCTTCCCAATCTTCTGACTTCCCACTACTCTTTGCCACATTATAGGCTCTCTCTTTTGCCTTGATGCATTCCCTGACTTCCTTTGTCAGCCATGGCTGCCTAATCCCCCCTCTGATAACCTTTCTTTTGTTTGGGATGAACCTCTGCACTGTGTCCTCAATTACTCCCAGAAACTCCTGCCATTGCTGTTCTACTGTCTTTCCCATTAGGCTCTGCTTCCAGTCGATTTTTGTCAGTTCCTCCCTCATGCGCCTGTAATTACCTTTATTTAACTGTAGAACCTTCACATCTGATTCTGCCTTCCTTCTTTCAAATTGCAGACTGAATTCTACCATATTATGATCACTGCTTCCTAAGTGTTCCCTTACTTTAAGATCTTTTATCACGTCTGGCTCATTACATAACACTAAGTCCAGAATAGCCTGTTCCCTCGTGGGCTCCATCACAAGCTGTTCCAAAAAGCCATCCTGTAAACATTCAATGAATTCCCTTTCTTTGGGTCCACTGGCAACATTATTTACCCAGTCCACCTGCATATTGAAATCCCCCATGATCACTGTGACCTTGCCTTTCTGACATGCCCTTTCTATTTCGTGGTGCATTTTGTGCCCCTGGTCCTGACCACTGTCAGGAGGCCTGTACATAACTCCCATTATGGTTTTTTTGCCTTTGTGGTTCCTCAACTCTACCCACACAGACTCCACATCGTCTGACCCTATGTCGTTTAGTGCTATTGATTTAATTTCATTTCTAATTAACAAGGCAACCCCGCCCCCTCTACCCACCCCTCTGTCTTTTCGATAGGTTGTGAATCCCTGGATGTTTAACTGCCAGTCCTGAACCCCCTGCAACCACGTCTCTGTGATGCCTACCACATCATACCTGCCAGTCACAATCTGGGCCACAAGCTCATCTACCTTGTTCCGGACACTGCGGGCATTTAAATATAGCACCTTTAATTCCCTATTGACCGTCCCTTTTTGTTTTCGTAGTGTGGTGGACCTTGGTCTACTGAGCCTTTCCAGACACTGTGTCATATTTTGTGAGATGGGGACTATCGTAACCTCTCCTGAGTGCTGTCTTTTCGTGATTTTTTGTAATCCTAAGCAGCTACGCTTCCCACTGATTCCTTCACCTCTTGGTTCCCTGACTTTCCCTTCCCCCCCAATCTCTAGTTTAAAGTCCTATTGACCACCCCATTTACTCTCTTCGCCAGAACACTGATCCCAGCTCGGTCCAGGTGGAGACCATCCCAACGGTATAGGTCCCCCCTGCCCCAAAACTGATGCCATCTGACGTTGATCCTTTTTTTGTCTGATGTGCAGCTTATATTCATTAAGGGCTAATTCCTCTGCTCGTTTTTTCACTTGTGACATTCATTTGCGATGTTCTGTCGTTTCCTCAGCTTTCCATTTCTCGGCAGCCTCATGGCCAATTCCACCATGTCCTATCTTGATCTGTAGTGGAATAGGTTCGACATTCCATTTCCACTTTTTCCAAGACTACAACCTTTCTTATACCCCATTTTCTGAAGTAACACAAATCCCTTATTTTCACTTCCCAATGAGCTCTGTAACATGGTCTCATGTCTTTCCTTCTCTTCTTCCTTTTCGCTCTTCTGCTTGTATTCCAGGATTATTTCCAGTGCACGATCTTTCTTCAGGATTTCTTTTTTCACTCTTCTGACCGTCACCAGCCCTGGTTTGGCATCTTGCTGTAAATTGACAAAAGTGTCCGACATGTCGTCATAGTCATCCTCCTCTTCCTCCTGCTGCTGCCTGGCCGCCATCTTGCCTTTGGCCTGGGAACTGCGCCTGCGCACAGCTGGTGGGGTGACGGAACCTGGGGACAGCGCCTGCACATGGCCGGCATGGAGACGGGGTCTGAGAACCGTGCCTGCGCACAGACGGCTGAGTGACGGGACTATGCGTGTGCATGGTCGGCGGAATGCAAGATATGTTGCCTCGTTAACCTGGAGCACACATTTTTCCCTTTTTAATCAGATGCCAGTATCAGAGAAAAGTCACAAGACCTCCTCCAAACGTTCCTTTGCAGTAGCTGAGATTAAAATGTCATCCAGATAGAGTGCCACTCTGGGCACCCCTTGAAGGATGTTCTCCATCACCCTTTGAAAAATGGTGCAAGACAAAGACATCCCAAAGGGCAAACTCAAAGTCTTTTGAGAGTATTTATGATGACATACTGTCTGGATGACACCTCAAGCTCCAGTTGGAGATAGGTATGGCTCATGTCTAATATGGAGAACATGTGACCCCCAGCCAGTTTTTGCATGCAAATATTCTATGCGTGGCAAAGAGTATCTGTCTAAGCGTGAGGCTCTGTTGATCATCAACTTATAATCCCCAAAGAGATGGACCGAATTGCCAGGTTTTAAAACTGGGACTACTGGTGCAGCCCGTTCAGCAAATTATACTGGGTATATAATGCCAAGTTCCTCTGGATATTCCAATTCAGCCATGGTATGTAGGGCATAGGGAACCGGTTGTGCTTTGAAGTATTTAGGTCAGGTCTCTGGGTCCACATGGATCTTGGCCCTAGCACCTCTAATCTTCCTGAGCCTTCTTGGAACACCTTGGGATACTTCCCAAAAGCATTGTATAAATTGCCATTTTAAAGATTGTTGCCAATCCAGGTAGATTTTCTGTCGCCAAAGGCTGGGCCCTGGTCCTTGCACCACTCGTAGGGAGATTCGGACTGTCTGTAGCCCCTGTGTAACTGGGGTTACAGTGGTCCCAACAATACGCAAGGGCGCCACAGTGTATGTGGCCAATCTAGCCTTGATACGTGCAGGCATAAAGGCAAGATTAATAGAATAGAATTCCTACAGTGCAGAAAAGGTCATTCAGCCCATTGAGTCTGCACCAACTCTCTGAGTTACTAGGTAAAGCAGCTCGTGTCTACCTCCATGTCCAGGGGTGGCTATTTGCCTGGAGTTTAATCTTGATTGGAGACATCTTGGGTGAGGCTATGCAATTTAGTTGCATCAATTCCTCATTCTTAGGCTGGGCTACTTGTAAAGCCCTATTCTGAGGGCTTTACAAATGCCCTTTGGCCTTGGTGGTACTTATTTTGCCTGTTTTGGTAGCTTTGTCTAGGGCAGACCCTATGACTACAAGTGGAGCGCGGACGTGTTCGCTCCTTCTGTATTATGGAGAGACTTCCCATCTAGTTCTGGAATCTCATGGCCTCCAACTCCAATCGCCCTTTCTTGGCAGCAAATGGGAGACGCGAGTGTTATCCAGTGGGGACTTGGTATGAGGGTCGCCCAAGGCTGAGGATGGTACCCTGAAGCTCCTGGGCCCCTTTTTCTGCGTTTTCATGGGAAAGCCAGTTCTATGGCTTTCTTCAGGTCCAGAGTTAATTCAGTATCTTCCTTTGGGTCGCAATGTTATTAATTCCACATACTAAATGATCCCTTAACATCTCTGGAAGTGATGACCTGTACTCAGTGTTCCCCAATTTCCACAATCTCATCACTAATTCAGTGACTGGTTCCCCAGGCGGTCTATTTGCTGTGTTAAACCTGTAGAATTGCAATATTTCAGATGGTTTAGAATCATAATGGTCTGATATCACATTTTCCAATTAGTCAAAAGATTTTGAATCCGGGGCTGCCGGGTAGGTTAAACTTTTTATGATGCTGAAAGTCGGAGCCCCACAAGCAGTCAGGAGGTTGGCTTTTTGCCAGTTTTCCCTTCTATCCCATTTGCCTCGAAGAAATATCTAATTTTTTCAGAGTATTGGGGCTAATCCTTCACACCTGCATCATAAGATTCCAGTTTCCCAAACAGCGGAATTTTCAATATCTCCCTATCACTTTTTTACCGGGTTCATTGAAAGACAATTCTTGTTCCTCATCGCCAATGTAATGACTCAGGAAGCCCGACAGGAGGGGAATATAATTTATTGCAGAATGCAAATTGAAACCACTACCGTGGTGTACACATACTAGCCCCTGCCTGATACTGCAGTTCAGTAGGCCCAGTCTGGGGCCTGCCTTATAAAAGGTGCAGGTGATGGGTTCCTGCTGGGCAGGCCACTGCCTGTTACCAGGAAAATGCGTACTCAATGAGTCCCGCAGGGAGATTAATCAGTAATTCTTCATGGACCTCGTGAGAGTTATCACAGTTTAGTCTTGCATTTCTCCCAATTCTCATCAACATGACAGATGGGTACCTAGAACTGGGAATAGGAGGGGAGGGCATAGTAATACTAGTTCCCTGGAAAGTGAGGATCAGAAAGGATCTAATATGATATTCAATGGGTAAAGTGGAGCAGTTAACATGGAGGTGTCGCAACACCTCAGATTTTGTCCATACGTGCTTTAAAATTTAATGCTTGTCCATTAATTGTCCACATGAATTACAGGTTCAAATGCTAAGTGTAAAACAAAATAGCTGAAGATGATTACTTTGGGAGATCCTGATAGTGTATTCTATCATAGAATGATCTATTCTACACGTATTTCCTAGTACTCAAAATTTTACCTTTACATTCTTCCAAAAATCATTCTTGAATGATGGGGAAGCAATGGCCTAGTGGTATAATCGCTAGATTATTAATGCAGAAACTCAGCTAATGTTCTGGGGACCCGGGTTCGAATCCCGCCACGGCAGACGGTGGAATTTGAATTCAATTAAAAAAAACTGGAATTAAGAATCTGCTGATGACCATGAAACCATTGTCAATTGTCAAAAAAATCCTTCTGGTTCACTTTCCTTTGGGAAGGAAATCTGCTGTCCTTACCCGGTCTGGCCTACATGTGACTCCAGAGCCACAGCAATGTGGTTGACTCTCAACTGGCCTCCAAGGGCAAGTAGGGATTGGCAATAAATGCTGGCCAGCTAGCGATGTCCATATCCCATGAATGAATTTTTAAAAATTACACGGTGGTGAAAGGTAGCTGATGGTCTTTCGACCTTTTACTTGTGAACAGTAGCTAGCCATGTCCTATCATACAGACTACACAGCATCTTCTATGGATGGAGAGTGAGGACCTTTGAGCATCTGATAATAATGTCCCTGATCCATGAATTCTGGGTGTTGGTGGGAGGACAATTTTGGTCAAATAGGGTGGATATGTGAATGTAGGTGTTAGGATCATTTGGGTATATCAAAGAAAAAGTTGCCTGCCTTTAACCTGTGAAATATGTTGTTTTGAAACTGTATTTTGTGAGGAGTCCTTGCATTTCCAGTATGTGGGGGTTCCTCAATGTTCAGAGAAAACTCACTCCATGCAAAAAAAAGGCAATCAACACTCTACAGGGTTGAATGTATGAATGCAGTGTTTAATGAGGAACCTTGCCCATGGAAACATATTGGGGCATTATGGCCAGGGATTGGCACAAGTTTAATGCAAGTAAAATTGTTAGGAGCAAACATTTGTAAAGCCAGGCCTTATAATTCTCAGTCACTTCCCCTTGGATTAAATTGACGGTGAGAAAATTTGTGCTTTTTTGACTCAAAAATGAAACATTATGTTTTGAATCTGAAAACGCCAGGCTTAACAAGACAGGAGGCAGACAAGCTGAATCAATAAAGGGAGTCTACAGATAGCAAAGGGGTGGGTCGCATGCCAATGCAAACATTTATGGCCAGTTGGTGGTGCCTTCTTACTTAAAAGATTTAAGTTGGTTTGAATAGATTGAAATTGAGTTTTGGAATTCATCTTTTTGGGTTGTTTGTTTGAAGCAGGTTAAAGCCTGAAATCTTGGGAATATCCTAAGATCAGGTTCTTACTGTTAATTTTTGAGGTTAAGCATCAAAAGACAAGTTTACAGTACTTCACTTTGTAGACAACGCAGACCCTTCTAATAAAGCTCATTTTCAAACATCTCACTTTGTCCTTAGAAGTTTTTAGTTGTTCCGAGTTGCAATTTCTCTCTTGAATTTGCACAAATAAAATTTATTTAATTGCATCAATTAGTTTTCTTTAAGTCTTAAAGGTAGCAGGCTTACTAACAATTTTTTTTAGAATAAAATGTATCCTTCTTGTGCACACTAACTTCTTGGTCTCCCATGTCATCTCCGCTGATTATTCTGGAAATTCTACTTATCTTTGTAAAGTATCTGAGGAATGCTTTTCTGTTCATTCCTCATGAAAAGTGCAATAATTATAAATGAATGCAGAATCCTGAGAAGATCCACTAACCATTAAGAATTAAATCAAAAGTTCCTGAACTGATATCTGTTCGTAAATGTGCTACGGGTTTTTTAATTCATTCAGGGAACATGAGCAAAGCCAGCATTTATTACACATCCTTAATTGCATCTGAAAAGGCAGTGGTGAGCTGTCTGCTAAATTGCTGCAGTCCATGTCAATGGTGACCTGTCGGTTCTTAAGGATGGGGTTTTCAGTGATGGTAATGCCACTGAACTCAAGAGGAGATGGCCAGATTGGATCTCTTGTTGGAAAAGGTTACTGTTTGGCACTTGTAGGAAGCGAATGTTTTGCCACTTATCAGACCCAAGCTTGAATGTTGTCTTCCTGTACGTGGGCAGAGATTGCTACAGTAAGGAGTTGCGAATGGTACTAAACACAGCAATCATCAGCAAACACATCCAATATTTACCTAATGATGGAGGGAACGTAATTCTGAAGCAGCTGGAGATAGTTGGGCCTGAGACATTACCCTGAGGATCTCCTGCAACAATGTCCTGAAACTAGATGATTAGCCTCCAACAACCACAACTGTCTTCCTCGGTGTAGGGGTGGCTCCAAGCAACGGAGAGTTCACCCCACCCGCCAATTTCCAATGGCTTCAATTTGTTAGGGCTCCTTCATGCCAGACTACGTAAAATGCTACTTTGATGACAGGGGTAAATACTCTCACCTCACATCTACAATTCAGCTCTTTCATCCATGTTTGGACCATAGTTACAATGAGGTCTTACAGCCATGCGGCCTTGGTAGCGTTGAGCAGGTTTAATTACTCTTTGGGATTCTCTGTCTGAACCCCTTTAATACAGGAACCAGACTCTGGGTTTATCTGTCTGAACCCCTTTAATACAGGAACCAGACTCTAGGTTTATCTGTCTGAACCCCTTTAATACAGGAACCAGACTCTGGGTTTATCTGTCTGAACCCCTTTAACACAGGAAGCAGACTCTGGATTTATCTGCCTGAACCCCTTTAATACAGGAAGCAGGCTCTGTGTTTCTCTGTCTGAACCCCTTTATTACAGGAAGCAGACTCTGGGTTTATCTGTCTGAACCCCTTTAATACAGGAAGCTGACTCTGGGTTTATCTGTCTGAACCCCTTTAATACAGGAAGCTGACTCTGGGTTTATCTGTCTGAACCCCTTTGATACAGGAAGCAGACTCTGGGTTTATCTGTCTGAACCCCTTTAATACAGGAACCAGACTCTGGGTTTATCTGTCTGAACCCCTTTGATACAGGAACCAGACTCTGGGTTTATCTGTCTGAATTTTATTCCCGATAAAGAGCAAAGTGGGGCAAACAAATCCATACTCCATTGGAAAACAAAAAGAGTTTAGAATGAAGAATAGGAGGAAAATGTTTCCTTAGACAGGTGTCAAGTAGAAAATACAATTGAGAAGCAGGCTAAAATTTACAGATAAATAAACAGTGAGGGAGTGATGAAAGGAGTGGGGCTGATTAGATAAATTCCGGATTTACACAGTGGGAGAAGGCTGTCGATGAGATATTAAATGCATGTTTTGCAAATCAAGAAGATGTCAATGGAGAAACCACCAGACAAGAAACCCCCAGTCAATAAATCTACAGCCACAAAAATGATCAGAAAGCAGCAAGATCAAACAAGGCAGTGAAGAAGTTAGCAAATAATTTCCTGTGAAGGCAATAACAGGTTGAAAGACTTAAAAAAAAGATTAAATCGAAGGCCGAGCCCAAAGTGAAAGCAGCCAAGACTGAGAAAGCATTGGCAGGAAGGAAACGAAAGAGGCAGTGCAGATTGTAAAGAGCTGAACCTGGAGACTTTTCTCACAGTCACTCAGTTATCTTGAGTCTTTTAAGAGACTTTTAGATAGGTTCATGGAGGTTATTAAGATAGAGGGTTATAGATGAGCCTAGAAGGTAAGGAAATTGTTCGGCGCAACTTGTGGGCCGAAGGGCCTGTTTGTGCTGTAGCTTTTCTATGTTCTATGTTCTATGACTGATCTTAATTGAGGTGGTAATTATAATTTCCATGGGCTGACGAGGTAAATTAGGGTAGGATTCATGTTCTTGACTATTATTGGATAATCCCAGTACAACAAAGCTCACAAGAATTGCCATTTTGGAAGACGTGCTAGAGGGAATCTGTGAACCCACACCTCAGCTATACTCAATGCCTCCCTGAGAGAAAAGAATACAGAAGAAACAATCTTTCAAACATGACTGCCACGGATTTTCATAGTTTCTCCCAACATCAGCAGATTAACGTAAACCCTAGAGAAACAAGTTTTCATCCATCGTCTGCTCAAGTCACACCAGCAGTATGGGAGATCACCATAGAAACGGTATTCGAGAAAAAGAAAACCCCAAACAAAATATCAAACATGAAATTATAAGATTTTAATATTTTTTGAAAAACTTCCAGGAAGGGCATCACAGCACCTTGCTTGTTGGTTTAACTGTGCTGCCCCTCCTCTTGTTAAGGTGAAAACCTTAGTGGGCTGAAAATAGTGCAGGCGTTGTTCCCCCTTGCCTGGTATAGGGGATGGAAATGTTGATGCATTAAGGAGGCTTCTGCCACTGTAGTTGACAAGACAGTTTCAACACGCTACGATCCCCATAGAGACCGATCATTTTAAGAAAGATGAATTATTCCTCCCAGTGACTGACAGAACCCAAGGGTATGAATTCATGTTTTAAGACTTTTACTGTAACAAACCAAAATAAACATAGATGAGTGTTCTTTAACAGGCCACTCATACATTAAATGAAAGAAAAGATATTTTCACATTAACTAACCAATGCAACTTAGATATGTCTCATGAAATCCTTTCGCTGTGCTCCCTACTTCTGGCAAATAGCTAGTATTGCAGGAACTGTCCCACAGTTACTCTCAGATCTCCAGCAGGTTCACTTTTCTCCCCCATGCTGGGTTGAAATTTCCAGGATGTCCTTTGATAACTGTTCCACTCCATATTTGAGTTTTCCGGATCCAATTATCACTAGCAAGGCACACCTTGGTGACTCCCTGTTCTGTAAATCTTCACAGTAAGAGTTTTAACAACACCAGGTTAAAGTCCAACAGGTTTATTTGGTAGCAAATACCATTAGCTTTCGGAGCGCTGCTCCTTCGTCAGATAGAGTGGAAATCTGCTCTCAAACAGGGCACAGAGACACAAAATCAAGTTACAGAATACTGATTATCAGTATTCTGTAACTTGATTTTGTGTCTCTGTGCCCTGTTTGAGAGCAGATTACCACTGCATCTGACGAAGGAGCAGCGCTCCGAAAGCTAATGGTATTTGCTACCAAATAAACCTGTTGGACTTTAACCTGTTGTTAAAACTCATACTGTGTTCACCCCAGTCCAATGCCGGCATCTCCACAACTGTAAATCTTCAACAGCCTTATTCTCTTTCCTTCCTTTTCAACAGAAATTGAACTCTCACAAGCATCCTGTATAGTTGTCAACATAAAATATTTCTCCTGCTTCTCCACAGCAGTAGTTTCTTTGTCTTTGCATCTCAAACAGCAGCTGTCCTTTTTTCTCTAAGATATTGTGCAAAGGTGTTAAAATTGGTACCCAATACTTTCATGGGTTTCTGTTTTAGTTCTCTGGTCATGGCAACCGGATCATGTGGACATGTTTATTTGCAATTCTGTTTTACTTTGAGTTAAAGGTATATTTCAAAACATACGTGTCTTGTAAAATTCAGAGTTCACGACAAATGTTAAATATTGACATGCAAAATTGTGATTCAAAGGAAGTGAAGTTTGTCAAAATGCCATACACAATATTTAAACACATTGGTTTACATTTATATTATCCCTAAATAGCTATTATTTGAATAAATATATTGATGCCACATTTCCAAGGGATTTTCATATGTGGGAAAAAGGCTGGGCATACCTGGACTGCTCTAATGCACCTGATAGTAGCCACTGACAGAGGTTAACGAAAGTGTGTGGAGATTGCTGCTGAAACCCTCAACCACATTGTTGTTACCTCTAGACCTGACTATTCCAATGCACTCCTTGTCAGCCTCCCATTTTGCACTCGCTGTAAATTTCAGGTCATCTAAAACTCAGTTGCATCTGTTCCAACTCGCAGCAACTCATGGTTGCTTGAGCCCCTTGGATTATTCCTCCTTTTCCCTTTGATCGCATCCCTTTTCTAATTCTACTTCTTGCTGTGTATTCACTATACACTGACCTTCCCCCTCTAACTCTGAAAAATCTGTGCTCAGCAAAGGACTCAGTTGTATCCCCTAATACTCGCACCTCAATTAATTTTAGATTTGTACAACACTGAATTCTTCTGCCATTACCTTCACCTGTGTGGTCACTTCTTTGACAGGAGTCCTGCCCCGGCTCAATAGATGGTTTCGCCTGTCACTTATAAGTTCCCTCCCATCCTTCCTCCGGCCTTACTTGCTCGTGATCTTTTCATTGAGACATTGGCCTTCTTAATTTCTCTGCTCCCTTCATGCAGTCTAATCTGTCTCCTGAATTTACTGCTCTGTTCTCTCAGGTCTAATCCTGACTTTATCAAACCTGCTGACAAGAGCGGTGCTGTTGGTGTCAGATTACTGACCTCTGCCTTGAAGAGGCTGAGTGCCAGCTCTCATACATTTATTCCTACCACACATGGACCATGACCCCACCACCGAACATCAAGCCACTGTTTCCAGGACAATCACTGACTATGTCTCCTCTGGAGATCTTCCCTCCACAGCTTCCCACTTTATAATCCCCCACCCTTGAACAGCGGCACGGTGGCACAGTGGTTAGCACTGCTGCCTGACAGCGCCAGGGACCTGGGTTCGATTCCCGGCTTGGGTCACTGTTTGTGTGCAGTTTGCATGTTCTCTGTGTCTGTGTGGGTTTCCTCCGGGTGCTCCGTTTTCCTCCCACAGTCTGAAGGACGTGCTGGTTAGGTGCATTGCCCATGCTAAATTCTCTCTCAGTGTACCCAAACAGGCGCCAGAGCGCGGCGACTAGGGGATTTTCACAGTAGCTTCATTGCAGTGTTAATGTAAGCCTACTTGTGACTAATAAATAAATGAACTTTTACTTTCTTCCCAAAATCCACAAACAGAACTGTCCTGGTAGACCCATCGTTTCAGCCTGTTCCTGACTCACTCAAATTATTTCTTCCTATCTTGACTCTATTTTTCTTCTTCTTCTCCGGTCTCTTCTCACCTAACTTGTTGATTCTAATGACCTCCAACATTATTTCAAAAATTTCCAGTTTCCTGGCATTAACTGTCTTCTCTTCACTATGGACTGTCTAATCCCTCCACACCTCTATCCCCCACCAGGACAGTCTGAGGGTTTTCTGCTTCTTGAACAGAGCCTGAATAGTCCCTATCCACCATCACCCTCCTCCGCCAGGCTGAACTTGTTCTCTCATTGAATAATTTCTTCTTCCTCTAAGTAAAAGGTGTGGCTATGGGCAACTGTCTAGGTCTTAGTTGTGTCAGTATTTTGGTAGAGTATGTAGAACATTCCTTGCTCTAGTCCTACTCAAATTCCCTTCTGGAACTCTTTCTCCTGGACATTGATGATGCATTGATGCTACTTTCTGCTGTCGTTCAGAAGTGGAAATAATTACCAAATTTGCTTTCAATTTCCAACTTGTTCTCATCTTCACATGGTCCAATGCTAACATTTCCCTTCCTTGACTTCTGTTTCCATTTCTGGAGTAAACTGTCTACTAATATTCATTACATGCCCACTGATTCCCACTGCTATCTCGACTACACACACTGCTTCCTGTAATACTCTACTGCATTCTCCCAGTTTCTTAATCTCCCTTGCACCTATTCTGATGATGCTATCTTCCACAAACGTGTTTTCAACATAGCTTCCTTTTGCCTCGAACAAGGACTTCCCCCCTCACTTTGATTGACAGACTGCTCAAACATGTCTGATACATTTCTCATACTTCTGCCCTCACCCTGTCCCCTCCCTCTGAGAATAATAGGGTTTCCCTGATTCTCATTTTCCATCCCACCAGCCTCCATGTTCAAAGGATCATCCTCCTCATTTCTGCCACCTCTCGAAAGATACCACTACCGAATACATCTTCCAATCCCCTGTCAGCATTCTGAAGGGGCTGTTCCCTCCAGAACACCCTGGTCCACTGCTCTTTCACCCCCAACACCTTATCCCCTTCCCACAGCACCCTCCCATGCAATCACAGGTGTAACACCTATCCATTTACCTCCTCTCTTCTCAATGTCCAAAGTCTAACACACCTTTCAGGTGAAGCAGCAATATACTGATACTTCTTTCAATTTAATTTACAAAAGAGTAGGACCCCAAAAAAGCCAAAAAGATAACCAATGTGTAGACGTGGGTATGGGTATGGTTCTTATTGAATACTTAGAGTCTATCTTCACAAAAGAGAGGGATGATGCAGACATTGTCGTTAAGAAGATGGAGTGTGAAATATTGAATGTGATAAATGGAGGGAAAGAAGAAGTATAAAGGGAATTAGCATCCTTGAAAGTAATTACCTGAGCTGGATAAAATCTATCCCATGGTTTTAAAAGAAGCCAGGGAGGAAATAGCAAGCCATTATTTCCCTACCCTCTCTGGATGCAGGTTTGGTGCCAGAGGTTTGCTAACATTGTACCTTTGTCTACAAATGGAGTGAGAGATAGACCTAATAATTATGGACCAGTCAGTCTAACTTTGGTCGTACGCAAATTATTGGAATCAATTCTGAGACAGGATAAACTGTCACTTTGAATGGCAGAGTAATCAAGGACATTCAGCATGGATTTATTAAGTGAAGATTGTGTCTGATTAACTTCATTGAATTTTTTGAGGAGATAACAAGGAGGTTTAATGAGGGTAATGCAATTGATGTGATCTACATGGATTTCAGCAAGGCTTTGACAAGGTCCCGCATGGCATACTGGTTAAGAAAACAAAGCCCATGAGATCCAGGAAAATGCAGCAAGCTGGATACAAAATTAGCTCGCAGAAGACATAGGAAATAGGAGCAGGAGCAGACAATTTGGCCTTTCGTGTCCTCTCCACCATTTAATCCCCTACCTGAACACCATAACTGTTCACTCTCCTCATACTCCTTGATGTCTTTATCTATTTTCTTCTTAAATATATTCAGTTACTTGGTCTCCACAGCCTTCTGTGGTAGAGAATTCCACATATTCCACACCCTCTGAATGAAGAAGTTTCTCTTTATTTCAGTCCTAAGTACCTACCCCAAATTCTGAGACTGTGAACCTTTGTTCTAGACCGCCCTCCCACCCCCTGCCAGAGGAAGCAACACCCCTGCATCCAGTCTGTCCAACCCTGTCAGAATTACATATTTATATCCCCTCTTATTCTTCTAAACTCTAGTGAATACAGGCCCAGTCGACCCAATCTCCACTCATACAATAAGTCTGCCATCCCATGAACCATTCTGATTAATCTTGGCTGCACTCCCTCTATGGCTTTCTTAGATAAGGAGACCAAAATTGCACACGATATTCCAGGTGTGCTCTCACCAAGGCCCTGTACAGCTGCAATATGACATCCTTTCTCTTGTATTCAAGTCCCCTTGCAATAAAGGCCAACATACCGCTTGTCTTCCTAACTGCTTGTCACACCTGCATGCTTGTTTTCAGTAACTGGTATACAAGGACACCCAGGTCCCTTTGTACATCAACGGGACCCAGGTTCAATCCCCGGCTTGGGTCAGTGTCTGTGCGGAGTTTGCATGTTCTTCCCGTGTCTGCGTGGGTTTCCTCCAGGTGCTCCGGTTTCCTCCCACAGTCTGAAAGACATGCTGGTTAGGTGCATTGGCCATGCTAAATTCTCCCTCAGTGTACCAAAACAGGTGCCGGACTGTGGTGGCTGGGGGATTTTCACAGTAACTTCATTAGTGTTAATATTAGCCTACTTGTGACACTAAAATAAACTTCAAACATTTCCCAATCTATCATCTTTTAAATAATATTCTGCCATTCTGTTTCACCGTCCGAAGTTATCCTGAATCTGTTATGTATTTGCCCACTCACTTTAAATCATCTTGAAGCCTCTTAACATCCTCCTCACTACTGTCATTCCCACCAAGTTTTGTATCATCAGCAAACTTGGAAATATTTATTTGGTTTGTTCATCCAAATCATTGATGTATATTGTGAATAGTTGGGGCCCAAGCACCGATCCTTGTGGGACCCCAGCAAGCGCTTCCTGCCACTTCAAAAACTACCATTTATTCCTGCTCTCTCATTTCCTGCCTGATCATCAATTCTCAATCTATTCCAGTACATTACTGCTAATTACATGTGTCAGGGGGATTTGCAGAGTAAATATATGGGATTACAGGAATAGGGCCAGGTTGGAATTGTGGTCGGTGCAGATTCGATGGGCCAAATGGCCTCCTTCTGCACTGTAGGGATTCTATGATTTGATAAAGTCCCACACAATAGGTCAGTGTGCAAAATTAAAGCACATGGAATTGGCAGTAAGTCAGGAGGATGGCTCTTTGTTAGTTGTCCAATCTATGCCACTGAGCCAAATCTGGGAACTGAACATCCAAGAGTGTTTGCTATTTAGGAAGGACAGGCAAAAGGGAAAAGGAGGTAGGGTGGTGTTGTTAGTTAAGGATGAAATTAGTGCACCATCCTACCTCCTTTTCCCTTTTGCCTGTCCTTCCTAAATAGCAAACACCCTTGGATATTCAGTTCCCAGATTTGGCTCAATGGCAGGAAACAAAGGGTATTGGTTGACAGATGATTTTGCAACTGTAAGGCTGTTCCCAGTGGGGTTCCACAGGGCTCAGCACTAGGACCTTTGCTTTTTGTGGTATATATTAATGATTTGATCTTAAATGTAGGGGGCATGATCAATATGTTTGCAAGGGACTGTGTGGTTGATCGGGAGGAAGGAAACTAAAGATCGCAGGAAGATATCAATGAACTGGATGGTGGGCAAAAATGTGGCAAATGGAATTCAACCTGGAAAAGTGTGAGGTGATGCATTTGTGGAGGTCAAACAAGGCAAAGGAATACATATCCACAGATCCCTGAAGGTAACAGGACAGATTGATAAGGTGGTTAAGAAGCTCATGTGGAACACCTTCCTTTATTTGCTGAGTAGGAAGGTAATGCTGGAGCTATAGAAAACAAAATTAGGCCACAACTTGAGTATTTTGTGCAGTTCTAGTCACTTCATTACAGAAACAATGTAATTTTCTTAGAGGGGGTACTGAGGAGATTAATGAGGATGTTGCTAGGACAGGAAAATTGCAGCTATGAGGAAAGATTCACTAGGCTGGTGTTGTTTTCCTTGGAACAGAGGAGGCTGAGGGGAGATCTGATTGAGATGTACAAGGCTGTGAGGGATCTGGTTAGAATGGAAGTTCGGGCCTATTTCCCTTAGTAGAAAGGTGAATGACTAGGGGGCAGAGATTTAGTCCATAGTCTATAAAGTATTGGTAGAAGGATTGGAGGGGTAACTAGGATATCTTTTCCTCACCAGAAGACGTTGGGGTCTGGAACTCACTGCCTAATAGGGTAGTAGAGGCAGAACACGATGGGCAGAATAGTCTCCTTCTGTACCCTGAATTTTCTAAATATCTGAAATGGAGAAATGTGATGGGATGTGGGAAGATTTTGGATAGTGGCAGTATGGAGACTGTCTCTGCGTAGGAGACTGTTAAATAAGAGCCCATGGTGTTAATGGTAAGATCCTGGCATGGATAGAGGATTGGCTGACTGGCAGAAGGCAGAGAGTGGGGATAAAGGGGTCTTTTTCAGGATGGCAGCTGGTGACTAGTGGTGTGCCTCAGGGTTTGGTGCTGGGACCACAACTTTTCACAATATACATTAATGATTTGGAAGAAGGAACTGAAGGCACTGTTGCGAAGTTTGCAGATGATACAAAGATATGTAGAGGGACAGATAGCATTGAGGAAGCAGGGGGGCTGCAAGACAGGTTAGGAGAGTGGGCAAAGAAGTGGCAGATGGAATACAATGTGGAAAAGTGAGAGGTTATGCACTTTGGAAGGAGGAATGGAGGCATAGACTATTTTCTAAATGGGGAAATGCTTAGGAAATCAGAAACACAAAGGGACTTGGAAGTCATTGTTCAAGATTCTCTTCAGGTTAACATGCATGTTCAGTCGGCAGTTAGGAAGGCAAATGCAATGTTAGCATTCATGTCGAGAGGGCTAGAATACAAGTGCAGGGATATACTTCTGAGGCTGTATAAGGCTCTGGTCAGACCCCATTTGGAGTATTGTGAGCAGTTTTGGGCCCCGTATCTAAGGAAGGATGTGTTGGCCTTGGAAAGGGTTCAGAGGAGGTTCACAAGAATGATCCCTGGAATGAACAGCTTGTTGTATGAGGAACGGTTGAGGACTCTGGGTCTGTACTCATTGGAGTTTAGAAGGATGAGGGAGGGTCTTATTGAACCTTACAGGATACTGTGAGGCCTTGATAGAGTGGATGTGGAAAGGATGTTTCCACTAGTAGGAAAAACTAGAACCAGAGGGCACAACCTCAGGCTAAAGGGACGATCCTTTAAAGCAGAGATGAGGTGAAATTTCTTCAGCCAGAGAATGGTGAATCTGTAGAACTCTTTGCTGCAGAAGGCTGTGGAGGCCAGGTCATTGAGTATCTTTAAGACAGAGATAGATAGGTTCTTGATTAATGAGGGGATCAGGGGTTATGGGGAAAAGGCAGGAGAATGGGGATGAGAAAAATATCAGCCATGATTGAATGGCAGAGCAGACTCAATGGGCCGAGTGGCCTAATTCTGCTCCTATGTCTTATGGTCTTGTGAGTTGCTCCTTAGAAGAGCTAATACACACACAATGGGCTGAAGTCTTCTGTGTTGTAAAGATTCTATGATTCTACTGTATTCACTGCTCACAAAGGCAGACCAAGCCGGGTGACCTTTTCAAGGAACACTTCTGCTCAGATCGCAAGCATAACCCTAATGTTACAGTTGCTTGCCATTTCAATTTACCGCCTTGCTCCCATGCTCACATTTTGGACCTCGACCTGCTGCATCGTTCCAGTGAAGACCAACGCAAGCTGGAGGAACAGCTCCTCATCTTCCAATTCGACTCTTTAGAGCCTTCTGGACTCAACTAAGTTCAAGAAATTCAGACCAAGAATCCTGTCCTCCATTTTGTCTCCCCAAAAAGTGCCTATTTGTGTCTTGTTTTCATGTTCTTGCTTTCAGACAGAATTAAACTTTATTCTGCTATTCTGGACCAATGTTTAGTTTGTTTACTACAAGTATTACCACTCCCTTTGGCTTTTTCCTCTCTGCAGTTCCAAACAGGGGTTATATTGGATTTGAAACATCAACTCTGTTTCTCTCTTCAAAGATGCTGCCAGATTAGCTGAGTTTGTCCACGACTTTCTGCATCTATTTCAGATCTCTAACATCCGCACTGTTTTGCTTTTACCACACCAGATTCCCTGCACTGATCTATCCTGGTTCCCAATTAACTAATGCCTCAATTTTAGAATTCTCATCCTTGATTTCAAGTCCCTCCATAGCCTCACCACTCCCCATCTCTATAATCTTCTCCAGTCCAACAACCCTCCAAGATCCCCTCACTCCTCCAATTCTGGTCTCTTGCATATCCCTGATCTCCATTGCTGTGCCATTGGCACTGATGCCTCCAGCTGCCAAGGTCCTGAGCTTTGGAATTATGTCCCAAAACTTTTCTATCTCTGCAACTTTCTTTCTTCCTTTAAGAAAGTCCTTAAGACCTACCTCTTTGATCTTCGTGGGTTTGTTGTCAAAATGTGTTTGATAAAACTTTGGTGAAATGCTTTCCAAGGTCCTTTATAAACACAAGTTGTTGAAGAAGTGGGGAAGAAGGTCAGAAACTAGGAGTTTCATTTTCAGACAGAAGTTGAATTGGTGAGATTTTATTTTGTTGTATCAGCACACTCCAGTCTTCATGAGAATGGTTTTGTCCCCCTCACTGAAAACAAATTCTACCTTAAATGACAGCAACTGTAATTTGATTTTGACACTAATAATAATCTTTTTGAAAAGCAGTGCGTAGCAAGTGTTTTCAGGCTAAACTGGAAGACAGATCAAAAGACTTCCCAGAGAAAGAGAAGGAAAGAGATGACAGGATATCTGTTTAGCTTCTGGACATATCTAATTTAAATAGCAAATGGCCATTTCAGGATTATATCTCAACTTTAAAAGAAACACATATGATGCTGGAAACTTTTGTAGGTGCTTTGTGTGAAAACTGTGGAATTTAAGAGACTGAATTCCAAGTAAAAATTAAAGGACTCCAAAAGAGCTGCCTTGCGGAATCTCAGCCCCCAACCTCTCGCCTAGTTTCAACATTGAGCAGGCTTCTGGCTCTATGGCATTGAATATGCCCTCTGAATATTATAACTTAATGTAGTGGGATCATCAGCTATCAAGTTAAAACTTCATTGGATATTTTGTTACCCAACACGCCATGAATGTGACAAGATACAAACAAAGCTGCACATTATCGAGGGGTATGCCCTCTACGGACTAAGTGGTCGACTCGTCACCTTAAACTAAGCAAATAAGGACGCTATCTCGGCCTTTTGGCTAAGATCAAGTGTAGTATGGATTGGATGCTGCACTTGGTTGAGGTCACTAGGTTACATTTAAGCTTCATTTTCATATGAAGCAATTTTTTAAAGCGGCATCTCGGCCTTTTGGCTAAGATGCAAATGAGATCAAGCCTTGGAGGAGGAAGACCTGCGCCTCCTCCAATCAACTTGGCTCATGTAGATCAGGCCCAAGACAGGAGTGTAGGCCCTGTCTTGTCAGCTTGGATCGGAAATGTCTCAACTTGTTGAGACTCTGAATTGGACTTGATTTGATTGAATTGGAAAAGTATTTTTAAAAATAAGGACGCTGTCACTTGGCCTCAGGGACTTGCATTTGCTAAATAAAAACTCTATGAAGATAAAATCTCCTCCATGAACCTTGAAATCTTTTTCTATCGAGAGGGAAGCGAGCGATCACTCAAACAGTGTGTGTGATCCTGCAGAGTTAGCCACTTTGGTTCACTGCCGAGGATAGATCTTGATTACAGATAGTTTTAAAGGCTGATGGCCTATTTAGCGACTGAACAAAGTATTCTGTCTGCATTTACTTCACTTCCTTTAATAATACCAACTCTAGCAATGACCAGCTTTGCTGTATTGAATCTCATGCATTTACACCAAGTAATCAGCAGGTTGCGCTAGGAGACCAAACAACAAGCTGCAAATTGTATAGGAACTGGACACCACATTGTTCCATGTGTTGGACAAGGGCCAAAGCTCAATTCATACCAGTGCTGGTTTAAAACATTTGACCTGAGCAGCATTAGGCAAAATTACTCATGAAGTGAGATGTTTATCTAAATGGTAAACTTACTACTGTACTGATTCAGAAATAATCAACTTCAACTTTTCTTTTTATGTAATACTTTACTCTCTAACGAGATGGCATAATGACATGCCTGATGAACTACTGGAACTGGAAAGAAATCACAAAATGAGAGCTATGGACCAGAGGATGATAGAATGAAAGGATAACAATAGATAGTAAGTGAATAAAAGATAAAGATTTGATTTATTATTGTCACATGTATTACACAGTGAAAAGTATTGTTTCTTGCGCACTATACAGACAAAGCATATCATACACAGAGAAGGAAAGGAGAGAGTGCAGAATGTAGCTAGGGTGTAGAGAAAGATCAACTTAATACAAGGTAGGTCCATTCAAAAGTCTGAAGACAGCAAGGAAGAAGCTGTTCTTGAGTCAGTTGGTATGTGGCCCCAGACTTTTGTATCTTTTTCCCGATGGAAGAAGCTGGAAGAGCGGCACGGTAGCACAGTAGTTAGCACTGCTGCTTCACAGCTCCAGGGACTTGGGTTCGAATCCCGGCTCGGGTCGCTGTCTGTGTGGAGTTTGCACATTCTCCCTGTGTCTGCGTGGGTTTCCTCCGGATGCTCCGGTTTCCTCCCACAGTCCAAAGATGTGCGGGCTAGGTTGATTGGCCATTCTAAATTGCCCCTTAGTGTCCCGGGATGCATAGGTTAGAGGGATTAGTGGGTGGATATGTGGAAAGGGCCTGGGTGGGATTGTGGGCCGAATGGCCTCTTTCTGCACTGTAGAATTCTATAAGAGAATGTGTCCGGGGTCCTTGATTGTGCTGGCTGCTTTTCCGAGGCAGCGGGAAGTGTAGACAGAGTCAATGGATGGGAGGCTGGTTTGCGTGATAGACTGGGCTTTGTTCATGTAGTTTTTTGCAATCTTGGACAGAGCAGGAGCCATACCAAGCTGTGATACAACCAGAAAGATTGCTTTCTATGGTGCATCTGTAAAAGTTGGTGAGAGTTGTAGCAGACATGCCAAATTTCCTTAGTCTCCTGAGAAAGTAGAGGCATTGGTGGGTTTTCTTAACTATAGTGCCGGCATGGAGGGGCCAGAACAGGTTGTTGGTGATCTGGACACCTAGGAACTTGAACATAAGAACTAGGAGCAGGAGTAGGCCATTTGGCCGTCAAGCGTGCTCCGCCATTCAATAAGATCATAGCTCCACTTACCTGCCCACTTAATTCCTTTACTGTTCAAAAATCTATCTATCTTTGCCTTAAAATCATTCAACGAGGTAGCCTCAACTGCTTCACTGGGTAGGGAATTCCAGATTCACAACCCTTTGGGTGAAGAAGTTCCTCCTCAACTCAGTCCTTAATCTGCTCACCCTTATTTTAAGGCTATGCCCCCTAGTTCTGGTTTCATCTGCCAGTGGAAACAAACCTCCCTGCTTCTATCTTATCTGTTCCCTTCATAATTTTATATGTTTCCATAAGATCTCCCCTCATTCTTCTGAATTCCAATGAGTATAATCCCAGTCTACTCAATCTCTCCTCATAAACCAACCCTCTCAACTCTGGAATCAACCTAGTGAATCTCCTCTGCACCTCCTCCAGTGCCAGTATATCCTTTCTCAAATGAGGAGACCAAAACTGTACACAGTACTCCAAGTGTGGCCTCACCAGCACCTTATACAGCTGCAACATAACCTTGTTGTTTTTAAACTCCATCTCTCTAGCAATGAAGGACAAAATTCCATTTGCCTTCTTAATTACTGCTGCACCGGCAAACCAACTTTTTGTGATTCAAGGACACATAGGTCCCTCTGCGTAAGAGCCTGCTGCAATTTTTTAGCATTTAAATAATAATTTATTTTGCTGTTATTCCTACCAAAGTGGGTGACCTCACATTTACCAACATTGAACTCCATTTACCAGACCCTTGCCCACTCACAAACTATCTATATCCCTTTGTAGATGTTCAGTGTACTCTGCACACTTTGCTCGTCCACTCATCTTGGTGTCATTTCCAAACTTTGACACACTACACTTGGTCCCCAACTCCAAATCATCGATAAATTGTAAACAATTGCAGTCCTAACACTGATCCCTGAGGCACACCACTAGTCACTGATTGGCAACCAGAAAAACACCCATTTATCCCCACTCTTTGCTTTCTGTTAGTTGAAGCTTCTCATAACTTAGAGTCATAGAAGTTTACAGCATAGAAACAGGCCCTTTGGCCCAACTTGTCCATGCCGCCCCTTTTTTTAAAAACCCCTAAACTAATCCCAATTGCTCGCATTTGGCCTATATCCCTCTATACCCATCGTACCCATGTAACTATCTAAATGCTTTTTAAAAGTTAAAATTGTACCCGCCTCTACTACTACCTCTGGCAGCTTGTTTCAGACACTCACCACCCTCTGTGTGCCCCTCTGGACACTTTTGTATCTCTCCCCCCTCACCTTAAACCTATGCCCTCTAGTTTTAGACTCCCCTACCTTTGGGAAAAGATATTGACTATCTACCTTGTCTATGCTCCTCATTATTTTATAGATCTCTATAAGGTCACCCCTCAGCTTCCTACGCTCCAGATAAAAGAAGTCCCAGTCTATTCAGCCTCTCCTTATAACTCAATCCATCAAGTCCCGGTTGCATCCTAGTAAATCTTTTCTGCACTCTTTCTAGTTTAATAATATCCATTCTATAATAGAGTGACCAGAATTGCACACAGTATTCCAAGTGTGGCCTTACCAATGTCTTGTACAACTTCAACAAGACGTCCCAACTCCTGTATTCAATGTTCTGACCGATGAAACCAAGCATGCCGAATGCCTTCTTCACCACTCTGTCCACCTGTGATTCCACCTTCAAGGAGCTATGAACATGTACCCCTAGATCTCTTTGTTCTGTAACTCTCCCCAACGCCCTACCATTAACTGAGTAAGTCCTTCCCTGGTTCAATCTACCAAAATGCATTCCCTCGCATTTGTCTAAATTAAACTCCATCTGCCATTCGTCAGCCCACTGGCCCAATTGATCAAGATCCCGTTGCAATTGGAGATAACTTTCTTCACTGTCCACTATGCTACCAATCTTGGTGTCATCTGCAAACTTACTAACCATGCCCCCTATATTCTCATCCAAATCATTAATATAAATGACAAATAACAGTGGGCCCAGCACTGATCCCTGAGGCACACCGCTGGTCACAGGCCTCCAGTTTGAAAAACAACTCTCTACAACCACCCTCTCTGGCTTCTGTCAAGAAGCCAATTTTGTATCCATTTAGATACCTCACCCTGGATCCCGTGAGCTTTAACTTTATGCAACAACCTACCATGCGGTACCTTGTCAAAGGCCTTGCTAAAGTCCATGTAGACAACATCAACAGCACTGCCCTCATCTACCTTCTTGGTTGCCCCTTCAAAAAGCTCAATCAAATTTGTGAGACATGATTTTCCACTCAAAGCCATGCTGACTGTCCCTAATCAGTCCTTGCATCTCTAAATGCCTGTAGATCCTGTCTCTCAAAATACCTTCCAATAATTTACCCACCACAGATGTGAGGCTAACTGGCCTGTAGTTCCCAGGCTTTTCCCTGCAGCCCTTTTTAAACAAAGGCACAACATTTGCCACTCTCCAATCTTCAGGCACCTCACCTGTGACTATCGATGATTCAAATATCTCAGCTAGGGGATCCGCAATTTCCTCCCAAGCCTCCCAAAACGTCCTGGGATATACTTCATCAGGTCCCGGGGATTTATCTACTTCTTTTTGAAAGGGAAGCTGTAACAAAATGATAGACAGAATATACAAATGTATCATATGATTATCCAAATTGTGGGATTCCTCAAGCTATAGAGGCAAATTATGGACCAAACATCATGATATCAGAGGCAAAGAATGCTTTGAAATTGGCAAGTACAGGAAAAGCTGCCAGCATAGATGAAATAACAACAGCACATTTAAAAGCCCTTGGAGAAACAGAAATAGCAGCCATAACAAATATTTGTGATCAAATATATACCAAAGGATACATTCCAAGTGATTTGAGACATTCATTATTCATTAAGATACATATGAAAGCTAAAGCAATGGAGTGCAATTATTTTAGAATGAGCTCAATGAGTCATCTCATTAAAGTGATCTTGAAAATCTTAATAGAAATCTGTAACATATTTGAAGCAGTAATTGATAAAATACTATCTGGATTTAGACCTGGAGTAGGAACAAGAGTGACAATATTTAACAAAGAACAATCTTTGATAAATATCTAGAAGTAAACAAGAGCATTTACATAGGCTTCATAGACTATGAAAAAAATCATTCAGTTGTGTTTACCATCAAACGCTGATAGGCATACTGCTAAAATATGATATTGAGAGTGATGATGTGAGATTTAACCATGGCCTATATTGACACCAAATAGAAAACATCAGTCTAGATGATGGACAATCATCTATGTTTCATGTGAAGAGTATGACAAGACTGTGGATGGTCATCAAAATTATTCAATCTGTATATAGAACAAACATTTAGAGTCAGATGTACTTCCAGGGGTAAAAATTGAAGGCAAGAACATAAACTTGCAGTAGACTGATGGCACAGAGCTACTTGAAGAATCAAAAGCTTTCATACCAAATATCATAGATCAGGTAAAAACTCGAAGTTTAGAATATGGATCATGCATGAACACCAAAAAGACAAAAACAATGGTAGTCAGAGGGAATACATTAGAAGAAAATGGAGTAAAGGCTCAAGTGGATGGTGTCACACTGGAACAAAAGGTAGGTTGTCTCATTAGAAGATGGCTGATGTGATGCCAAGGTCAGAGGATAGAGATAGCTGGAAGTAATTTTGTGAAGACGAAGGATGTGTTAACAAGAAAATTTAAGTTTGTAACAAGGAAAAGGTTCGTTAAGATGCTATATTCTACCCACTTTCCTGTATTCCACAGAAACCTGGACAATAAGTAAAAATCTGTGGAAGGAAATAGAGGTTTCTGCAACATGGATGCTATGACATCCACTTAAGATTACAAGAGCACACAGAACTCTAAAAAGTGACATCCAGAGAAGAAAATGTCAGTATTTTGGCCAGTTGATCAGAACTGAAAAGTTACAGAGAGCCCTTCTAGAGGGCAAAGCGGAGGACAGCAGAAAAAAAGGTTGACCGAGGCATAATTGGCTGATGGATGACACAGAGTGGTTGCTGATGAGTGGATGTGTGAGGACGGTGCAAGACAGACAAGTCCAGCACACCATGAAGCAGATCGCCTGATAAGAGGTAAGATGGGCCAGGCTAATCCACGGGTTCAAATCCCACAATGATAGCTGATAGAATTTGCATTCAATTAATAAATCTAGAAAATAAAGCTAGTCTCAGTGATGATGGCCATGACAACTATCATCAATTGTTGTCGAAACCCATCTGGTTCTCTAATATCTTTTAGGGAAGGAAATATGCCATCCTTACATGGTCTGGCCTACATGCAACTCCAGACCCTCTTAAGTAACCTGGCAATCCTCAGTTCAAGGGTGTAATTAGGGATGGGCAACAAATGTTGCCCTTGACAGTGACACCCAAATTCCATGAAAGAATAAAAAAAGCAACAAAAACTTCATTCCTTGGATTCTCTTCTGCTGGGTATAGGGCCATGTCCTGTGTGTGGTCTTGATATCCTCACAGCATTAAAAGTTGTGGAAAAACAATAGTTATTACCAACAAAAGAAAAAATGAAGGAAAGCAGTAATAACAGATATTGCTGCTCATATTACTCTAGTCTCTGCTCCAACAATGACAGCCTTAACATGTGCAGAACTTATTTAAAACAACACTGCGCATTCTTTAACGTGATGTAGAGATGCCAGCGTTGGACTGGGGTAAACACAGTAAGAAGTCTCACAACACCAGGTTAAAGTCCACTAGCTTTCGGAGCGCTGCTCCTTCATCAGGTAAGTGGGAGTTCTGTTCACAAAAAGGGCATATAAAGACACAAACTCAATTTACAAAAAAACATTATTTTGTAAATTGAGTTTGTGTCTTTATATGCCCTGTTTGTGAAGAGAACTCCCACTTAACAGATGAAGGAGCAGCGCTCCGAAAGCTAGTGGCTTGTGCTACTAAATAAACGTGTTGGACTTTAACCTGGTGTTGTGAGACTTCTTACCACATTCTTTAATGTAGCAGAGGAACGTTACCAATACAGGAGGAAACAATCATTGAGCAAAGATAGGGCAGTTATATGACCCTTAGTAAGCACCAAAGTGGCTTAAGGCAGCTTCTACAACACTAAACTCTATCCCTCCATCTCATTATCATTATTATGCTGTTTGACTGCCTGTCCCCCATCGAGCTATGGAGGAACCACAACTTCCTAAAGCTACATCTAGATTGCCACAGTTCTGTTCCGTTCCTGGCAGGAAATGGACTGTCACCACCTGATACCACTCTCTTCCCAGGCTCAATCTGCCAGGCTTCAGTTTGGAGTCCTCTTCAACCTTCGGCTATTAATTTTACCACCGAGGCCCCTCTCTGGTAATGTTGTCCACTTCTGCTGTAATCAGTTTAAAATGAATTTGCACCAATCTTTTTGCCCATCAATAATTGACCTAAGGGATTCTGATAACTGGAAGAGATACGGTATTGGTTAGGGTCATAAAGGTTCCAATTTTAAAAGATGATCCTGCTGTTTACAAAGCAAAAGATAGTACTTACTGACATATGCAAGTGGGAATGTGTTGGAGAGAGACAGCGTGTGTGTGTGTGTGTGTGTGTGTGTGTGTGTTTCTCTCTGAGACAGTTGGTTGTGGATTCAAGTGCCACTCCAATATTTAATCTAAGTCTAGAGGAAACCAAATGGTTTCAGTGCATTAAGTTAAATGAATGGAAAACATCTGATCTTTCTGCATTCTCAGTACGCAGCAGATCTACCAGTAATAGTTCCAGAAGCAGGGCCAAGACTTGAAAAATCTACTGTGCAGCCTGCTAAAAAGTTTCATTTCATAAGCTTATTACCAAGTAAGATTGGTCAGTTTGATTCATTATGTTAAGAGAACAATTCCATTGTTGAGCAGATTATTTGTTATGAGGATTTTTCTCATTAATTAGCTATAATGGAATATTATCGCACTTTATAATATGCCATCAGCCTTTCATTCTGAGTCCAAATACGCTGAATAATGCAAGGCGACATTTTCCTTCATTTGATGTCTCATGGGATGAGTATAATCTAGAACACTCATCTTGAATAATTTCCTGGATTGAAGCCTGTCTTTATTGTTCTATATCCAAACAATTTACTGGGTTTTATTCTGTGTGTGATGCTATGTTTGTCTAAAAAAATTCAATTTGATGGGTTTTATTTATTCAGCTCCTGCTGTCAAGATTGTATGTTAATTCATTGTATGTTGCATTTGACAGTTTCAACAAGCTCAAGTTCTGTGGGGTTTGCATTAATCATTGTTAACAAGCATTTGAGTGAATAATTATTAATACTTTAAATATTCAACTTAATCAGTAAAATATATAGGGAGTAAAATAATACATAGTTCAATTTGAAGTACAATATATTAGACAAAGTGCTGCCAACAATGGAGCTCTGCAAGAGTTTGTGACTGGACTAAGTAATTTGCTACTCAACTAATTGGTTCTCCAAGGTTGTAGGATAATGCAGGACTGTGCTCGTCTTTCTCCTTATAACAAGCTCTTACCTCACCTCATGAACAATGCCACTGAAGGTTTGCTAATATTTAACAAAAATGGAAATGTAAGTTTAAACTTTCCATCTGTCAGACTTTCAAACATCACAATTTCCGGTAATAGATGACAGATCAAAATGGGAATCAGTTATAATCTTCAAGCTCCATCAATGGCTTAGTGAATAAATGCATCGTGTGATATGATATTGAAACATAGAAAATAGGAATGGGAGTAGATGTTATGTTTGTCTAAAAAAATAAATAATTTGATTGGGGTTTTAGTTAATCAGCTCCTGCTGTCAAGATTGTATGTTCATTCATTGTATGTTGCATTTGACAGTTCCAACGGCCCTGTGAGCCATTATGATTATGGCTGATCAGCCAACTCAATAGCCTGATCCCACCTTGCCCCCTATCATAGAATCCCTACAGTGCAGAAGGAAGCCATTCGGCCCATCAAGTCTGCACCGACCATAGTCCCACCCAGCCCCTATCCCTGTAGCCCCACGTATTTACCCTGCTATTCTTCCTGACACCAAGGGGCAATTTACCATGGCCACCAGTTTTGGGCCATCAATCGAAAACTAATGGAGTATCCAACCGAGGAAGGCGGATTCCGATTTGTTCCTTTCAGGATATATCAGGTGACAGCCTTCACTGTTTAATAGTTAAATGTGTTTTTTTTTCTCATAAGTGAATGCTCTGGTTTTCCTAGAATGCTGTGAAATTTGATATGGTTCATTCCTTTTACCTTTTTGATATGTGAAAGCAGTTGTGAAAATTTCACTTGGGGGTCTTTGCTTTTAGGTACGGCAGTGATGTTTTGTTTTTACTTGCAATTGAAATTTCATTTGGCATGGCAAATGCTGTTTCATGTGGTGCAAGCCACTGTTATGATTTTCATTTGGCAATTGATCATTTATATGTAAAGGAACAAATCAAAACAATCATTTAATTGTATCTTTGCTTAATGTCTGTACAGACTTGAGGGGCTGATTCTTCTCCTGCTGTGCTGTAATGTTATATGATTAACCAGGTGGTGTTTTCTAAAACAAAATGCATGCAAACTTCTGTTCTGCATTTGATATACAGTCTACTCTTGATGATTAAACGTTCTTTATTTGTAGTTGTGGACTGCTCACTTTCTGAGCAAGCTGGCAGCTTTCTGATTCTTTATTAATACACTCATTTGACTGTACCCTTATTTGTGGTTTGGGAGTCATGAAAATTGGTGCATAATGCTTTGTGATATTTCTTCTCTGTCTGTGCGATATTCAGCACATGCACAGAAGAGAAAATGCACAATGCATTGTGGGGGTGGTAATTGGCACATGTGTTCCCAAGTCAAAGATTATGCTATTATCAGATAGAAATAGGACATACATATCACTGACCTAATGCAATATAATTATTGACCACAAAATAATTTTCAAATGTAAAATTGATGGCTCGATTGAGGGTTACAAGTTAGCAAGGAATGAGCTGAAAAAGGGGCTTAGGAGAGCTAGGAAGGGACATGAGAAGTCCTTGGCGGGTCGGATCAAGGAAAACCCCAAGGCTTTTTACTCATAGAACCATAGAAAATTACAGCTCAGAAACAAGCCTTTTGGCCCTTCTTGTCTGTGCCGAACCATGTTTTGCCTAGTCCCACTGACCTGCACTTGGACCATCCCTCCACACCCCTCTCATCCATGAACCCGTCCAAGTTTTTCTTAAAATGTTAAAAGTGACCCCGCATTTACCACTTTATCCGGCAGCTCATTCCACACTCCCACCACTCTCTGCGTGAAGAAGCCCCCCCCTAATATTCCCTTTAAACTTTTCTCCTTTCACCCTTAACCCATGCCCTCTGGTTTTTTTCTCCCCTAGCCTCAGCGGAAAAAGCCTGCTTGCATTCACTCTATCTGTACCCATCAAAATCTTATACACCTCTATCAAATCTCCCCTCAATCTTCTACGCTCCAGGGAATAAAGTCCCAACCTATTCAATCTCTCTCTGTAACTCAGCTTCTCAAGTCCCAGCAACATCCTTGTGAACCTTCTCTGCACTCTTTCAACCTTATTTACATCCTTCCTGTAACTAGGTGACCAAAACTGTACACAATACTCCAAATTTGGCCTCATCAATGCCTTATATAACCTTACCATAACACTCCAACTTTTATACTCGATACTCCGATTTATAAAGGCCAATGTACCAAAAGCACTCTTTACGACCCTATCCACCTGTGACGTCACTTTTAGGGAATTCTGTATCTGTATTCCCAGATCCCTCTGTTCAACTGCACTCTTCAGAGTCCTACCATTTACCCTGTACGTTCTACTTTGGTTTGTCCTTCCAAAGTGCAATATCTCACACTTGTCTGCGTTAAATTCCATTTGCCATTTTTCAGCCCATTTTTCTAGTTGGTCCAAATCCCTCTGCAAGCTTTGAAAACCTTCCTCACTGTCCACTACACCTCCAATCTTTGTATCATCAGCAAACTTGCTGATCCAATTTACCACATTATCATCCAGATCATTGATATAGATGACAAACAACAATGGATCCAACACCGATCCCTGCGGCACACCACTAGTCACAGGCCCCCACTCAGAGAAGCAATCCTCCACAACCACTCTCTGGCTTCTTCCATTGAGCCAGTGTCTAATCCAATTTACTACCTCCCCATGTATACCTAGCAACTGAACCTTCCTAACTAACCTCCCATGAGGGACCTTGTCAAAGGCCTTGCTGAAATCCAGGTAGACAACATCCACCGCCTTCCCTTCATCCATTTTCCTGGTAACCTCCTCGAAAAACTCTTAATAGATTGGTCAAACATGACCTACCACGCACAAAGCCATGTTGACTCTCACTAATAAGTCCCTGTCTATCCAAATATTTGTAGATCCTATCCCTTATCACACCTTCCAATAACTTGCTCACCACCGACGTCAAACTTACTGGCCTATAATTTCCCGGATTTCTTTTGGAACCTTTTTTAAACAACGGAACAACATGAGCCACCCTCCAATCATCCGGCACCTCCCCCGTGAATACTGACATTTTAAATATGTCTGCCAGGGCCCCTGCAAGTTCAACACTAGCTTCCCTCAAGGTCCGTGGGAATACCCTGTCCGGTCCTGGGGATTTATCCACTCTGATTTGCCTCAAGACAGCGAGCACCTCCTCCCCTTTAATCTGTAACGGTTCCATGACCTCCCTACCTGTTTGCCCTATTTCCGTAGACTCCATGCCCGTTTCCTCAGTAAATACGGATGCAATAAAACCATTTAGTATCTCCCCCATCTCTTTTCGTTCCATACACAGTCTAGCACTCTGGTCTTCAAGAGGACCAATTTTATCCCTCACTATCCTTTTGCTCCTAACATACCTTTAGAAGCTCTTTGGATTTTCCTTCACTCTGTCTGCCAAAGCAACCTCATGTCTTCTTTTAGCCCTCCTGATTTCCCTCTTAAGTAGCTTCTTGCACTTTTTATATGTGAGGAATGAAAGAATGACCAGGGTGAGGTTAGGGCCGGTCAAGGACAGTAGTGGGAACTTGTGTATGGAGTCAGTAGAGATAGGCGAGGTGATGAATGAATACTTTTCGTCAGTGTTCACCAAGGAGAGGGGCCATGTTTTTGAGGAAGAGAAGGTGTTACAGGCTAATAGGCTGGAGGAAATAGTTGTTCGGAGGGAGGATGTACTGGCAGTTTTGAATAAACTGAAGATCGATAAGTCCCCTGGGCCTGATGAAATATATCCTAGGATTCTTTGGGAGGCAAGGGATGAGATTGCAGAGCCTTTGGCTTTGATCTTTGGGTCCTCTCTGTCCACGGGGATGGTGCCAGAGGACTGGAGAGTGGTGAATGTTGTTCCTCTGTTTAAGAAAGGGAATAGAAATGACCCTGGTAATTATAGACCGGTTAGTCTTACTTCGGTGGTTGGTAAATTGATGGAAAAGGTCCTTAGGGATGCGATTTACGACCATTTAGAAAGATGCGGATTAATCCGGGATAGTCAGCATGGATTCGTGAAGGGCAAGTCGTGCCTCACAAATTTGATAGAAATTTTTGAGGAGGTTACTAAGTGTGTTGATGAAGGTAGGGCAGTTGATGTCATATACATGGATTTTAGTAAGGCGTTTGATAAGGTCCCCCATGGTCGGCTTATGATGAAAATAAGGAGGTGTGGGATAGAGGGAAAGTTGGCCGATTGGATAGGTAACTGGCTATCTGATCGGAGACAGAGGGTGGTGGTGGATGGAAAATTTTCGGACTGGAGGCAGGTTGCTAGCAGAGTGCCACAGGGATCAGTGCTTGGTCCTCTGCTCTTTGTGATTTTTATTAATAACTTAGAGGAGGGGGCTGAAGGGTGGATCAGTAAATTTGCTGATGACACCAAGATTGGTGGAGTAGTGGATGAGGTGGAGGGCTGTTGTAGGCTGCAAAGAGACATAGATAGGATGCAAAGCTGGGCTGAAAAATGGCAAATGGAGTTTAACCCTGATAAATGTGAGGTGATTCATTTTGGTAGGACTAATTTAAATGTGGATTACAGGGTCAAAGGTAGGGTTCTGAAGACTGTGGAGGAACAGAGAAATCTTGGGGTCCATATCCACAGATCTCTAAAGGTTGCCACTCAAGTGGATAGAGCTGTGAAGAAGGCCTATAGTGTGTTAGCTTTTATTAACAGGGGGTTGGAGTTTAAGAGCCGTGGGGTTATGCTGCAACTGTACAGGACCTTGGTGAGACCACATTTGGAATATTGTGTGCAGTTCTGGTCACCTCACTATAAGAAGGATATGGAAGCGCTGGAAAGAGTGCAGAGGAGATTTACCAGGATGCTGCCTGGTTTGGAGTGTAGGTCTTATGAGGAAAGGTTGAGGGAGCTAGGGCTGTTCTCTCTGGAGCGGAGGAGGCTGAGGGGAGACTTAATAGAGGTTTATAAAATGATGAAGGGGATAGATAGAGTGAACATTCAAAGACTATTTCCTCGGGTGGATGGAGCTATTACAAGGAGGCATAACTACAGGGTTCGTGGTGGGAGACATAGGAAGGATATCAGAGGTAGGTTCTTTACGCAGAGAGTGGTTGGGGTGTGGAATGGACTGCCTGCAGTGATAGTGGAGTCAGACACTTTAGGAACATTTAGGCGGTTCTTGGATAGGCACATGGAGCACACCAGGATGATATGGAGTGGGATAGCTTGATCTTGGTTTCAGATAAAGCTCGGCACAACATCGTGGGCCGAAGGGCCTGTTCTGTGCTGTACTGTTCTATGTTCAATCAACCTAACCCTCACATCTTTGGTCTGTGGGAGGAAACCGGAGCACCCGGAGGAAACCCACACAGACACAAGGAGAACGTGCAAACTCCACACAGACAGTGACCCAAGCTGGGAACCGAACCCGGGTCCCTTGCGCTGTGAGGCAACAGTGCTAACCACTGTGCCACCATGCTGCCCACCGTATCCTTTGATCTCCTTCGCCCTAAGAGCTATATCTAACTTTTTCTTGAAAACATACACGATTTTGGCCTCAACTGCATTCTGTGGTAGCAAATTCCACAGATTCACCACTCTCTGGGTGAAGAAATTTCTCCCCATCTCACCCCTAAACAGTTTACCTCGTACCCTTAGACTATGACCCCTGGTGCTGGACACCCCCACCATTGGGAAAATCTTTCCTGCATCTACCCTGTCTAGTCCTGTTTGAATTTTATAGGTTTCAATGAGATCCCACCCCCTCCCCACCTCATTCTTCTAAATTCCAGTGAATATAATCCTAACCGACTCAATCTCTCCTCATACGTCAATCCCCCCATTCCAGGAATGCGTCTGATAAACCTTCTCTACACTCCCTCTATAGCAAGAACATCCTTTCTCACATAAGGAGGCCAAAATTGCACACAATATTCCAGGTGTGGCCTCACTAAGGCCCTTCATAATTGCAGTGACATCCCTGCTCCTGTACTCAAATTCTCTTGCTATGAAGGCCAACAAATAATTTGTCTTCTTTACCGCTCGCTGCACCTGTATGCTTATTTTCAGTGACTGGTGTACGAGGACATCCTGTTGTCATTGCATATTCCCCTCTCTCAATTTATAGACATTCAGATAATAATGTCTTCCTGTTATTGCTACAAAAATGCCAAACTTCACATTTATCCACATTATACTGCATCTGCTATGCATTTGCCCACTCACTCAGCTTTTCCAAATCACACCGAAGTATTTCTGCATCCTCCTCAGAGCTCACCCTCCATGCAGCTTTGTTTCATCTGCAAATATGGAGATCTTACATTTAGTTACCTCATCTAAATCATTAATTTATATTGTGAATAGCTGGGGTCTTAGCACCGATCCCTGCACTAGTCACTGCCTGCCAAAGTGTATTCTTACACTTTGTTTCCTGTCTGCCAACCAGTTTTCTATCCATCTTAATACAGTAGCCCCTATCCCATGCGGTTTAATTTTACACATTAATATCTTAGGTGGGACTTTGTTGAAAGTCTTCTGAAAGTCCCAATAAACCACAATCACGGGTTCCCCTCATTAAGTCTACTAGTTACATCTTTGAAGAATTCCTGTAGATTCATCAAGAATTATTTCTCCTTAATAAATCTAAGCTGACTCTGTCCGATTCTACCACTTTTTACCAAGTACTCCGCTATATAATCTTTGATAATAAACTCTAGAATTTTGGGCGGCACGGTAGCACAGTGGTTAGCACTGCTGCTTCACAGCTCCAGAGTCCCGGGTTCGATTCCCGGCTCGGGTCACTGTCTGTGTGGAGTTTGCACATTCTCCTCGTGTCTGCGTGGGTTTCCTCCGGGTGCTCCGGTTTCCTCCCACAGTCCAAAGATGTGCGGGTTAGGTTGATTGACCAGGTTAAAAAAAAAATTGCCCCTTAGAGTCCTGGGATGCATAGGTTAGAGGGATTAGCGGGTAAATATGTGGGGGTAGGGCCTGGGTGGGATTGTGGTCGGTGCAGACTCGATGGGCCGAATGGCCTCCTTCTGCACTGTAGGGCTTCTATAATTTTCCCCTCTACTGACGTCAGGCTGGCTGGTCTATAATTCCCCATTTACTCTCTGCCTCTCTTTTTAAATTACAAATGCTTTCCAACAAATGAAATACTTTACATTAGCTACCCTCCAATCTGTAGGAATTGTTCCAGAGTCTATAGAATTTGGAAGAAGACCACCAATGTATCCACTATTTCTAGGGCCATTTCCTTAAGTACGCTGGGATGTAGATTATTAGGCCCTGAGGCCTTCAATGCCATCAATGTCCCCAACACCATTTCTCAACTAATACTGATTTCCTTCAGTTCTTTCCTTTCACTAAACCCTGTTTTCCCCAACATTTCTGTTATGTTATTTGTGTCCTCTTTTGTGAAGATATTTCCAAAGTATGTATTTAGTTGGTCAACCATTTCTTTGCTTCCCATTATAAATTCCCCTGTTTCTGACTATTATTTATATAGCATCTTTCATTATCTAAAAGACATTACAAATGCTTTCCAACAAATGAAATACTTTTGAAGTGTAATCGCTATTGTACCATAGGGAACATGTCAACCAATTTTCACACAGCAAGCTTCCACAAACAATGTGAGAATTATCAGATAATTTGTTTTTGTGATGTTAATTGAGAGATTATCGCAAGGTCTGCAAGACATAACAGGCTACAAGATGAAGGCATGTAAAATCGGCGGCTCCAACGCACCCTTCCTGATGAGCTCAATGCATTCTATGCCCATTTTGAGCAGGAGGTCAGCTAGAGCATGCCCTTCACCCTGGAAGAACCTGTATCTGGGGTCACCATTGCAGATGTCAGAGCAGCTTTCTCGAACGTCAACCCACGGAAAGCGACTGGCCCTGAAGGGGTACCCGGACGTGCACTCAGATCCTGCGCGGATCAACTGGCGAGGGTATTCACAGACATCTTCAACCTCTCTTTACAACAATCTGAGGTCCCTGTCTGCTTTAAGAAAACGACCATCAGCAGTATGCCTCAATGACTATCGTCGAGTGGCTCTGACATCCATCATTATAAAGTGCTTCGAAAGGCTAGTCATGGCACGAATCAATTCCAGCCTCCCGGGCTACCTGGATCCACTACAGTTTGCCTACCGCCGCAACAGGTCCACGGTAGACACCATAGCCTTGGCCCTGCACTCAACCCTGGAACACCTAGATAACAAAGACACCTATTTATTGACTACAGCCCAGCCTTCAACACCATTATTCCCACGAAACTATCTCCAAACTCCGTGGCCTGGACCTCGGCTCCTCCCTCTGTGACTGGATCCTGAACTTCCTAAGTCACAGATCACAATCAGTAAGGATAGGCAATAACACCTCCTCCACGATCATCCTCAACACCGGTGCCCCACAAGGCTGTGTTCTCAGCTCCTACCATACTCCTTATACACCCATGAGTGTGGTGCCAAATTCCCCTCCAATTCGATTTTCAAGTTTGTTGATGACACCACCGTAGTGAGACAGATCTCAAACAATAACGGGACAGAGTACAGGAATGATATAGAGAATCTGGTGAACTGGTGTGGTGTCAATAACCTCTCCCTCAATGTCAACAAAATGAAGGAGATTGTCATTGACTTCAGGAAGCATAGAGGAGAAGATGCCCTTGTCTACCTCAACGGGGACGAAATAGAAAGGGTTGAGGGCTTCAAGTTTTTAGGTGTCCAGGTCACCAACAACCTGTCCTGGTCCCCCCATGCCAACACTATAGTTAAGAAAGCCCACCAACGCCTCTACTTTCTCAGAAGACTAAGGAAATTTGACATGTCAGCTACGACTCTCACCAACTTTTACAGATGCACCATAGAAAGCATTCTTTCTGGTTGTATCAGCTTGGTATGCCTCCTGCTCTGCCCAAGACCGCAAGAAACTACAAAAGGTCATGAATGTAGCACAATCCATCACGCAAACCAGCCTCCCATCCATTGAATCTGTCTACACTTCCCACTGTCTCAGCAAAACAGTCAGCATAATTAAGGACCCACGCATCCCGGACATTCTCTCTTCCACCTTCTTCCGTCGGGAAAAAGATACAAAAGTCCGAGGTCACATACCTACTAACTCAAGAACAGCTTCTTCCCTGCTGCCATCAGACTTTTGAATGGACCTACCTTGCATTAAGTTGATCTTTCTCTACACCCTGGCTATGACTATAACACTACATTCTGCACTCGCTTCCTTCTCCACGAACGGTATGCTTTGTCTGCATAGCGTGCAAGAAATAATACTTTTCACTGTATGCTTATACATGTGACAATAATAAATCAAATCAACATAAACTGGCCAGAGTACAGGGAGGGACACTCCTTCAAAATAGTACTGTAGAAATTTTTACATCCACCTTACAGAAGAGACAGGGCCTCAGTTTAGCATCTCATTTAAAAGACAACACCCAATAGTACAGAATTCCCTCAGTTTCCACTGCCGTGTCAAATCTTGGAGTGGTATTTGAATCCACAAGCTCTGACTCAGAATACAAACTGAGCTACAGCTGACACAAGTGGCTGGTGAAGTGCTGGTGCACAAAGTCCATCCCTGGCAAGCGGTCAGTGGCATTGGATAAAACTGTAAGGAAAAAGCCAGATTGAAAAAGATATTGCGTTGCTCAGGTAAAACTTAGGAAGTGAAGGAATCTGGATGAAGAAAGCAACTGGCACAGCCTGACAGAAGGCTGGGGTATCTGGCATTTTGAAAACTCAGCAATTGGAAGCTATTGTAGTTAATTTGGACTTGAAGTTGAGCCAACTGATTTTGTACAGTGATCTGACTTAGCTGGTTCCTGATCCCTACAGGGCTGTTGGGGAAGTTAATGGTGTGGAGATGCCGGCGTTGGACTGGGGTAAACACAGTAAGAAGTCTCACAACACCAGGTTAAAGTCCAACAGGTTTATTTGGTAGCAAAAGCCACTAGCTTTCGGAGCGCTGCCCCTTCGTTAGGTGAGTGGGAGTTCTATTCATAAACAGAGCATATAAAGGCACAAACTCAATTTACAAAATAATGGTTGGAATGCGAGTCTTTACAGGTAATCAAGTCTTAAAGGTACAGACAATGTGAGTGGAGAGAGTGTTAAGCACAGGTTAAAGAGATGTGTATTGTCTCCAGACAGGACAGTTAGTGAGATTTTGCAAGCCCAGGCAAGTCGTGGGGGTTACAGATAATCTGACATGAACCCAAGATCCCGGTTGAGGCCGTCCTCATGTGTGCGGAACTTGGCTATCAGTCTCTGCTCAGCGACTCTGCGTTGTCGTGTGTCGTGAAGGCCGCCTTGGAGAACGCTTATCCGAAGATCAGAGGCCGAATGCCCGTGACCGCTGAAGTGTTCTGTTGGGGAACTGTTGGGGAACACTTCAGCGGTCACGGGCATTCGGCCTCTGATCTTCGGGTAAGCGTTCTCCAAGGTGGCCTTCACGACACACGACAGCGCAGAGTCGCTGAGCAGAGACTGATAGCCAAGTTCTGCACACATGAGGACGGCCTCAACCGGGATCTTGGGTTTATGTCACACTATCTGTAACCCCCACGACTTGCCTGGACTTGCAAAATCTCACTAACTCTCCTGAATGGAGACAATACACATCTCTTTAACCTGTGCTTAACGCTCTCTCCACTCACATTGTCTGTACCTTTAAGACGTGATTACCTGTAAAGATTCGCATTCCAACCATTATTTTGTAAATTGAGTTTGTGTCTTTATATGCCCTGTTTGTGAACAGAACTCCCACTCACCTGACGAAGGGGCAGCGCTCCGAAAGCTGGTGGCTTTTGCTACCAAATAAACCTGTTGGACTTTAACCTGGTGTTGTGAGACTTCTTACAGGGAAGTTAATATCAGAGTTAATTTCTCTCCTGCCTACAATATGACTTCAAGTAAAATAGGAAAAGTATTATTAAAGTACTAATAACAATCTATAATATAGTGCCCTTCTCATGCTGCCGAAATCACTGAGCGAGATCCCAAATTCCTTTCTGCAGGGTTGCCAAACATCAGGTCACCCTCTACCATAGTTCCACATCAAAGATCCACCTCACAACATTACCAAAGCACAGCAAACTGCTGGGAACCCCACAAGTCTCATCCTACTACTGCTAAAGTCAGCATAATTACTTCTTACATGTTGCCGACAATCTTCTCATGTATTGTGGGCTTTAATAAATGATAACAATTATACAGTCAAAAATGGAACTAATACTTATATAATGTATTTTATGATCTCAGGACATCAAAGCCAAATTATTTTGAATTGTAGTTGTAAATTGGGAAATGTTAGCAGCCAATTTGCACACAGCAAGCTGCCACAGGCAGCCATGAAATAAATAAGAAAACAATTTGTTTTAGTGTTGCTGGAATAAGTATTAGGCAATGCACATGTAAGGACTCTGTTGGTCTTCAAAATAATGCAAAAGGATTTTTTATGTTCACCTGAAGGGCTCGACTCGTACCTTGGATCAATGTCTCATCTGATAGACAGCACTTTCAACATCAACCAGCTCAAGTCCCTGATTTCTCTTGAAGCCACAGCTTTCTGACTTAGAGACAAGAGTGCCACCACTGAGCCAAAACTGTCAAACATAGGATAACTGAATTGTAGTTTTAATAGGAACAGTCACTGAACTTTATCTCCAAAATACCAGTAAAAACCAAAGATTTTCCCAAATTATAAACCCATAATTTGAGCTACTTTCACACAGTAAATCATGATACCTGGCACAAAGACTGTTTTATACAAGATAAGGTTCTCTTTCAACTAATGAACAGTGCCATAGCAGATGTGCTAGTAGTATATCAAAAACTAATGTAACTTTCTCTACATCACAATTTTATGCATCAAAATTTTCTGTCAGATTCATCAACAAATTTAAGCAAAATATTAAACAAATCTTTCTAACAGTAACTTATATTTCTAATGTGAAATTGTAGCAAAGAACAAGTAAATTGATTGGCAGACATGATCTGATTATATAAAAAAAAGAACACAAATCATCATGGCACTTTGCAAAATCCCTTTCAGCTGTTGTTGGTCCCTCTCCCACTACTCATGCCTATCATTACTAGAACACTCTGCTCAAAACCACTCCCTTGGCTCCCTGTCCTGGCAAACATCACTCCTCCACATGTCTGCCGACTTGCAACAACCCACAAAACAATACCACTTCATGCTGGTCCATTCAGCCCATGCTCCAGTTTCCTCCCACAGTCCAAAAGTTGTGCTGGTTAGGTGCATTGGCCAGACTAAATTCTCCCTCAGTGTACCCAAACAGGAGCCAGAGTGTGGCGACTAGGGGATTTTCACAATAACTTTACTGCAGTGTTAACGTTAGCTCACTTGTGGCACTAATAAATTAAACTTTAACCCAAGGTACAACTCCAATCAAGAAGGCCAATCTGGAAAAACCTTCCCACACAGGACTTCAATGCAAATTTCACCCGGACAAATGAATGGGAATCATTGGACACAATAAACAAGTACCTGGTCTCAAACCCAACCAACATCTGCCTGGTTTCAATATTACAAGGAGAGAGTGGTCCACCCTCAACAGGTTCAGGACTTGCCATGGCCCCTGCTTGGCCAATTTCCACAGATGGGGCATTAGTGCCAGTTCCTACATGCCTCTTGGAGAGAGAAAACTATGCACCAAATCACAGAAGAGTGTCCAATCCACAGATTCAGTGGAGGCCTATCTGGACACAACACAGCAGGACTAGAAGAAACTGCTTGACTTAGGGGCTTTGCATTTACTAAAGAAATAAAACTACTCAGGATTCCAAATAAACTAGCATCATGAAAACATGAATGTTTATATATTGCAGAGAAATTGGACAGCTGGTGAAGTTGTCTCACATGTTTCAGAAGCTTCACTGAGGTTTTACAAGGCAGCCGTGGCCTGTCTTGAATTTCTGAACTCGAAGTAGCCACACTGTTCCCGAGTGCTCATTCTTAGATTAAGGTGGATGATGCACTCTGAACATGTTCAAAAGTTGGATGCTATCTGCCTTGATGACTGGACATCCTTTTGGTGGAGGAGGGTTTGAAATTCTTCCCGAGTTTTCTCAAAATATTTGTGAATCCAGCTGCAGAATATTTTCTGATAGTTTTACATCATTAACTGTTAATTAGCTCAAAGAGACAGAGAGTAAATTTTTAGTTTGCTGCCTTCATATAAAACTGGAATTGAGGATCAGATACTCATTATATAGACCATTCAAAATTCATTGTCACTGAAATCATATTAACAGGCATAGTGAGGGTGCAACATTAACCCTGATTCCCACCTATTTAGCTCCCAAATGATATTGACTCTGGGTGGAAATTCTCTTGCTGGAGAAGAGTGATGGTGGGTGGGCGGGGGGGCAGGGGGGGTGTCCACTTTAAGGTAAGTGGCAGCAAACAGAGGTTTGGCACCTGCAGGTCCCCACTAATTCACAGACCATTCTGGCTTGGAACTATAATTACCGTTCCTGCACTATTGCTCAGTCAAAAACCTGGAATTCCTTCCCTAACAGCACTGTGGGCATATCTACACCAGTGAGTCACAAAAGTGGTGGTGTTCCTACAAGTTTGCTGCCCTTGTTCTTCCAGATGGTAGAGAGGGTTTGGAAAGTTTTGTCGAAGGATCCTTGATTAGTTGCTGTAGTGCGTTTTGTAGATGGATGAAGTAGATTTTTAAGATGATGAATGGGGTATTGATTGAGCAGGTTGGTATGAAGCGTTGTTGGAGCTGCACTCATCCAGGCAAGTGGAGAGTATTCCATCAGACTCTTGTGCCTTGGGGGAGTCAGGTGTTGTCTTACTGGCCACTAAATTCCCAGCCTCTGACCTGTTTTTGTAACCACTGAATTTAAATGACTGGTCAATGGTCAAGATCCCCAGGATGTTGATGGTGGGAATTCAGCAATGGCAGTGTGAATGTCAAGGTGAGATTGCCATTTCCAACAAAAGAGAATCGAACAATGTGTGGCACGAATGTTGTCACTTATCAGGCACAGCCCGAATGTTGTCCATATCCTGCTGCACGTGCCATCTATTTCATTACCTAGGGAGTCACAAATGGATCTGTATGCTGTGTAATCACAAACGGATGTCCCCATGTCTGATGAAGGAAAGGTCATTGAGAGTGCAGCTGTAGATGGCTGGGCCCAGGACACCATCCTCAGAAACTCTTACAGCAATGTCTTGAGACTCAGTTGATTATCTTCCAACAATTGCAAACATCTTCCTTTGTGCTAAGTATAACTTCAACCAGTGGAGAGATTTCCCTGTTTCCCATTGGCTTCAATCTACTTCCACTGCCATTTCAGACAGTGTATCACAGCTAACTGTATTAAAAAAACTCTGCTCCTTACATATCCTCTGACTACTGACCTTCTGTCAATTAAAATCATTCATGATTTTGACCACCTCTATTAAATTCCCTCTTAACCTTCTCTACTCAAAGGATAACCATTCAGGTCTCCAAATAACTGAAACCCTCCATCCTTGGTACTATTTGAAATAATCTACTCCATGATGGACTTATCCCATTTAACTATTAGTGTTGTACTACGGCACTACTTTCAATAGTACGGTGGCATAGTGGTTAACACTGCTGCCTCATAGCGCCAGGGACCTAGGTTTCATTCCCGGCTTAGGTCACTGTCAATGCGGAGTCTGCACGTTCTCCCCATGTCTGTGCAAGTTTCCTCCGGGTGCTCCAGTTTCCTCCCACAGTTTGAAAGACGTGCTGGTTAGGTACATTGGGCTATGCTAAATTCTCCCTCACTGGGTACCCGAACAGAAGTCAGAGTGTGGCGACTAGGGGATCTTAACGGTAACTTCATTGCAGTGTTAATGTAAGCCTACTTGTGACATTAACACAGTGGTTCCCAAACTTTTTTTCACTGGGCCGCACTTTCGGAATAAAAATTTGCTTGCGCCACACCGAATTTTTTATTGATAAGAAATACATTCAAAAACAAAAAAACCCCAACTCCTAGCAGTGCTTGATTCATAACATAGAACACAACTAGGGTAGCACAGTGGTTAGCACTGCTGCTTCACAGCTCCAGGGACCTGGGTTCGATTCCCGGCTTGGGTCACTGTCTGTGTGGAGTTTGCACATTGTCTGCGTGGGTTTCCTCCCACAGTCCAAAGATGTGCGGGTTAGGTTGATTGGCTGTGCTAAAATTGCCCCTTGGTGTCTTGAGATGCGTGGGTTGGAGGGATTGGTGGGTGGATATGTGGGGGTGGGGCCTGGGTGGGATTGTGGTTGGTGTAGACTCGGTGGGCCGAGTGGCCTCTTTCTGCACTGTAGGGTTTCTATGATACTTTATAATATGATCATGGGACATCGTCCTCAGCATCACTTGATGCTCTTGCTCTCACTTTAGAAAAATATCTGTCCATGTTTAAACGTTTCTTTGATTGTCCTTGAATCTTCCCACCACACTTGCCATCCTCTCTCGCCGCACCCTTTGGGAACCTTAACAAATAAACTTTAAATGGTGAACTTATTTTACCTTTCTGGTGGTGCAGTTTATCATTCAGCCACTAACTTCACCTCAGCCTCACAACATTCACCACCTTCCCGCCTCCCTGAACCAGCGCTTGCGTAGTGAAGGCTTCGGGCCCACGGGCGCATCACGTGACGCTGACCGATGGCGGTTGGGATTTGATTTGATTGAAGGAGCGCGAGAGCGTGTTTGCGCATGAGCGACGTTTCCGGTGGCAGATTCCCGGATGAGTGCCCCCCCCTCTCCACCAGTCCCGGCCGCGGCGGAAATGGTGGATGGAGCGAGTGAGGGGCCGTACACTACACAGCACAACACGGCGAGAGCATTAGCGGCGGGGCGCCGACTCCGGCTCCCACCACACGCCCCGGCGGGTCGCGGACACTCTACATGGCGGCCCAGCAGTTGCGCGGCACCGAGGTTTACTGCGACGCCAGCGGAGACTGCAACCATGTTGCTGTCAAGATCAAGAGTCACAACAACCAGCAGCAGCAGCAGGAGGCGGCGGCGGCGGCTCCTCAGCACCAAGGCCCTGGGCCCACCAAGTACAGCATCTCATCCAGCTGCAGCTCGGGGGAGTCAGTCAAGCGGGCGACCCGCAGCCCGCGGCGTCGCCGCCGCAAGTTTCCTCAGCTCTTCGAGCGGGCATCGGCCAAGTGGTGGGACCCCGCCTTCGACTCGCGGAACTTGGAGGACGCGTGCCTGGAGCGCTGCTTCCCGCAGACCCAGCGCCGCTTCAGGTACGCGCTGCTCTACCTCATGGTGGCCGCGCTGCTCTGGGCCATTTACTTCGGCTGCAGCGTGAGGGAGGTGGACCATGCTCTGGGGGTCGCTTTCCTGGCGCCTACCTTGCTTTTCATGCTGTGCTGCGTTGGCCTCTTGGCGGTCACCTTCAGCGGACTCTACGCCCACCACTACGTCCGAATCTCCCTGCTCTTCACGCTGCTGGTCTTCGCCCTGTCCCTGGCTACCCGCTTCCAGGGCGGCAGAAGCAGCGGCCTGGGCTGTAACGGGAATGACAGCCGCGCCGGCGGCCCTCCCTTCTGCTGGAACTACCTGTCGCCGGTCGGGAGTTTCTCCATCTGTGTGGAGGTGCTGCTGCTGCTCTACACCGTCATGCCGCTGCCCCTCTACCTCTGCTTTCTCTTCGGCGTCTCTTACTCGCTGCTCTTCGAAGTGTTGGGTTATCACCTGGGCAGCGCTGAGTGGCCCCAGCCGTCGGACTCAGGCCAGCACTTGCTACTGGACGCTCTGGCCAAGCTTTTTCTACACGCCTGTGTCCATGCCGTGGGCATCCATCTCTTCACCATGTCGCAGGTACGCTCCCGCACTACCTTCCTGAAGGTGGGCCAGTCCATCATGCACGGCAAGGACCTGGAGGTGGAGAAAGCCCTGAAGGAGCGCATGATCCACTCGGTCATGCCCAGGATGGTGGCGGACGAGCTGATGAAGCAAGGGGACGATGAGAGCGAGAACTCCTTCAAGCGTTACTCCACCTCCAGTCCCAAGAGCAAGAAGAAGAAAACCTCCATGCAGAGAGCGCACATAATCTTCAGGCCCTTCACCATGCAGCGTATGGAGCCCGTCAGCATCCTCTTCGCGGACATCGTGGGCTTCACGAAGATGAGCGCCAACAAATCCGCCCACCTGCTGGTCGGCCTCCTCAATGACCTTTTCGGACGCTTCGACCGTCTGTGCGAAGGTACCGGCTGCGAGAAGATCAGCACCTTGGGCGACTGCTATTACTGTGTGGCCGGCTGTCCTGAGCCCCGCTCCGACCACGCATACTGTTGTATTGAGATGGGACTGGGCATGATCCAGGCCATTGAGCAGTTCTGCCAGGAGAAAAAAGAAATGGTAAACATGAGGGTCGGGGTACACACGGGTACTGTCCTATGCGGCATTTTGGGAATGAAACGTTTCAAGTTTGACGTTTGGTCCAACGATGTGAACTTGGCCAATTTGATGGAACAGCTCGGGGTGGCTGGAAAGGTGCACCTTTCCGAAGTTACGGCCAAGTACTTGGATGAACGTTACCAAAAGGAGGATGGGAAAGTGATGGAGAGGGTTGGCACCCAGAGTGTGGTGGTTGATCAGCTGAAAGGTAATAAATTCACTTCTATATCATAGTAAACCGAACAAACAATGGATTATCCTTTAACTCGTTTAAGGTTTTGTTGATGTAGAAGTATCTAAGTTGCTTTTCGTTAGCGATGTGTCCATAATTATTATTAGATGTTTGTCACTGAAAAATTTTCAACCACTTTATTAATTTTCTATAAATGTTAATTTCCAAACACATTCAGTCGTACGAATTAAATTGATTTCTTGGTCATTGTTCAATTCTATCCAGGAGGTTTGATGGGAAAAATCTAGGAAAGCACCTCCGTGCAGATTTTGTTGGTCGGAATTACTATTTCAGTTAATGCTTGCAGTTTCTCATGAGCAATCAATTAATGAATAAAAAAACATCTCTTTAAAGGTATTTTACATTTTAATAAATTATTAAATTCATTTACATTTCCTGCTGTAATGAGCTTGTTTTCAGAAGTAAGTGGCTTCAGCAGATCATAGAATTCTTACAGCGCAGAATGAGGTCTTTTGGCCCATCAGGTCTGCATCAGCTCTGACAGAGCATCCTATCCAGGCCCCATCCCTGTAACCCCACATATTTACCTGCTAATGCCCATAACCTTCACATTTTGGGACACTAATGGGCGATTTAGCATGGCCAATTCACCTAACCTACACATTTGTGAACTGTGGGAGGAAACCGGAGAACCCGGAGGAAACCCACGCAGACACTGAACAAATGTGCAAACTCCACACACACAAGTCACCCAAGGCCAGAATTGAACCTGGGCCTCTGGCATTGAGGCAGCAGTGCTAACCACTGATGGAAAAAAATATGGTGCTTTGTAAATGTGCAATGCTGATGTGATTCATAGTGGAATGTAATTGTACCGGTTGTGCATAATGTTGGCTGTTTTATTCCAACTACTCTCTCTCAAAGATGTCCACCTCCCCTTTCATGAAGTTGCACTGCATTTCCTCTACATTTTTGGTGCGTCAAGTAAAGCATTTAAAAAGATGATCTTGTTTATAATCAGTGTATAATCTTCTCACTGGACTGACATTTAATGGGACTATGAAATTTTCAGTATTTGACCATCTGAATTACTAAAAATGCCCAGAAACGTAATTAAAAATGTTGTATTTCCAAAAGTAAGTTGTGGCCGGAGGGATAATTTTCACTGCGTTAAAACCTTTATTATCTTGTATATGTGGGGAATGGGTGCTGACAGTTAATCAAAAATGCCAGTTAATGGAGAATTCCACTTACCAATGGATATCAGCACAATTCTTGTAGCATGAGCTAATATATAAATACTCAGGAAGTAAAGAACAATGTACATTTTATTTCTAATCTTTGATAGTACATTAAACCATAAATTAAAGCAGGGACGACATGATGGCACAGTGGTTAGCACTGTTGCTTCACAGTGCCAGGGACCTGGGTTTGATTCCTGGCTTGGGTCACTGTCTGTAGGGTCTGCACAGGTTTCCTCTGGATGCTCAGGTTTTCTCCTACAGTCCAAAAGATGTGCTAGTTAGGTGCATTGGCTGTGTTAAATTCTCCCTCAGTGTACCCGAACAGGTGTTGGAGGCTGGCAAGGGGGGATTTTTCACTAACTTCATTGCAGTGTTAATGGCAGCCTATTTGTGACACTAATAAATAAACTTTAAAAACTTTTAAAAGTATAAAATAATGTATACTGGACGGGTTCAGGATAACTTGTAATTGCTTCCGGTTGGCAAAGTGATTTGTTAGGAATTCTGGTTAGTAGAGTGTTATGTTAGTAAGAGTGCTGGATAGCATGCAGTATTTAGCACTAGAGTGAAATACTAGAGGTGAATCTGAGATAAAAATTAAGAGCATCTTGCAAGTTGCATTTTTGTTGAGTGCACTTTTTCCATTGTGTATTGTTACCAATGCTCAAAATCCAATAGTTATAATGATTAGGTGAGTGATTTTGTTTTTACAGGTAGTTGTATCACCCAATTTGAGAGTAGTTCAAAAGTGAATCATACACTTGGGTTGTTAAATTAAGCTGGCAGCAGTGCAAGGGTTAAATGTTGTATGCTCTCGAATAGAAATATCCATAAAATAAATATATATTTGGAAAATGCTTATTAGTTTTATAATTTGTCATTCATGCATTAGAAGTTCTACTGTTTAGATCACGGAAACAGAAAATTTCAAGTAATTTTTTTAATGTATGAAGAGCTAATTCTGAAGAAATGATAAACAAGCACTTTGTATGATTCACTGTAAAAATATTTTCAGTTACACTGCCAGCCATCATTGAAAAATTAAACTTTCTTCAAATCTGTTGTGAAATACAAGGATTACAGAACCAATGCTTCAGCTAGCTCAGGATCCTGGGCTTTAGAAGTCAGGTTTTATTCCAGACTTTTGTGGGATTTTATAAGAAGGATAGAGTGTATCCAGTAATAGTCCTTTGTGCTTCAAAAATATAATTATTGGGAAAGAAACATTTCTGCATGAAAAGTTTTACAGAACTGCACATTTGTAAGTAAACTGCCAAAGCAGAACTTCATATCTGACATACATCTGTTGCATGTTATCGTTGTTTTGAGCCAGGCGTCATGTACACCTCCAGGGACCTAAAGAAGAAATGGGGATACCTTCAAGATTTGCTTTGGTTAGTATTTTGAAGGACAATTTAATACAAACTCACCTTTAGAAAGTGAGACCTCTGCCTCATTCCAACTGGGTCTAGGTTCCATAAACTTGACTGCCTTTTTTTTAAACAGACAGATATCATAGACAAGGTTGACTTCTTCCTTGGGTCCTTGTTAGCGATTGGTTACTGAGTTGTTATTCAAAGTTATTGTATTAAGTAAGATATTGCTTATTGCCACCCCTGTCTTCCCTGTTATTTACCCCTTCCACCCCACCAAAATGGCTTATGGAAACTGAGACTACATAATCTCTTAACCAAATATGCTACAGGGTACCTTTGAACAAAAATCATTCTAATATTAAAAATGTAAATTTTGTTGGGTGCTAGCTAGATGATTTGCATTTGTCTCATCTTGATCTTGTATGCAAGAGCAAGTCATTTTGTTTACCATTTCATTTGCAACTCATTCTGAATATACATGAATGTTCCTGTGCCTTAACTGTGAACTACATTTTACTTCCATAATATAAATTAAATCCGTATCCTCTCAAGGCAATCTAGCTAAAATGTTGTTACCCAATCAGCACATCAAGCTCATTATACAGGTAATGATTTATTTGTGTGATACTTTAATACTATAAAACCTACAGTATTTGTTTGCATTAGTTTAGTGCTTTCTAATTTTACTAGTCAAGAACTTCAGTCTCTAAAGCAGCTTGTCTGACAAATACTTTTTAAGTCAGTTTTTCCTGAGATTCTTGATTTCATTGCTGTGATGAAATTGCTTTATTTGCAATTTATTGCTGTGTTGGTATTTTTACTTAATTTTTTCGACCTTGTGAATTACGAAGAAATTGCTATTGGATAAATTGTTTGGAAAGCTGTGATTACATAGCATGGAAACTAGATGTATGAAATCTAATTGGCTTAAAACTTACAACTGTATATCAGATGAACATGCCACGTAGTCCTATAATTGAAGTGTAACATTTTTATATACTTCATTATTGCATCTGGGACAGTTTTGGAGAATGGTAATGAATATTTTCACATACTCCATTTGTAGTCAGCACTTAGCTATATTTTTCCTGCAACTTCAAAAAAAAGTACTCAATTCTATGGCTATCAAGTGCTAAAGCACATTTAGACATTTTAATATACGATTTTATAACATTTTTTGAAGAAAAGCAGTGTTCTTATGTCTTTGCTCAGCACTGATCCTTCAGCAGCACCACCAAAACAGGTTAAAGGGTTAATTGTCTCTTTGCTATTGTTCAGCCTTGCCCTGCCCAACATGACTTTGTTTGACTATGTATCAGCAACAACCTTTACTCTCATAATATCTAAGAGGTGTTTCAAAACACTTTGCAGGCAATAGAATTATTTCAAAGTACAGTCTTAGTTTGTATATGGTGCTGTGAATTTATGCACAGCAATATTCCATTAACAACAAGATGGATGTCCAGCTGGTCTGTTTTGGAGATATTAGTTGAGGATTTAAAATTTTGAGGTGGTTTCATTCAAAAGAAAGTGCCTCTGACAATGCAGCACTTCCGCTGAGCTGCAGTGAAGTATAGGGCTGGCAACCATGGCATTTTAACTTAGTTGTGGGAGTGCTGTCAAAAATAGTGTTCTGGTGGTATCTTAAAATGTTTGAAGTCATTTAACTTGCTTGAAAATCAGGCTAAGAACTGTGGTTACTTTGTGACAAGTATTTGACATGAGTCAGACTACTAGTTTGAAGGGTTGCTTAACTGTTTTGATGCTGGAAACATTGTTTTACGTCCACTATAAATAAGTAGCTTTCTATCCTATTGTCCTTGAGCTAACACAATAGATTATGCACAGTGCAGCTTTACTCTGATAGCACACAGTTGAACAGTATTCTCCTGTTTAATGTAGTCAGTCTTGTTCTGCCAATTAAATATTGTGAAGACTGAAGCCATTGTTTTTGATCTCTGCCCCAAATTTCATTCCCTAGCTACCAACTCGCTCACTTTCCTTGGCAACTGTCTGAGACTAAACCAAACGGTTCACAACTTTTGTTATATTTGACATTGACAACATATTTGCACCATCACAAAGACTGTCTATTTTCATCCTTCATAACATTGCCCAGTTCACTGTCTCAGCTCATCTGTTGAAACCCTCATTTGTGCTTTGTTTACCTCAGTACAAAAGAGGCCCTTTGACCCTTCAAGTCTGCACTGATAGGTGAGAAACACCTAACCTACCTAACTAATCCTGTTTGCCAGCGCTTGCCCCATAGCCTTGAATGTTATGATGTGCCAAGTGCTCTTCCAGGTACTTTTTAAAGGATGTGAGGTAACTTGCCTCCACCACCCTCCCAGGCAGTGTGTTTCAGACTGTCGCCACCGTCTGGGTAATAAGATTTTTCCTCACACCTGCCCTAAACTTCCTGTCCCTCCCCTTGTACTCGTGTCCCATCATGACTGGTCCTTCAACTAAAAGGAACAGGTGCTCCCTATCCACATCCCTCAACCTTATACACCTCGATTAGGTCACCCCACAGTCTTCTCTGCTCCAACAAAAAACTTCCCAAGCCCATCCAACCTCTCTTCATAACTTAAATGATGCATCCCAGGCAACATCCTGGTGAATCTCCTCTGCACCCCCTCCAGTGCAATCACATCCTTCCTATAATGTGGCGACCAGAACAGCACAGAGTTCTCCAGCTGTGGCCTCACCAAAGTTCTATACAACTCCAACATGACCTCCCTGCTTTTGTAATCTATGTCTGGATTGATTAAAGGCAAGTGCCCCATATGGTTTCTGGCACCTTGCGTTTCTTCGACTTCACTTGCTCCACCATTTAAAACTATGCTTTCAGTTGCTTAGGTCTTAAACTCTAGAATTCCCCTTCTACACCTTGCTTTTCTCCTTTGAGGCATTCCTGAAAACCTACCTGTTTGACCAAGCTTTTGGTTATCTCCTTATGTGGCTAGGTGCCATATTTTGTCCTTTTTGCTCATGTAGAGCAACTTGGCTCATTTGTTATGTCCAAAATGCAATTGGTGTGATTTGCTATAGCTGTGTTAAAATGGAAGTTATGGATGGACCTGGCTATTCATGTATTTGTCTTGCTCTAGTTCAAATGAGTTTATACTTATGGTGTTATCCATTCCTGCCCTTGACAAATTGGGTTTGAATGCCTGCACATGTCTGATCATATCGCAAGTTTTGTAAAGTCCAGAATATTTTTTTATCTGTGCAACACATGCAGGTGAGGAAGACAAAAGAAGAGTTCTGTTAACCATTCAATTAAATTCAACAGCACTGTTCAAAGTTAGCATGAGTGCTGTCAATAGACTTTCTCTTGGATTATTATCCCAGGTCTCTGAATAATTCGTCCTGGAACATAGAACTACCAAGCACAGGAGGCCATTCGGCCCAAGGTGTTTATGCTAGCTGTCCAAAGGATCAATTTATCTAGCACCATTCCTCTGCCTTTTTCCTATATCCCTCATGTGCGCTCTTTTCAGATGAATCAGTTCCCTCTTAAATTCTTTGCTTGAACCTGCTTTCAACAGACTTGCAGGCAGTGCATTCCAGGTTCTAACCACACGTTGCATAAAATATTTCTTTCCTCCTGTCTCTATAGCTTCTTCTGCCATTTACCTTAAATTGGTGCATCCAAAGAACACAACCACTGCACTGTCATACTCTACAAAGGGCTGTGGCATGGAAAGAGAAAGACATTTCAATTGACAGGTTCTCTGGATGTAATGTACTACTGAAATGGCCTTCACTTTAACAAAACAGGCTTAAATGGAAATTAAACAGAAAGGAGACAAGGAAACTGTATCCTTTATATACCTCACGTTTTCGCAAGTATGAAAACCATACATGACAGGAAATTCACCATCCAAACAATGCAATGTTCTGTGTAATGTCACGTCACAGCCCAGTATTCTGCACCATATCATTAACATGTGATTTCAAAAGAATATAAGGCTATAAAAATTCCACATGTATGAGGATTATCATCTGAAATTCAATATCTGAATTTAGGGGAACACTTGTTTCAGCTTGGCTCTGGTAGTTCAGCGTGTCACTTAAACTACCACCCTCAATAAATCCAGTTGTAACTAGTTGCCAACTCCAACGTTCCCTCCACGCAATTAACACTTGTATAATTATGCACATTGTCCCATCACAGTAACTGCCTTGAATAACCAATCTGCTAGCCATAAGTGAGTGAAATAAATTGGTGCATGTCAAGGTTTCCAAGTCATTCTCATCAGCCCAGAGAGAACAGCCAGCTGGCTCTTGATAGTTTAATTTCTGACAGTTTTGCAGGCATATTACTGGAGGTTCCTTGGGGCCATTGTTGTCAAAATTCAAAGCACAAATAAGAGATTGCAGAAGCTAGAGTTTCTCTTTAGAACAGAGAAAGTAAAGGGGATGAGGTGTTAAGAAGTGCTCAAAATTGAGGACTTTGATAGAGTAAGGAGAAACTGTTTGCAATGCATAGTGGATTGTAACCCGAGGACACAGATTTAAGGTAGTTCTCAAAAGAACCAGAGGAGAGATGAGAACATGTTTTTATGTAATGAATTGTTGCAATCTGGAGTGCATTGCTTGAAAAGGTGATGGAAGCAGATGAAGGCCAGAAGAAATAGGAACTGGAATAGGCCATTCAGCATCTCAAGCCTGCTCCACCATTCAAGAGAATCATGGCTGATCTGACATGCCTTGTGTCAACTTTCCTGTCCTTTCCCCATAATCCTTGATTTCCTTACTGATCAAAAATCTATCTATCTCACCCTTAAATGTATGCAAGGGCTACACCCCCACAATTCTCTGTGGCAAGGAGTCCAAAGACACTCAACCCTGAGAGAGAAGAAATTCCTCCTCATCTGTTTTAAGTTAGCACCCCTTTGTTCTGAGATTATGCTGTCCAGTCCTAGACTCCACCGTGAAGGGAAACACCCTCTCAACATTTACCCTGTCAAGCCACTTAAGAATCCTATTTGTTTCAATGAGATCACCTCATTCTTCTACATTTCAATGAGTAAGATCTCAACCTGTTTAACCTTTTCTCATAAGACAATCCCTCCATACCAGGGACCACCCTAGTGAACCTTCTCTGAACTGCCTCTAATGAAATAATTTATTCCCTTAAATAAGGGGACCAAAACTGCTAGCAGTACTCCAGATGTAGTCTCACTGGTATCTTGTACAACTGCAGCAAGACTTCCCTACTCTTATACTCCGACCCCCTTGAAATAAGGACCAACATTCCATTAACCTTCCTGATTACCTGCTGCATCTGTCTACTAGTTTTGTGTTTCGTGCACAAGTACACCGGAGTCCCTTTGTGTTGCAGCTTCCTGCAGTTTTTCCCCTTTTAAATAATACTTTTTTTTTGTTCTCCCTTCCAAAATGAACAACTTTGCATTTTCCCACATTGTACTCAACTTGCTAACTTTTTGCCCACTTAACCTATCAATATCTCTTTGTAAACTGTTTGCAACCACCTCGCAACTTGTCTTTCCATCTATTTTTGCCATCTGCAAATTTGGCTGCAATACATTTTCTTCCTTTCTCCTAAGTCATTAATATATATTGTAAATAGTTGCAGTCCCAGCACTGATCGCTGTGGAACCTCACTGGCTACAGATCACCAACCTTAAAAAATAAATCCTTATCCCCATTGTGTTTCCTGCACATTAGTCAACTTCATATCCATGCCAATAAACTACCTCCAACACCATGGGCTCTTACCTTTTGTGAGGTACCTTGTCAAATGCCTTCTGGAAGTCCAAATACAACACACCAGGGGAGGTTGATGGCCTAATGCTATTACCGCTAGACTACTAATCCATAAACTCAGCTAATGTTCAGGGGACCCGAGTTCGCATCCCGCCATGGTAGATGGTGGAATTTGAATTCAATAAAAAAATCTGGAATTAAGGATCTACTGATGACCATGAAACCATTGTTGATTGTCAGAAAAACCCATCTAGTTCACTAATGTCCTTCTAGGGGAGGAAATCTGCTGTCCTTACCTAGTGTGTCCTCCATGTGATTCCAGAGCCACAGCATTGTGGTTGGCTCTCAATTGCCCTCTGAAATGGCCCGGCAAACCACTCAGTTCAAGGGTAACTAGGGATGCGCAATAAATGCCCATATCCCATGAATGAATTAAAAAAATAATCCACTGGTTCCCCTCTATCCATTTTCTCAAAAAACTCTAATTTAGTCAGCCATGATTTTCCTTTCATGCAGCCATGCTGATGCTGCTTGATTAGATTATGATTTTCCAAATATGCTGCTATTACTTCCTTTAATAATTTATTCCAACATTTTTCCAACAATAGATGTTCGGCTAATCGGCCTGTAGTTGCCTGCTTTTGCCTCCCTCCCTTTTTGAACAGGCGTGTCACATTGGCAGATTTCCAATCCTCTGGTACTTCTCCAGAATCAAATTACAACAAATGCATCCACTATCTCTGCAGCTACTTCTTTTAGGATGCAAGCCATCAGAGCCAGGGGACTTATCTGCCTTTAGCCCCATACGTTTGTCTAATACGACACAACTTTCAAGAGGCTGGATCGTGCTAACCGGCAATATGTCTCAGCATCGTTTCAAGGGAACAATCAGCATTTCAGGGAGTTCCTACATCAGAATGCCTTTTAAGTTGATAGGGAAAGTAAACATCTACCCTACAGTTGGCAGAAAATTTAAACTATTTACTGATAATGGATTAACCCACTGCCCTTTCACCAATGCAGGCAGCACAGTGGCACAATGGTCAGCACTGCTGCTTCACATCACCAGGGACCCGTGTTTGATTCCCACCTTGGGTAACTGTGTGGAGTTTGCACATTCTCCGTGTCAGCGTGGGTTTCCTCTGGGTGCTCCGGTTTCCTCTCTCACTCTAAAGACGTGCGGGTTAGGTTGATTGGTCATGCTAAATTGCTCCTTAGTGTTAGGGGATTGGTAATGTAAATAAGTAGAGTTATGGGGATAGGGCCTGGGTGAGATTACGATTGGTGCAGATTTGATGGGCCAAATGCCTCTTCCTGCACTGTAGGGATTCTGATTCATCTGACAACTTAAAAAGTAACCCAGCGTGGTGGGAAAACATCTGCACTTGTTCAGTTGTTAGGACTTTATGCAAAATGAGTGTGTTTTAGATAATTGAACATTACTGCATGTTAATCTATAACATTTTATCACACCCAAAGCTCGTGAAGAGAACTGTTGGGCTTGTCACACCAATGCTATGGGAATGAAAACACATGGCACAAGCTATGGCCACCAGTGGCTCTTGACGTTGCAATATCAGGTTTACCTAGCAATGAGGCAACAGAACTAAAAACAACCTTACCCACCTCAAGCTCACAGAATTCATTTGCAGATAGCAGGTTTAAGTGCTAAATGGTGAAGAGCTTGGACTTTGAGCCAGGTTGCTGTGCAGACTACTTGTGGCCTGTGGACTCGGGTTATTTGGCAGAATTTTATTTTCCCATGGGTGTTTGAATAGGTGCTTTCCAGGCTGGGAGTGTGGGGGAGGGGGATATTTCTAAAGAGGAATATATCAAAACGGTTCCAATAGAATCATGATTTACTTTCATTAATCTAACAATTTAAATAAAGCAGATGAAAAGAAAAATCAGTTTTGCAAACAAAAACTATAAAGCAGGAATTCCAAACCAATTGATAAATATCTTTGCTGCTATTTGTCTTAATATCTAGGAAAAGATTTAGATTTACTGACAAAGCAGTAGAAATGTGGAACTGACTATCTGCCGAAATCCTCATCCATGCTTTTGTTACCTCAGGACTTGGTTATGCCAGTGCTCTGCTGACTTCCACATTACACATGCACTTATCCAAAATTAAAGTCTCATTTACTCATTATCCCTGTGCTTGCTGACCTACATTACTTTAAGTCCAGCAACACATTCATTTTTAACTTTTTCCCTTAATTTCAAATCCCTCCATGGCCTTGTCCCTCCGTATCTCTGCAACCTCCTCCAGTCCCTCCACTGTTTGAGATCTCTAGAATTCTTCAGTTTTTGCACATCCTCTATTTTCATTAGTCTATTGTTGATGGCCATGCTTTTAACTGCAAAGACCTTTTAAATTCAGAACTCCCTCCCTTAAACACTTTGCCTCTCAACCCCCCTTCCTCTACCCCTCTTCTAATTAAGATGCACCTTAAAATTTACTACTTTGACCAGGTTTTTGATCATTTGTCATTCTATCTCCTTATGCGGCTTGATAAATTTGGCTTGATAAAGCCACTATATAAATGCAAGTTTTTGTCAGCAGCACATCCGGTATTTTTGTGCTCTAACAACTGATCTGAGGCATGTTCTATTGAAAGGAATGGTCTGATTCAATTAGAAAAAAAACAGATATTTCCAGAGGTTTGCAGGAGGAAATTTGAACACTCTGAAAGCTTTTTTTTGGTGTTCCTTCCTGGCATGTGACCATCGCTGATAAAGCCATAATTTGCTCATCCCTAATTGCCCTTGAGGGCCATCTTTTGAACAACTTCAACTAGCATAGGTATACTCAGTGTTGTTAGGAAGAGAATTTCAGGATTTTGTCCCAGCGATAGTGAAAGAACATTGATAAGAATTTCACATTTTGGATGTTATGTGGCTGGAGGGGAACTTGCAGGTGGTGGTGTTGATGGGGATCACAGTTTTTGCAAGGTGCTGTTGAAGGAGTATTACTGAGTTTCTACTAGTGATTTCTAGTGAGGATCTTGTATAAGATACACACTGTTGACACTGTTGCTGGTGGTGGAGGGAGTGAATGTTGACTATGGTGGATGGGACGTTGATCAAGCAGGTTACTTCATCTGGATGATGTAAAGTTCCTTGAGTGGTGTTAGGACAGCACTCATCCAGGCAAGTGGAGAATGTTCTATCAAACTCCCAACTTGTGCCTTTGTAAATGATGGACAGAATTTGGGAGTCAGTAATTCATAAGAACATAAGAAATAGGAGCAGGAGTAGGCCATCTAGCCCCTCGAGCCTGCCCCGCCATTCAATAAGATCATGGCTGATCTGAAGTGGATCAGTTCCACTTACCCGCCTGATCCCTAAAACCCCTAATTCCCTTAGCGATCAGGAATCCATCTATCCGTGATTTAAACATATTCAACGAGGTAGCCTCCACCACTTCAGTGGGCAGAGAATTCCAGAGATTCACCACCCTCTGAGAGAAGAAGTTCCTCCTAAACTGACCCCCTTTTATTTTGAGGCTGTGCCCTCTAGTTCTAGCTTCCTTTCTAAGTGGAAAGAATCTCTCCACCTCTACCCTATCCAGCCCCTTCATTATCTCTTAGGTCTCTATAAGATCCCCCCTCAGCCTTCTAAATTCCTACGAGTACAAACCCAATCTGCTCAGTCTCTCCTCATAATCAACACCCCTCATCCCTGGTATCAACCTGGTGAACCTTCTCTGCACTCCCTCCAAGGCCAATATATCCTTCCGCAAATAAGGGGACCAATACTGCACACAGTATTCCAACTGCGGCCTCACCAATGCCCTGTACAGATGCAGCAAGACATCTCTGCTTTTATATTCTATCCCCCTTGCGATATAGGCCAACATCCCATTTGCCTTTTTGATCACCTGTTGCACCTGCAGACTGGGTTTTTGCGTCTCATGCACAAGGATCCCCAGGTCCCTTTGCACAGTAGCATGTTGTAATTTTTTTCCATTTAGATAATCCAATTTGCTATTATTTCCTCCAAAGTGAATTCCAAGCCTCTGACTTGCTCTTGCAGCCACAGTATTTATGTGGCAGCTCCAGTTCAGTTTCTGGTTGATTTTCATAGTGGGGGATTTGGCAGTGATAATGAAGTTGAATGTCATGGGGAGATGGATAGATGTTGTTGACATCTTCTATCACTTTGTTGATCAAGACCAGGCTGATAGGGTGACAATTAGCTGGATTCGATATGTCCTGCTTTTTGTGTTGCAGAACATACTTGAAGCAGGTGAAGATTGTTGGGCCTAGGGTGGTTTCCTGAGAAGCTCCTGCATTGGTCTCCAATACCGCATCCATTATTCTTTTATACTAGGTCTGACATGTTCTCTTGGTCATTGCTTTGCACCTCTGTGACTCAGATGTTGCTTGTCACTTAATTAGCCCAAGCTTAAATGTTGTTCAGGTCTTACTGCTTGTGGGCACAGACTGCTTCAGTACCTGGGGATGCGCGAATGATTCTTAACACTGCACTCATTAGTCAACATCCCTACTTCTGACATTATGGCAGGAAGGTAATTGAAGCAGGTGAAGATTGTTGGGCCTAGGATGTTTTCCTGAGGAGCTCCTGCATTGGTCTCCAATACCGCATCCATCATTCTTTGTACTAGGTCTGACTCCAACGAGTGGAGAGTTTTCTCCTGATCACTGACTTAAATTTTCCTCTGCCCGTTTGATGCCACACTGGTCAAATGTTACCTCCATGTCACAGGCAGTCACTCTTGCCGCTCACCTCTTGAATTCAGCTCCTCTTGTCCATGTCTGGACCACGGTTGTAATGAGGGTAGGAACTGGGTGGCCCTGGCTGAACCCAAACTGAGCATCATTGAGTGTGTCATTGCTGTGTAGTGCCACTTATAGCACTGTTGTTGACATCTTCTATCACTTTGTTGATCAAGACCAGGCTGATAGGGTGACAATTAGCTGGATTCGATATGTCCTGCTTTTTGTGTTGCAGAACATACTTGAAGCAGGTGAAGATTGTTGGGCCTAGGGTGGTTTCCTGAGAAGCTCCTGCATTGGTCTCCAATACCGCATCCATTATTCTTTTATACTAGGTCTGACATGTTGTGGGGTAGATGTCAGTGTGTAGCTGTACTGGAACAGTTTGGCTTGAAGCATGACTAGTTCTGGAGCACAAGATAGGGTTTCAAGAATCTTTTTTCCCTCAGAGTTGAAATGTCTGAGTGAAGGGGGCATGCACTTAAGGTGAGAGGGGGAAAGTTCAAAGGAGACGTGAGGGGCAAGTTTTTTCACTCAGTGGTAGGTCTGGAACGTGTTGCCAGGGTGGTGGTGCAAGCAGATATGATGGGGGCTTTTAGATAAGCGCACGAAAATGCAAGGAATAGAGGGATATGGACCAAGGGCAGGCAGAAGGGATTAGTTTAATTTGGCGCCATGTTTGGCACAACATCGTGGGTCGAAAGGCCTGTTTATGTGCTGTACTGTTCTACGTTTTAAGTAAACGCTTGAGGCCATATCAACTATCTTCTCAAGCTCTTTAAGTATGCCCAGCCAGCCAGATATAATTTTGAAACAGGACCAGACACGCTGGGCGGGATTTTACAGCCTCGTTCGAACGAGACTGGAAATTGTCTGCCGGAGGTCAACGGAGATTTCTGTTGTTGGACCCTCGCCCGCTCCGATTCTGTGGCGGACGAGGTAGTAGAGTTACGGCGAATATGTGTGGTCACCCCTCACTAATTTGCATTTTTGATAGTGAGGGTATAATGGGGTCTATTCTGTGCCTTAAGCTTGGTGTAGACATTGTAGTATTTTAAGATGGGTCCCCTTCGTTCTATTATAAACTAAGATTCTACTGGCATTTCCCCAGATACTGCCCCAGGTTTCCTCATCGATATTTGCTGCAAAATCTTTTTTTCCCCAAGATCAGTGTCTCTGGCATATTCACACAGGATCTAGAACGTGTCATAAAATTTGCTGATCACTTGATTTGGTTCCATAGATGTCAAAATGTCAGGATTTTCTTCCATGGGAGAACGCAAACATCAAGGTGCAGAGGTGTCTTATTAAGAATAAAGTCTCTAAGTTGCAAGTATCTGAAAAAGGAGTATCTCGGGATATCATATTGTTGACACGGTTGCTTAAAAGATAACAAGGCAGCACCACTAAACATGTCACCCAACCTAATGAGCACCATAACCGTTCAAAGACCTGGTGGGAGATGTGGGTTACCCTGAACGGGAGAGAGCGGAAGTCAAATTAAATTTTCCTTCCAACTCTCAGACCATCTTCGAAGCTGAATGTTAATGATATTTGATTCTCACATTTGTAATCCTTGAAACCCTTAAACAACAAAGCTTGTAAGGAATACTCAGACTGGCAAACTTCAATATCAAGCCAAATGTAGGTGAAGTTCTCTCTTACCCACTCGCATATAAATTTAAGATGAGAGGCTAATTGATGCATCTTGATATTCAGCTCCCCTAGCCCCTCCTTTGAACAAGAAAGCTGCATTTTGGTCAATTTTAAGTGAGGTTTCATTTTGTTCCATGTAAAGGAGCTAATCATACTATTAAATTTCCTTTAGAACCTTAACAGAACGCAGCATTGATAGTATTTGGAAAAGAATACAGCAATCTAGGTAACACAACACGTTCATCTTAATCAGTGCTGGCCTGCCCAGCCACAATATCAGTAAGGAGGACCATGTAGGTCCCATTGCAATGGTCTTTTATAATTATTGGCATGGAAATACCCAAATGAGTAAACCCTGAGGAGGACCATCTAAAGGAGAAGAGGCAGTGGGGGGGAAGAAAGAAGAGGGAAGGGAGGTCTCTCTCTAAGCCTTCCCAAAGGCATAGCCTTGGATTTTGCAAAATTAATTTTATAGCCCGAAAAGGAACCGGAACTAATCACCATATCAATAATAACAGGAACAGAGACATCTGTCTTAGACATGAATAGAAACACATCTTTCAGGTATAACGTGATCCTGAGTTGCTTTCCACCACTGGACAAACCAAATATCGAAGGATTATGTCTAATTGCCTCTGCTCGGGGTTCAATAGCTATTGCAAACAATAGTGGGGATAATGCGTACCCTTGTCTAGTCCCTTGTTGAAGTCTAAATTTATCAGATCTATAACCGTTAGTAAGGACTGCTGCTAGTAGATTTTTATAAAGCACCTGTATCCACTTAACGAATCCCCTCCCAATTTCTGAAGCATGAATTTTACAGTGAACTGCAGTCTACTACTACAAATTATTGGCTCCTATGGAGTCACAAAAGCTATGGCTTCAGCAGGTTTTTTTTGAACATCTTTGTAAAGTTGTTGAATGTCACCCTCTGTGTAGCAAGATACAGTAGGGCATATTGCACTTCAGTGGCTTTCAGTAGCCTTCTAACTTCATCGAAGTCCTTGCACCTCTGGTGTATCGCCGCTGAGAAATCTTGAAAGAAAGTGACCGTTGCTCCATCATAGAACAAGACTTCATTATGTCTAGCTGCCTCCAATACTCTTTGGCGATCCTTGAAGTTATGCAAACACATAATTAGGAGCTGGGGTTGTTTAACCAGAACTCACCCAGGGAAGTAATATGGAGTTCTCACTCCTGGGTTAGGTAAGCACAATAAAAGGATTACATGCAGAGTAGAGCCAGAGTTCATGGAAACACAGCTGTTCCCACGCATCATGTCATCCCACTAAATGCTTCTTAAATGTTATACGGATTCCTGCCTCTACCACCCTTTCAGGCAGAGTTCCAGACTCCCACCATCGTTTCAGTGAAAAATGTTTTCACAAAACCTCTCAATATCCTGCCCCTTATGTAAATCTATGCCCCCTGGATGTGGAACCCTCTGCTAAGGGAAAAGTTCCTTCCTAGCTAACCCCTTCATAATTTTGTACATCTCAATCACGTCCCTCCTCAGCCTTCTCTGCTCTAAAAACCACACCAGCTCAACCAGCCTCTCTTCATAGCTGCAATGCTCCAGCCTAGAAAACATCCTGGTGAATCTCCTCTGCACCATTTCTAGTGCAAACACACCCTTCCTATCGTGTGGCGACCAGAACTGCACACTCCCACTTGGCCTAAAGAACATTTTGTACAGCTCCATCACAATCTCCCTGTTCTTATATTCTATGTCTCAGCTAATAAAAGCAAGTAATCCCTACGCTGCCGTAACCACCTTATTTACCTATCCTGCTGCCATCAGGGATCTGTGGACATGCACTTCGAAGTCCCTGTGGTTCTCTGTACTTCCTAGCGTTCTACTGTTCATTGTGTATTCCCTTTCCTTTTTACTCCTTCCAAAAGGCATTACCTCACATTTTTCAGGCTTGCATTCCATTTGCCACTGTTCTTCCTATCTGACAACCTGTCTATATCATCCTGTAATCTAAGGCTTTCCTCCTTGCTACTTACCATGCCATCAATTTTTGTCGTCTACGAATTTATTCATACCTCCTACTTTCACGTCTAGAACACAAACAGCAATGGACCCAACACCGATCCCAGCAGTACACCACTGGACACAGGCTTCCAATCACTAAAAGAACCTTTGACCATCACCCTCTGCCTCCTCCCACTAATCTACTTGTGGGTCCAAATTGTCTGGATCCCATGGGCGTTTAGCTTCTTGATGAGTCTCCAACGGTGGGCCTTGTTAGGAGTGTTACTGAAGTTCATTTAGACCACATCAACTGCACCACCACCCTCTACATATTTAGTTACCTCAATGAAAAATTCAGTCAAAGTTATTAGACACTATCCCTTGACAAAGCCATGCTGTCTATCCTTGATTGATTGTTGCCTCTCCAAGTGGAGATTAATTCTGTTCCTCCGTATTTTCGCCAATAACTTCCCTACCATTGATATTAGGCTCACTGATCTGTAATTACCTGGTTTATCCCTACTTCCCTTCTTGAATAATAGTATCACATCAGCTGTCTTCCATTCCTCCTTGTGGTCAGCGGAGAATTGGAAATTAGTATTAGAGCCCTGCAATTTCCTTCCTTGCCTCCCTGGGCCTGGGGATTCAGCCACTTCTAGGTCTGCTAGAACTGCTAATACCTCCTACCCAATGCTAATTTGTTCAATTATATCACAGTCCCTCTCCCTGATTTGATTTACTATTGTCACATGTATTGGTATACAGTGAAAAGTATTGTTGCATGCTATACAGACAAGCATACCTTACAAAGAGAAGGAAAGGAGAGGTGCAGAATGTAATGAGTAAAAGATAGAATTAGAGGGTATGCTGGGCACAGCTTGCAAGAAGTCGCCCGGCGCCATCCTTGCAATCTTTTAGCGAGTTATTGTCATTATCACTGAAATGCCCCACCACTGACACTTTTACCACCTGCCTGGCTTCATTCCCCAAAATTAGGTCAGGACTTTCTACATACTGGCTCAAAAGCTCTCCTGGATGCACCTCAAGCATTCTGCCACCTCTAAACCTTTCATACTTAGACCCTCCTATTAATATTGAGGAAGTTGAAATGCTTTATTATTATTATTACCCTGTTTTTACCTTTTACAGCTGAGATCTACCTACATATCTGCCCCTCTTTCTCTCCCTGACTGTTTTAGGGTCTATAGTACACTCCCAGCAAAATGATGGCCCCTTTTTTGTTCTACCTATATGGCCTTAATTGAGGAGCCTGCTGAGAGTTTGCTTTAACTTTTTAATCTTTTTAAAAAATTACTCCTCACTGCAGTAATCGACTCCTTGATTCATAATACAGCATCACCACCTCTTCTCCAGCTTCCACTTCCCCAAGCAGGAGAAATTCCTCTCAATTTTGCACATTCCATTACAAGACAAGTTATTTTCAACACAACTTCAAGTTAAACTAAATCAGAACAGCTAGTTCTAGTTACTCCAGCCATCAACAAACGCAAAAGGGTGGATTCACAAAACATGGTGAACCCATTTTGGCTTAACATGTCCTTAATTCTACTTGAATGTGTTGTTGCTTTAGGTAGTCTGGAATGCACCGCCTGAGAAGGTGGTGGAAGTAGATTTAATAATTTTGGAAAGGGAATTGGATAAATACTTCAAGTGGAAACGTTACAGGGTTGTGTTATGGATCAGGGTGAGTATGAATAATTGGTAGTTCTTTGAGATCTGATACAGGCATGAGTTTCCTTCTGCATTTAATTCTCTGATTTATTTAAACTGCTTTTGTATTCTTCCAACATGCAGTACTATTCCTTCTGATCTAGAAAACAAAAATCATTCATGAATGAGGCCTTGTTCGCCATTTTGCAAAGTCATTCTTTTGGCATAATACTGTCACTAGGACTTCACTACACTAGGAGTGTAGTTGTGGGTATGTGAAGTTTTCATGCCATATCTACTTGAACTGTGAAAGCATCTACCAAAAGAATTCTAGACCTTTTCTCTTTCCATGTCTAGAAAGAGTGTGTTGAGCTGATAACAGGAGAATGAAGTATTTGCATTTGCAGGTTAGTCACTTGTGGTGGGAGTGATTTGAAGTGATGAATTAAGTCCTTCCACAAGAAGCACATTGGCACAACATGAAAATGAATTGGCTTGAGGAAATTGGAATCCTAATCCAAAGAACAGGAGTTCAAATCACACAATGGCAGCTTGAGCATTTGAATTGAATTTGAATTTGCAAATTAAAAGCCACTATCAGCAAGTAACCATGAAGCTGATGGATTGTTATAAAAAAACCACTGTTTCACGAATGTAATTTAGGGAAAAAAACCTACTTTGAGTCTTGCCTATATGTGGCTAAGTGGAGTTACTGGATCATGACATCTGTATCATTGAATGGTGGAACAAGCTTGAAGGACTTGAAGGGTGGCACAGTGGTCAGCACTGCTGCCTCACAGCACCAGGGACCTGGGTTTGATTCCCAACTTGGGTCCCTGTCTGTGTGGAGTTTGCACGTTCTCCCTGTGTCTGTGTGGGTTTCCTCCCACAGTCCAAAGATGTGTGGGTTAGGTGGATTGGCCATGCTAAATTGCCCCTTAGTATCAGAGGGACTAGCTAGGGTAAATGCATGGGGTTATGGGGCTAGGGCCTGGGTGGGATTGTGGTCGGCGCAGACTCGATGGGCCGAATGACCACCTTCTGCACGGTAGGATTCTATGACTGAATGGCCAACTCTCTATTCTTATGTTCCCATTCTCTCACTAACATGATTCAATCTAATTGTCCTCTGATGTGGCCCAGCAAACTAATTTGTATCAAACTGCTACTTTGGGAAAACGAAGGATAAATGATACTAGAATGAATATTATGTTTTGAAGTAGCAGGAGGTTGTTGTTAATGTTTAAAAATATGCATAGATAGGATTGACAGCAAATTTTTAGTATAAATCTATTATTTTTCTCCGCTCCCATGTCAGTTGGTGAAATTGATGAAGGTGGAGCGAATTGGAGAAGCGCAAAGATCTTGGAAAGTAGAAGATTTTCTATAATACTCTTGCAGTCAGAGACAGTCATGCAGTTTAATGGAACATAAATTGCATATGTTTATACAATATTAATATTTTTCAACTCGTTATTTGGGGACTGCTAGCTTTACCATTGACTGCGGAAGTCCATACATTCATAGAGGAAGCACTAATATGTGGATATGTAAGAAGCGGCCCTGAACACATCAGCTACTTGGCTTTCACTAGTTGGCTATTCAAGTCATTATCTCTGATATGCAATTGTAGGTTAAGTGCTTACTCCTTTCTCATTAAATAGACATAACACATGGTAATTGTGTTGTACATATTTTTCAGTAACATCCATGATCTTGTAGTTGCAAATGCTGAGCTGTTAGTTGTTGATCTATGGCTAGAGTCCAACAGTCTAACTGTTCAATTTTTGAAATAGTGCTAAACAGTCTTCCAATTGGAAATATGCTACTTTATATTTACAAGCTAATAGGTTTTTTGCATTACAGCAGGTTTGCATGTACTCTTGAGAAGGGCAGTATTTTTATACCTGTTAATGTTTGTAGCAGTAACACTTGGCTAAATACAGAGTATTTAATGACCTCGTGATGCAAATGCTTTTTGCAACTAGGCTGATTATTGCCACTATATAAATGTTTTGAGCCATAAGCAATAATTTTTATGAAATCAAAATAGTGAAAGGTATCTTAATTCTGATAATAAAATAAAATTACATTTTTAAAGTCGCTGTGCTTTGGGATACAAAACATGTTTTTTTGTTTTTTATATTAGAATGCTGTAATTAATATGAAGCAGCATTGATGCCTTTAGAAACATTGGAATCATCTAGGGAGGTGTTTTTTCCAGGTACCAGAGGTTTGAGGCAATTTTGTTTTTTTGGTCGCAGATAGATAGTTTGGATCCTTGTGGTTTTCCCATGACTGGACAAGATTTTGGAACTAGAAGAGAAACATGAACTATGATTTTCAAAGTATTTGCATGTGTGAGTGTGCGAGTTTAAATGCTTCTACCCCCACTTAGTAAATAGGTAGAATGGACAGTGCTAGAATTTTTACTGTTAGAGAATTATCTTAAAGCATTTTCTAATTTAGAAAATAAGGAAATCTTATGACGGTAACTGTTCAGAGAAAATACATCCCTCAAATCGAGACAGTATATGCACGTTTACAGTGTCTACAGTATAATCAAATAATTCCTTTTGGTTTGAATTGTATGGTCCTATGAGTGTGCCGTTGTAAACATGAACTCTGCTTCTCTTCGGAAGCAAATTACAATAGGCAAACTGTATTTTTTTTTATTGCTTGTTTTCTCCATCCTCCTGAAAGTGCTGCCCTTTACTGGAGTAAGATTTTACATTTGCGTGTGGCAAGCCAGCAAGTTGGATTCATTCTTTGAATCAGATGCTTGTGCCAATTCCCATGTGCAGTGCACACACACATAATTGATACTTGATGTTTCTCTGGAGTGACTGCCTTTATTTTAGCTTTTAAGTATTGGGAGAGTGATGAGCTATTATAATGTGAGGACCTTGCAGCAGAGCCAGATCCTGTGCTCACCCAGCATGTTTACACACAATACACCTGCTGGAAAGGGTATGTTAGTGAGCAGGAACCCTGATCTTTTCAAAACTTCCCCCTTCCCAACCCATTAGTTTTGGGGTCAATTGTTCTGTGCCTGGCTGCCATGGGTTATCAGCAGCTTTACTGGTCCCGTCCCAGGAAATTTGGCCTGGGGTCCCGTGAACCGGCATGGCCTGATCCGGAAATGCAGCCTCAACATGTGTAGCCATTCTTCAGACAAAACATTAAAGACATTGGCTTTGTCAAGCTGGACTAAATTGCAAAAGGAGCACGAGTGCATTCTAATGCAGTAAGAAATGGAAAGTAGCATTTGTGGAGCAACTTTCTACCGTCTTCACTTGGAAGAAGCAAACTTTTACGATGCTCCATCTTTGTAAATAAAATTTGATTGTCATTTGTGCTCAAAAAAGATGGCAACTCGGCTAACTTCAGCACAAAATAGAGATCCACAAGTGTGTCTACATCAGTACTATAATGTGTGGTCTCTGTCTGTTTTGATTAACAAGTAAGCTGCATGATTGCTTTTTTCAAAATTATATACGTACATGTATCCTTCTCTAAAAGGGTCTCCCTTTTGACTTATTCCTGCCTTGTGTTGCTACACCAACTGGAAGTGGAATGATCAACACAAAGTGATGGTCCCATTACCTCTTTTCCAATAAAAATTAAACCCCAAGTTTTGTAATGCAGAACCGGCAATGAGACTAACTAAAATTTATTGCCTGTCCTAATGGCCCTTGAGAAGGTGGTGGTGAACCAACTTCTTGAACCACTGCAATCCACCTGGTGGTGCGGGTACACCAATGGTATTGTTGGGAAAGGAATTCCAGAATTTTGATCGCATGACAGTGAAGGAACAGTGATATGGTTCCAAGTCATGGTGGCAAGAGACTTAGAGGGAGTTTGCAGATGGTAGTTTTCCATGATCTGCTGTTCCTGTCTTTTTAGGTTGCATTGATTATGGGTTTGGAAGGTGCTGTTGAAGGAGCCATTGTGAGTTTTTGCAATGCATCTGGTATATAGGACACACTGCTATTATTCTGCATCAGTGGTGGACAGGAGCAAATGTTTAAGTTAGTGGATAGGTTGCCAATCAAGCAGGTTGCTTGGTCCTGGATGGTGTTCAGTTTCTTGTGTTGTTGAAACTGGACTCATCCAGGCAAGTGGAGAGTATTTCAATCACGCTCCTGGTTTGGGTCTTGTAGATGGTAGACGTGCTTTGGGGAATAAGGAGGTGAGTTGCTCTCCTCAGTTCCCAATCTGTGAGCTGCTCTTGTAGCTACAGTATTTAAATAGCTGGCCCAATTCGGACAGGGGCGGCATGGTGACAGTGGTTAGCACTGCTGCCTCACAGCGTCAGGGACTCGGGTTCTATTCCCAGCTTGGGTTACTGTCTCTGCAAAGTTTGCATGTTCTCCGCCTGTCTGCGTGGGTTTCCTCTGGGTGCCCCAGTTTTCTCCACAGTCTGAAAGACGTACTGGTTAGGTGCATTGGCCATGCTAAATTCTCCCTCAGCGTACCCGAACAGGTGTCTGAGTGTAGCAACGAGGGGATTTTCACAGTAACTTCATTGCAGTGTTAATGTAAGCCTACTTGTGACAGTAATAAATAAAATTTCTAAAAAATTCAGTTTCTGGTCAATGGTAAGCTCCAAGATGTTGATTAATGGAGGATCAGTGATAATAATATCATTGAATGTCAAAGGGGCAAAGATTAGAGTCTGTCTTGTAGGTGACCATTGCCATTTCTATAGCATGCATGTTAATTGCCACTTATCAGCCCAAGTCTGAATGTTGTCCAGGCATTGCTGTATATTGGCACACACTGCTTCAATGTCTGAGGAGTTAAAAATGGTGCCAAACATTGTGCACTTATCAGCGAACATCCCCACTTCTGATCTTATGATGGAGATAAGGCCATTGATGAAGCAACTGAAGAAGGTTGGGCCTAGGACAAGTGTCCTAGAACTGGCCTTCAACAAGCACATTTATCATCTTTTGTGCTAGGTAAGTCTCAAATCAGTGGAGATCTCCCCTGACCCATTGACTTCAGTTCTGCCAGGGCTGCAAAGAACAAGGAACAGTACAGCACAGGAAACGGCCCTTCGGCCCTCCAAGCCTGTGCTGCTTCTTGGTCCAACTAGACCATTCGTTTGTATCCCTCCATTCCCAGACTGCTCATGTGACTATCCAGGTAAGTCTTAAACGATGCCAGTGTGTCTGCCTCCACCACCCTACTTGGCAGCGCATTCCAGGCCTCCACCACTCTGTAAAAAAAAACGTCCCTCTGATATCTGAGTTATACCTCGCCCCTCTCACCTTGAGTCCGTGACCCCTCGTGATCGTCACCTCCGACCTGGGAAAAAGCTTCCCACTGTTCACCCTATCTATCCCCTTCATAATTCTGTACACCTCTATTAGGTCTCCCCTCATTCTCCGTCTTTCCAGGGAGAACGAGCCCAGTTTACCCAATCTCTCCTCATAGCTAAGACCCTCCATACCAGGCAACATCCTGGTAAACCTTCTCTGCACTCTCTCTAAAAGAATAAAATAATCCATGATGCCACGCTGGTCAAATGCTGACTTGATATCCAGGACACTCACTTCACCTCTGAATTTCAGCTCTTTTGTCCATGTTTGGACCACAACTGTAATGAGGACAGGAGCCAAGTTGTCCTGACAGAATCAGTGAGCAGGTTATTGCTGGCACTATCGACGACTCTGTTCATCACTTTGCTGATTGTTGAGAGTAGGATGATGGGGTGGTAATTGACTGGATTGGATTTGTCCTGTTTTTTATGGGCTAGACATACCTGGGCAATTTTCCACATTGTTGGGTAGATGTCAGTGTTGTAACTACTGGAATTGTTTGTGTACATGCATACGCGTGCAACTAATTACATGACTCTTAATAAAGGCAGCAATAGCAAAAGTTACATTATTATTGTACAGGTGACTGAATTCATTCTTTCAATTGGACATTTGTGCTTAGTTCCCACGTGTACTACACAGACCAGTAATTGATACTTGGCGCCCCTCTGGAAAGACTGCCTTTGTTTGACTTTTAAGAATGTGTCTCACAGCTGTTTAACTCCTTTAAAGAATGAAAGGCTGAAACTAAGAGATGTCTCTGGATCACAGTTGCCATTGGGTAGTGATCAAGTTGTTATTAGCTAGTGATCTGGTTGTTTCTGTTTCCTAGCCCAGGGCTACCAATGTCACTTGGAGCACATGTGCTGTGATGTGGAGATGCCGGCGTTGGACTGGGGTAAACACAGTAAGAAGTTTAACAACACCAGGTTAAAGTCCAACAGGTTTATTTGGTAGCAAAAGCCACACAAGCTTTCAGAGCTCCAAGCCCCTTCTTCAGGTGAGTGGGAGCTCCGAAAGCTTGTGTGGCTTTTGCTACCAAATAAACCTGTTGGACTTTAACCTGATGTTGTTAAACATCTTAGCTGTTCCCAGTTAGCTTAGCACAGACAGGTAGTTGAATCTGGAAGATTGTTCATGTATCAACTGAGGTGCTTTGGGAACTGAGCCAGAAAAATTCAAACATTTATAAGTGCAACTGCATTGATGTACATGCTGTAGTTGATCATTTGTTACTAATCTGTTGGGACCAGTCATGTTTTGGATATGCATGCCCTACACCAGTAACAGATAAACGATCCACTCCCTTCCTCTGACCCCTGAAAATGCACAATTTCCTGTCTGTTGATGTTGATATTGCAGCGCTCAGTTAATTCCCTGATTCTGAAAGTATATATTTGTCTACTGTTTTACTGAAGTTAGCTGTAAAAGCGGCACGGTGGTTAGCACTGACGCCTCACAGTGCCAGGGACCGGGTTCAATTCCAGCCTCAGCTGTTTGTGTGGAGTTTGCGCATTCTCCTTGTGATTGCATGTGTTTCCTCCGGGTACTCTGGTTTCCTCCCATACTCCAAAGATGTGAGGATTGGGTTGATTGGCCATGCTAAATTGACCCTGGTGTCAGGGGATTAGTAGGGTAAATATGTGGGGTTACGGGAATAGGGCATGGGTGGGATTGTGGTTGGTACACACTCGATGGGTGGAATGGCCTCCTCCTGCACTGTAGGGATTCTATGAACATTAGCGAGCCTGCACTTGATGCCAACTTTTGCCCTGCGAGCTTATGAATTAATGCACAGTCATGCAAAATCTGTAGCTCTTGTATAAGTGTGGAAAAAGGTTTCAAAGCTTTCCAGCAAAAAGTTCTGTTTCTTAGTAAGTTACTCAAGTTGAAAATTTATGTATTCTGAAGGAAGGACCTTCAGATAAAATGTCTTCGTCCTCACTCTGACACATCACAGTTGTTCACCTCCATGGATGACCAGTCCCATTTTCCGACTTGAACAGGTCACTTATGTGTCACAACGATAGAGTTGCAGAGAAATTTCTATCACAGTATGCTGACAGGAATAGTATGGCACCTCATTCAGAGTGGTTCAAGATTGTTCTTGATTAGATTGTGTGCCTGGATTAGATTGTGTGCCTGAACTTGATTGAAGATATTTTGAGTATAATTTTCAAGCGTGTATGAAGTTATAAATTGGATCTTTTATAGCTAAATTTAATTCTTGAGTGACTCGTGTTAGATCAAGCTGGACGCAGAGTAATGTAAGAATTGCAATAGCTTAAATGTAATTTTATCAGGACTGTAAAATGTCAGCTTGGAAAGGAGGATAACCATAGCTGCTTGATACCAGAGAGGATGTTGGAGGCAGATTCAATCAAGGTCATCCAAGAAAATTGGATAATTATTTGGAGAGAAAATTTGCTGTGGTGTGGAGGAAAGGTGGGGGAGTGCCATTAGGTAAGTTGCTCCTACTGAGTCAGTGAAGACACAACGAGCCAAATGACTTCCTGTGCTGTAACATTTGTGGGATTAGGAGAGTTGTGGATAGCCATAATGTGAGCTTGCAAAGCTTTATTGGTTTTAAACCAATTTACAGCAAAATATTTTATTTGGTACGCATTGGGAGTGGGTGGTGCTGGGTTAATCAAAAATATTGGTTAACTGAGAGTTCCATTTATTAGTGGAATACTGTGCAATGCTTGTAGCATGAACTAATATGCAATGCTCAGGAAGTGTTCATCAACAGTACATTCAAACATAAATGTCTCAAACAGCACAGGATACAGGTATGGGTTCCAGATAACTTTGGAATTGCTTCGGGGCAAAGTGGTGATTCATTTTAGAACATCAGAAATTCCTGTTAATAGAGAATTCTGGTTGGTAGAGTGCTGGATAACACAAAATCTACTGTATTTGGTGATGGTCCTATTTTTATCAGGAAATTGTACAATTTTGTTATGCTGCCTCATTAAAACATTGGGCAGTGAAATTAAATCTCCAGAAAGTCAAAAGTTTTAACTTGATGCAAAACTCAGCTACTCAATTTTTTGTCATCAAATTTTCATAATTGGGAAAACAAAAATGCCCTGATCATGCAAGGATTAATGTTTTGGATAACTGCCAGTTTTTGGATGCTGGGGAGTTTCTTCAGTATGACATGAATCATAGAACCTTATAGTGGTTACAACACAGGAGGAGGCCATTTGGCTTGTAATGTCCTTGCCAACTCTCTGCAAGAACAATTCCGCTGGTCCCATTCCCACAGTTTTCTCTTGATTGAATCTGCCCCCATCACCCTTTTAGGCGGTGTATTATAAATCTTAACCACTTGCTGTTTTTAAAATATTTCCCGATCATGCCATTGCTTTTGTTTTGCCAATCATAAGTGAATCTTTTGGTTCTCATCCTTCTGCCAATGGGAACAGTTTCTCCCCTAACTACTCTATCCATCTCCCTCATGACTTTACACAGCTTTATCAAGGTCTCCTCTTCTCAAAAAAAACAGCCCCACTTTCTCCAATCTATCTATGCAACTGAAGTTTCTCATCCTGGAACCATTCTTAAGAATCTTTTCTGCACTCTTTCTAATGCCTTCACATCTTTCCTGAAACGTGGTATCAGATTAGTTGCAGTACCGCAGTTGAAACCAATCAATGTTTTATAAAGGTTTGTCATAGTTTCCTTTGCAGTGTACCTATTTATAAAGTCCAGATTCCATATGCTTAATTAATTGCTTTCTTAATTCGCCCAGTTACCTTTGATTTGTACATAATCCCAGGTCCCTCTGCTGTTGCACACTCCAAAGGAATTGTGCCCTTACTTTTAATTACCTCTCTTTATTCTTCCTACCAAAATGACTTCACACTTCTCTGTGATAAATTTGATGTCCTGCTTGTCCACCCATTCCTTTCTGACCTCTTGAAGTCCACTAGTATCCTCCTCACAGGTCACAATTTTTAATTTTTGTGTCATCAGTAAATTTTGAATTTGTGCCTGTCCATCCAAGTCTAGATAATTAATAAATATCAAGAAAAGCAGAGGTCCTAACATCAATTTTTTGCGAGCCCCGCTATGTAAACCCACCTCTAGTATGAAAAACAACCATTCACTACCATTGTTTCCTGTCACTCAGCCAATTTTGCATTCTTGCTTCTGCTGTCTCTCTTTTTTTCATGGGTTTTAACTTTGACAAGCGTGTCATGTGGCACTTATAAAATGTTTTTGGAAGCCTGTCCACCACATCAGTTGCATTGCTCTCATCAACTCCCTCTGTTCTTTCATCAAAAAACTCAAACAAGTTAGTTAAACAGTATCTTCTCTGAACAAAGCCTTGCTCATTTTGTTCCATTAGCTAAATTTATCCAAATTTGCTGCTTCAAAGATCAACTTGCTTTCCGTTACTTGCTGCATTTATTGAGAACTGGTGCGTTTCCAGATAACCTGCAAGGACAAAAGCAACAGAAACATGGGAACGCAATCACCTCCACAGTTCCCTCCATGTCGCATACTTTGATTGTTTCATTTAGTGATGGTTCTGTTTTAAATGGAAATTGTGCTACCTCATTAAAACATTGGGCATTAATTTAAAACTCCAGAAAGACAGCAGTTCAAGTTGAGAATGTGAAATGCAGTTACTTTGTTTGTCGTTCAAACTTTTTTTTGTAATGGCTGCAGACTTCAATGTTGTATTTTCATGTCCTGAAGCTCCTTACTTAGCAACAACGTGGAAGCATCGTCACCTTGCAGACTGCAGTGTTCAAGTTAGTGGGTCAGCACCAAATTCCTGAGGGCAATTAGGGATTTCTGATAAACACTGGCCGTACCAGGGACACACTTGAATCCTGTGAATTAATAAAAAGAAAAGCATCCATGCTTGTCTTCTGTACACTGCATACCCCTGGAATTGATCGTGCTGGTTATTTCCGGGGGAATAATCAAACATTTGGCCGAATTTTATTAGTTTAGTCTTCGCTTGCATGTAGACTTTTTGTTTTGTGGAAACAAAGGCCTGAATTATGTTTTTTGGTAATATTTCTTAGCTTTACATGTTGCACTGTTGACCAGCATTGCTGCTGTGATATAGGGATGGACTCAATTAGGCTGAATTGTGATCCCATCTCTGTGATCTCTCACCATATATACTGTGTGAATCCTGTGCTCCTGCATTGAATTATCCTCCATATCTATTCCCAAACTCATCAGTCGCCCACTGCTCTTTATTGCTATACTCCTGCCCTTGAATTTCCTTATCGTGTGTGCCTTGTGTATTCCCTACTTCTAAAGAGGCTAAAATCGCTTTTTCCATCATGCTTTCACACCCATTGTATATTCTCTCCTTTCTACTCGGTCTTTATTTTTGTTAGCTTCTGTCGTATTTCAGATGTCTTTCTGTGTGCATAAATGTTACTGAAATGAAAGTAATGTCTTCACTAGATAACAGATGAGTCATAACAAATTTTGGAAGTGTAAATGGTTCATTGATCTTCATTTCCAAGTAGTTGAATATCCAGCTTTTTTTAATGTGGGGAGAGGGGAAATGTTTGCTTATATCTTGTAAGTTTCACATTTCCACAACACAGAATTGATAAAACTAAATGCCAACCACTACAACACAAGGCTGCTTTACTGCTCCGGTCAGTTTGGTGTTCTTTGTTAAATGAAGGGAGTGTTTTGACAAATATAGTTCTGTACGTAACTGGCTAATAAGGACTAAAAATTGTGCATATGACTGTTTATTTGAAACTGTTCCAAATTTGTCATGACTTCCAAACTCTGGAGTCCTGGACTCTAAACAGAGGAAATTTGTGGAGTGCTTCAACATGCCTGTAAGTTTTCCAGTTGTATTTTGGCTTGTACCACTTCTACTTAAGTGACTTTGACTGGGAGACTGATATCAAGAAACATTTCTTCCCTCTAACTTGCTAACTTCTATCTTCCCTTCCTGGTCCCCATTTTAGCTGATATTGTTAATGGTTCCTCACCATACACTGTCCCTCTATTTCAAACTGCTCTCGTCACCTTTCTCAAAAAATTATTTGACCCCACTGTCCTTGCAACCTAGTGCCCCACCTCCAATTGCCCATTTCTCTCGAATCCTTGAAAATATTGTCTCTAAATCAGTACCTATCTTCTCCAGAATTTCATGCAACCAGATCTGTTCCTGCCACTATACCAAAACATCTCTGATTGAGGTCAGAGTATGTTGATATGATTTTGACAAATCCCTCATCTCTAACTTGCCTGCAACCTTTTACCTGTTTGACCATACCTTCCTCCTTCAATGCCTCTCCACCAACTGGGTGGGACTGCATTCAACTTGGCCCATTCTTATCTATCTAATCACAGCCAGAATATCACTTGTAATGGCTTCTCTTCCCAGTCCTGCACTGTTATCTCTCTTTTCTTCGTAGCTATACTTAGCCATGTCCGATATCCCATTTATATGGTGCCTCTCACTGACATCATTTGAAAACAACATTTTTCTTAAGAAGCATGCTGATGAAATTCAACTCTGCCTCAGTACCACTTCTCTCACTCCTCTATTATCTTTAAATTGCCCACCCCAATCCAACGCTGGCATCTCCACATCATATCCTTAAATGGACAGACTGTCTGTCTCACATCCAATACTGAATGGGCAGAAAATTTATCTCATTCTCTGTTTTCAATTCCTGCTACAAATTTGATCTGAAGCTATCAACTCCATTTCTCTCCTGAGCAGTTGTCTGAGGCCGAATCAAATGGTTCATAACCTTGTTGTCGAGTTTGACCCTGCAATGAGCTTCTGACTACAAATTGTGCTGCCACTAGGAGTGTCTATTTCCATCTCTGTAACTTAGCCTGACTCCACTCCTGCCTCATCTCGCCTACTGTTGTGACCTTCATCCATGGCTTTCCCTCTGGTCTTGACTATTCCAAAGCTCTCCTGGTTAGCCTCTTACAGTCTGCCCTCCAGAAAATTGGGATCATCCAAAACTCTGCTGTCCATGTCCTTACTCTCACAATTATCCCTTGTGCTCACTGATCTACATTGGCTTCCTGTTAAACAATGCCTGAATTTTAAAGTTCTCATCCTTGCTTTCAAATCCCTCCATGTTTTTGTTCCTTGCCATATCTGTAATCTTTTCCAGCCCCAGAATTCTTTAAGGTTTTTGGTCTCTCTAATTCTGGTCTCTTGTGCATCCCAATTTTAACTGCTTCATCAGTGACAGATGTGTCTTCAGTTGCTGGGCCCTAAGCTCCATCACCATCATAACCTCTCTGCCTCTCTAGCTCTTGTTCAGTACAATCTTTAAAACTCACCGCTTTACGTTCATGCGCAGCCCTAATATCTCTGTGGCTTGGTGTCAAACTTTTCTTTACAATGCTCCCGTGAAGCACATAGAATATTTTATGTTCAAGGCACTATGTGAATACATTATGTATTTGCTAAATGAGCTAATTGTACTCTTTCTCCAGCACACTAGGAATCCATGAGTACATTGCATTTTAATCACACTGCAAATGATGTCGCCAAATATGCTTTAGGATGGCTTCAGTTTATTGACTCCCCAGCATTGTTGACTGGTACTTGCCTATGGTATATATATTTCCACCTCCACCTCCTGATGCCTTTCCACCTTCTGTTGCTTTTTTTTTTGTTCTTAGAATGTTGTGCTAATTTTACCATCACCCTATTCCCCTGCCCAAACCACTTCAGATCAACTGCACAATGGGGGCTGCTAAACCAGACAAATCAAGAAGTTTCTTTGTTGAGCTACATTGAACTAATGGATCTTAGCTGTGGAAGAGGCTCTATAATTGTGTCCCTAGTTTAGGGAGGGGAATAGTGCAGGGTTCTTGGTTCTAATGTGATAATTATCTGTGTAGAAATTGGGTAAGTTAATTGTGAAACTGAACCATGATTACTCTCATGCTAAATGGGAGATCTTGTTAGTAATTTTCAACTTGTTAAGTGAAACATGCTTGAGAGAAATAGGTGATTTTTGGGACCAATGGTTCTCAAAACTTCACATCACTGAGTTTCCTCGCCTCCTGCCTGGGTCTGTCAATTGCTATGTTAATAAACAACAATTTTGCGTGAATACTAGGATGGCAGGTGAGCTTGCGGGATCACAGTCTCTTTTTGTCTAACAATTCCTATTTTAAGTATTTTTAAAAATATAATTGGTTTATACTGACTCTTTAGGTGAGAAATGCACTCAGTTGGTGACTGTAGTAAATATGTTGAATATTTTATTTTCCAAAGTTTGCTTCACTGGGAAGTTAACATAGTTGCCCTTATTCAGGAATTAAATAAACACTCCAGGGTGCAGATAGAGCAATGCATCCTCAGTCTGACCCCTCCCATTTAGCTAAGTACTAAAAATAACTCAGTTTGGGAGATTGCGCCAAACTAGTTTATGTAGCTCACATTGCAGCTGAGATTTAAAAACTGCTTGCAGTTATTTAGTCTACAGGAACTTGAAGTGTCAACAAAAAAACATATTTCTCCTCTTTGCCACACTCTGTTCCCCCCCCCCCCCCCCCCCCCCCAAACCTCCCTATTTGATAGCCACAGATCTCAAGATTGGGAGCTCTTGCTTGCTCTATTCCCCTGTCCTCACTGCCAAATTTGGAATTGCAGTTGTCCCAACTGCTCAGACCTGAGTAATCAATACTCTTGAGTTTATACCTGTATCCTCGTTTGCTTTGTGACCCATGGTCAGATGTATTTTGGATGCGTTATGATAGGAGAGTAGCAGTATTCTGCTTAAAAGGCTGCTGCCAGGTGCTTCAAGAAATTATCCATTGAGCAGTTCAGCCATACAATCAAGACCCTATTTTGATGCTTAAGTCTGCATTGAATTACCTGTGGAATTCTAGAATTTGTCTATGTAGATGGGGCACTCTGTTTCACTTAGACTATGATGTAGACTATGCCATTCCACTTGTCCCTTGTCTCTTATGCAGGAAAATCAACTTACCACCAGTGCATCAGGTCTGCACAAAACATCCTCAGGCTTGAGGAGAAGGTGGATCCTGTCAGTTTCCTGAGCAAACTGTCAGGTCATTTGGCCAAATAACTCATTACCAGAACTTGCAGCAAGAGCCAAGACTTATCTGGTGATGAGAAGAACCCTCCTTTATCATATCCTTCATGAATACCTTGAAATTACTGCACTAGGAAGAGACTATCGCCTCCCTCCTTTTGGAATGTGCTTTTGCAAAGAAGATCTGGCAAGAGATGCAGTAGCTTCTATTGAAGTTTATTCCTCAGCAGCTCCATAACAGATGACTGTGCTGTAAAGGATATTCCCAGGGACCTACCAGCAGTAGCGTAGTGGCACTGTCACAGTCCCAGGCTAATGCTTTGGAGACGTAGGCCCGAGTCCCACCATGGCAGATGGCGGAATTTAAATTTAATAAATCCGGAAGTAAAAGCTTGTTTAATGGTGAGCATGAAACCATTCTTGATTGTAGCTTAAAACAAAAGACATCTGGACAGCACCCTCCAAACCCATGACCTCTACCACCTTGGAGGACATGGGCAGCAGATGCATGAGAACACCACCACCTCCAAATCACACATTCTGACTTGGAACTATATAGCTGTTCTTTCATTGTTGCTGGGTCAAAATTCTGGAACTCCCTTCCTAATGGCACTGTGGGTGTTCCTACAAAACATGGACTGCAGCAGTTTAAAAACGCAGCTCACTATTACCTTCTCGAATGTAATTAGAAATAGAAATTAAAAATGCTGGCCTTGCCAGTGATCCCATGAACAAATTTTTAAAAAGACAAAAATCAGCTGACACTGGACCATCAATGTGGTGAAACACTCTTTGGTATGTCTGAAGCTTGCTGTCTTCCTTTGCAAAATGCTGTCGATGACCAAGTGGTGCAGTGGCACAATAAGATCACGTGTTGATGAGTGATCTAAAGCTTGGGGGTAGCTGCTGCAGAAGTTGAATGATGAAAAACCCTCCTGCCTTAGTGTACATCTAAATACTTGAAATAAAAATATACATGGTTGAAAAGCCTACAGGTGCTGCTGTCTAGGCTTAGACAGGAGCAATGGTTATTTGAGTGAGATACCAAGTGATATTTTGTGTTTCGGTGCAACTCAACATGGAAGTGAGTGCCTGGGTGGGGTTGCTGTGAAGAAAGTCTGGTTACTGAATAGAATTGGATTAGATTCAAAGAAGTCTCGAGCTTAACATGCAGGCTAATTATAGGATAACCAATCTGGTGTACATCACTGAATGACCTGTTGAGCAAGGTAATTTGCCGCATGTACACTTTTTAAAAGCATTGATATATGGTTGGGATCATTTAAATTCTGTTCAGTCTTAAGCTGATGTAAAACTGCTGGGTAAAATTTCTATTTCTGGATAATGGCAATTTTGATATCCTTTCTTTGGACCTGTTTACCTAATAAATCCTGTTTCCTCTTCACCCTTTCATCTTTTTGCAACCTGAAACAAAATTTAAAAATATTTTTTATCCGTTTGGATTCTGTCACCAAATTTTAACAGCTTTAACAGCATTGGCAGTGACCCCCTTAGGTTGTAGAACTGATCAGTTAGCTTAGAACCTGTATGATGCCTGTACCCCAAAGTTACACTTTACATAAGTACATAAGAACTAGGAGTAGCCCATCTGGCCCCTCGAGCCTGCTCCGCCGTTCAATAATATCATGGTTGATCTTTTCGTGGACTCAGCTCCACTTAGCTGCCCACTCACTGTAACCCTTAATTGCTTTACTGTTCAAACATTTATCTATCCTTGCCTTAAAAACATTTAATGAGGTAGCCTCAACTGCTTCACTGGGGAGGGAATTCCACAGATTCACAGTTCCTCTTCAACTCAGTCCTAAATCTGCTCCCCCTTATTTTGAGGCCTGCCCCCTACTTCTGGTTTCACCTGCCAGTGGAAACAACTTCCCTGCTTCTATCTCATCTATTCCCTTCATAATCTTATATGTTTCTATAAGATCTCCCCTCATTCTTCTGCATTCCAATGAGTATAGCCCCAGTCTACTCAGTCTCTCCTCATAAGCCACCAAGTGAATCTCCTCTGCACACCTTCCAGTGCCAATATATCCTTTCTCAAGTAAGGAGACCAAAACTGTACACAGTACTCCAGGTGTGGCCTCACCAGCACCTTATACAGCTGCAACATAACCTCGCTGTTTTTAAACTCCATCCCTCCAGCAACAAAGGACAAAATTCCATTTACCACCTTAATTACCTGCTGCACCTGCAAATGAACTTTTCTTGATTCATGCACAAGGACACCCAGATCCCTTTGTACAGCAGCATGCTGCAATTGTTTACCATTTAAATAATAGTCCATTTTGCTATTATTCCTACCAAAATGGACCTCACATTTACCAACATTGTATTCCATCTGTCAGACCCTTGCCCGCTCAGATTATCTATATCCCTTTGCACACTTTGCTCTGCCGCTCATCTTGGTGTCATCTGCGAATTTTGACACACTACACTTGGTCCCCAACTTCTAATCATCTATATAAATCGTAAACAATTGCGGTCCTAACACTGATCCCTGAGGCACACCACTAGTCACTGATCGCCAACCAGAAAAACACCCATTTACCCCCACTCTTTGCTTTCTGTTAGTTAACCAATCCTCTATCCATGCTAATTACCCGTAACACTGTGCACCTTTATCTTATGCAGCAGCCTTTGGTGCGGCACCTTGTCAAATGCCTTCTGGAAATCCAGATACACCACATCCACAGACTCCCCATTGTCCACTGCGCACGTAATGTTCTCAAAGAATTCCATCGAATTAGTCAAACATGACCTGCCCTTCATGAACCCATGCTGCGTCTTCCTAATGGGACAATTTATATCCAGATGTCTCGCTATTTCTTCCTTGATGATGGAATCAAGCATTTTCCCTATTACAGAAGTTAAGTTAACCAGCCTATAGTTATCTGCCTTTTGTCTACCTCCTTTTTTTAAACAGTGGCATCACATTTGATTTGATTTATTATTGTCACATGTATTATCATACAATGAAAAGTATTGTTTCTTGCACACTATACAGGCAAAACATACCATTCCTAGAGAAGGAAACGAGTGTGTGCAGAATGTAGTGTTACAGCCATGGCTAGGATGTAGAGAAAAATCAATTTAATGCAAGGTAAGTCCATTCAAATGTCTGACTAGCAGGGAAGAAGCTGTTCTTGAGTCGGTTGGTACGTGATCTCAGACTTTTGTATCTTTTTCCTGATGGAAGAAAGTGGAAGAGAGAATGTCCGGGGTGTGTGGAGTCCTTAATTATGCTGGCTGCTTTGCCGAGGCAGCGGGAAGTGTAGGCAGAATCAATGGATGGGAGGTTGGTTTGCGTGATGGATTGGGCTACATTCACGACTTTTTGTAGTTCCTTGCGATCTTGGGCAGAGCAGGAGCCATACCAAGCTGTGGTACAACCAGAAAGAATGCTTTCTACGGTGCATCTGTTAAAGTTGGTGCGAGTGGTAGCTGACATGCCAAATTTCCTTAGTCTTCTGAGAAAGTAGAGGCGTTGGTGAGCTTAACTATAGTGTCGGTATGGGAGGACCAGGATAGGTTGTTAGTGACCTGGACACCTAAAAACTTGACGCTCTCGATCCTTTCTACTTCGTCCCCGTTGATGTAGACGGGCAAGTTCTCCTTTATGCATCCTGAAGTCAATGACAATCTCCTTCGTTTTGTTGACATTGAGGGAGAGGTTATTGTTACCGCACCAGTTCACTAGATTCTTTATCTCAATCCTGTACTCTGCTGATTTGCTGTTTTCCAATCTGCGGGAACCACCCCAGAGTCCAGCAAATTTTGGTAAATTACTAGTGCATTTGCTATTTTCCCCTGCCATCTCCTTTAGTACCCTGGGATGTATTCCATCAGGGCCAGGAGACTGGTCTACCTTTAGCCCCATTAGCTTGCCCAACACTAAATCTTTCGTGATAATAGTTTCTAGGTCGTCACCTGCCATAGGCTTCTTGTCGTCAATTTTTGGCGTGTTACTTGTGTCTTCCACTGTGAAGACTGACACAAAATATCTGTTCAATGCCTCAACCATTTCCTCATCCCCCTTCTCATCCTCTAAAGGACCAATGTTTACTTTAGCCACTCTTTTTCATTTTATATATTTGTAGAAACTTTTGCTATCTGTTTTTATATTCTGAGCTAGTTTACTCTCATAATTCACCTTACTTTTCTTTATAGCTTTTTTTCGTGGCTTTTTGTTGACCTTCAAAGATTTCTCAATCCTCCAGTTTCGCACTAATCTTTGCCACATTGTATGCATTTTCTTTCAAGTTGATATCCTCCTTTATTTCCTTAGATATCCATGGCTGATTATCTTATTTTCTACAGTTCTTCCTTATCACTGGTATATGCTTTTGCTGAGTGAGCACTGTGAAAAATCGCTTTGAAAGTCCTCCACTATTCCTCAATTGTTCCACCATAAAATGTTTGCTCCCAGTCTACCTTAGCCAACTCCTCATTCATCCCATTGTAGTCTCCTTTGTTTAAGCACAAGACACTGTATTGGATTTTACCTTCTCGCGCTCCATCTGTATTTTGAATTCAACCATACTGTGATCACTTTTTCCGAGAGGGTCCCTAACTGTAGGATCATTAATTATTCCTGTCTTGTTACACAGGACCAGATCTAGGATAGCTTGCTCCCTTGTAGGTTCCATTACATATTGTTCAAGGAAGCTATCGCAAATACATTCTATGAACTCCTCCTCAAAGCTGCCTTGACCGATCTGGTTTGACCAATTGACGTAGATTAAAATCTCCCATAATAATTTCTGTTTTACATCAGTTATTTCTTTGTTTATTTCTCACCCCACCGTGATATTATTTGGTGGCCTGTAGACTATGCCTATCAGTGACTTTGTTTCCTTACTATTTCTAATTTCCACCCAAATGGATTCAATTTTTTTTCCCTATAGAATCTATATTTTATCTCACTACTGCCCTTTGCTGTCTTCCCTCTCCACTTCAACTATTTTAACCGATTTTTCCTCCCCTCTTCCGAAATTCCTGACTCACTGTGTTCACCTTGTGCAATTGGCTGTTCATGCACAAGCCCATGGGAGCGACTATCATTAGACTATTGACTGTGGATATTGCCTTAGCCAAGCCAGATCCTGTTCTATTTGACTTTCATGTGCTTATACTTCCAGATGGAGTCACAGGTCATGAACATGTGCAGAGGATGACTGTGATGCTTTGGCCAAGGCCAGCTAACTCAGACTGGAAGCATTCATTGGAAGTGTCAGATTGCTATATTTGAAAGTGGTCAATACTAGAAATCTGTATTTTGTGCATTATCTCAAGATTTATTAACTGCAATACTATAAAGAAAAGTTATTTAGCCAAATTCTAGCTAGAGTAAAATCTAGATCACAAGCCGCACCTCATGTTACGGCATTTTATCGTTATCCTTGTCTTCGAAGGTGTTTTTGTGTTTGTGGATTAGCTCCAGGGGTGTTTATCTTACCCAGTTAGCCATTGAGCTTCAATAGTATCGAAAGACAATTTGGTAAAGGAGGAAATCATGTGAACATTTCGCCTTGCCCTTATGGCATCAGTTTGCACGCACTGTCAAGGTCTTTGTTTTAAGCTTAATTTTTAACTTTATTTATTAGTGACACAAGTAGGCTTACATTAACACTACAATGAAGTTACTGTGAAAATCCCTAGTTGCCACACTCTGGCACCTGTTTTGATACATTGAGGGAGAAGAGAATAGTGATGAGAGGTCTAATTGGTCTTTTTACTGTCACCTTGGGCACGTCAATCCAAGTTAGTTGGTTGAGGCCGGTCTATTCAGAAGCTTCATCAAACTTAGTCTTATTGTTCTGTGGTACTTTAGTGCAATTTAGTCTGTAAAGATCCTTTAAAGAATAAATTCATTTCTTAGGGGGGGTTGCTGATTACTTAGTTATGATCAAACAATCAATCCCTGCATGCAGCAGAGCTTGAGAGCCAAGATTTAAAGTCAGACTGACACTTTTATTGTATGTCCAAGGATGGATATATGCCGTGACACACTTTACCCAAAAATAAACCAGTTTTGGACAGTGAACTCAGCCTGAAAGCAGCAGCATTTTCTCGGTGGGTTCACAGTTTCTTTTCCAACTGATTACAGTATCGTCTGTATTATGTGACAGGCTGACTCATTTTAAACGATTGGCAGACACAATGACTTCATTCTTTGGGGACTTGATGAGCAATTGGAAAAGATTGCTGTATGGTCTGAGAATTGATGTACTGAAATGTGCTCAATGTTAAGAACATCTCCTTGGGGTTCGAGAGGAAGTTGGGGTGGGAATGGTAGAATTCAGCTGGCATAATCCACTTGGGTGCCATTGATTAAGGTAACACTAAAAATGACATTTTACTAAGAGAGGGTGAGCAGTGAGGGGCTAAATTAAGAAAGAAAATCTCTGGTTTAGCACCTGAGTCACAAACAAATTGGTTTAGGATGAATAAGATCAGAGAGTTGAATGTGTGGCTCAGAGATTAATATGGGAGAAATGGGTTTCAATCTATTGGGGACTGGAAAAAGAGGATGAGTCTATTGGGATGAGTTTCACTTGAACTGTGCTGGAACAAGTGTCCTAGCAAATTAAATAACTAATGCAGTAGAGGTTGCTTTGGAGTTAATAGTAGGGTGGGGGGCCAGGTGAAGGATTCATGTGAAGGGAAAGTTATAAAATTGAGAAAGGGCAAGGTACTTGTGTGGGGTATCCCAATGGGTAATAACCACTGTGTGACCAGAAGGGGCACCGAATAGAGTCATTTTCGAGGGGGTGGGGGTTGAGGGAGAGAAGGTAAATCTGAATGAAAGCCCCATTATCCAAATACTGAACTACTTCTAATAGATGCATAAATTAAGGGCTCAAGGGGCTGAATTGTAGGGAGAAATTGGATAGGCTAGGACTTTTTTTCTTTGGAGCTTAGGAGACTGAGGGTTGACCTTTATGGAGGTATATAAGATTATGAGGCATGGATAGGGCGTATGCACTGTCTTTTTCCCAGGGTTGGGGAATTGATAACTAGAGGGCATAGATTCAAGTTAAGAGGGGAAAGAATTAATGGGAACCCGAGGAGCAACTTTTCTATGCAGAGGGTGGTATATATGTGGAATGAGCTGCCGAAGGAAGTGTTGAGGCAGGGACATTGGCAACATTTAAAAGGCATTTGGACAGATACATGGATAGGAAAGGTTTATAGGGATGTGGGCCAAATGCAGGCAAATGGGGTTAGCTTAGCTGGGCATTTTGGTCAGCATGGACCAGTTTGGGCGGAAGGGCCTGTCTCCATGCCGTCAATTCTATGAATAGCACAAATAGAAATTAATGGCTGAGATATTATTGCCATCGAGTGCAAAGCAATTAGATCTGGGAACTGAATATTCAGAGGTAATTGATGTTTCGGGAGGATAGGAAGGAAAAGGAGATGGGGTAGCTCTGTTAATCAAAGACGAGATCAGTACAGTAATGAGATGAGTTAGACTCAGTAACATGTAAAATCAGTTTAGGTGGAGCTTAGCAAGGGAAAGTAGTCACTGATGGGATTTGTTTATAAACATCCTAACAGGTACATTAGAGAATGAATCAAGAAATAATGGGGACTTGTAAGAAAGGTAATGTAATAATTGCAATGATTTTAACCATATAGTATTGACATTTGTCTATCTCGGGGAATGATGGACTGTGCCCAGGGTGCATGTCATTTCTGAACTGAACATCATCTGTTGCAACTGTAGACACTGATTTGTGAGTGGCTGTTTCTTCTATACCTGGCACAGATGAATCACGTTGGCCCGAGGTTGGTTGATCCCTCTTCCCACAAGCTATCTTTTCTGCCATCTGACCATTTCTCTCGCCCTCTACTTTTTCCACACCCTTCCTGCCTGCTTGTCCATAGGCAACAAGGACATCCCATGCATGATTCCAATCCTGGTCAACTTGACAGGATTGCTTGCAGGCATCCTTGTATCATAGACATGGATGACCTGTTGGTCTTGTGCCAATAGCAAGCTCACCCAGAGCATGTCTGGGGATGCAGTCATCATCCATTTAGATCACTTAACACAACCAATGGAGTCCCCTCTGACTTAAGAGGGCAAACATGCTGGAGATTCCTGCACACCAGTGTAATCCCAAATTCTGCACTCTGTCTTGCCAGGAGATACCCAAGATTCATCTGAGGTAGAAGAGGTGGAATCTTTTCAACTGCTTTCCTTGGCTTGTGTAAATTGTCCATGCCTCGCCACTAAATTAAGGTGATGAGAACACAAGCCTGGTACACATGGAGTTTTTTATTTTCAGTTAGCTTGCTTTTTGATCCACACTTGTCAAATATAGCATGAAAGCTGCAACCTTTGCAATCCTGATGCTGATTTTGGCATCAAAAGACAGCATTCTTGTAATTGTTGAACCGTGTTTTATGAAGCTGTGGATGACGTCCAGAGTGAGGTTGTCAGTGTTGTTGCAAGATCAACTTTCTACATCCCTGGCCCATAACTTTGGCCATTCTGATGCTGATAGGGACTCTAAACTCCTTGCAGACCTGGAAGAACTCATCTGAGAGCTGTTGCATCTGAACTCCAGTATGTGATGTCAGCATGGCATCGCCAGGAAACTGCAATCCTCAAACTAGAACATTGCGCACTTGGTCTTGGTGTGCAGTCTTGGCAAGAACAGCTTATGGTCGACTCTGGCATGCAGGTAAAAACCTTCCTTTGAGTCACCAAAATCGGACAATAGTAAAGAGAAAAATATGGCAGAGTTGGCACTAGACTGCAGCACTGCTTTACCCTACTGCTGATCCTAAATGCCTCCCATAATGCTCCATTGTACCTGATGAAACTCTTCTGTTCCCATGGAAGGAAGAAATGATTTCATGAGTTCAAAATTGGACAAATTTGATAAATTGGACAAAATCAAGTTGGCAAAAGTAACTTCAAGGACAGGTTCATAAGTGTGAATTTGGAACAGTTTCTCAAAACAATACATTATGAAATCAACCAGGGAAAAGGCTATTTTAGACCTGAACTTTGGATTAATCCCGTAGTAAAGAAGGCGGTGGCACTGTGATATTGCTGCTTGACTTGTAATCCCGAGACCCAGGTTAATGCTCTGGGGACCTGGGTTTGAATCCTGCCATGGCAGCTGGTGGAATTTAAAACCTCAAAACACCACTTGGAGAAAGCACTCATGGTGGCAAAGATACAGAATGTACTCTGGGTCAGGAACTTTAATGTCCATAACCAAGAGTGGCTTGGTAATATCACTACAGACCAGGCTGGCCGGGCCCGAAAGGGCATAGCTACTAGATTGGGACTGCAGCAGGTGGTAAGGGAACCAACAAGAGGGTAAAACACACTTGACCTCCGGCTCACCAACTTGCCTGCTGCAGATGCATCTGTCCATTACAGAATTGGTAGGAGTGACTACCACACAGTCCTTGTGGAGGTTAAGTCCCATCTTCACATTGAGGATCCCCTCCATCATGTGTGGTACTACTACCATGTTAACTGGGATAAACTTCAAACAGATTTAGCAGCTCAAAACTGGGCACAATGAGGTGTTGTGGGCCATCAGCTGCAGCAAAAATGTACTTGACCATAATCTGTAACTTTATGGTCCGGCATATTTCCCCACTACAATTACCACCAAGCCAGGCCAGGGATCAACCCTGGTTCAATGTAGAGCGCAGGAGGACACGCCAAGAGCAGCATCAGGCATACCTGAAAATTAGGTGTCAACCTGGTGAAGCTACAAAATGGGGGGCTACTTGCGTGCCGAGTAGCATAAATGGCAAGTAATAGAGCTAAGTGATCCGACAACCAACTGATCAGATTTAAGTTTTGCAGTCCTGTCACATCCAGCTGTAAATGGTGGTGGACAATGAAACAACTCGCTGGAGGAGGAGGCTCCACAAGTATCCCCATCCACAAGGATGGAGAGCCCAGCATATCAATGCAAAAGGTAAGGCTGAAGCATTCACAACAATCTTCAACCAGAAGAGTTGAGTGGATAATCCATTAGGCCTACTCCCGATGTCCCCAGTATCACAGCGATGTCAGTCTTCTGCCAATTTGATTCACTCCACATGATATTAAGAAATGGCTGAAGGTATTGGGTACTGCAAAGCCTGTGGGCCCTGACAATATTCCAGCAATAGTCCTGAAGACTTGTGCTCTAGAACTTGCCACACCCTGAGCTCAGCTGTTTAAGTATAGCTACAAAATCTACTCGGCAATGTAAAAAATTGCCCAGGTATGTCCCACACACAAACAGGACAAATTCAACCTGGCTAATTACTGCCTTGTCAGTCTACTCTCATCTAATCAGTGAAATGATGAGAGGGATCATCAGCGGCACTATCAATTGGCACTTGCTCATGGATGCTCAGTTTGGTTTCCATCAGGGCCACTCAGCTCCTGACATTACCTTTGTTCAAATATGAGCAAAAGAGCTGAATTCCAGAAGTGAGGTGAGAGTCAATGCCCTTGACAACAGGACAGCATTTGACAGAGAATTGCAGCAAGGAACTCCAGCAAAACTGGAGTCAGTGGGAACCGGGAAAAAATGCTCTGCTGGTTAGAGTCATACATAGCACAAATAAAGATGGTTGTGGTGATTGGAGGTCAATCATCCCAGCTCTCGGACTTTACTGCAGGACTTCCTCAGAGTAGTGTCCTTGGCCCAACCATCTTAGCTGCTTTATGAATGACCTTCCATTCATCATAAAGTCAGAAGTGGGAATGTTTGCTGCTGATTGCAATGTTCAGCAACATTTGCAACTCCTCAGATACTGAAGCAGTCCATGTCCAAATGTAACAAGACCTGGACAATATCAGGCTTCGACTGACAAGTGGCAAGTAATATTCGTGCCACACAAGTGCCAAGTAATTACCAGCTTCAACAAGAGAGAATCTAATCATCGCACTTTGATATTCAATGGCATCACCATTGTTGAATCCCCCACTGTCAACATCCTGGGGGTTACCATGACCTGAAAATTAACTGGGCTAGCCATATAAATACTGTGACTCCCAGAGCAGGTCAGAGGCAAGGAATGCTATGGCAAGTAACTCGTCATCTGACTCCATAAAATCTGTCCACCATCTACAAGGCACAGGTCAGGACTGTGATGGAATACTCTCCACATGCCTGGATGAGTGCAGCTCCACCAACACTTGAAGCATTACACCATCCAGGACAAAGCCTGCTTGATTGGTACCCTTCCACAAATATTCAATCTCTCCATAACTGATGAACAGTGGCAGCCGTGTGTACCATCTACAAGATGCACTGCAGGAACTCCACAAATTCCATAGGAAACACCTTCCAAATCCATGACCATTTCCATCTAGGTGGACAAGAGCAGTAGATACTTGGGAACACCACTACTTGGAGCATCTCCTCCAGTCACTCCTGTCTTGGAAATATATCAAGATTCTTTCACCATCTGTCAAAATCCTGGCACTCCTCCTTAACACACCATGGGTGTACCTAAACCTTAGGGACTGCAGCGGTTCAAGAAGGCATCTCACGATTACCGTCTAACTGGGGATGGGCAATAAATGCTGGTCTAGTCAGTGACGCCCACATCCCATAAATTAATAAAGAAATTCTCTGGGGAAGAGTGATCATACCATTCTGTTCTGGGTGAGAGAGTCTGAAGCTAGAGTCTTAAATTCAAAAATAGGTAATTACAGAAGTATGAAGATTGAGTTAGTTAAAGTAGACTGGTAGTCTGGGAAAACAGGTTAAAAGATATGATGGTAGAAAAGCAGTGGCAGACATTTCACACAGAGAATGAGGTAGGCTCCAGGAGAAGGCTGCACCATCCAGGGCTAACTTTGGAATTAAAGGATGGTATCATATTGAAATAAGATACGTACAATGCTGTGAAGATAATGGTAAGCTAGGAACAATCTTCAAGACGGCAAAGAATAACAAAAAAGGGAGAAATTAGAAAGCTTGCCAGAGAAATAAAAGCACACGGTAAATAAAATATTTTGGAGACAAACAAGTGGCTAAAATAATCATTTGACCCTCAGGGGCTGAGACTTGGGAATTAATAAGAAATAAGGAAACTGGAGAGAGTTGTGCTTTAAATCTGTCTTTAGGGTAGAAGTATCCTAATAATAGAAAATCAAGGGACAAAAGGGTGTCAGAACTTAAAACAATTGCTACCACTAGAGAAAGAAGTATGAAGAAAGCTAATGCAACTGAAGTGTGACAAGTCCCTTATATTGATGGCTTGCATCCTAGGGTCTTTAAAAATTGTGGCTACAGAAATTGGTGGTAACCTTTGAAAATTTCCTAAATTCTGGAAAGGTCCCATCAGATTGGAAAGCCACAAACAACCCCCCGGACAAGAAAGGAAGTAGACAGAAAGCAGGAAATCCTAGGCCAGTTAACATCTAATATTGGGGACATGCTGGAATTTGTTATGTAGTAATACCAGAATATGTAGAAAATTATAAAGCAATTGAGTAGCATCAACATGGTTTTATGAAAAGCAAATTGTATTTAAGAACTCTTTGTGGATGTAACAAGCAAGGTGGATGAGGGGAAATGAGTACAACGCTATCGATAAGGTGCTACATGAAAGGTTACCACACAAGTTAAGAGCACATGGCATTGGGCAGAATATATTAGTACGATAGAGGATTGGCTAACAAACAGGAAACATTCAGAATAAATGGGTCATTTTTAAGTTGGTTGTAACGAGTGAAGTGTCTCAGGAATTGGTGCTGGGGCCTCAACTGTTTGCAATCCATATTTATTACTTGGATGAAGAGGTGCAGAGTGTCTAGCCAAATTTGCTCCTGATACTAAGAAAGATAGGAAGGCAAATTGTGAGGAGGGCAGTCAGAAAAGGGAGAGATGGTTAAGTGAGTGGGCAAAAATAACATTGAGTATAATGTAGGAAATTGTGAGGTCGTCCACTTCAGCATGCATAATAGAAAAGAAGAATACACTTTTAAATTCTTAATGCTTTAACTGGAGCAACAGTAGAATGCTCTGGTGCAGAAGCTTCTGGATGTCCTCGTACATGAAACACAAGAAGTTAGCATGCCAGTATGGCAAGTAATTAGGAAGGAAAATAAATATTGGGCTTTATAAAATAAGGGAAGTCTTGTTACAACTGGGTGTTTCTGAGACTACACCTTGAGTATATTGTGCAGTTTTGGTCTCCTTATTGAAGGATGAATGTGCTTGTGTTGGAGGCAAATAGTAGTATATTTACTCCTCTGATTCCTGGGATGAAGGAATTGTCTTGTGAGGAAATGTAAGCAAGTCTGGCACATAGTCATTGGACATTTGAGAAACTGATAACTCTGAAGTAATTGCAATTCAAACAGGTATGAATTTTATTCGGGGTTTATTACTCTTGTAAGATAAACACAAGTTGTCATCTAAGGTTGGAATTGATGGTGAAAAAACACTAAACAATGGGTGGCCCATTTCTGGATCTCTTGGTAGAGCCAGGGGCGTTTCCATAAAAGCAGCTAAAAGCTAGAAATTCTGGGTGAAACTCTATAAGGGATATAAATTATTCATATGGGTTACAGATCAGAATTGTGTTGAAGGTAAAATAATTTGTTTGCATTTCTATTTGAGAACATCCAAGATATGCAGTGTCAAAAGTAGAACTGAGTTCATGCGCAAGTAGTTATAAACTAGTGTTAAGTTAGTACTGCTTGCTTTTTAATTATTCTATACATGAAATTTGGTTTTGTTTTAAAAAGCAGTTCTGTCTGTTTGTCTGTTTGTTGGATGATTGGATTTCTTCTTTAAATGTTAATGGTCCCTAACAGGATCTTAACGATAAAAACTTGTTCAGTGCAAGAGACTTTGCACAGATGTTGCTTGTAATTATATTACCTAGATCTGAAGTCTGACATCCTATAATGTGTGAAAAGTATAAGCACTTTAACAATCTGTAAAGGTCTCAGCTACTCCACTCTGGTACATGAACACATCAACCAATCTTGCCCACATAGAAAAGCTAGCTAGGAATGAATCGCTGACTATGTACCACACTCAAACAATGCAGACTAGTATCTGCCAGATATTGCACTAGAGAAACAGAATAGCAAGCTTTCACTAAGTTTATTAAATAAATGGAGGCCGATTCTTGCCTCGGCATGAATTCCTCATCTTGCCCCAACACTAGTAATTTTATTAATAGTGTTCAGAGCAATAATGTAGCAGAGACCTTCAACCTGTGCACATTTTTTTCGTTTTCTTTTCATTAACAGCATTCACATTCCTGTTATATACATATTAACTATTAGATTATAGTGTTCTAATTTAGAATTTAGTCACCAATGCTCCTGGATAACAGGACAAAGTGATTCTTTTCAAACTTCTAAACAGAACAAATCAGTGCATAAGAAATGTATGCACAAATATGACTGAGTTACCTGTGTTATGGTTCAGGTTAGAAACTCAAGTGTTTAATGAAGCCTACCTGAATCATAGTTTTGCATCTTGAATTTGGCTGGGATCAGCACGAGATGTTTCACTTCAGGTGTGATTCAACTGACCCAGTAGGGAGCTTTTATCAAACAAAGTTTATATTTAAGAATATAGTTAACATGTATAGTAAGAAAATTAGCAAGAACTTTTATCAATTACAAATAAGAAACAAAACAGCCACCATAATCTATAATTCTTAATGAACATCTCTAATGTGTTCCGATTAAAACCAAAACACTCTTCACAGGTTTCATACAACACAGATTAATGCTCACTTGATATTGGGAACGATTCTTTTCCTTTGAGGCTGCAGTCAAGTACTCATGTGATTCAGAGCAGTTTGAAAACAGGACAGGTTTGCAAGACACCTGAGACTCTGCTCCACCCCCCAAAACAACAGATTTCCACCCTTCAGGATTGGAATATCTTGTTTTCAGCTAATCAACAGAATTTCAAAAAAAAACAAACAGGGAGAGAAAGGGACTTGATGCTTTTAACACTCCATCTCTCAGAAATCCCTGTCACCTGAGTTGCACAGTTTTCTCCTCCCACACTGACATCACCTAAGACTGAGCTGCAGAGATCATGATTTTAAAAAAAAACATCTCTTAAAGGGACACTATAATGTCACACCTGGCTAGGGACTGAGCTGCAATTTGGACAGATTCATCTTTGAAATCAACCTGCATCACTTCTATAGCCCTGACATTCCTAGCTGACATTCTAAAGAGGATCACTTCAATGTTTTACATTATGGTTGATAAATTTGAAATATCTTTATGCTCATTCTCTGTGAGACTAAAGTAATATGATCTGAAGTCTTGACTGCGTCATATTCATTTAGAGTTTTTTTAAATGTATGTACAGTCAATTTTTTCCCACTGGGGAGGGAAAAAGTTTACTTTTGTTTTTCTCTCCTTGATCACATCAAATGGTATCCCCAATTTCAATTTTCTCCCATGTATCACTACCAAAACAAATTCCGAAACGCACTTTCCACTCTATACCCCCTTGAAAATGAATGTTTAGACCATATCTGGATAAAGCAAGGCATTCCAGGATTAAAATATAAAAGTATCCATCCAATATCCAAGTACTTTCACACGCTCTGCTGGGTCTCATCAATGTCTCCAGCTTCAGAATATTCTCCCCTGATACCAATAGCAACCGTATGTTCATAAAGCATCTTTAATGTATTAAAAGGACCTGTGTACTTCTCAAAAGTATTATCAAATAAAATATACCAAGCCTGAGATACTTTGTTAGGTGACCAAAAGCTTTGTTAAAGAGGTAGGCTTTAACAGTGTCTTAATGGAAGAAAGTGATAGAGGGGCAACGAGGTGTCAGGTAGAAATTTATAATGGGACTAAACTATGGAAGGTGGAACCACCAATGATGGAGCGATTAAAATGAAGTTCTGAAGAGGCTAGCACTAAATGAGCACCGAATCAAAGCAAAATTTTGCTGATGCTGGAAATTTGAATTGAAAACAGAAAAAGCTAGAAATATTCACCAGGGCAGGCAACATCTGTGGAGAGAGAAACAGTTGACATTACGGGTTGATGACTTTTCATTGTGTCTTTAATTGCACCACTTGTTCATGAGTTTGGCAACGGGACAGACCAGATGGAAGATGCTCAGCAACTTAAAAGTGAGCAGACTTTTCACAAATGTGGATGTGATCAAAGGCTTCTGCTGCAATCAGCATTACGTTTCAGGACAAGAATGGTAACCAAAAGTGAGCTAGTGTCAACATTCTGGCATTAAAAATCTTAAAAGACACCTATCTTCCAATGAGAGCCTATGACAGCCAGGTTGACAGCTTACAATGGGTCATCAATCCACTGAATCATTACACTGACATGATGTTTGAATCATGCATTTAAGAGGTGTCCACAGATAATCCTGACATTGGAAGAATTAACCCCAAGGTATGCTGGAGCAAGGTTTTTCTCCACATTAGATGCAAAACATGGTTATTGGTCTCTGCATTTATCTGAAGAATCACAGGAACTAATCACATTTACAACATCATTTGGAAAGTATTATTTCCAGAGATTATCATTTGTCTTGTCTGTAAATCACAATTTATTCCATCAGCATATGGATAAGATCACTAAAAATATTCCAGGTTGTAAATGTAATGATTGACATTACAGTCCTGGGTACCACTAAGGAAGAGCATTATCTAAATCTCTGTGTTGATGGAAATGTGGAAGAGAAGGTATTGTAATATAACGACATTAAATTTTTTGTTTAATTTATTCTAACATTTGAGGTCCTGATGCAGTCAAAGTAGAAGAGGTGTAATTTATGCTTGGACCTAAAGATCATAAAGATTTGCAGTGATATCTCGGGTTATTTAATTTCTTAGCACTTTATGTACCCAGGTTTGCCGAGAGAGCATCATCATTGTGAGAACTGCTAGGCAAAGGGGTTCTGTTTGTGTGACAAGGAGGCGCACAGTCAGTGAGGGGAGACTTTGGCCTGTGTGAGACTGACCAAGTGAATATATTTGGGAATTTGGTTCAAAGTGGATATTTGGTGCATGGATGGAATGAGGTGCTTTAGGTAAGGTTTACTGCAAGAGGTGTGATTTTAAAATAGCGTGCTGGAAGTTGGGTAATTAAGGGAGTTAAGGAAGGCAGGGGAAAAAAAATGCTCTTTTTGCTCGCTCTTTCTCAGGCTTAAATGTCTTACCCTGCTGCAGGCGAAGAAGGTAGTTATTTGGTGAGAATCTGGTAAGTGACTTAAGGTTTATTCTATTCCTAAGATTTAAAATAGTGGTAAAATTAATAAAAGATATAAAAACAAAAGTAATATATATAATTGAATTTAACAGTTAGTTTGGGGAGGCAATAGCCTAGTGGTATTATCGCTAGACTATTAATCCAGAAACTCAGCTAATGTTCTGGGGACCTGGGTTCTAACCCCATCACGGCAGCTGGTAGAGTTTGAATTCAATAAAAAAAAAACCTGGAATTAAGAAACTATGGATCACCATGAAACCATTGTCGGAAAAACCCATCTAGTTCACTAATGTCCTTTAGGGAAGGAAATCTGCCATCCTTACCTGGTCTGGCCTACTTGTGACTCCAGACCCACAGCAATGTGGTTGACTCTCAGCTGCCATTGGGCAACTAGAGATTGCCAATGATGCCCATATCCCACGAATGAATTTTAAAAAAAACAAGAATGACAAGTGATGTGTTACGGCTGCACATGTGAGATCTTCAGGATGCCAGCTAAATCACTGTTTTAGGAACTCTTAAAAGATGGATGAAGGTTTAACTTTTTATGTAATTAATGGGTCCCGCCATTCTATTATGTGTATTCTTATTGTGTAATGTTCTGCTCAAGGAAGAAAGGGATGTTGTGATACTGTTTTAATGGAATATGCAAATATTCCATTATTTGCATGTTCCATTGCAGAGAGTGATATTATACAACATGTAACAGCAGTAGAAGTTGTGTTGATTCCCTTAAAATGTGCATGTAGAGTTCTGTAATTTGTATATACTATTGAAAGTCTCAACAAAATAGTTTGTGTGCAGTTGATTCTATGGATGTCAATTGTTGGTGCTGGCTAAGTGATCAAATAACATCACCAGTATGGACCAAATGAGCAATGTGCTTTGCATTCTTCCATCATACGATGCTACATTCTTGCACAAAACTAAGGAGATACTGGGATGAGTTCCACAAATAAAATACCTGCACATAGGCTCAAACAAAAAAAAGCTCAAAATGCACACTTGCCTCCTTAATCATTTGTCAATGGAACAAATGATTGAGTACTTTGTCGTCCCTATTGCTCTCCAAACCTAGTTGATGGTGAGCTTGCAATAAATTAATACACTTCCCAGGTACACGGAAACATCAACACCTGCAGGTTCCTCTCCAAGGCACACACTGTCCTAACTTGGAACTATATTCCTTCACTTGCAGGGTTAAAATCCTGTAACTGCCTTCTCAATAGCATTGTGGATAGACTGGAACAGTTCAAGGAGGTGGCTCACCACCACCTTGCTAAGGGCAGTTAGGAATGAGCAATAACTGCAGGCCTTGCCAGCAATGCTCATGTCCCATGGAAGAATTATTTTTTAAAAAGCGTGGTCTCCAGAGGACTCTGAAATATTTGTCTACAGTATAAATCGTGCCAGTCAAATCTTCTATGGGTTCTTGACCATTTTTGGTATAGTTACTTTTAGGAGATTTTTAACGGCTTCAGTTCAGAGTACTTCTGGGTACTGTTGCTGTTTTCCTTCCCTGATTTTCAAAAACATTACACAGTTGAGTTTCCTAGCTTCCTTATTTTAATAAGCAACAGGTTAATGCGTGTGACAGCAGGTTAATAGTTTATGATAAGATTGTAGTACTGGAAGTATGCCAGAATGTTTGGGTCCTTTGCATTCATTTAGTTAATAGCCAAGATATTCAGCAAACTGTGTTCCCTTTAAGTGAAATTAAATTTGCTTGGCCTGCAGATATTCCCATTATAACCGTGGGAATTGACGAGTGTTTTGTTGTCCTGGTTAAAGAGGCTGTAATCTATCTCTGCTGATGGAGGCTGCACTTCTTAAACTCTAGCTGGAAACTGAGGGCAACAGCTGTGTTTTTTTTTTAGCTAATCAGCTAAAGTAACCTTTTATTTTAAATTTATTGGCTCAGATTAAATTGTGTAAAATCGCTTCACCATAAACCAAACACCAGTCTTGTGCTGTCTTTGTTCTTGTCACTCAAGTTATCTAGGATAGCATTGGTTTAGTTTCAATGTACCTAATTTAAGATTAAAATTTGCCCTGTGGCTATGTAAATGTTTTCAGCAGGCCTTCTGAAATAAAAGTAGGCTCATCTACGAAATACTACATGAAACTCAGCCTTGATCGCAAGGTTTAATCGTTGGAAGTCCATAGCCCATTCAGTGTGATTTGGTGGAGAGTGTTTGTGGTCAGCAAAGTAGTTTCCCAGAATTTTATGTAGAATCCTTGCTCCATACAGTCCCCAAAAGACTGCGTACCGGGAAACATGACCGCTGCACATCTCCATCATTTGAGATTACATGGCAGGTAAGGGAAATTGTTTTCAGCTTGTTAAATATGTGGGCCTTTCCTATATTACAAAAATGACTGCACTTCAAAGGATCTTTATTGGCAGTAATGTAGAATTCGCTTTTGGAAGTCGGATCAAAAACTGATGAGACATAGGTTTCTCCGCAAACCTTCTTTATTGCATCGGAGGAGAGATCGCTAGACGATGCGCATCAAGCATGGGTTCGTGAGTCTCTGTCTGGCTTACAAAACAGTTTCAGTTATACACGACGGAGATACATCCACATACTTCTGTTAGCCAATAAGGGCATAGCTGTATTGTTACATTTTGATTAGATTACTTTCAAGAGCAAAAGGCGATAGCCACGCAAGGACATGGCTATTAAAGTTTCTGATCATATTACTTTCAAGAACAAAAGGCCAATCGATAAAACCCTGCCCTCCAAAGCCAGAACCACAATTACCTATTCGCAGTTTCTTTAACGTGATCATTAGTTTCGGTGGGCCTTGTCGCCCTCGCCGCAGGCCCTTTCCATAACCAGTTTATCCCTCAACTGATTCCTAGTTACGCATCCCAATTTTAACTCTTTCCTCTTAATCTACCTTTATACACATTCTCAGTAAAGCACGGAGACATCCTGGAGTCACGAACAACGCTCTAACCAATCTAAGCTTTTCTTTCCAACATACTTGCAGCTATCTTTATCTTCCTGTAATTTACCCTGACATTGTGTGTGTACATAATTGTCACTGAAGTCTTTGCAGTTTACTAACCAGTTTGTTTCCTTGACATTAAATGTTAGAATATGACTAGTTTTATTGGGAGGCTCGTGGTGTGAAGGTACAGCTATTTGTTTTGCCCCAGATAATGGCTGGTGTTGAAAATGGCAGTTGCGCTGAGGCTTGCACTGCAGTTCATTGGATGGAACCTTTGCATTTTGAAATGGTCCTCTTATTATTTTAACAAGTGAGTATGGAGATAGTGACTTGGAGACAGTACTGTGATCGTGCATAAGAAGTATTTTCATATTAACCTACCTATTTGGCTGAGTTATGAGCTATGTGTGTACTGGGAGAGCTCAGTTTATTACTGGTATTTAATAGCTTCTGTAAAAACTTGTTTCCAGCTACACTAAATACCGAGTCCATAATGTGGATGATAGTGAACACTTGGGAAGGTATGGCTAAACTTTGATTAGTCAACAGATCTTTGAGATTACTTTAACTTAATTGAATTCCTGAATGAAATGCCTACTGACATATTTGCATAGCATCTTTAACATAATAAAACATCCCAATATGCTTCACAAGCATTCTTAAACAAAATGACACTGAACCACAATGTGATATTGGGTCAGATAACCAAAGGCGTGGCCAGAGATAGGTTTTAGAGAGTGGTAAAGCAAGGAGATAGCACAGTAGAGAAAAGAAGTGTCGGAGGTTATTCCGGAGGTAGGTCCTAGGCATGGTTAAGAGGTTGGAATTAGAGGAGGGCAGATTTCTTGGAGAGATGTTGGCATTGCAGAGATAGGGAGGGATGAGGCGAGACTACGGAGGGATTTGAAAACAAATATAAGAATTTTAGAAGACATTGCTTGATTGGGAGCCAATATAAGTCGCATCAATGTCTTGCTGCATCCCCATACATCCACTGTAGCTCATCGGTATCCATTCTGTGACTTCTGTCATCCTATGCCCAGGTCAACCCTTCTTTCTGTTGCCCTCCATTTTGTCATCTGGCAGAGTCTTCAGCTCTGACCAAATGGCTGAAAAACTGACATTGACTTCTCAATGTAAGTTTTTAGAGCTATTTTTCTGTTGCATTTTCAAGCACCTCTTGATTTGTTTTATGATCTCTTGATTTGTTTTATTTTCTACCACAGATCTTTATTGTCCAAGTTTCTAAGGCATACAGGAATGTGGGTAGAATGTATAGTGTCTTGTGAATTTTTCCTCGTCACAGTCTTGAGTTTTCTTGTTAACACATCCTTCATCTTCACAAAATTACTTGTGACTATTTCTGTGCTCCTGACTTTGGCATCATACCTACCATCTTATGTTATCATTTGTGCGAAGGAACCAAACTTATCTATTAGTTCCAGTGTCACACCGTCCAATTCTTCACTCTAGCTTCTTCTAAGGTATTCCTTCTGAGCACCATTGATTTTGTGTTTTTGGTGTTCATGCTCAATTGATATTCTGAACTTCTAGATTTTACTTGATCTATGAATATTTTGTAAGGTCTCTTCTGATTTTGAGATGGAGCTGTGTGGTCAGTGTGACTCAAGTTTGTTCCTGCCCCCCCCCTTGAAGTACATTTGATTCTGAATACTTGTTCTCTGTAATTCTGATGACGGTATACCACCTTGTCATACTCCTTCATTTGAAATATCTGTCCTGTGTCTAGCCTAATGCTCGTTGTTTGGTCCCTGTAATGGCTTTGGATAAATCTGACTGTCAGTGTTACATTTCAGCAATGCGTCTGTTAGCTTTTGGTGATAAACATGATTGAGTGCATTTTCATAGTCTATGACACCTATGTAAATGTTTTTCTTGGGTTAAATATTCCCTCTCTTGTTCCAACTGTGATCTGAATCATATAATCGTAGAGCAACACAGCACAGAAACAGGCCCTTTGGCCCAACTGGTCCATGCCGACCCTGGTGTCCTCCCTGCTAGTCCCAGTTGCTTGCGTTTGGCCCATGTCCCTCTAATCCTTTCCCATCCATGTACTTATCCAAATGCTTTTTAAATGTACCTGCCTCAACCACTTTCTCTGGCAGCTCATTCCATATATGCACCACCCTCTGCCCCTCAGGTCCCTTTTAAATCTTTCCCCCCTCACCTTAAACTCTACGCCTTCTAGTTTTCAGTTTCCCTTCCCTGGGGAAAAAGACTGTGTGTTCATCCTATCTACGCCCCTCATGATTTTATACACCTAAACCACATGTTAATCAATTCTTTTGTTGCCTTCCATCGTTTCTGCAGGGATTCAATTACATCCTTCTACTTTTCCTGCCTTCAGTTCTTTAATAGTTCTAAATATTTCAAACTCCAGATGATTAGATCCGAAAATCATCCTGGGAAATGTCATCATCTTTCTCTGGTTCTCGTTCTATTAGCTTGCCATCTTCGTCATACAGGCCTTTGATATACTCTTTCCATCTATTCTTTATTTCCTCAGGTTCTATAAGCAGCATACTACCTCTACTAGCAATTTCTCTTCGCACCTGTTTACTTCTATTTTCTCAAACATTGTCTGTTCTTCCTTTTTCTTTGTAATTCTTCCAATTCTCTGCACAGCTGTCCCTACTCTCCCTCTCTCTCTCTCTTTCTCTCTCGTCTGGTCAGTCGCATGACCCCTACCATCCAGAAGGACAAGAGCAGCAAATACCTGGGAACACCACCCCCTCCAAGTCACACACTATTCTAACCTCCCAACTGCATTTCACCAATTTCTGCTTGAAACTTGTAATTATATCTTTGTATTAGGAGTTTCAAGATTTGTAATGAGAACTCATTCAAAATTCATTCTAAAATGATTGCACTCCATCGGTTTCTTAGTATCTTGATGAATAATTAATATCTCGGGTTACTTGGAATGTGTTTGATCACAAATTTATGTTATCCCTTCTATTTCTGTTTATCCAGGGACTTTTAGGTGCTGTGTTGTTACTTCATCTGTGCCTGAAGCTGAAGACATAAATGAAGTAACTTCAATACACCAGCCACATAAATGCTATGGCTCCTGGAGAAGGTCAGACTTGGTGGCTTACATCCTGATTCCCTAAATGCCTCCACAACCTACATATACCATCGCAACATGGACCACTTGATTAGCACCACACCCAGGAGCTTAAACATCCAGTAACTCCTCCACTGATGTATGTAGCTGCAGTGTGTATTTATGTACTGTACAGACTGTGCTGTAGCAAGTCTCCAAGGTTTCTTTGGCCTTTCCACCTAGAAGGACGTGATATGAAATGCATAGGAACAGGTTTCCCTCTAAATCACTGATCATTCCGGCTTGGGCGTATGTTACCCATGATTGCCCCTGGTTAACATAGTTGTGGGAATATCTTAATTAGTCTTAGTGTTTCAAGAAGATGCCCTGAGCTTTCTCCAAGAGCTTAAAAAACACTGCCATAAAATCTAATCAGTAAATTAATTGTGAAATTAAACAAACTTGATTGTTCTCCATGTTTGTTAAATCTGATGTACGTAGATCAGGAGAAGGGGTCAGGCTTGTAAAATTGAACAGTAGGCTGAAAAGAGATCAAATTTAATCAGCACTGGAAAAGAATTATTCAATTCATTCTGGAGCTTTTGCAATTGAACAAGAACATTATAAAGTAACACCTGGTATGACCTAAATGATTTCTGTCTGCTTGAAAACTAGTTTCCATAATACCATTCTTAGGGTGTTACATTTCCCAACGATGTGACTTTGTGTTTTTTTTAAATCATGATCTCTGCAGTGCTCTGTCAGTGTTTCCCAGCTCACAGCCTTAGCTGATGTCATTATGGCACCAGTTTGACTGGAAATGTTCTTTAATTGCTGCTTATAAGGGGGTATGTTTACTCTGGGACTGGTTTTATGGCTTTGCATTGTTAGGAGGAAGGTCATGGGCTCTGGTCGGGTTTTTTTCTTCCGAGAGAATTTAAGGTTTTTTGTCTGTTTGGCTGCAGTTTTGAGTTTTAGTTTTATAAGGGGCATCAAGCTGAAGAGAAGTCTCTCTCTCCCTGGTTTTGAAAGTGTTGCTGGTTATTTGAAAGTGAGGCCTTGCCCAGAGTCCCTGGTGTTTTGGGAAGCTGTTCCGACTTCAAACTGTTCTGAATCTATCCAGAGAACTGCAGACTTCACCCAAAGGACCCAAGTCCAGTATTACGTGAGCATTAGTCTTTGCTGTATTGAACCTGTTTAATGGGTTTTGTCTAAAGGAAGCTGATAAAAGTTGATCTCTTTTCAGCATACTGTTCAATTTTACAAGCCTGACCCCTTCTCCTGATCTACGTACATCAGATTTAACAAACATGAAGAGAACAATCAAGTTTCTATGATTTCTATGATAAAGGAAGCTTGGTTTTGATTGGAACACATTAGATATATTAAGTGTTATACATTATAGTGGTTGTCTTGTTTCTTGTTTGTAATTGATAAGAGTTCTCGCTAATTTTCTTACTGTACATGTTAACTATTTTCTTAAATACATTTTTTGATAAAAGCTCCCTCATGGGTCAGTTGAATCATATCTGAAGTGAAACCTATCATACTTATCCTAGCTGAATTCAAGAAGCAAAACATATCCAGGTGGGCTCCAGAAAATACTTTGGAGTTTCTGACCTGAGCCACAACAGATGTCACAATAAAATATTTCCTCTCCTGTTCTCCCTTCCCATCCAACACATTAGCTTAACCTTTCATTTCCTTAAAGATGATGGAGGGAAGGAAGGAGGCTTTTTTTTCTGACTGACTGTTCATCTGAAGTTGGTTGGCTACAGTAGTAAAGAATGAAATAACTTTTTGCTGAAATAAACTTCAGCTATGCATTCTACAATAGCTTGTTGTCTTTAATGTAGTAAAACATTCAAGACACTCCACACTGTTGTTCATAGAGGTGTAATCAGACAAAAATGGATGTCAAGACAATGGCGATTGTGGATAAGATAAAAAGCTTGGTAAAAGAATTGTATTATAGTCATTATTTTTGATACGTGTAATGTAGGGATCTTTTTAACCCATTGGCTTGATTTCTCTCCAACTGTGTTCATTGACCCTCTAGACCTGTTACCAGAGACATGTCTGTGCCCCAAGTAGATGTTATTGCATCACTCAGTTTATCCAGTAAGACGGAATTTTGTTTTTTTTTGCTGCTGCAGGATTTCAAAAGCAGATTAGCCTATCCGAAGCCTCCCAACCATTTTCATCCTATCGACCCATATGTTAGAAGTGGTTAACATTTAATTTTTATTTTTGGATGTGGTAGGGTGAGGTTAGTATTTATGCATTGCTAAGAACAGATCAGTTTGTGAAAAGAGAGCAGTGGTTCTCCTGAATGGCACACTTGTTTGCAGAGTTATACTGGTGTTATGATCCGGTTAGGGACCATTAACTTAGACCAAGTTTGAAATCCCAGTTACTCACAAGGAGAATAAAGCCACAAGATTCCACTGATCTAAATGAGCACAATAAACTTTACTATGCAAAGTCAGGAAAGTAACCAATCTTGAATATCTTATCTTGTATCCTTAACAGATGAGGAAAACTATGGTTGAACACATCACGTTGTCCATTAAATGGCAGATGCGACCAAGATAGATCCAACCCACCCAGATGCCAATGACCACTGAGAGTCTCAAAATCTCATTAAAATTGTTTTCTTCAAGAGGGCTTTCAACTCTTTTTCTAAGATCTTGCATTAAATTTCCCTCAAAAGCTGCTCTGACTCTGGCTGCCTCAATGACTGCTCACTTCTTGCTAATTCAGTCTCTTCTGAGACGGAGTTCCACAAGATCCATAAAACTGCACTCCTGCCTTCCATTACCGATACAATTCTAGTTCTCAAAAATTGCTAGCTTTACTAAGCTGGCACTGCCCAAGTTTCTCTGAGCTCTTGTTTCCTGCCTATCACAAGCAATAAATAGCTCCCAGGACTTCTAACCCAAACTGTGGACCTTGCTAACAGCTCCCAGTGCTTTTCTGTGAGCTGCAAATCTCACAGTCTAAACTGCAACCAGTAGTTGCACTGAATGGCTCCCAGAGCTTTTTTGAACTTCAACTGCCTATAACCTGCTAACAGCAGCATTGTTGATGAACCTTCAAACTCTTGAGCAACCTCAGTTTTAATTCTGCATCAGTGGCCATGTTTTCAGCTACATTAGCCCTAACTTCTGGAATTTCCTCATTCAATCTCTCTGCTGCTCTATCTCTTTTCATACATTTAAGATGCTGCTTAAAACTTACCTGATTGATCAAGCCTTTGATCAGCTGCCCTTATATTGCACCTGTCTTGGTGTTAAATTTTGCTTTTAAACATTCCTTTGGAGACTGTGTTAAAGGTGTTATGTAAACATCAGCTGCTTTGTATGTTGGTGTGTGCTTCAAATTACATTGGTTTAAGAACCCTCTAATTTTTCATTACTGTTCAAAGTGTGCAGTTAACACAAATTAGAGTTGTCACCTTTCTGGTTTTAGTACAGATTATCTGGAAATTAATGAAAGCCTGATATTTAAAATGGGGCTTGTGTGTTTACTCGATCTAATATCTCTATCACACGATACATTGTTAAAGAGCACTAATTTTCTTCAGAAAGTCAGACTAAAACTGGGGCCATAATCTCATCCCTGCACAGCACTTATCCTGATCCTGTCAGGCTTGGAAAAAGCTGGAAATTCTATCAAGAGTTGCTTAAAATTTTGTTTTCTTTTGTCCTTATAAACCAATTTGTAAAAACCTGTGGAGTATTAAGGAAGTATTAGTGGGCTCAGTGACCCATAATGAAGGTCCAAATAGAAGTACAATCCCAAATACAACTTGCAACAGGTTGCATTTGTCATTGTTCATTTTCCTTCAAAGGTGTTCCATCTGAATTCCTCGGGTGGATGGAGCTATTACAAGGGGGCATAACTATAGGGTTCGTGGTGGGAGATACAGGAAGGATATCAGAGGTAGGTTCTTTACGCAGAGAGTGGTTGGGGTGTGGAATGGACTGCCTGCAGTGATAGTGGAGTCAGACACTTTAGGAACATTTAAGCGGTTATTGGATAGGCACATGGAGCACACCAGGATGATAGGGAGTGGGATAGCTTGATCTTGGTTTCAGATAAAGCTCGGCACAACATCATGGGCCGAAGGGCCTGTTCTGTGCTGTACTGTTCTATGTTCTATGAATGAGGATGTCTGTTCACTACTTTCAAAGTAAGGAGGTAGAAAATCCAGGTTTTAATTAAACTTCTATTAAACTCCTGAACAATTATTGGAATAGTTTTTTATTTGCATTACTTGTACATTTGGTATGCAGGGCAAACTGCATCGGTAGTGACAAAGTCAGTGGCAAGAAACATGGTGGCTTGTTACCTTTTGTGCCAATGGCTAACATGGCTAGTTTGGATTTTGATAATTCCGTGGTCATCATGTGCAGGCCATTTCAAAAGGTTAAGTACTTAACTGAAACAATACCTGTAAGTATCATTTCAGCCAGCTATTTAGAAGGTTAAGTAGTGACTTAAATTAGCTCCAAAGGTTTAAATTGTTTAATTTCTAAATGAATAGGAGTAACCATCATACTTTCAAGACAGTAAGGAAAGTGATAGGCAGAGAAATCATGGGCCAGAGTCAGATAAGGAACGAATAAAAAAGAGCAGGAAAGGGAAAAGAAACATTAAAAGTGCCCACCTTAAGGTTTTGTACCTGAATGCTCGGAGCATTTGAAACAAAATTGATGAATTAGTTGCACAGATAGATGCAAAGGGTTATGATATCGTTGGCATTATGGAGACATGGCTCCAAGGTGAGCAAGGATGCGAAATAAACATTGAGGGCTATTCGGTGTTAATGAAGGACAGATGGAAAGGAAAAGGTGGTGGAGTTGCATTGTTGATTAAAGATGATATTGATACACTATTGAGGAAAAGATATTAGCATAGATGTGGAATCTGTATGGTTCAAGTTGAACAAGAAGGGGAAAAAATTATTGGTGGGGGTGGTATACAGACCACCGAACTGTAGTGGTAATGTTAGGAAAAGCATTAGATAGGAAATGAAAGGTGCATGTGTTAAAGGAACATCTGTGATTATAGGCGACTTTAATCTGCATATAGATTGGGAGAGTCAAATTAGTCACCGTACAATAGGGGAGGAATTTCTGGAGTGCATACATGATGGTTTTCTGGAGCAATACGTTCAGGAACTAACAAGGGAACAGGTCATTTTGGACTGGGTGTTGTGCAATGAGAAAGGATTAGTTGGCAATCTAGTTGTAAGAGAACCTTTGGGGACGAGTGACCATAATATGGTAGAATTCTTTGTCAAGGTGGATAATGACATAGTTAATTCTGAGACCAGGGTCCTGAATCTCAATAAAGGTTACTCTGATGGTATGAGGTATGAATTGGCCATGACCAGACTGGGAAACATTACTGAAAGGAAAGACAGTGGACAGGCAGTGGAAGGCATTTAAAGAATGAGTAGGTGAGTTCCAGAAGTTGTTTATTCCTGTTTGACGCAAGAGTGTTAAGGGAATTGTGGCCAAACCATGGCTTACAGGGGAAATTAGAGAGATCAGATTCAAGAACGAAGCATACAAATTGGCAAGAAAAAGCAATAGGCCTGAGGATTGGGAGCAGTTCAAAATTTAGCAAAGGAGGACCAAGGGATTGATTTAAGAAGGGAAAAATGGAGTACGAAAGTAAGCTGGCAAGGAACATAAAAGCTGACTGTAAAAGTTTCTATACATATGTAAAGATAAAAAGATTGACAAATGTAGGCCCCTACGGGAGAATTCATAATGAGGAATAAAGAAATGGCTGAGGAATTAAATTTGTACTTTGCTTGAGTTTTCACAAAGGAAGACATGAATAAGGTGCCAGAAGTGTTGAGAGAAACATGTTTTAGTGAGGAGCTGAAGGAAATCAGCATTAGAGAAATGGTTTTGGGGAAATTGATGGGATTGAAAATGGATAAATATCTAGGTCCTGATAATCTTCATCCCAGAGTACTTAAAGAAGTGGCCCTGGAAATAGTAAATCCATTGGTGGTTATTTTCCAAAATCCTTCGAGACTGGTTCCTACAGATTGGAGGGTAACTAACGTAAGCCCACTATTCAAAAAGGGAGGTAGGGAGAAAACCGGGGGGGGAACTATAGACCAGCGAGCCTACCTGTACTAGGGAAGTTGCTTGAGTCTGTTATCAAGGGTTTCATAACTTGGAAGGCAGTGGTATAATCAGACAAAGTCAGCATGGATTTACAAAAGGGAAATCATGCTTGACGAATCTATTGGAATCTTTTGAGGATTTAACTAGTAGAGTTGACCGAGGAGAACTAGTGGATGTAGTTTATTTAGACTTTGAGAAGGCTTTTGATGAGGTCTCACATAACACATTACTATTTAAAGTTAAAGCACATGGGATTGCAGGTAATGTCTTGAGATGGATAGAAAGCTGGTTAGCAGATAGGAAGCAAAGAGTTGGCATAAATGGGTCTTTTCTGATTGGCAGTCAGTGACTAGTGGGGTACTGCAGGGATCTGTGCTAGGTCCCCAACTGTTCACATTATATATTAATGATTTGGAAGAGGGAACTGAATGCATTATCTCCAAATTTGCAGATAATACAAAGCTGGGTGGGAAGGTGAGCTGTGAGGAGGATGCAGAGGTGCTTCAGCGTGATTTGGACAGGCTGAGTGTGTGTATATCTGCATGGCAGATGCAGTATAATGTAGATAAATGTGAGGTTATCCACTTTGGTAGCAATAATTGGAAGACAGGTTATTACTTGAATGCGCGTAAATTGAGAAAGATGGATACTCAACGAGATCTTGGAGGAGTTCTCATACATCAGTTGCTGAAAGTAAATGCGCAGGTATAGCAGGCAGTAAAGAAGGCAAATGGTATGTTGGCCTTCATAGTGAGAGGATTTGAGTATAGGGATAGGGATGTTTTGCTGCAATTGTATAGGGCGTTGGATAGTTGTATGGGCCATACCATCTGTGGAAGGTTGTCCTTGCTATAGAGTGAGTACAGCAAAGGTTTACCAGGCTGATTCCTTGGATGGCAGACCTGTCATATGAGGAGAGACCAAGTCGGTTAGGATTATATCCACTGGAGTTTAGATGAGTGAGAGGGGATCTCATAGAAACTTATAAAATTCAAACAGGGTCAGATAGGGTAGATTTCAGAAATAATGTCCCCAATGGTGGGGGAATCCAGAACTCGGGGTCATAGTTTGAGGATAATGGGTAAACCTGTTAGAACTGAGGTGAGAAGAAATTTCTTCACCCAGAGGGTGGTGAATGTGTGGAATTCGCTACTACCGAACGTAGTAGCCAAAGCGTTATCTGATTTCAAGAAGAAATTAGATATAGCTCGAGGGAATAAAGGGATCAAGGGATTTGGGAGGAAGGGGCGGATCAGAATATTGAATTCGGTGATCAGCCATATTCAAGATGAATAGTGGAGCATGCTCGAAGTTTCAAATGGCCTACTCCTGCTTTGAGTTTCTATGTTTCTTTGTTTAAGTGTATGTGTGACTTTTATACTATTGCATATCAATGTTATAAGAACAATTTTCAGATTTAAATTGGAACATAACTAATGTTACCCATTTCATCCAAGTAAACCGATGTTCATCTGAATAAATTTCCCTTCTCTTCATCCAATGCGTCCACGTCCTTCCTATAGTGTGGCACCCAGAACTGTACATAATATTTCAACTGAGATCTAACTTGTGCCTTATATAAGTTCAGCATAACCTCCTTGCTCTTGTACTTTAATTAATAAAGCCCAGAATACTGTATACTTTATTAGCTGCTCTCTCCACTTGTCTTGCCACCTTCAATGATCTATGCACATATACACCCAGATTCTTCTGCTTCTGCACCCCTTTAAGAATTCACCCCTTATTTTATATGTTTCTCCATATTCTTTCTACCAAAATTCATCTCTCACTTCTCCGCATTGAACTTCATCTGTCACCCAGCTGCCTACTCCTCCACCAACCTGTCTATGTCCTTTGGAAGTTCTACACTTTTATCTTCACAATTTATAATCAAGTTTTGTACCATTTGCAAACTTTGAAACTGCCCCCTGCTCACCAAGATCTAGATAATTGCACACACGCACGCCACTCTGCGTGATGCAGTTTCTGTCAGATCCACCCCCCACCTCACTCTTCTAAACTCCAATGAATATAATCCTTAACTGACTTAGTCTCTCCTCATATGACAGACCTGCCATCCAAGGAATCAGCCTGGTAAACTTTTGATGCACTTCCTCTTTTGGAAGGACATCCTTCCTCAGAGTACAGCAAAACTGCACACAATACTCCAGGTGTAGCTTCATCAACATCCTATTATAGTTCACCCTATTCCTATACTCCAATCCTCTCGCTATAAGGCCAACGAACTATTTGCTGCCTTTACTGCCTGCTGTACCTGCATGCATACTTTCAGTGATTGGTGCACGAGGACACCAAGGTCTGACTAAGTATCCACCTCTCTCAATTTACACCCATTTAAATAATAATCTGCCTTCCTATTATTGCCACTGAAGTGGATAACCTCACATTTATTCACATTATACTGCATGTGCCCCCTCACTCAGCCTGTCCAAATCATGCTGAAGCATTTCTGCATCCTCCTCTCAGCTCACCCTCCCACCCAACTTTATATCATCAGCAAATTTGGAGACAATACATTTAGTTCCCTCTTGCAAATCATTAATATTTAATGTGAACAGTTAGGGTCCTTGTACAGATCGATGCAGTTGCCCCCCCCCCCCCTGTCACTGCCTGCCAATCAGAAAAGACCCATTTATGCCAAATCTTCGCAACCCGTCTGCTAACCAGCTTTCTATCCATGTCGAAACACAGTCCACAATCTCACACTTTAACTTTGCATTGTAGTCTGCTATGTGAGACTTTGTCGAAAGCTTTCTGTAGCCATGTTGCTATTATCCTTTTTATTCCATGAGCTATAACTTTTCTAAGTCTGTTATGTGAGACACTATTGAATGCCTTCTGCAAGTCCAAGTACGTCACATCAACAGCATTACTTTGACTCTTTCTGTTACCTCCCAAATTTTCCTCTTTAGAAATCCATGCAGGCTCTTCCTAAACAGCCCACATTTTTCCATGTGACTGCTAATTCTATCCTGAATAATTATTTCTAGAAGCTTGTCCATTACTGATAAACTGACTAGTCTTTAATTGCAGGGGTTATCCTTACAGTCTATTTTGAACAAGGGCATAACATTTGCAATTCTCCAGTCTTGTGGATCTCCCCTGAATCTAGAGAAGACTGGAATATTATGGCCAACACCCCTACAATTTCCATTCTCCCCTCATTCCATATCCTTGGGTGCATCTTATCCAGTCCCTGTACTTTGTTTTCGATACTGGCAGTTTATTCAACACTCCTTTCATATCAATTTTGAACCCTTTCTAGGTACTGAATTGCCTCACTTCCTTAGTAAAGGTGGATGCAAGGTATTCATCCGCAATGCCCCCTGCTTCCATGTGTAAATCACCTCAACTCCTTAATTGGCACTACTCCTTTTATCATCCGTTCACTATTTATATGCCTGTAGAATAATTTTGGATTCCCCTTTACGTTGGCTGCCAGTCTTTTCTCATAATCCCTCTAAGCTTCTCTAATGTGCTTTTTCACCTCCCCTCTGAACCTTTTGTATTCCCCTTGACTCTCCACTGTAATTTCCACCTGACACCTGTCATTAGCATGCTTTATCTTCCTTGTATTAATTTCTATCACATTTTCCATCCAGAGAGCTCTGGATTTGTTTACCCTACTGTTGCCTTTTAAGGGACTATACCGTGACTGTGTCCAGACTATTCCTGTTTTGAAGGTAGCCCATTGTACAGACACAGTTTCCCCACCAGTCTTTTGTTCCAGTCAATCTGGCCCAGCTCTGTTCTTGCCCCATTGATGTCAGCTCTCCCCCAGATAATTATTTTACTTTAGTTGCCTATTTCCCTTTTCTATCATCATCCTGAACCATATGAAAGGTTTAAAACGGAGTGACCAAGCTGCAAGCTCTTGATTAATTTCAGTGCCTTTTTAAAGTTGATTTAGGTCAATAATTGTCATCCCTATTTTTGTTATGCTGAAGCAGATGTGAATTCATTAATAATCTTTGGAACAAATTCAAATGGAATATTTTTATGCCTTGATCATTTAATTATGGGTTCTTACCTTCTTGAAATTACTTTCTATCCTCTTTGCACATACAGATAAAGAACAGGGAATAACTGAAATCTCTGAATCCCAATGTCACACCAGTCAAACAATCTGGAATAAAGAGCAATAGGTGCATGGGATCCAAAAGTAACAGTAATACTGAAACTATGAAGGTGTGATCCTCTTAATATTTACATGCTACATCATTACAGGCACAATAGTGATAAAGCACATGCCCATTGTACAGCATTATTTTTAGAAGAAGCTTTGCACAAGAGGATGGAAGACAAAAAGAAGGGATGGAACAGAAGAAGTTAGAATAATTGTCATTAATTAACTTGTAAATAAAGTTAGATAATTGTAATTTTACCACTCATGATTTTGTGCCAAACTTCATGACATGCGAGAGCAGTCTCTGATGCATATGCACTTTGTCTAACCTAGTAAATTAGAAATGATAGATTATGCAGAAATAAAACTACAGGAGGAATGCATCTCTGGTATGGGAGAATGTGCACAGGAATTATTTTTAAAGTAAATTGTAAGCTAATAAACTGCACAGTTGATAAGTAGCTCTGATTCTTAAAGGGAGGAAAAGCTCAAGCCGATGATTCTTGCTGAGTTACTGGAGCAGTTGATCCAAGTTGTGTGCACAGTTTTCACAGGTGGTGTGTGGTCTGACCAGCTTTCGTGGCGTTTTCACTTGCCCACTTGCTGCAGGTGATTGCAGCACATGGCAATCCTGACTTAGAATGAACAAAGTCTCCATACTAACTTTTCAATTTGTTCTGTGTTGGTGTGAATTATTTGTGCCATGGCAACTTTGAAATTCTAAATCTTGTAACCAAGCTTCTCAATGTCATTGCTCACCTTAAAGCACTTTTCTACCATTAGGACATCAGCTAGGTATAGCAATGGCACAATGAAACTTTCATCTTGTGTCCAACTAAACTATAAAGAAAATCAGGTGCAATTCTAAGGTTTTAAATTCAGCCTTATGCTAACTTCTTCTGTTCCATCCCTTCTTTTGTCTTGCATCCTCTTGTGCAAAGCTTCTTCTAAAAATAATGCTGTACAATGGGCATGTGCTTTATCACTATTGTGCCTGTAATGATGTAGCATGTAAATATTAAGAGGATCACCTGTTCACCTGCTTGCCATATTGGAGGTTAAATGAGCAGCCAATCAATCAAATTGAAGAACCTATGTTGTATTGTAGAAAGTAGTAAAATATGATCCAAGTTGTTGGCTGTGACTTACCTGGCCATGGCTTCACTTCAGAAAACACTATCTAGAATACACACACTTATCAGTTAATTGTGGATTGGTGATGAGATTTTTATAGCTCCTGGCTAAGCTAGGTGGCAAAAAATCAAATGAGTTTCTGTTATTGGGAATCAACATTGAAAGGATCAGAACAAAATATTATAGTTGGGTGTCAGTTCATTGTTCTGCTATGAGCCTTGCACATAAAATTCTAAAGATAGCGAGTACCTGAGATTAATTAATAAGTACAGTTCATAATACACACAACGTTTAGGATTGTATGACAGGTCAGAATATTTACATTTTGTTTTGTGTAAGGAATGCCAGTTTAAATACGATAAAACAGATATTTAATTTACATACAGTCACCAGTATTGAATGTGGATGAGTGTTTTTCTGCCTAATAAATTTCTTTGGAGTGTTCTGACTGTTAAGTAGACAAATGTGACGGTGGTTTTGTGCATAGCACAATCCCAGAAATTACGTAATCTGTTGTTGATTGGGAGAGATATTGTTTTGAAAACTGTTATAAGTGCCTCATATTTGAACAATGCTGTGGGACCTATAGAGTCCACAGCAGCCACTAAAATAGATGTTTATGACTGGTTTAATGTTCTTATCTGAAGGATGTCAATTCTGACCATTTACATTTTAAACAAAACGCTTCTCCATCAGCCGAGATTGGGTACTGAAGTCCACAATTTTGATTCCAAGGCAAGAGTGCTACCAGATGTGAGCCTACTGGATTCCTTCAATTTAAATAGAGGTGGCAGTGCATTTTCCTTCATGCTTGAATCTTAAGAACACTGGTTTAATATAGCTGCATTTGAAATGCTCAAAATCGTGGGAAAATTAATTGGGGCTTTTAAGTTGGGATGTTTAGAGCAATTGAGGTCTAGCCTCTGGGATATCTAGTGACAATTTTTACACAATGCAACAAAACTTGAAACATTAAATTATAATATTGCTCCTTTAATGTTTGAATTCAATTTATAATTACATTTAAGCTAGTTTTGTCTCTGGCTTTCTGCTGGCTGTTTTCAAATGTGTATTGAAACCCCACATTGCTATAAGGGAGAGAGTTACAAGGTTTTCACTCTCCTCTCTCCACTAGCAATACATCTGCTTAGAGACATCCAGGACCTGGCATCAGGGAGGCAACACAGCATCCTAGAGTCTTGTTTGCCATAGAAACGCCAGTCTGTGCCCCTGACTATTGAGTCTCCTACTACTATCACTCGCTTGGACTTAGTCTGACCCTGCTCTACAGCAGAACTAGTTGTTGTGCCACATGTCTGCTTGGTGAGCTAGTGCCTATCACACTCTGCCCTCAGAATGCTCTGCAATGTGTCCTGCTGTTGCTCCATCTGACCTGTGCGGTCTGTCAGGAGCTGCAGCTGGTCATACTTTCCACAGATGTACTCATCAGGGATGCTAGAAAGCTCCCTGATCTCCCACATTTGCCAGGAGGAGCATATCACTGCTCTAACTGCCATTTCTACCCTTGTACACTTCAGAAAGATATAAGAATAATGACCTTACTTTGCTTTTACGTTGCTTGTCCTCCTCAGTGTTAGAGGGAGGGAGTGAAACACTAAGGTAATGTTTCGGGCTTAACCGCTCCTTGACACCAGTTCTTCAGCTATCCACAGTACAGTGGAGGTGACTGAGTTGACTTCTCCCAGAATCCTCTTCTGCTGCCTCTGCTGGATCTAAGCTTTTCTCTTGAATAGGATCACAGAACATCTTGCGAAGTTTTGAACACCCCTCGCCATGCTTTGAACATGACCCCAGAACATACTGCATTTTTAAAAACCGTATACCTGGCAATCATTTTCAAGATCTCCGCGACCCCCTCAGGTGGGTCATGACCCCCAATTTGAAAAACCCTGGTCTAAAAGATGAATATATAGAATATATATTGACACTTGGAGCAATACTAAGTGGAACTGACTTAGAATTAGTATTGTTTACTGAAGCAGAGTTAATTAGTAATGTCACAGGTAAAGATCCACTAGGAAATATGATCATAATACCAATCAATTCCATGTGAAGTTTAAAAATGACATTCCAATCACAGACAAAATTCTTAAACTTCAACAAAGCCAATTACATGGGTGAGTGGAGAACTTGCTATGGTTAATTAGATAAATAGACTTGAAGGTATGGTGGCAAATGAACAATGGGAGATGTTTAAAGAAACAGTTCAAAATATTTAACAGAACTACATTCTTGCTGACGTTTTGTTTTTCAATGGAAAGATCTACTTATGGCTCATTCAGGAAGTTAAGGATGGTATTGGATTGAAAGAAGAGGCTTACAATCGTACAAAAAGTAGTAGCAAGTCTGAGGATTGTATGTTTTAGAAATTACAAAAGGCCACCCAAAAATTGATAAAGGAAAAAATTGAATGAGAGTAAACTAGCCAGAAATATAAAAATAGATTGCAAAAACTTTTGTTGTATATGATTAGCTAAAGTGAGTATTGGTCCCTGAGAAGCAGGGGAAGGAGGAAAGGGTGGAGGCATTGAACAAATATTTGCATCTTTGAAGGAGAAGATACAAGTTTCATACCAGAAATTGACAGTAACCTAGGGACTAAGAGGAAATTAATATCAGCAATAAAAAAGTATTGGAGAAACTTAGGGGACTGAAGTCCAACAAATCCCCAGGACCTGATGGCTTCCGTCTCAAAGTTTTAGGAGAGAGCTGCTGAAAAAAATCATAGATATGCGAGCTGAGCTTCTCTGATTTTTCATAGTTCCTTGAATTTTGGTCATTCCCAAGTGATTGGAAGTTGGCAAATGTTGCAGTGCTTTTCAAGAAAGGGAGGGAGACAATTGTAAACTTTCAGGCCAGTTAGCCTAACCCAGTCATTGGGAGATTGCTGACATCTATTACTAAGGAAGTCTTAAAATATGCTTAGAAAAGCTTTGTATGATTAAAACAAGTCAATATTATATTATTAAAGGGAAATCATAATCCTAAATCCAAATTTATCAGCTTTTTTAGAATGTAACTTGTAGAGTAGATAAAGGGGAACAATAGCTGTAGTATACACGGATCTCCAAAAAGCATTCAGTAAGGTGCCAAATAAAAGGTTAATGGGCCAGATAAGGCTCATGGAGTTGGTGGAAGGGTCGGAGTGGGGATGGGACATGGGCATGGTAATATATTGACATGCATCAGGAATTGGTGAATGGGTAGAAAGCTGAGTGGGCACAAATGGGGCTTTTTCAAGTTGGCAGGCTCTAGTGTAGTGCTGCAAGGATCAGTGTGGGGCATCAGCTATTTGAAATCTATGTTAATGACTTAGCTAAAGTAGAGAGTAATGTATCTGATACAAAGCTAGGTGGAAAGAATCATAGATTCCCCACAGTGCAGATGGAGGCCATTCGGCCCATCAAGCCTGCACCAACTCTCCAACATCTTATCCAGGCTCTATCCCCTCAACCCCACGTATTTACCCCGCTAATTCCGCTAGCTTACACATCTTAGAACACTAAGGCACAATTTAGCATGGCCAGTCCACCTAGCCTGCACGTTTTTGGACTGTGGGAGGAAGGTGAAGCATTTGGGAAAAACTCTCGCAGACATGGGGAGAATGTGCAAACTCCACACAGACACGGTCACCCAAGGACGGAATTGAAACAAGGTCCCCGGCACTGAGAGACAACAGTGCTAACCACTGTGCCACCATGCTGCCACAAAGGCATGGAAAAGGCTGCAAAGAGAAATACAGGTTAAGTGAGTGGGCAACAAGATGGAGTAGAATGTGGGTAAGTGTGAAGTTATTCACTTTAGTCATAAGAATAGAAAAGCAGGATTTTTTTTTCAAGGTGTGTTGGGAGTGTTGATGTTTAAGGTGACTTGGGTGACTTGGGTGTGCTTGTACAAAGCACAAAGTTAGGATGCAAGTACCTCAAGCAGTTAGGAAGGCAAATGGCATGTTGGCCTTTATTGCAAGGGGATTTGTGTACAGGGATGAAGTTCCTGTTACAATTTTACAAAGTTATGGTGAGACCACATCTGGACTACTGTGTACAGTTTTGGTCTCTGCATTTAAGAAACAATATGCTTGAACTGGAGACGGTTCACTAAATTGGTCCCTGGAATGAGGGACTTGTCCTGTGATGAGAGGCTATGTAAATTGGGCTATTATTCTGCAGAGTTTAGATCTGATTGAAATATACAAAATTCTGAAGGGGCTTGAGAGGGTAGATAGACACAGGCTGTTTCTGCTGGGTGGGGAAAGCAGAACATGAAAGCACAGTCTCTGCTTAAGGAATTAGGATTGAGGTGAGAAATTATTTCACTCAGTTGTGAATCTTTGGAATTCTCGGCCCCAGAGAGTTGTGGATGCTCCATGGTTTAGTACTTCTAAGGTTGTGATAGACAGGTTTTTAGTAGTGTCTCAGAATCGAGGGATATTCGGAGCATGCAGAAAAGCGGAGTTGAAACTCAAGATCAACCATGAACATACTGAATGGTGGAGCAGGTGTGATTGGCTGTGTGGCATGCCCTATTCTTGTGATCTGTTTATGCCTGAATAATATTTCTTCATGTTTGCAGATAATGATCTGAATCGTATGATGATATTTGCTTGGGCACAGGCCCTGGTGTTTTACACCTTGCACACACACCCTCTCCTGGGGTGTAGTAAATGGAGCCACAAAAGGGGCAGCAATTAAATTCTGGGATCCTGAAAGCTAAAAGATGAACGCAGACATCACAATGGATTGAGAAGCTGGGGGAGATTCTGAGACAGGGAGGGATGAGTCCATGGATGAATTTTAAAACAAGATGTTGCTTGACTGATAACTAAAGTAGGCCAGCAAGCATGAAGAAAGATTTATAGGGATCCTTTTCCTTGTCAGAGAGACACAGGATGTCAACTATGACTTTGATAAAAGCCACTTACTTTTATTTCTTTATGTCACTCTCTTTGACCATGTACCATGAAACCTTTTGCCATTCTTAGACCCTTGTATTTAAATGTTTGGTAGTACATGACTTGTATATCGTTTTAAAAAAGGAGACATGCTTTTCATCATGCACTCATCAGGACGCAAGAGGAGAGGGCTGATTTGTTGGCAAGTGGACTCTGGTAGAGGCATTGCCATGGAGAATGCACCAGGGAGCAGTTAACTGCCAAGATTTTGACTAAATTCAAACCAGGCAGGTCAACTCTGGTCAAGGCGTATGTCCCAATAACTGGTGGATTGTATCATGGCTGTTCACAACAAAATACTGACTACTCAACTAGCCCATGCTTGCAAAACTCAAAACCTAAGTGTCCAACATTTGATGTGATTCTGCGATTGGACAACACTTGCTAAACAATCTTGATTGTGCTAAGAATAACACTGACAACCAATTTAAGATTCAGTTAGACTTGCATTATGACTCACTTTCATGTGCTGGAAGCTACAAATATTCACACACCACGGCCCTGTCTATTGCAGACAGAAGGGTCTATGCATTGTTCCTTTTGCGCCTATTCCAAAGCTTGAACAACTATTCCCTCGTTCATTCCCCAGGGCAATGCCTTGACCAATCACAGTTGACCTGCCTGACTTAAACAAAGGCATGGCAGTTAACTGTTCCCTGGCGCAGTCAGGTCTGGCAGTAAACCATTTGGTTGCCATATCCATTCAAGTTTGAGTCCTGTAACATGAGGGCAGTATCAGGGGAATGTTGAGGGTAAAAAAGTAATGGTTTTAATGGTGACAATGGCTTCATAGGTGGAGGTGAGGGTCCTGTTGAGCAAATCAGCAGCTGCAGAAATTTCATGATGAATGGAGAGCCAAAAGCTAGCCAGTTGGGATTTTGAAAGTATCATTCTATAGCCTCCTGGATTCTAAAGAACTGCCACTGAGGTTGAAATATTACTGCTAGTTTGAGAGAGATGGATATCATTATGGATTGGAGTTAGGAGGGAATGGGGTGGGCACAGAGAGGAAAGCTGAGTGATATAGCGGGATATAGCAACCTCAAGTACCAATGCTTAGGCCTGCATTGGTTTGGCAGGTAAAGACTTGCCCTGGAAGGTGGATTTTGAGTCCTGTTCGTTCTAAAAGCACAACTGGTTTTAATAAGGAATGAGAGCCATTTGAGCTTTTGGCAGTCGTCACTTGGATTGTATTGTGCCATTGATTAGTATAGTGCATGTCAAACAATAGCTCACCTCTCACCTGAGCCCTCCCTTTAATAGATAAATATTTCCCTGTTTTTAATCAAAGAATTGCCAAGCCAATTTGCAGTGGATTTCCTGAAATAGGTGTTCCAAAACAGCTTTTGGTGGGCCACACTGCTGACTCTTAAATAGTAAAATTCTGTTCTATTGATGCCTGCAGTTATGCATCATAGCAGCTGATTGGCAACAAATGCGACTTGCTTTTTTCTTGTTCAGTTCATGTAGGCTGTTGTAAACTTTCTAAACCTAGTGGCATCATGATGATGATAGAGAAAACCCATGGAGAGCCCCAGGCCAAACACCACTGTGTTCAGGATAATCATGTGCATGCTGTACACAGTGCATGCTGCAGGAGTGTAGTCCTCCAGAACATGCCTTTGAAATGACGTAGCCTTATAAGTAGGACAGTTGTCTCCCAGATGTGAAAGCCTCAGGACCTGCACAAGCCCAGCACCACTCCCCCCACCTAAACAGTTCCATTGTTCTCTTGGTGCTTTCATCAGAAGTTTAAGACAATGCATAACCCCTGAACAAGAGTTGACAACTGTCGGCAGATCAGTGAATGCACTGATGTTTTTTATTATTTATTGATATTTGTTTGGGTTTTTGTTTCCTATTCACATTTTCCAGGAGCCTGAAGCAACAGCACCAGGTGATAAGCCTCTGGGAAAAATCATAACTTTTACAGCAAAATACTAATAAAATGTTAGGCTGTTTAGTTTGTTTGGCAGTATCAGTAACCAGTCCAGTGCTCCCCAGATATTTGTATAGGCTGCAAGAAAAACTGGCACAAAGAACAGGCGAAGGCTCAAAATAAAACTTTACACTTGACACACTATGCATGCTTCAGCTAGGCTATGGTTATGTCTTATGTCTTCAGTGCCGACACTTTCAGTGCTTTACCTCTATAGAGAGCAAATTTAAGTATCTTCATAATTAAGTCACCTGCTGTGTCAAATCCATTAATTTATTGATATTTGTCTCGATCATCATTGAAAATAAATGCTTATCACTTTAAAAATGCTGATTTAAACCCTCAGGTTTATGTAATCCATCAATGGTGAACATGCAACTGTGTTTCCTGTGTTTAGATTGAGATACACAACCACAGAAAACATACAAGTCAGCCGTGCACAGTTTTAAGTCAATGAAGACACGTTGGCATCAGCAGGTTTTTAATTTGGAGATTCACTTTGGTGAGCAGAGGACCTTTGGCCCCACTTTGTGTTGAGATTCAAATTCTGGTTGGTATATTAAATTAGTTGGCTCTGGCACCATCTTTTGCCAAATTGTGAGAAAATCAGGTGCAGGTTACACCCACCATGGTGTCGGATGCTCAGCCACCACAGAGTTGACTCGCCCTTTTCCCTCAAGCAGAAGATCCTAGCATTAGGTCAGGCATTGTGTGTCCAGATGAAGCATGTGCTTCTCTGAACAACCATCAGTTTGTGCATTTACACTCAATGTCAGAACCTTGATGGATTTTCCTAGACACTTATATATGCATTTCCTCAGTTCCCTGGTCTTTGCAACAATTTAAGAGGGCAGTTCTTCCAGTGACTGCCTTATTGACCACAAACTGGTTCCTGAAGATTGTAGCTATGAGTGGAAGCAGAATCCCAGCTTTCCAAGAGATGGCTCCTTTGTAGTTGGGTCAGGATTTCCATACTAAGTGGGAGTTCTGTTCTCCCACTTACTCCCACTTACCTGACGAAGGGGCAGCGCTCCGAAAGCTAGTGGCTTTTGCTACCAAATAAACCTGTTGGACTTTAACCTGGTGTTGTGAGACGACTTACTGTATTTACACCAATCCAACGCCGGCATCATCACTCATCCATTGCAGTGTATATCTTGATTTAGTTTCATAAGGCTTCTATTAGGAGATCCTTTAACATAAGAGATGTTGTATTGTGGCGTTTAGTTAGTCCTGTGTGCACTCCCACACGTTCTAGAATGTCTCCAGTATCTTCACCTTTTAAAACCTGGTTCTATTTCAGTCGTGCTGCCACTATAGTCTTTTGTGAATCAGCTGCATTTGAATCATTGTGCTTACCTACTGATGCTCTATATTGTGCAAGCTACTTAGGAATTAAGGCCAGTTCAACCCAAAACTGGGGCGAATATTAAAAGCGCAAAGTTACAGGACTAGAGTGAGAATAGGAGAGTAGCATTATTTTACTTGCTCTCAAGTAACTACCACAGACATGTGATGGATGGTGGAGTCCTGTGTTGTCACTGCTGAGTTTAGTCCTAATTTTACCCAGTGCCTACATGTGCACTTTACAGTAGGCTATGTCTCTAAGCAGTGTCTGATTTTACTTCATCCTGATTCTCAGCAAACTCAAATTACCATACTGTTTGTTACCTCCTTGCAGCTGGCCCACATGTGAATATTTAACAGCATGCTGGACAAGGTACTTTTAGTGTGCCCGTTATGGCTGTAGCATTCTGACCCCGGAGTGGGGTGTGCGCTGCTGCCCGGAGTGGGGTGTGCGCTGCTGCCCGGAGTGGGGTGTGCGCTGCTGCCCGGAGTGGGGTGTGCGCTGCTGCCCGGAGTGGGGTGTGCGCTGCTGCCCGGAGTGGGGTGTGCGCTGCTGCCCGGAGTGGGGTGTGCGCTGCTGCCCGGAGTGGGGTGTGCGCTGCTGCCCGGAGTGGGGTGTGCGCTGCTGCCCGGAGTGGGGTGTGCGCTGCTGCCCGGAGTGGGGTGTGCGCACCCTTGGCATAATTTTGGAGGCGAACAGGGGAGGTATTCCCAATAACCTGACCAATATTTATCTTTGAATCACCATCACAAAAACTGAATATCTGGTCATTATTACTAAATTGTTGTTTATGGAAGCTCGTTTTGTACAAATTGGCAACAACATTTCCTACATTAGAACAGCGGCTACTTTTCAAATTACTCCATTGGCTGTAAAGCGCTACGAGATGGTCGATGGTCATGAAAAGTTCTATATAATGCAGCTATTTTTATTTGTGTACTGAGTCATACTCCATGCCTTTGCCTTTTAGGCCTTTGAGAGCTTGTATTTTGTACAATTTAAAATCCCAGTCTTAAAAACTGCCTGGAAATGTGAATTAATTAACCAAAGCAGGAAGAGGAAAGTTTTTGCATTGCAAAAACAACCATCTGGCTTGTTTCCTTTTGTTTAATTTTGGAAGTATTTATAGAGATCTGGGGCTAGATTCCAAGCTTTTCCATTATTGATTATTCAAAGCTGTTCAACTTTGTTTTGTTGTTCATCTCTTTTTCGGTTGGGTACCATGGGCTTCTTTCCCCTGTCCATTCTTAGACTGATGGCATGCGGCCGTTGCTCATTGCTGGTATTAGCAATGCTGCTGAGAGACAGAGAGGCAGCTGTGCACATGAGACTGCATCTGAGCATGCTGAGGCACTGCACACTAGTGTGCCAGTACACTGCCAGTTCCAAACTAAATTTATTAGCTTGTCCTTTACGTCCTGCCAGTAGATACCACTGGGGAACCTGAGGAGTCAAACTTTTAGCACCTGGCAAACCCTTCTGAAATTGGCCCTGACTAATGACCACCTAGATTTTTGCAGCAAGTTACTTTATTTCCAAGGGCACTGCCAGCTGGACCATATTGCTCTTTAACTATTCAAATAATTTCCCCAGCTTGCAAGTTAGTCTGGAAACTAAATGAACCTAACAGAAAATATTTGCTGTTATTTCAGAATTGACAGCTGAATTCAAAAATTCAGTAGTAGTATCTGTTCACGTAGAATTAAAATTGATCTAAAGTTCTTAATTTTCAGGTTTCAATAGAGAACCAATCTGTACCTGTTGGCCCAGTTTGATCAATTTATTGTAAGATCTTAGAAGTTAAATTCAGTGGAAATTTTCAGCACAGCTGCTTTCATTTTAATAAATATTGATTCACTTACATTGAATGTAAATTTCTTGCCTGGCTTTTTTCTCAGTTTTCCATTGTATTGTAAGGATGTCTAAGCAGCTGTTTTAACTTATTCCTTGGGGTGAGCAAGTTTCCAAGATACAGGTACCCAGGGCAGACAGGATTTGTTGGTTAATGACATCTTGCCTACAGGATGTTGAAATAGCCAGTGTTACTTCTAATCAAGTGCTCTTCTGTCACTCCCTACACCAATGCATGGAGCAGTTGGGTGCATTCATTTTTCTACCTCCCTCTCCCAGTTGGGACACGAAGATGGAGAAGATATGTGAATATTTCATCCATATGGCCAGCAATAGTGAAATGGTCCATCTGAAATGGCAAGTGTTGAGAGGTTGTAATTCTACTTTGAGACCTACTATATGCTTCTGTACTGCGTGGTGAGGAGCCTGAGACCTGAAGGCACTAGTTTGTCAGTTTGAAAGTTCTCTCCTTGTTTTCAATATCTGTCTCCATTGGCCCTAAAAGTGGACCGAGGATAGTATATAAACACAATAACACAGATGAGTCTCTCCTCACTTCCAAAACGCAGGATAAAAGGAAAAGTACCTAAAATATTGACCATTCTTTTACCATTCCTGATGAGAAAAACAAATGCCCTAGAATCTACAGTATGTGCTTGGAATACCCCAGCTTTTCAGACATGACATATGACACTTGCGTTAGTAGTAAACCTCACCTTTTTGCCACACAAATGCATATTTTACTTAATATCAGGGACAAGGGATTGAACAGGCAACACTGGTTATGTTGCGAAGATGTGGGAGTTTTAAGATGTTCACACAGCGCACACTCCCGTGTGGTGCACAATAAAGAGAAATAAGTCTTCCAATAAAATGAGCAAAATATGAAACCGGTTTCCAGCTAAAAGTCATAACGTTTGCACACGATAACTGTGCTGTAGCAAGGGAATTTGGAGTTCGAGGAAAAACTGGTGTGTGAATGGAAGAAGAAATCTGCCCTAAAGATACCCAAAATCAAATACACCATGAGAACAGGAACAACCACTGGCCTGATCTTGAGAAACGTGTATTGGAATGAGTCCTCAAAATTGTCAAGAATGGCTTCAAAGTCACCAGAAATATGACGCATATATATACACTTAAGTGGGCCAAATCAAACCCCGTGTCCAAAAAAGATTTCAGAGCAATAGTTAGTTAGTACAGCCAATTTTATGGAACGAAAGTGTTCAGTGTTGCAGCAGAAGACCAAAATCACTCAGACTTCTAAAAGACAACATAGATGAACCACCCATAAATTCTGATATGCCCAGCAACTGAACTGTGAAGTCAAAAGGTTGGAAATAGTTCTGGTGTAAGTCACAGGATATGAGAAAACAAGCTTCATGGTGGCCTTAGCTTGCATAGCAGATGGAACAAAATTAAAGCCTATGGTAATTTTCAAATGTAAAATCAAATTGCCTCCAGGAAGTTTTTGTGCGTATCCATTGCAACAGTTGGCTGGATGAAGGTGGAGTGAAGTTGTGGATTGATAATGTATGGAATCTGTGTCTCAATGGCTTTTGTGAAGAAGTGGAGATGCCGGCGTTGGACTGGGGTAAACACAGTAAGAAGTTTAACAACACCAGGTTAAAGTCCAACAGGTTTATTTGGTAGCAAAAGCCACACAAGCTTTCGGAGCTCTAAGCCCCTTCAGGTGAGTGGGAATTCTGTTCACAAACAGAGCTTATAAAGACACAGACTCAATTTACATGAATAATGGTTGGAATGCGAGTACTTACAACTAATCAAGTCTTTAAGAAACAAAACAATGTGAGTGGAGAGAGCATCAAGACAGGCTAAAAAAATGTGTATTGTCTCCAGACAAGACAGCCAGTGAAACTCTGCAGGTCCACGCAACTGTGGGAGTTACAAATAGTGTGACATGAACCCAATATCTCGGTTGAGGCCGTCCTCGTGTGTGCGGAACTTGGCTATCAGCTACTGATAGCCAAGTTCCGCACACACGAGGACGGCCTCAACCAGGATATTGGGTTCATGTCACACTATTTGTAACTCCCACAGTTGCGTGGACCTGCAGAGTTTCACTGGCTGTCTTGTCTGGAGACAATACACATCTTTTTAGCCTGTCTTGATGCTCTCTGCACTCACATTGTTTTGTTTCTTAAAGACTTGATTAGTTGTAAGTACTCGCATTCCAACCATTATTCATGTAAATTGAGTCTGTGTCTTTATAAGCTCTGTTTGTGAACAGAATTCCCACTCACCTGAAGAAGGGGCTTAGAGCTCAAAGCTTGTGTGGCTTTTGCTACCAAATAAACCTGTTGGACTTTAACCTGGTGTTGTTAAACTTCTTTCTGTGAAGAATGCAGCTTATTAGTCTGGGACATGTTCAGATCCCATATAACCAAATAAAATAGTTTGAGATACTTGCAAAGAAATAACATTCTCATTGCAGGGGGTCTAACAACCTAGTTCAACCTTGAATGTGTACCTCTAGCCATTCAAAGGTCATGTTCACATCAAATGGAATAGGTCAATAGTTGACACACACAAGCCTTTACAAAAGTGGAAATATGTGCACGGCCCGGCTTGGTGTTTTGTGTGGTTTTGTCATAAAATTGTGGAATGCTATTCATGCACACTATTATTAGATTGTTCAAATAATGTATAATAATCAATTCAGTGGATAAAGAGCAAGATGAGTTGTTGTGGAGCGATGATTCTTAAAGTACTACATCAGATCCAGAGTAGGATTCTAATGATGATGCCATAGCCAAAGTGATTCAGAATGAATTCTATGAACTGCCAGATGCCAAGCAGAATGAATTTTAACAAATGTTAAAACTCCCTATTTAGAGCTTTATCTGTACAATAATTTTATTTAATAAACAGTGCCATATGAATTACCAGTGTTATTTTCATATTTACAAAATGACACTGCCCACACTGAGTTCGCAAGTCAAACCCTATTTTTCAAATTACTTTTGGAGGCTTCAAAGGATGACCTATATGCCAGAATCCTGTTATATTTGTCTCTAAAAATATTAATAAGGGCCTATTGGATCTGTTTTCAGATCTCATTGAGGACCTATAAATGTCCCCCATATTTGAGTCAGGGGTCCTGTAGATATTGTATTGTGACGAAAGAGATCCTGCATGTGTGTTGATCTCAATGATGTTTGAATGAAGATAGCTGTTACAAACCACATGCCAACCATCCAATTGGACTCTTGTTAATTTAATTTTTTAAAAATTATACTACTATTTCAAGTTCCCAGACTTAAATGTCCTTACAGGACATGAGAAGGAAAGGGTCTGCCACTATTATGCACTGAATTAAGGCCATGTGTTCTCAATTTCTGTAACATCTAATTCTACTTGTATTACTTAAGGCCAAAAGATTTACTTTGAAGCAAGATTTTCAGTGCTAAAAATTCTAGTTGCAGAACATGAATGTATTATTGAGCTACTAGCATTATTCTGCAGTACTGCTACGTATCTTTATAACTAGACCTCTTCAGACATGTCCTCAGTTTAAGTTATGCTGTGAATTTCTTTCTCAAACTTGTTTTAATTTTTGGGTGCAGTACTTGTAACAATTCATCCAGAGGTGACATTGGCATGGAACACTGGCTTATCAGGGTAACTGCTCAATTTAATACAGTTTGTCCCCAGTGTTGTTTGGAAGAAATGCAAAACAGAAGAAAAATGATAGACCAGTTTATTTTGTCTAATTTGTGCAGCATTTGCCTGCATCTACATTGTTGTTTATCTCGTCTGCTAGTGAGTGATGTCATTAAGAAAGGGGTTGGGAGGAGGATCAGTTGGAAAGGAAGAACTGACGGTTTGTAATGAATTTCAATAAAATCCAGCTGGCATGAGCCAAGAGATCACATTCATCCCTACTTCTCAATCTGTTCAGCGTGAAGTGTTTAAAAACTGGATTCTTGGGCACTGTTTTGATTATAATGTGCATCCAATACCAGTAATTACCTTATCACCTTTGATCCATGCATTGTTATCTTTGATAAATATGTAGAGATGCAAACAATAATTGTTTAATCATTTTGCTTTATAATTGACTTAAGCAGTTCTTATTTGTACTTCTATATATTTATCGAAGATAACTATGCTTGCATTGCAAGGAAGGCTTGAAACTTATGAAGTTAAGACTGTGTTGAGATTCTATTCTTGTGAACATGCTGGTTTGTTTCACTTGTTAGAGGATCCTAGAAATACAATCTGCATATTTTTTGTGTTCTTGTCACCTCTTCCTCGATGTTGACACATTGTGTTCACGTTGCATCTCTTAACTTGATCAAATATAAGGAGGTTCATAAAATAAATTTGGCTTCCAAGCAGTCATCAGGTTAAGACAGTTTACTGAATGCATGGTTAAAGCAATAGGTTCTGCAGATAGGAAGAGAGGTAGAGAGGCATTTGAGATACCTGTGGGCTCTGTTACTAGTAGTGGAACATAGGGAAGGTCCAGAATGCACAGACTATAATCAAAAATTTGAAAGGTATAGACTCGGGTGTAAGGCATGGAGGAGGTCAAACGACTTGTGAAGAGAGGTTGAGTCAGTTAGTATTATATTCGCTGGAGTTTAGGAGAATGGGGTGGGGGAGGGAATCCTTATAGAAAGCAATAAGATTCTAACAGGACGAGACGGGATAATGCAGGAATGATGCTGGGGGAGTCCAGAACCAGGGATCACATTCTGAAGATATGAGGTAAACCATTTAGGACTTAGAACAAAGAACAAAGAACAGTACAGCACAGGAAACAGGCCCTTCGGCCCTCCAAGCCTGTGCCGCTCCTTGGTCCAACTAGACCAATCGTTTGTATCCCTCCATTCCCAGGCTGCTCATGTGACTATCCAGGTAAGTCTTAAACATCTTAAGTCTTAAACGCTTAAACGACTTAAGATGATAAATTTCTTCACCCAGAGTGGTGAGCATGCAGAATTCTCTACCATAGAAAGCAGTTGAGACCAAAACATTTTGTTTTCAAGAAGAAGTTTGATAGAGCTCTTGTGGCTAAAAGGATCAAAGGTATGGGCGGGAGAAAGTGGGAACAGGTTACTGAGTTGGCTGATCAGCCATGATCGTAATGAATGACAGTGCAGGCTCAAAGGGACAAATGGTCTACTCCTATTTTCTATGCCTTTAAATGAAAAAGTGGAGTGAGGGCAGGAAGGGATTTAAGCTCGGAAAGGATTTCGAATTGGGAGATTTGGAATCAGTGATCATTTGCAACGACAGCAGGGTGAATAAGCCGGATTTGGTGCAAAACTGAATTCAGGAAGTGGAGATTTAATTGAGTTGGCATTTGTGTATGATGGAACTTGGGAGGCCAATAAGCAGGTCATAGACGAGTGATGTTGAAGAAAAGGTAAATATTCTTGATTGCTGTGCTATTGTTTGAAACTGAGCCCGGTGTCGGACAGGAGGCTGAATTTGCATACTGTCAGATTGGGCCTGACTGAGCAGTTAAGTAGAAGAACTGAGTCAGAGTAAGTATGTAGGGTTATTGTTAGGAACCCAACAGATTAGTTCCAGTCTCGTAAGTTGCTGGTTCTGATCTGACAATTATTCACAAAACAATGGCAGTCATTGAGATAAGGATGGTTTTTGGGATGTTTCTTTAAAAGATGTCGGCATGTATATGGAATACTGATCTCATACTTGTTGACAATGTCCCCAAGCATGAACCGGCACTTCCCTGCATTGGCAGTGAAGTGACATTCAGTATGAGTGAGTTAAGGGCAGGTGCACTGCTGCTGAGCTCACCTGAGAGAGACAAACTCAAATTGCGAGCATAGCATTTGACCCTCCGAACACTTTCAGATTTTGGTGTTGGGGGAAAACTTGAGTATCTTCAGGTCGCCAGCACTGCTGTCGTATAGCATGTGAACAAACTGGCCAATAGTCTGACCCCCTGCAGTAGACCACAGTGATGCTTTCAACACATCATCTTGTGTGTTCCTGTAGCCAAAGTATAAATGGAGGTTGTAACCCTGTGGACAGTTCACTGTATAGAAGGTCTTTGGATAAATGGTTGTAGCACATGTCTGGGATAATGCAGATGTATGAGTATGCTGATGGAATTAACATGCTCCATGACCTCTTGTGTTGGTGACATTTCGCTAAGAGATGCCAACAATACATCTGAGACAGCAGAGATGAGAATTATTCAACCTTATTTTTTCTCCTGACTTTATATGTTGTCCAAGTCTCTCTCATGTAGAAAAGTGTAGCAAGAATGCAGACTTCGTAGACTTGCAGTTTGGTATTTTTGGTCAGGTTGCTGATTTTTCAAACATCTCTCTCAGCCAGGACACAACGGCTGCAGCTTTTGCAATGTGCGTGTTAATGTCGGCACCAAGTGACAGTTTGGTGATTGTAGAACCTAGATATGCAAAGCTATTAATCCACGCTGGCACATTGCTATACCACCAATCATCATTGACAATGTCCAGGACCATTTTATTTTGTCTTCCCAAAGTTAATGGTCAAATCAAACTCTCTCAGAACATGAGGGAATTTGGCCATTTGCCACTGACTTTCTTGGTTGGAATGCTATTGTGGCATTATCAGCACAGCACTGAGAATGTGGCACACTTTTGTCTTGGATCTCAAGTGAACAAGGCTGAACTGCTTGTCAGTTCTGCTCTATAACTCTATCTTTTATAGATGAGCCAAAGGCATATGACATCAGCAAAGGGAAGAATATGCTAAAGAGTCAGTATCAGGATGCAACCCTGATTGATCCAATTTGGATCGTGAAAAATTCCAATGTTCTTCATGGAAAAAGATGATCACACTGAGTAGATGCCTATTGTCGATCGCCACTCTTTTAGTGCAGATTTCTTTTCCATAGTACATAATTCAGAAGCGTGTAGAACTAGGCAGCCTACCCCTTTGCTCCTGACCTCCCTCACCATCATGGTTTGTAACATCCTGAGACCATCAAATGCTTTGTTTTCTGTTTCTTTCTTCCTCCTTTATTTATTTTCACTCCACCTTTATGGGCAAGTGTCAGACCTTGTTTAATGTTTGAATTCTGCAGGCTATTCTCCAATGCAGGTGTTAGAGCCGCTTGTCTCAAAGTTGAACGTATCAATAGGCAAAATTAGAGGAAGACTGTTTAATTTTAGTTGCAGTTAATCAGTAAACTGGCAGAAGAAGAATTAATGAAACGTGTAAATCTAAGGATGGAAGCATTAAGATTAATGAAATTGAGCGTTTTGATTGTCAAATAAACTGATCTGAATTCTTCTGAATAGTGTGTAGTGGGCTGCCATTTGAACTTCCCTTTTCATGAAAGACTGTGCAGTCCAATAGCTGTGGTCATGGAGTAACTCCAAAAATGCACTTTGCTGTAACTAGCAAAAGTATCAAACAATTTATAATTCTATCGTACTTCGATGTAGATGTTGAAATGTTTTGTTTTTCCTCGACAGTTGTGGCACAGAATCAGGTAGGCAGTTTTATGTTTTGGTTAAGTCAGTAGCAGCTTTGTAGATGTTTACAGGATAAGATGCAATTGGGAAAGAAATCAAAACGAAATCAGTTCTCATGAAGGGTCACCCAGACTTGAAAGGTTGGCTCTATACTCTCTCCATAGATGCTGTCAGACCTGTGAGATTTTCCAGCATTTTCTGTTTTTGTTTCAAAATGAATTAATCACCTGTTGTGCTCTTGATGCATTTATTGGATCTTCAGTTGAATAGGGCACTTGTGATGCAAGTTGTGAATTCTACAAAAAGATTTCTGTTGTACCACTGTGACCATTTGTTTGCTTTGGTTGGGAATGTGGATCGTTGTCGTTGTGCCATTCCGTTCTTTCTGGCTTATTGAGTTCACAGAAATTACTCGCAAACCAAATCTAGAATTGAAAGTATTTTGGAGGCATCATGTTACTGATTTGATTTATTATTGTCACATGTATTAGTATACAGTGAAAAGTATTGTTTCTTGCATGTTATACAGACAATGCATACAGTTCATAGAGAAGAAAAGGAGAGTGCAGAATGTAGTGTCACAGTCATAGCTAGGGTGTAGAGAAAGATCAACTTAGTGCGAGGTAGATTAATTCAAAAGTCTGATGGCAGCAGGGCAGAATCTTCTGTTTTGGTCTGTAGTCAGGGACAGAAGGGCGTGACTGCAAGTGAGGCAGGTAAGGGGATCGAGAAGGTAGAAGTGGAAGAGCCTCACTCTTGTAATTGTCCAGCATGTTTGTGGTGCATGTAGACTGTATTAAGGATAGAAAGACAATGGCTGACATTTAAAGATTTAAAACATGATTTGCAACAAATTTGCGTTCCTTTTAAAGTGTAAAATGTCAGCAGGAGAGGTAATGAGGTAATGCATTTTGGAAGGTCTAATACAGATAGGACTGTAGATGGATGAGCAAATTGAGCATGGTACTGTAATACAGGAACCAGTTCAAGTGGGGAGAGCTAACAAGAATGTGTTAGTAGTTTGGGAGATAGACAGTTCTCTGAAGCCAAAAGCAGGAGTCCAGAAGACTGTGTTGTCTGCCCAGAGGGGACATCTATTCTGGGCTGGAGACAAACTTGAAGTGGGTGAGTGTTGGCAGTGGGAGGAGGATCCAGTAGATGTGGTCCCTGTTGGCATCAACAACATAGATAGGAGTAGCAAGGATGTGCTTAGAATACGAGCAGCTAGGGACTAAATTAAAAATTAAACCTTATAGGTAATCTCTGAGCCACGAGCACATTGGCGTAGATACATTAGAGAGTTAAATGAGTGGCTTCAAGATTGGTGTGGGAGAAATGGCAAATGGAATTTAACCCCGAAAAGTGTGAGGTGATGCACTTTGGGAGGACTTGCAAGGCAAGGGACAGAATTGTAGAGGTAGATTGGGAAACTACATTAAAGATATTAAGGCTAGAAAGACAATGGCTAGCATTTAAAGATTTAAAACATGATTTGCAACAAATTTACATTCCTTTTAAAGTATAAAATGTCAGCAGAGAGGTAATGCATTTTGGAAGGTCTAATACAGATAGGAAATATACAGTAGGTGGCAGAACCCTTAAGAGTATTGATAGGCAAAGGGATCTGGGTGTACAGGTACACAGGTCACAAAGTGGCAATGCAGGTGGAGAAGGTAGTCAAGAAGGCATACGGCATGCTTGCCTTCATCGGCCGGGGTATTGAGTTTAAAAATTGGCAAGTCATGTTGCAGCTTTATAGAACCTTAGTTAGGCCGCACTTGGAATATAGCGTTCAATTCTGGTCGCCACACTATCAGAAGGATGTGGAGGCTTTGGAGAGGGTACAGAAAAGATTTACCAGGATGTTGCCTGGTATGGAGGGCATTAGCTATGAGGAGAGATTGGAGAAACTTGGTTTGTTCTCACTGGAGCGACGGAGGTTGAGCAGCGACCTGATAGAAGTCTACAAGATTATGAGAGGCTTGGACAGAGTGGATAGTCAGAAGCTTTTTCCCAGGGTGGAAGAGTCAATTACTAGGGGGCATAGGTTTAAGGTGCGAGGGGCAAGGTTTAAAGAAGATGTACGAGGCAGATTTTTTATACAGAGGGTGGTGGGTGCCTGGGACTCGTTGCTGGGGGAGGTAGTGGAAACAGACATGGTAGTGACTTTTAAGGGGCGTCTTGGCAAGTACATGAATAGGATGGGAATAGAGGGATATGGTCCCTGGAAGGGTAGGGGGTTTTAGTTAAGTCGGGCAGCATGGTCGGTGCAGGCTTGGAGGGCCGAAGGGCCTGTTCCTGTGCTGCAATTTTCTTTGTTCTTTGATGAGGTGTCCAACCATGGCTAACAAGTTAAGGATTCTATTAGATCAAAGGAAGAAGCATGTAAAACTTGCCAAAAAACATTTTAAACCTAAGGATTGGAAGCTTTTTAAAAATTCAGCAAAGGAGAGCCAAGAAATTGATGAGAGAATAGAATATTGAAGAAAACTAGTGAAGAACTAAAAACAGATTGTAAAAGCTTCTATAGGTATGTAAAAAGGAAAAGAGGAGTAAAGACTCGTGAACCCATTACAGCTAGAGCATGGAGAATTTATAAATGGTACTAAAAATGGCAGAGAAACTAAATAAATACTTTGTCTTGTGATGTTTACCTTAAAGTGATTTTTTAAAAAATCATGATTTCTTCAGCTCTCAAATTCAGTGGTTTCTTAGTTCACAGCATCAGTGATGTCATTGTTGCCGACTTGACTGGAATTGTCCTTTTATTGCTGCTTACGTGGCTTAAATGGGGTTGTTTCTGTTTACTCTGGGATTAGTTTACGATCCTGCATTGTTAGGAGAAAAGGTCATGTGTTTTTGGACAGTTTTTGTTTTCTTTCCTGTGAGTTTAAGGTTTCAGTTTTGAGAGTTCTAAAGCTGCAGTTTAGTTAGTTTTAGCAGGGGCATCAAGCAAGAAAGAAGCTGAAGTCTCTGTCTCCCTATGCATTTTAGAAATTCTGCTGGTTATCTCAAGGCAATGTTTTGCCTTCTGGAAGGAAAGTGCAGCCTTCAAAAAGACTCTTCTAGTCAAGTGAAGTTTTAATCTATGATGTGTTAAGAGGGTTAAAAGGGTTTTGTCCATGAAAGGTTTTGGTTTGTTGGAACAGCCTTAATATTCAATTGAGGGTAAATACATTATAGTGGTTGTTTTCTTTGTTTTTTTTTGTGTAATTGTTATAAGGTATTGCTAATTTTCTTTCTATATATGTTAACTATATTCTTAAATAAACTTTGTTTGATAAAAGCTCTCTAGTGGGTTGTTGAATCATACCTGATGTGAAACAAATCATGCTTACCCTAGCTAAATTCAAGATGCAAAACTTATGATTTGGGTGGTCTCCATGAAGTACTTTGGAGTTTCTAACCTGACCTATAACAGTCTTCACAGAAAAATATACAAAGACCTCCCTGAAATATTGGGGAGCCTGCGGACTAGTCAGTGAGGACTAAAGAAATTAGCTTTTTTAAAAAATAAGTGCTTGAAAAATTAATGGGACTGAAAGTTGATAAATCTCCTGAACCTTCTTTCAACACTCTAGGATGTAGATCATAAGTGGTTGTAAAGATAGTGCATGTATTGTTGACCATCTTTCAAAGTTCAATGAATTCTAGAATGGTTCCTGCAGATTGGAAGGTAGCAAATGTAACCCCACCATTTAAGAAATGAGCGAGAGAGAAAACAAGGACCATACAGACCTGTTGGTCTGACATCAGTAGTAGGGAAATTGCTAGAATCAGTTTCAAAATACGTGATAACTGGGCACTGAGACAATAATGATGAGATTGGGCAGAGTCAACATAGATTTATGAAAAGGAAATCTTGTTTGACAAACCTGTTGGTGTTTTGAGGAAGTTGCTAGTAGGAATAGATAAGGGAGAACCCTTGGATGGGGTGTTTTTGGATTTTTAAGGAAGTCTTGATGCAGTTGTATAGAGCCTTAGTGAGACTACACCTGGAGTATTGTATGCAGTTTGGTCTCCTATCCCAAGGAAGGACCAGAGTGCAATGGCAATTCACCAGACTAATTCTTGAGATAGTGGGATTGTCCTTTGTGGAAAGATTGAGGAGACCAGGCCTGTACTCACTAGCGTTTAAGAGATTGAGAGTTGATCTCATTGAAATCTACAAAATTCTTACAGGGCTTGACAGAGTGTTGCCGGAAGGAAACATTCTCTGGTTGCCAGGTCTACAACCAGGGGACACATTCTCACAATAAGAGGCAGGCAATTTAGGATCGCGATGAGGAATTTCTTCAGTCAGAGGTTGGTGAAATTTTGAAATTGACTACCCCAGAGGGTTGTGGAAGTTCAGTATGTTCAAAGCAGAGATCGATAGATTTCTAGATGCCAATGACATGTAGGGAGATGGGAATAATGCAGAATGATGGCATTGAGGTTCAAAATCAGCCATGATCTAGTTAAATGGTGGAGTATGTCCAAGAGGCTGAATGGTCTAGTCATGCTCCTGGATTCCAAATCCTCATTTTCTGTGCCACGTGATGTGGTTTGGAACTGCATTCAGGATATTACTCGTTGAACCAGTGGTGCTAATGCTGTCTCGAGTAGAATGGTTCTCTGATCACTTTGTGACTGTCTTCAGGCCAATATTCGGTGGGCTAAAAGCAGTGCTACTTTGCTGTTACAGATTTTTGTGGGTTTGGGGGCACAATTCCATTATTCCATCTGTTATTCTCCTCTACTTCGCAGTGAGATAATGGGTTGCAGCTGTCGATTTGAGGCTATCAGTCTACTTCTACCATTGACGTCGGGGTTCCAACATCCTATCGGAGCATCTTTTTTGTGTGGCCAATAAGCAAATTACACAAGAATATAAAAGACACATGAAAAGAAACAACTTGCCGAGCAAAGAAAAAATAATAAATAAAGACGGGTATTAGAGTCTTTATTTGGTTCACACCCAGTCTGTGTGTTCTCACTCACCCATGCCAACTGTAAGAGTAGATGAGAATGCATAATGGATTATGTGGGTGAGGGCAAATGAAAACCCTGATGCTGCAAGTGAGCCGGACTGATGGACACATTCCGCTCTTGCGCGCGCACTCTGTTTCTGCCATCGCACCCCCCACCCCCATTTCTCCCCTCTCCCCCACCCACTCTCCATTCCCCCTCTGCGCACCTCTCTTCCCCTACTCTCGTCTCTCCCCACCTTTACTCTCACACCCCATTCAGCCCCTCCCTTGCACATACTCATTTCCCAACACCCCCTCTTTCTCCCCCTCGGCGTCCCTGCTCTCCCCCATCTTTTGCATCAAGTGTAACTTTTCTTTCGATCTCGACTTCCATGCATCCTTCTAGAGGTATCGTTGCAATGCAGAGTTTGGGACTACTTCTGTTACCTAGTTAATTTGCTGTTGAAATATAGTCTTGCTGAATGACACAAGTTCTAAATTTTAGCGACTGCAATTCTCTTGGCAAGTGTATTGATCAATATCAGTTTTTAACATCAAACGTAAAGTGCTTTGTTCCAGTAAACATTGTAATTAACTCTTCTTAGTGTTAGTATTTAATGAAGACATCTCTAATTGATTTTCTAATGTTACCCATAGTTCTGGATCCTCCTGACCAGCTAAAACATAGATATTGATTCTGCACATACCTTCATTTCCATTTTGATCTTAATCGTTATAATCTGTTTCTCTGCACCCACAACCTTGAGGTCTAGGGAACATAGGCCAATCCTCTGTTTAAACAGTTTGAATTTAACTGGGACATTAGATCCTTCCCGATCCATCTCTGGAGACCTGGCTGCTATTGCCTAAGTCTTTTATTCTTCAGGTCTGCAGCAAATTGTGATGTCTGCAGAGCTAAAAGGAGTAAGAAGTTTAACAACACCAGGTTAAAGTCCAACAGGTTTATTTGGTAGCAAAAGCCACACAAGCTTTCGAGGCTCTGAGCCCCTTCTTCAGGTGAGTGGGAATTCTGTTCACAAACAGAACTTATAAGACACAGACTCAATTTACATGAATAATGGTTGGAATGCGAATACTTACAACTAATCCAGTCTTTAAGAAACAAAACAATGGGAGTGGAGAGAGCATCAAGACAGGCTAAAAAGATGTGTATTGTCTCCAGACAAGACAGCCAGTGAAACTCTGCAGGTCCACGCAACTGTGGGAGTTACAAATAGTGTGACATAAATTCTGATTCTAGGATCGCATGATAAAGACTCAGGAGGAAAAAAGCAGAAATATTTATGTGAAATAGTGTGACATAAACCCAATATCCCGGTTGAGGCCGTCCTTGTGTGTGCGGAACCTGGCTATCAGTTTCTGCTCAGCGACTCTGCGCTGTCGTGTGTCGCGAAGGCCGCCTTGGAGAACGCCAAGGCGGCCTTCGCGACACACGACAGCGCAGAGTCGCTGAGCAGAAACTGATAGCCAGGTTCCGCACACACAAGGACGGCCTCAACCGGGATATTGGGTTTATGTCACACTATTTCACATAAATATTTCTGCTTTTTTCCTCCTGAGTCTTTATCATGCGATCCTAGAATCAGAATTTATGTCACACTATTTGTAACTCCCACAGTTGCGTGGACCTGCAGAGTTTCACTGGCTGTCTTGTCTGGAGACAATACACATCTTTTTAGCCTGTCTTGATGCTCTCTCCACTCCCATTGTTTTGTTTCTTAAAGACTGGATTAGTTGTAAGTATTCGCATTCCAACCATTATTCATGTAAATTGAGTCTGTGTCTTATAAGTTCTGTTTGTGAACAGAATTCCCACTCACCTGAAGAAGGGGCTCAGAGCCTCGAAAGCTTGTGTGGCTTTTGCTACCAAATAAACCTGTTGGACTTTAACCTGGTGTTGTTAAACTTCTTACTGTGTTTACCCCAGTCCAACGCCGGCATCTCCACATCAGAGCTAAAAGGAGCCATAGAACTGAACAGAGCCACATACTGAGTTGTGTTCTTGTAGCTCAGACTTGGAGCCTGCAGTTGGGTGGGGTTCTGGCATGAGGTTGTCTGATGGCTGGCAATTGCAATGATGATGTGGAGATGCCGGCGTTGGACTGGGGTGAACACAGTAAGAGTTTTAACAACACCAGGTTAAAGTCTAACAGGTTTATTTGGTAGCAAATACCATTAGCTTTCAGAGCGCTGCTCCTTCGTCAGATGGAGTGGAAATGTGCTCTCAAACACTGCCCTGTTTGAGAGCACATTTCCACTCCATCTGACGAAGGAGCAGCGCTCTGAAAGCTAATGGTATTTGCTACCAAATAAACCTGTTGGACTTTAACCTGGTGTTGCTAAAACTCTAATTGCAATGATGGCAGCAAAGAACAATACCAAAACACAAAGCTGCACTAATGTCTGCAGCTGAAACTGCCATTGATTTTTTTGTTTGTTTTTGGTGACTCTGGGGGTAGGGGAAATCTCAGCAGTGTCAAAATTGCTGGCAATTTCTACTCGTACTGCTCTACTGATGTGAGAACTGTGATCCAGTCGCAGTGCTACAGCTAAGACTCCTGACTTGAATTGTAATTTTCAGCTGCTGATCAAGGCTTTTTGTTGACTACTGCTGCCACCATGTTGTATTATTCCTTTCTAGATGATTACCGATGAAGCTGAAAGGCAGACCTAGAGGTTAAACAGAACTTTCCTTGTTACTTTAGCTTGCACATGCTAATGACTGCAAGAGAACTGAATTACATGATATTCCAATCTTCCTGTGCTGTCATGCATGTTAGCATGAGCATATATTTAAATACTTGTATTTAACGTACTAACAGAAGCCCCAAGTTTATTTCTCACAAGTACCATTCCATTTTCCTTTTGAAATCATTGATCATCTCCACTTCCACCACCTTTGTGGGCAATGCATTCCAGGTCATTACCACTCGCTGCATTTAAAACAAATCTTCCTTGTATTCCCACTTGCATATTGCCCAAAAAACTGAAATTTGAAAAGAACTGTTGAAAGATAGAATCTGTGATTCATGGGTTCTGTGAATCCAAAATCAAAAACACTATTCAAAATCAAAGGCAACAGAAGAGATTCCCAATGACTACGGGGGCATCTCACTCCTTAGTGTCGCAGGGAAAGCTTTTGTTTGGATCATTCTTAAAAGACTCCAACTACTTGCAAACTGAACATACCCAAAAGCACAATGCAGTTTCAACACAATGCTGGATCTGCTGTGAACATGATAATTCTCCATATGCTAGCTATAAGAGAAGTGTAGCAAGCAGGTCATGCCCTTTTATCTTACTTTCGGCTATCATACGAGTATTCAACACCATCAGCAGAGCAGGGCTCTGCAAGATAATGGCAAAAATTGGCTAGCAAAGCTGCTCAGTCTCATTCACTCTTTACATAACAACGTGCATTAAGTTTAGCTCCACCTCCAACAGTTTTGAAGTAATGAATGCAGTAAAACAAGGCTCTGAGCTAGCCACACTCTTATTTGGTATCATCATCTTCATGCTCCTGACCTTTGCCTTCCCTGCAAATATGAATGGAGTGTACTTAGACATTAGATCAGATAGCAAGCTCTCCAATTTATCAAGACTGAAAGCAAAGATAAAAACAGTGTCTGATCAGAGAACTGCTCCACGCTTACAATGCTGAGCTAGTCACCCTTGTAGCAACTCAGCCACAAAAACCTGTGGACTTGAATGAGTCCATGACCTGTAACATTATCCCTGACAAAATGTCAAGAAAGTATAGAATCCCTACAGTACAGAAGGAGGCTATTCAGCCCATCGAGCCTGCACCAACGACAATCCCACCCATGCCCTATCCCTGTAACCTCTGCTAATCACCCTGACACTAAGATAAATGGCTTATAGGAGACAAATAGCAAGGGAAATAAAAATCTGGGATAAAACAAAACATATGTATTTTGTACAGCCCATGCTGGTACCATGGTTAGAACTGCTGCCTCACAGCGCCAGGGATCCGGGTTCAATTCTGACCTTGGGTGACTGTCTGAGTGGAGTTTGCGCATTCTCCGTGTCTGTGTGGGTTTCCTCCGGGTGCTCCAGTTTCCTCCCACAGTCTAAAGATGTGTAGGAAGTATGCAAGGTGTTGCATCTCTACCCCTGATCACACTAAATATCACCCCATTGGAAATGGTTAGCAAATTCTGATACCTCAAGTCCATGGTGATGGACAATCTATCCCTTGATGCAGAGTTTGATAGACATGTAGGGAAAGCAGCTAGCGGCTAACTCGCAAAATTACGTTGAATAACCTCAAGTTGATTCTTGAATCAAGATGATGGTTCTTTAAACACTGTTCTCAGCATCTTGTATGGCTGTGAAACAGTGATTTTACAACTACCAGGAAATTAATTTGCATCTTTGCTGTTTGGTGCATTTGTGTATATCCTGGCAGGACAAAATCACACATGTGGCAGTCCTCTCAAAGATAAAGCTACCAAGTATGTTGACACTAATCAAACAGAGGTGGCTTTGGTGAAATGGGCATGTCTGCAGGATGGAAGATGGTTGCATAACCAAGGATTTTCTGTTTGGTGAAATAGCCAGAGCCCAGTAACCAGTGGGGTGTACAAGGCCCCACTTTCAGGATGCTTGCATTTGCTCATCATCGCAAGTAGCCTGAGTCCGCTGGATTTTTGGTGACTCACCTGATGAAGGAGCAGCACTCCGAAAGCTCAGCTCGTGGTTCCAAATAAACCTGTTGGACTTTAACCTGGTGTTGTGAGACTACTTACTTGTTTGGGTGTGGCGAGTGGGACAATGCTCAACATGATGAAATGCCTCAAAAACCAAGTTGTTCAACCAGAGAATGAATGTGTTCAGCAGACTAGGTAATTGAAATAATTTCAGTTATATGATTATTGCTTCACAAAGTATTTGTTTTATATACTAGATTGTACTCCAAAGTTAGTTCAGCTCATCATTTCTCTGCCTGTTGATTTCTAAATCTCGCTGTTGGTAGAGAATATAGAACATCCCAGAGACCTCTAGATCACTCTCATCATCCCTTCAGTAGTGGGTTTGAGTGATGTTGACATGGGTCTGGGGAACAGATTCTTGCACCACCTTTCCTAGATGTTCAAGGGAGAAAAAGAGCCAGCAGGAAATACACCATGAGCTGAATTAGGTGCTTTTAAAAGGGACAGGTCTGTGGGCTTCATATTAGTACAATCGCTATTTTATTTCAGCTCAGTGGCAATGAAAGGTTCCTTCACCTCATGAATTTTAACTGCTCATTGGTACAAAAATGTTTTGTGGGGCTGCTATAACCATCACCAAATCCAACATCCTGGACTGAACAGACTACTCGGTCAGCCATGTTGCATTATGCAACCTGTTTTCTTTGGCAGCAATTTGAAGATCTCAGTGATGTAGCTGACTTTGCTTTGAGAAATTCATTGCTTGCCCCACCAAAAAAGAACCTTTTTCTGTGGTGCGCAGTTTGTTTAGGGTCACATTTCAGTTTGTTTTTGCAAAGTGTTTGAACTCTAGTTGCCTATATATTATTGTGGAAAAACATTTTGATTTGATAATCTCCTGTCTGTTTCCTTCACAGGATTGCAGACGTTCCTTATTTCTGGCCGAAAGCTAACTCATTCATTGTGTACCTGCTCCCATACGATATTATCTCACCTTGACGTAGGAGATTCGAGTCCTCTTACCGTTCCCAAGCAGCAGCGAGAAACTACAAGTGAGGCTGCTGCTGAAGCGGGGCACGCAAGCAATGTGATGGATAAAGCTAAGGTGAGTGTTCAAGCAGGTTCAACTAGACCATAGGTTGCATAATGTGGCAATAATTGTAGAAGGGAATAGAAAGGAATTTTATTCCACAACACTGGTTTAAAAATATATAACTGAGGAAGGGGTTTTAGAACTATTTAATGGAAAATGTTGATCTGATTGAAAGAACCCACTTTGGAGATGTTACTAACACAGACCTTGAGAGAATTGAGTTGATGCAGTTAACCACTAGGCAACAACTATTTGTGCTAGTCGATCTTGCCATCATTAAACCCCCCCCAATATTTTTGATCACTTCACTTTATTTAAAAATCATCTTGTTCCATGCCGTGGAAACTTCCTGCAGCCCTGCCTCGTGTCCTCTATTGTTTAACCTCGTGAATGGGACATCCCAAACCCTAACTCTGCATCATCACAGCACACTTGTGCTCTGCAAAACTGTCCTTAAACCTTGCTGCTGCCTTTCATTTCTTCTACTTTTAAAGCCCTTCTCAAAACCCAACTCTTCCTGACCATTCAAATTTGAGAAGTACATTGGGATATTTTATTCTTTTAGTATGTGAATGGAAGTTTATTTTTTTTTAAAGTAGCCATGTGGTAAGACTTCCTCATTGTTTTACATTCTCATAATGTAAGCACTAAAATTTGAGAATGAAAACATTTGACTGAGCAAATTAAGTGCAAAGTCATACTTGAAGATGAAATGCTAGAAATCAATTTAGGGGCAAGTTTTAGAAAATAATTTTAAAGCCAGCCACATACTCCTTTTGGGCACCTGTTCTTCAGTAACTCTAAACTGGTGATTTTTAATTTTGAAAATGGCCAACATTGACAGTTGTGAGTGAGTCAAGCTGTGTGATGTCAAACTGCATATTTTATGTAGCCAAAAAAGCTTGTAATCCTTTTGGTGACCTTTTAGAATTTATAATTTGCACAGATGTGTTTATTTTGTGACCGGGATCTCTGTAAAGGACATGGAGTTTGATTAAGTAAGATGATGAGGAAATCTCACTCAGTAATCACTCATCCCTTCTCAAAATCTTGATTTTATTTTTATCCTTTGTTGTATTTCAAATGCTCTACCCTATATTTTCCTGCATACAAATATACAATTTCACATCATGAAATTAAAATGCACAAATAATGCTCCCCGATGACTTGATTTGTGAGCTGAGCCATACAGACATTAGGCAAGCTAAATCAGTTGCTAACCACATCACAGCCAATCAAGGTACCTATTGGGGATCTATAATAAAACTAGGAAACAGGAGAAAGATTTTAAAATTAAGGATCAAGGGGGAGGAATGAATAGGGGAGCAATATATTGGCTTTATACAGATCAGTGATGAGGATATGTGTTAGAAAAAGTTTAGTAAAGAATGATTGGGATGGTTTCCAGTCTTGGGAACCATGTCATGAATGGCCCGAATGACAATTTAATTTTGCTGGAGCAAAAACTGTGGTGACATTTGATAGGTTTCATTTAGAAAACATCAAAGGCTGCATACAATAAGCAATATTTAATTTGGATAATGAGAAAGAGTGCAGGATGTAAGGACAACATTCATAAATTTCAAACAATATTTAAGATTACAAAATTCACCACAAAAGAGTGGTAATTGGGGTTGGGGGCTTGATGCTTTCCAGTAAAAACAACACTTTTCACTTCACCGTCAGTGAATTACTTTGTGGTTGTTGTTCATATAGGAAAATACAGCAGCCCATCTGTGCTCAGCAAATATTGCTGAACAATTATTATTGAAATTAATGATTGGTCTTTTTCATGTGCATGGGATGTGCCAGAGCAAGAGCCTCTTCAAACAGTGTCATAAGATCTTGGACAATCACCTGAATAGGTGTCTTGATTTAACATCTCTTCTGATGCTCAACACCTCTTACCAATGCAGCACCTTTTTGTTTCTGTACTATTGAGTCAGCCTATATTTAAATTTGTGTCCTGGATTGGTACTTGAGTACAGAGTGACTCAGGCATTGGTCTCTGAGCCAAACTAACATTTTTATATAAGTATGATGGGAAATATAGGACTTCAACCCAATTGGATTGAAACTACATTTAAACCGTGGAGATTTGAATGTTTTTATTCTTACAGGGTGGATGGAGCACCTTGTATGACACCAGTTGGTATTGGGGTAAACTGGGGTTACCCCAGTCCAACGCCGGCATCTCCACATCATGACTACTAGTTGGTATTCCAACAAAGGGGATGAAGTGTCAAATACTATGCAGTCAATTGTCCAATTCAGTATAATTAATTGCCACGGTCATTGTGTAGTGTGTTGTCTTCATACAAGTTTTACAACCATGCCCATTGTGCGCCATTTAAAAAGGGAGCAGAGGGGTGTTAGGAACTACGTTCTCACAGTTCGCTATTTACCAGAGTAAAGCTCTGCCAGCTGTTTGATTCTTGTGATGTTAATACTCTCTCCAGATGCAATGCGTTTTGCTTCAGCTATGCTGATTGCTCTATTTTGCAAGTCATTGGCAAAGCAACTGGGGGCTGCAGCCAGTCTAAACTGTTGGCAAACATTCAGATAATATAAAAGGCAGTCTGTTTTTAAGCAGTTTATATTAATTTCTTATCCTACCTTAGAATCTCAGACCTCCATAATAAAATAAATTTTAAGAAGAAGATTAAGTAGGCATCCTGCTAATTGGGCCCTATTTGTGTTGCTCTAATTAGCCATCAAGGGGTGCCTGATGTTCAGCCTGATGCCACGTATTTTGCTCAGTGTGGCAGCATTTAATTGTTATAGTCATTGTTTAACCTCTAACTCCTGTGCATGTTAAACAAGACACTAAATAATTTTACAGTACAATGATGTGTTGCTTCACTACAGAGCAAAAATACTTGTAACAGCACCAAAAGTAGTATAAATACCTTAAATAATTAGCATGTAAATAAGATTAGAAACATGGAAAATGTATGGCATAGAAGGTGGCTATTTGACCTGTTGTGTCAGTGCTGGCCAATAAAGAGCTTATCCCACTTTCCAGCTTTTGATCTGTAGTCCTTTTGGTGATAACACTTCAAATGCATTATCTAAATATGCTTTAAATACAGCAACGGCTTCTGCCTCTGCTATCCTTTAACCCAATGGGTTCCAGACCCCACCACCCTCTGGGTGAAAAAATGTAATTCTCCTATGGGCGGCACGATAGCACAGTGGTTAGCACTGCTGCTTCACAGCTCCAGGGACCTGGGTTCGATTCCCGGCTTGGGTCACTGTCTGTGTGGAGTTTGCACATTCTCCTCGTGTCTGTGTGGGTTTCCTCCGGGTGCTCTGGTTTCCTCCCACAGTCCAAAGATGTGCAGGTTAGGTTGATTGGCCATGCTAAAATTGCCCCTTAGTGTCCTGAGATGCATAGGTTAAAGGGATTAGTGGGTAAAGTATGTAGGGATATGGGGGTAGGGCCTGGGTGGGATTGTGGTCGGTGCAGACCCGATGGGCCGAATGGCCTCTTTCTGTACTGTAGGGTTTCTATGATTTCTATGATTTCCTATGTTCTACCTGCTACTTAGTTTGAAACTATGCCCCCGATTACTGATCTCTCTGCCAAGATCCTTACTATCAACTCTTTCTAGGTCCCTTATAATTTTATATACTTCTACTAAATCTCTTCTCAACTTCCCTCTGCTCCGAAAAAAATAACTCCAATTTATTAAATGATTCCTCATAGTTAAAATTCTCCATTCCTGACAACATCTTTGTAAATCTTCTCTGTACCCTCTCCAGTGTGATAACCAGAACTATATGCAGTACTCTAGCTGTGGCCTAACTAGTATTTTATATAGTTCTAGATTGAATAACCCCCCTGCCCTTGTACCTTGTCTTATAAAGGAAATTATCTGTCTGCTGACTTAACCACCTGTTCTGTTACTTTCAGGGATCATTGAACATGCACTCCAAGTTCCCACTGTTACTCTACATTTCTCAGTGTCCTACCATTTATTGTGTATGTCCATGCCTTGTTATTCCTGACCAAACTGAATTCCATTTGGCACTTTTCTACCCACCTGGCTAGTCCATTCGTCTCTTCCTGCAGCCTACGCTTTTATATTATTTGCAAATTTAATCATCCCTTATATTTAAGTGTGGGAAATACTGAGCAGGTCTGGCAGCATTTTGGAGAGAGAAATTCAGTGAACATTTTGAGTAAATGACTTCAGAAGGCAGAAATGTGATGGGTTTTATGATGTTGAAAGCTGGGAAAGGGAGGAAGAACAAAAGGGACAGTCAGGGATAAGTAGAGGGCAGGAGAGATTAAATAACAGAGATGGTCTCACCCTTTCCTCTCCCCTCAACAACTCGTCCCCTTCCCATGCAATCCTATGAGGTGTAGTACCTGCCCATTTTACCTTCTCTCTCCTCACTATCCAGGGTCCCAAGCACACCTTCAGGTGACGCACTGATTTACTTGCACTCAGTTCAGTAAACTGTTTTCACTGCTCACATGTAGCCCCTCTCTACATTGGGGAGACTAAATTGGGGAGATTGGATTTGCAGAACAACTCTGCTCAATTTGCAAGCATGACTCCAGGTTTCCAGTTGCTTTCTATTTTAACTCTCCACCTAACTCTCATGCTCACATTCCTGTCCTCAACTTGCAATGTTCCCGTGAAGCTTAGCCCAAGCTCGAAGAACAGCACCTCATCTTCCGGTTAGGCACTCTACAATCTTTGGGACTCGATTTCAGACAATGAACTCTGGCCCCCATTTTGATTTTCTTTTTTGCCATATGCTCTCTGAATCTTGTTTTTCATGTTTTTGGGCAGAGCTTGTTACCCTGCTGTCCACAAACATTCTGGACCAATGTTTTGATTCTTTACTACAACTGTTACCACTCGCATTGCTTTTTGTTCCATGACATCTTTGTCATTTAATCTCTCCTACCCTCCTCCTTGTCCCAAGCCTTCCTTTTCATTCTTCCTTTGATCCAACTTGCCATCTTTCCTTGGTTCCCGTGAGTGTTTATTTTCTATGCGGACCTTGTTAAAAAACCTTGTTAAAATCCATATAATCTACATCAAATGCACAACTCTCATCCACTGTCCTTGTTATCTCCTCAAAAAAAGTTGTCAGATTCATCAGACACGATCCCTCCTTAACAAATCTTTGCTGACTGTCTTTGATCTATGCCTTTCTAAATGAAAATTCATGCTGCCCCACAGAATTTTTTCTGCTAATATTCCCACCACCAAAGTTGGTCTAATTGGTCTGCAACTGCTTGACCTATCCTTTCCCCCTTTTTTTAAATAACAGTATATTGTTAGCAGTCACCCAGCACTATGTCTGTAGAAAGAGAGGATGAGAAAATGATGGCGAGAGCCTCTGCTTTTCCTCCTGTTGTGGGAAAAATCCACTAGTAGTCAGATTTCGAGATTCAGAAAATACGATTTATTAAATGGAGCTCCATGGAGACAAGGTACTTGGTCTGTAGCAAACCTTCTCTCAATTGTATGCCGGGAGCGGTTCAATTTTATACCCTTTACACAATGGGTAAACCGGTGAGTCGAACATTATCACATTGTTTACGTGAGTACAAGTATTTAACATTTTATGAATGGGTACATTTCCCCATGTTTACAAGAGTACAAACGGGTATAGACATTTAGCATTTTATGAATGAGTACATCTCCTTATGTCTGTATCTATCAATGGCTAGTTTCGTCTCGTTCAGGTGCTAATCGGTTCCCTCGCATTCATATTTCCCGCCTTCCTTTAACATTAATCTAAGCTCTTTGTTTTGGGGTTTCCTTATCTTAAAAGATGTCTTGACCCTTGGCTTTGGCTTCCTGAGGTGTTTGTTTGCTATGAGTCACTGTCTGTGATTTGGAAATGGCTTGTCTGTTAGGTTTTTCTGAACAGCAGGAGCCTGTGTCTGCTCTTTTGGCTTTCCCAGTTAACCCTTTATGTGCCAGGCAGCCATTTTAGAGTGTGCTTTCTTGTATTGCCATTTTAGAGTGTGCCCCCCCCTTGTATTTTCCCCCTTACACCCCTTGCTTCCCTTACCAACCTGGGATACATTTAATCTGGACATGGTAATTAATCGGCTTTTAAAGTTGCTCTCGCTAGGTTTGATGTGCCAAATATTTGCACACCACTCCTAAACTAGTCTCCGCATTGCTCCCTAATTTTGTGAAGACAAATGTGTTCATTAAGAACCATGCCCATGGCTGCTGCTTCCACACACCTGTTCCTTTTACTTTTGGTCTCTTATAGGTCCAACTCTGCCCTTAGTTATCCTTTAATTCTTTCAATTTATAAAGCCTCTTTGGATTTTCCTTGCCAATGTTTTTCATGCTTTCTCTTTCCTTTCTTAGTTGTCTTTAATTTCACTTGCACACTGTGTTCCTAGGCTTTCTACAGTATTGCGTGCTCTTCATTGACCATAACCGTCCCTATTTATGATTTCTATTATCCTACCGTGAATATTTTTTGACATTTACAAGGTCTAGATTTGGGAGCCCACACTTTTTGTTTTGAACTCCATCTATAGCCTCCTTGAAAATCTCCCACTACACTGACACTGATTTGCCTTCAGCTTGCTGTATCCACATCCTTTTTGCCAATTTATATTGCATCTGAGTAAAATTGGCCCTTAGACATTTGGTCTAACTTTGTCTTTTCCATACCTACTCTAAATCTAACTGGCTCATCTACATTCCGTAAAAACCCAAGTCCAGAATTGCCCCATCTCTTGTTGGGCTTGCTACCTACTGGGGGCACCCTCTATCTAATTTGATTTTGATTTGATTTATTATTGTCACATGTATTAGTATGAAGTGAAAAGTATTGTTTCTTGTGTGCTATACAGACAAAGCATACCGTTCATAGAGAAGGAAAGGAGAGTGCGCAGAATGTAGTGTTACAGTCATAGCTAGGGTGTAGAGAAAGATCAACTTAGTGAGGTAGATCCATTTAAAAGTCTGATGGCAGCAGGGAAGAAGCTGTTCTTCAGTCGGTTGGTACGTGACCTCAGACTTTTGTATCTTTTTCCCAACGGAAGAAAGTGGAAGAGAGAATGTCCAGGGTGCGTGATGTCCTTAATTATGCTGCTGGCTTTTCCGAGTCAGCAGGAAGTGTAGACAGAGTCTATGGATGGGAGGATAGTTTGAGTGAAAGACTGGACTTCGTTCATGACCTTTGTAGTTTCATGAAGTTTTGGACAGAGCAGGAGCCATACCAAGCTGTGATACAACTGGAAAGAATGCTTTCTATGGTGCATCTGTAGAAGTTGGTGAGAGTTGTAGAGGACATGCCAAATTTCCTTAGTCTCCTGAGAAAGTAGAAGCATTCATTGGTAGGCTTTTTTAAACTATGTTTTGCACAGAGTTCATTACAGTTAACAGAGTAGTTGAAATCCCTTCTGAAAACTGCTCTATTGATTCTGCACTTTCAGCAATTTGCCAATATAGTTGCTCTTCCATTTTCCACCATTCGTCAACAGTGACTGCATATTTTTGTGCTCAGTTAAATGCGTGTGGCCTCATGATGATCCTTCTGGCATATCGTCCCTTTCACAGCTTTGATTTTTTTTTTACCAATATTGCAACTGCACCCCCTTCCCTCCTATTTAAAAACTTTGTAGCCAGGAAGATTGAGCTGCCATTTCTGCCTTGTTTAAGCCATGTTCCAGCTTTAGATATCTTCTACTTCAAGCATCAAACTGCCCCTTCAGCTTATCCACCTTATTCACTGGACTCCTTGTGTTGAAGTAAATACCATTAATCATTGAATAATTCCTTTGTCTGTTTTCTTGCCTTTGGGCCTCTGGATTACTAGTTCAGTGACATTACCACCACACCATCATCTCTCCACAATGAATAAGATTTAGAGAGTGAGATCTTCTTCGGACTTTCATATTATCTGTCTTGTCCTCACTGTTTCTTTGACAGCCACCCAGTCCCACACTGCCTGCACATTCTTAAGCTGTGGGGTGATCACTTCCTGAAATGTGTTAACCATGTAGCGCTCAGCCTTGTGGATGCACCACAGCGATCCCACCTGCTGCTTAAGCTTTAAAAGTCAGACCGAGTTTCTCCAACTGACAGTTTTTCCGGCATGGTTGTCCAGGGCATGAGAAGCATTCTCTTTTCCATATGGTACGAGATTTACTTTAGACAGGACTCGGGTGTCCAGTCATGTCCCTACTTATTGTAATAAATACGTTTCTTAGTTTAATTCACTGCTCTGACTTTGCGCGTTGCTGTTTTTTTTCCCAATCGATCACCTTGGCTTTGCTGAACATAACTTGTCGCCTGTTTAAATTCATATTCTGTTCTAGGCCATGTTCTGTTCTATTTATAATGATCATGAATTGCACATGGGATATGTGGTGGGAAGAGAAAGCTGGATGTGAAGTTCTAAAGACAAGGTCAAGTGGACCTTCATTCATAAGATGGTTTTGTCAACCATGAATTCAAAGTGACAGCAGATATTGTCCGTTACCCTGTGGTCAGATCCATGGGTGAATTGCCATTGGTGAGAGAGCTACAAAATGCAATCAAATGAATGAAAATGGCAAATGCAGTGTCCCATGTGGTATTCCAGCTGAGGTCTTCAAAGCTGGTTCTCTCTCCTATGCTAAATTTGCGTTGCTTGTATGAGCACACTAAGTCTCTGAGCATCAATATTTACAAGTTCTGCACCTTTTTAAAAAGTATTCAGCCCTTCTACACTGTGACCAAAATGAATAACCTCACTTCCCCACATTAGACTTCATCTGCCTACTTGCTTAACCAGTATAGACTACTTTGCAGCCTTTGTATCCTCCTTGCAGCTTACATTTCTCACAGAGCTTTGTATCATCAGAAAACGTAGATACGCTACACTGCCTCTTCGCCCAGGTCGCAGATTGTAAATAGCTGACGTTCAGCACTGGTTCCTGCAGCACTTCACTAGTTACAGCTTTCCAACCTCTGAAGCTACCCCCATTGTGCCTATTCTTTGTATTCTGTCTGTTAACTAATCCTTTGTCCATACTAATGTACTATCTTCAACTCTAGGGGCCCTTATCTTGCTTATTAACTTTGTGTAGTACCTTATTGAATTACTTCTGGAAATCCCCGGTATACTACATCTTTTGGTTAATATTTTATTGACCCTACTCGTTACATCCTCAAAACTACTTCATATGCCTGTCAAATATGATTTCCTTTAATAAAACTGAAAGGGTTAATAATCACACGTGTGAAAATCTTTCAAGCTGCTATGAAAGAAACCATGGGTTATTATTAAAGTTGACCCAGATAAGCGTCAACGCCTAGCTACGAGGGAGGAAACCATAGAATATAGGTTCATTTATCTAACAAAAGCCTTTGCATCTGAAAAAATTCATTAAATCAGACATCTGGACATGGCAGAAGTAATTGTTACCTACAAATCCAGACACAAGCTGGGATGTCGAGGATAACTTGTAACAATGGTCAGCTAACATAATTAAACCTCACGCTGATTGGAAATCATAAGTAAGCAAGTGTGCAATGGTGGTGATTAGTTTTAACATTTGTATCTTATGCATGATATAACCCTAACCAATAATTGAGTGGATAGAGATAATTCCTGTAGCTTGATTGGTATATATTAATTACTTATCTGAAACTACTTGCTTGTGTAATCCTGAATTCTGTACTCTGACCACTAGCTGGCTTCCAGGGTCCTTGCTATGTTGCTCCAGTAAACAGCTGTTGTGAAAAGCTCTGACTTGGCCTGGCTACTTAAAGGGAACAAAGTTGTAACAAATTAAAAGGCTTAATACCAAAAAGCCACACAACAAAAAACATGTTGACTCTGTCTGATCATAGTGTATTTAGAGAATCATAGTTAAGACTTCCTCAATAATAGTATTCCAGCACTTTCCTGATGACTGTTAGGCTGAATGGCTTTTTCTCTTCCTTTCGAGTGTGACATTTGCAAACTTCCAATCTACTGAGACTGTTGCAGAATTTTGAAAAATCATTTAAATCCCTAGAAGGAAAGGAAAGAAAAAAATACATCCTCTACGCCGGATCCTACTACCTCTTGGGCTGTATTGCCTGTAAGCTTTAGGTTGTGTTTGGGAGTCACAGATTACCCAAATAGGGTGATGGAGCACTCCCTATTTATTAAGAAGCAATCATTTGGATATGTTACGTAAGCTACGCAGATAGAAAAAAGGATAGAACCAGTGACAGGTGAGGCTGGTTTACTGATCCTGGAGGATGAACGGATGTATGGCGCAGATCACTGTTGATCTCTGTAGCTTGTGGTAGCAGCCTTCAGATCTCGAGCCAAAGTATCGTTCTCCTGGTTTTCCTTATTCTTCCCTGGTTTTCCTCTGTCTGAAGAAGGTAGCTGTCTGCTGAGCACTGCTCCTTTAACCCCTGAGCACCCACTAGTATACTATGTTTGTGGGCTTGTTGTTTATACAATATCAATCACTTGTTCAGATAGCTCTGGCTATTGACCACCGAACAGGTACCCAAAATGTCACCACCTCCACTGCTAACTTTGGTTCTGGTCATTTTTTAGTTTATGCGGAATGCCATTTGTTAATTCATGGCAGGCACTCGTGTTAGGGTTCAGACCAGAGACTCGAGGTATATTATGCAGTTGGCTCAGACCCCAATTTTTACATTTGATTTTGGCATTAGAGTGAGTTAAAGTGTTTCACTCCAGGTGTGATGCAACATTCTCACTAGGAAGCTTTCCTCAAAACAAGCTTTATTTAAGAACACAATTAGAATGTAACAAAGAATTAGCATAACTTTTCCCAATTAAATTGCTTAAACATGACAAAGTAGAATTCTTAACAGCTAACTGTCTCCAATTTAGCAGCATACAAATCCCTCCTTTAGAACCAGCTAGAACAGAAAGCAAGGATGCTTATGTGGGTGTTAAATTTCCAGCCTTTGATCACCTCTGGATAGAGACCCGGACAGCAATTTCCAGAGAAGGATATATCCTCAAACAGCAGAACTTCAGAGAAGTAAACCTAGTCTCTTGCAGCTCCCAGCATCCAGACTTCAGAGACAGAAAGGATACCTCTCTGCAGCTGCCAAACAGCAACTAATCTTGAATTCTCTATGTAAGCCTAGCTCTACCCAACCATATGACCTTGCCTGTCAATCAACCTAGTCAAGTCCTACTCTGCAAAACCCCAGTGGAACCACTAAAAAAACAGAACAGCATTAGTCCAGATTAAACCAAACATTCTGGCTAAAAGGAACAATTATGTTGCTGCAGTAACTATACAGGATGCCAGTTGTAGACCCAGCAGCACCGGTAAAATGGAAAGGACTGCTAAAAACATTCTGCACAGAAACATGACTAAAATACATCTCTTAAAGGCACAGTACCATCACAGTCATATAAATAAGAGGGTACAAGATGCCATCCTATTGACTTGGGGATGTCAATATGCAAACCTGTACCAGGAGAACTCCATGTACGATTCCTGATGCCACTATTTTCCATGGTTATCTTTGTTTACCACTGCCTGGTTGCTAAGAATATTTTTTTTTCAAAAGGACAAAGTCAGCATAGGGCCTTCCTCTAGGTGTTTATAATACTATGCCAGTTAATTCTATAATATCCTAAAGACTGTTTCTTCCATGCCCCATGTGCCCAATGATTTGTGGGTTGAGAATTAGTTTGTTCAGTCACATAAAATGAACACCCATGTTAGAAGCTTGTGACTCTTTTGTAGAGACCATCCTCTAATAGAGAGAGAGTTGACGAGCGCTCATTTCACTCGATTCTGTGGAGTGAAATGAGCGGATGTATGGCGCAGATCACTGTTTTTTCCTGTAAATTGACATGATGTCTTTGTGTGAGAAGTAATTGGAGTGTAACCTCCATGTTAAATAGTTTGGGATGACACATTTGGGACCTTGAATTTCTACTTCTGGAATGAGGAATATATTAGTTACTGCACCCATTCCTTTGTGTATCTATGGGTGTGCTTGCTTGGGTGTTAGCCTGCTTGGGTGTTAGCCTATCAGCTGAGATTCAACAAAATCTACCTAAATGTCCATGAGTTTTGCAAGTTGACTTCTGTGGTCCAACCAGATCATTTTCTTTGTGCAGTTACAGGTTCACATTGTTGCATAACAAATATAGTCCTGTTCATGTGAGGTTTACTTTTTGCACTTAAACATTCCAATGTTTTGTGCATGTCCTTAATATCAGACCAGACTTTGTCCTTGTAAATGTACTGTGCAGTATTAATGAGGGGGATAATCATTCGCAGGTGCACTGCATTTTGTATTTATTCTTGGGCTGGATTTTCCATCTTTTTTGGATGAACCGATTAAACTAAATCAAATGAACTAAGGTCCAAAGTTAAAAGGGCAGCAACTTAAAGGGACACTGGCCTCAACAAAAAACATATCCAACTACAACTTAAAACACATGTTTGATTACCAAGATTGCAGGATTACTGAGTGTTGCAATGCTTCCTGTTCTATGTCTAATGTCAGACACTGTGCTCTCAGATTACACAAAAGGCTCATTCTGACATATTGTTGGACAATAATCACTATCTAGGTTAAATGCAAAAGTCTACACATCAAGCTTGCTGTCTGGATCAGAAGCAGAATTATCTGTGGTTTAAATATTATGCACTTTTCTGATTTATCAGATTGCAAAGGAGTTAAAATTTCAATTAATACTTCATAAATGGATAAAACAGTGGACTGTCCAGTAATTTCCAGTTCAGCCTGCATCCTATCTTGTTATAAGTGCTGCTGCTAAAGCTGTCATTAAAGCAAGTGTTTACAACTGCATGTCTATGCATTATTTATGTTCATAAGATCCATGATGAACAAAGAGCTTCCTCTTCCTGAAAGCTTTGTTCAAAAATGTTCAAATCCAACAGAAGCTGAAGTTAGGCTTGTTGCTTCTGGCAGAGGACTTCTTATTTTAGATTGAAACCTATATTCTGATTGGGTTAGCTCACTCTGTGACCAAAGAATTTGAATCTAGTCCAGTGTAAATACTTGCTGTCTGCTATTGGCTCCAGCATAAAGCCATATGGGCAGCTGAGTGAACAGGGACCTAAAGCTCAGATTTGGTTTGGTGCTCAAGTTTTTTCCCCCCCTTGTGACGGCTGAATTTTCAAAGAATAAGTGATACATACTAAACTTTTGTGCACAGCAGAACATTTGAGAGCTGATACAAATCACGAGAAATGCAGCACAAAAGGAAGTTAAAATTTGGTTCTTTTGCATCCATTCATTAACCAGAAAGCATCTTTCCTGTTAGGGGACTATCGTCTAGTTTAACCCATCTGTTTTGAGAGGGATGTGTGTAATCTATGCCAATAATAGACCCTGAGAAGGGTGGTGGTCACTTTTATTTGCGATAATAGATGGTGAATGCCATCATGCTGTTCAAACATAGAGGATATCGCATCAGTTGAAATGAGATGGTGCATAGTGTTCCATGAACACTAAATAATATTTGAGGCCTCTTATAGTGATAGTCCTCTAAACTATACCCTGTATTTTGTTTTTCAGCCCATGTGTCCATCCTGTAACGTCATGCTGCTCCCTGGATCCAATGTCAGTGCAGAGGAAAGTGCTGTACAAAATGGCTGTCAAGATGAGCGCAAAAATGTCAAGGTATCAATCCATAGCAAATGTAGACCCTGTAGTACAAAGACTTGGAACAGGATGAAATTTAAAAACAAATCAACTAGATGAAACTGGAGTTTTTGTTTTCTATCCAATCCTATAATTTACTTGCTTGAGGTTTGGGTTTGGGCTCCAAGGTATTACTACACTACTGTACCATTGTGTCATGTGGTATGTTTTATTAATGACTTGTACTATAACGGAAGTTATGAGAAAGCTAGATAAGTACATGATGGAGAAAGGAGATAAATGGTATGCTGATAGGGCTGGATGAAGTCGAGTGGTTGGAGGCTCATGTAGTGCATAAACATTAGCACCAACCCAGTTGAGCCAAATGGTCTGTTTCTGCAAAATTTAAAGTAATATACTACAAGTGCCTCAGTAAATTCAATTATATTTTTCATCTTGAGCTAGAATTGTACAGATTATAATGATTTAAAGTTTATTTATTAGTCACAAGTAAGGCTTACATTAACACTGCAATGAAGTTACTGTGAAATTCCCCTAGTCACCACAGTCCGGCGCCTGTTCGGGTCAATGCACCTAACCAGCATATCTTTCAGAATGTGGGAGGAAACTGGAGCACCCAGAGGAAACCCACGCAGACACGGAGAGAACGTGCAAACTCCACACAGACTGTGTCCCAAACCGGGAATCGAAGTAGCAGTGCTACCCACTGCTACCGTGCCACCCTGATTTCTTAATTGGCATTGCTTGCAAGTTGTAATTGAGACTCTTTACTTCAATACATTATTGTTTTCAGCATCAGCACAAAATTTGCTTGTCCATGTTTTGCATTGGGTGAATTTGCTGTAGGTTGCTAGAATTTGTGAGTACAGGTTAACTGTAACACCATCTATAACTCCCTCTGTTCTGTAATGTGGTGAGGTCATAGAGCCCTTTCTCTCATGTAGGCACCAACAGCAGGGCGAAGTCTGAAGGCCCAAAATGGCCTGCTGAGTCCCCCAGAAGAAGAAAAGTTAAACAACAGCCAGACATCGCTGTTTGAGATGCTGCAGAGTGAGAGGCAGCTGGATGGACTGCTTCCACTACGCTCCAAGCAGATCCGGGAGAAAACGGACGCTCAGTTTGTCAGTGTCATTAAGGAGGACAGGTATGTTTTGTTAGGCAAGGTTATGAAGTGTTACGGGATTAAGGTGGGTGGATGAAGTTGAGGTACTGATTAGTTGTAATTGAATGGTAGAACAGGTTTGTGGGTCTTTTGGAGCAATGACAAGTGGTACTTTAACACAGCTTTGCTTCCATTTTGTTGTCTTACATCATACAGTGTGAGGTTCCCCTGCAGTTTTGAATGGACAGGCATTCCCTATCCATGTTCTGCTACAAGTTACTTTTAACCAGTAATACTAGCTCGATGCAAAGTAATGAAGGCCAACTATGGAATGCCAGTAATTCTCGAAATCTCATTTATAGATCCTCAGTCAGACATATCTGTGCTTTAAAGTTCTGTCATTTAGCCATTTTGAAGCCTGAAACAACATTGAGATTTTACACTCTATCCTGATTTCCTTTCAACTTTTAGTTCATAGGCAGAAACTCTATGTGCTTAGCTGACTGAATGTATAGTTCAAGCATGCTGCCATATCTTCACTCAGCAATTCTGCCACATAGTGGCATTTATTGTAAGCAAGAAAGTTTAATGCAACCTACAAGTCAGGGGTGTGATGAAATGCTCTTCGTCTGCATGAGTGAAGCTCCAGCAATTCAAGCTTGACACCATCCAAACAGAGCAGCCGCCTTGATCAACACCTCATCAACCACCTGAAATATTAACTCTGGCTACCAGCGGTGCAGAATGGCAGCAGAGTGTCAATCTTTTTGGTAAAACAATTAAATTAAATTGAATCAAATCAACTGAGGGACAAATAAACATTCTGTTACTCTTTTTGGCAAAACAATTAATGTAACCAAACGAAATTAGCTGAGGGAAAATCAAAAGGGTGAGTCCCCAAAAAGAAGCGCCTGAAACAAAAGACAAAGTAGAAATGAAACTTAAAACATCAAACCTGCAACTCTGCTACCTAGAAGGATGAGCAGGGTACATAGCGACACCATCACCTGCAATTTTGTCTCTCAGGCGCACCATCCTGACTTGCAACAGTATCGCAGTTCTTCTCCTGTTGCTGAGTTAAAGTCTTGGAACTCCCTCCCTGAGCACTATGGGTGTACTCCCACCAACTGAATTTCAATTTAAGGCAGTTCAGTACCACCTTTTTGCAGAAATTAGGGATGAGCAATTAATGCTGGACTTGCCAGTGATGCACACGTCTCAAGAATGAATGTTTTTTAAAAAAGCTTGTCCTGGTAAATTCTAGCATCATCTGCCATCCCTTCTCCTAAAGTGTGAACTCAACCCATAGCCATTCTGATCACTCATTTAGCTTTCTACCCACTAGTGGCCCAAATGTTTTTTAGATTTTCTAGAAATGGCCCTTTTCATAATGCATTTGGCTCAAGTCCAGCAAACTGCCAGAAATTCATGTGGACCACTTAATGGGGAGCCACAAGAATGCAAAAGGAGTGATAAATGCTTATTCCTTCACCATGAACTTCCCCTGTGAGAATAACCCTTTGTGTCCTGTTAATAAGATAACAATGTTCTGGTCTTGAATCAGTTATTAGTTTATAAACAGAAGCAAGCTGACTAATGAGCAAGCACCCTAATTTCAGTGTCCTTGTCCGGACACGAGTTGTTGTAAAGTGCACTGATATATCCAAAACTGTAAAGACAAGTGAATTAATTGAACCTAAGAACTTTAAGTTCAACCAGTGAATAACTGCCTGGTGAATTCCAACTCTGTTGCTGGAACCTCCAAATGCCTCTATGGACTCTCCCTTTCCTAGTGTTGGGGGAAGTGAAGCCTCATCCCTTTATACAGTTCTGGCTGTTATAAGCCAGGTAAGTTTATATGTCCCATTCACTTTGAGGAACTAGGGAAGACGGGTTAGGGTGGTCAGGTGGGAGGTGGCGTATTGGGCAGGGTACATGGAGTGGGTGGTTGTGGATGGGGACTGTTGTCAGGAGGTCCTGTGGGCAAGTGGGGGGGATAAGTCCATATCATAGTTATCCATGCGTCAGAAGTACTTTTAATCCTTCTAACCTTTCCCACCTTTGTCATGTAACTATTCCAATTTAATTCAATGGTTCAAATTGTTCCCATTGCAGAATAATTGCCCTTTGGAAGTTTAAAACTTTTCCAGGCAATTACCCTGCAGTCCTTGTGTGTGGATATCTGAGGGTGGGAGTACACTTCTAGAACTCAAAAGTTCTGGGCTAATATTGTGATACTTCTAAGCTGGCATGACTAGGTTATCCATGGTTGGAAGCAAAGCTTTGCTGTCTACTATTCATTTTGGCTATCTGGTTACTGCAAAGAAATTACCTGCAATTTTCCTTTTTTGCTTTTCTGTTGATTATTAGTCCTGGATTGCTTCTCTTGCTTCATTTGCTCTTGATGCATGGGCCTGCCATGCTGTATCTTAATCTACAGAACAGAGTTGGTATTTAGATACCATGGCTTGCATTCCCATCTGTCTCAGAATTTAGGGTTTCCATGTTCACAATCACCGAGCTAATCAGATCGGAGAGGTTTAAAACACAGTGAAGTACAGTAAGTGTACAAATGAGAATAAAGCCTAATATTTTTAGTTATAAAAAAGACTAGCTTTGGCTTGTTATCGGAAAAAATTAAGCTGTGCTATGTTATATTTTTGTGTTAACCATTCATTTAAAAGAAAAATCGGTTTGTGGATTGCCCACATTTTTCTAAGATTGTTACAATTCCAATACAAACTGAGCAGATTAAGGGGAATGTAGTAGCAACTTTTACACATTTTGGGAAGATAAGTATGCTTTTAAGATTTGCTTTGAAGATTATCTGAAATACATCAAATAAATTTAACTGCTAAAAGTCTGATATAAGTAGGTTTTTCTTGATGCCAGTCTCTCTGGCAGTTACTGCTAAAAGTTGCCAGAACATGTGTGCATTCTCTGAAGGATTACAGCACATGCCTCAAGATAAATGCAGGAGTTCCAACCAAACAGCAGTTAGTGATAAATAGGTTAAATCTATTTCCTGATTGCCTTCCGAGGCAGAAGGGGGTTGGTTTATGGTTTTACACAAGGAGCCCTTTTTGCTTTCTCATCTGTTCTTCGCTTTCAGCAAGTTTGTGCTAGCATTAAACTTTGTTTCATACTCCATTTGTTTTGCTACATTCCTTGATTTTTCAGCTGCATAATAAAAAGAAATACTCAACCGATCTGGCAGCAACTACAGGAAGAGAAACAGCGCTTATGTTTCAGAATTGTGATGGAATCCTCTTCACTTCCCTGAATGAGTGCAGCTCCTTCAACACTGAAGAAGCTCAACACTATCCAGGACAAAGCAAACCCACTTGATCAGCACTCATCCACCACTTTCAACATTCACTTCTTCCACCACTGACACAGTGTGTACCATGTATAAGGTGCACGGCAGCAGTTCACAAACTCCTTTTTTTTTCTGGTTTCTTTTTGTTTATTACAAATACGTTAGTACAAAACAATTACAAATACACAAAGAACAAATGTGAAAAATACATTACCAATGGCTAACGCCATCCATTTATCAGTTACTACCTTCTATTTAGGAAGGGTTCACTAACGGTCATAGTTGTCCAGGGCATTGTCCGCTAAATACACCTCCATTTACAAATCATAACCTACAAAGTGACAAACATCAGTACAACACAACAAAAAAAAAACATTGCAGCATATCCGCCGCCCTCCAGGGCACCACCTCCCGGGTTTTGTTTTGACAGCATTAATCAAACCCTCAGCCTCAACCACCTAGAAGGACGAGGACAAGAGGCACATGAGAACACCACCAAACCTCTTTCCAAGCCATACACCATCCTGACTCGGATCTTATTGCTGTTTATTCACTGCTGGGTCAAAATCTCAGAACTTCCCTTCTAACAGCACTGTGACTATAACTAAACAATGATGTAGGTGGTTCAGTATCACCACAAAGGCAATTGGGGATGGGCAATAAATGCTCACTTGCCAGTGGCGCTCCTGAATACATAAGAAAAAGGTCGGTTGGTTAGAAATGTGACAGTTCGAAGCCAATTAGAGAAAGGAGGGAAGAACAAAAGGGGCGGTACGTGTAGGATAGAAAGCAGAAGAGACTAAATTACCTCCAATGTGCACGAATCTTTGCTCTTGTATTAACGTAGGTATTGTTCAGGATGCTCAGTGTCTGTCCAGTGTAATAGCTTGAATACATTTAGGATCAGAAGAATTCTGAAATATTGGTGCCTTCACTTTTCCTTCCCCTGCCCCACCCACCCAAAAAAACTGCAATTGTTGTCGGTAACATTTTTGAGAAATCCTCACTTGGCCCAGCGGGAGCACTCTCTGAAACTTTCTGGGTTCACGTAGGGCTTGAAATCAAAATCTACACTGATCCCGTGGGAGTGCTGCATTATCATCTTTAGGAAGAGACAATAAACTAGGGTCCACTATGTCGTCTTGTGGATGTGAAAGTTTCCATAGCCGAATTCAAATAGCACTGGAATTCTTCAAGCATTCAAGCCAATATTCCTCATTTAGTCAAAATCAAAGTTGCAATTCATTGTCTTTATATTTGCAAGTTTGTTCTTTTTTTAAAATTACGGTATGTCCATCTTATTACCATTATGTCTATACTTTCCCATTTTCAAAATACAGGTTTTGGCAATGAATTTCAGCTTTTTTGACATTCTCTGATTTGACTTGGTTTTCTCTATTTACAGACTAATGGATGAATACTTCTTCAAACCTCCGATTAACAAATTCAGCTTGAATTTCTTGGACTCGAGCTTGGAAAAAGCTTATAGAGGCAGCTATCAAGATGAGGTATGGGTATAGCCCGCATTTGTTGATCTATTTGCTTATTTGGACTAACTACAGTGTGTCTTGTGTAATGCAGTCTTTTCTTCAAAACACTCAGATAATCTCTTAATAAAGTGGTTCCGATCATTCAATCATATTCACTAGAGAAAGGAGGGAAGAACAAAAGGGGCGGTACGTGTAGGATAGAAAGCAGAAGAGACTAAATTACCTCCAATGTGCACAAATCTTTGCTCTTGTATTAACGTAGGTATTGTTCAGCATGCTCAGTGTCCGTCCAGTGTAACAGCTTGAATACGTTTACGTGTGCAAAACATTAGTATACATTTATTAATTCCATCATCGCACCCCTTCTGGCCTGTCAGGGTAAGTTTGTCGTTAGGCTGAGCTTGCCATCTGCTTTTTTCAGTCCACTAATCCGTACCCTACTCTGCTGCCACCAAGTGGCCCTCCTGTGCTGTCTTCACACACTTCGGACCCCCCCCCCCTCTCTCTCTCTCTCTCTCTTCCCCCCCCCCCCCCCACCCCTCTCTCTCTTTCTCCCCCCCCCCTCCCACCCCTCTCTCTCTCCCCCCCTCCCACTCCTCTCTCTCTCTCTCTTTCCCCCCCCCCCCACCCCTCTCTCTCTCTCTCTTCCCCGCCCCCCACCCCTCTCTCTCTCTCTCTCCCCCCCCCCCCCTCTCTGTCTCTCTCTCTCTCTCTCTCTCTTCTCCCCCCCCACCCTCACCCCCCCCTCTCTCTCTCTCCCCCCCTCTCTGTCCCTCTCTCTCTCTTCCCCCCCCACCCTCACCCCCTCTCTCTCTCTCTCCCCGCACCCCCCTCTCTCTCTCTCCCCCCCTCTCTCCCCCCCTCTCTCTCTCCCCCCCCCTCTCTCTCCCCCCACCCCTCTCTCTCTTCTCCCCCCCCACCCCTCTCTCTCTTCTCCCGCCCCACCCCTCTCTCACTTCTCCCCCCCCCACCCCTCCTCTCTCTTCCCCCCCTCTCTCTCTCTCTCTCCCACCCCCTCTCTGTCTCTCTCTCTCTCTTCTCCCCCCCCACCCGCCATCACTCTCTCTCTCCCCAACCCCCATCACTCCCCCTCTCCCCCACCCCTCTCTCCCCCCCACCCCCCTCTCCCCCCCCACCCACACCCCCCTCTCCCCCCCACCCCCTCCCCCTCCTACCCACCACCCCCCTCTCTTCCCCCCACCCCTTCCCCCTCTCTCTTCCCTCTCCTCCCCACCTCCCTCTCCCCCCCACCCCTCTCTCTCTTCCCCCTCATCCCTCTCTCTCTTCCCCCCCCCCACCCTCTCTCTCTCCCCCCCCCCCACCCCTCTTCTCTCTTCCCCCCCCCACCCCCTCTCTCTTCCCCCCCCACCCCTCTCTCTCTTCCCCCCCCCACCCCTCTCTCTCTTCCCCCCCCACCCCTCTCTCTCTTCCCCCCCCCCACCCCTCTCTCTCTTCCCCCCCCACCCCTCTCTCTCTTCCCCCCACCACCCTCTCTCTCTTCCCCCCCCACCCCTCTCTCTCTTCCCCCCCCACCCCTCTCTCTTCCCCCCCACCCCTCTCTCTCTTCCCCCCCCACCCCTCTCTCTCTTCCCCCCCCACCCCTCTCTCTCTTCCCCCCCACCCCTCTCTCTCTTCCCCCCCCACCCCTCTCTCTCTTCCCCCCCCACCCCTCTCTCTCTTCCCACCCCCAAACACAACCCCCCACACAACCCCCCCCCAAAACCCCCACAACACAAACCCCCCCCCCAACACCCCCCCCACAACTCTCTCTTCCCCCCCCCACCCCTCTCTCTCTTCCCCCCCCACCCCTCTCTCTCTCCCCCCCCCCACCCCTCTCTCTTCCCCCCCCCCCACCCCTCTCTCTCTTCCCCCCCCCACCCCTCTCTCTCTTCCCCCCCACCCTCTCTCTTCCCCCCCGCCACCCCTCTCTCTCTTCCCCCCCCACCCCTCTCTCTCTTCCCCCCCCCACCCCTCTCTCTCTTCCCCCCCACCCCTCTCTCTCTTCCCCCCCCCCCCTCTCTCTCTTCCCCCCCCACCCCTCTCTCTCTTTCCCCCCCATCCCTCTCTCTTTCCCCCCCCCACCCCTCTCTCTCTTCCCCCCCCCCACCCCTCTCTCTCTTCCCCCCCACCCCTCTCTCTCTTCCCCCCCCCACCCCTCTCTCTCTTCCCCCGCCACCCCTCTCTCTCTTCCCCCGCCACCCCTCTCTCTCTTCCCCCCCCACCCCTCTCTCTCTTCCCCCCCCCACCCCTCTCTCTCTTCCCCCCCACCCCTCTCTCTCTTCCCCCCCCACCCCTCTCTCTCTTCCCCCCCCACCCCTCTCTCTCTTCCCCCCCCATCCCTCTCTCTTTCCCCCCCCCACCTCCCCCTCACTCTCTCTCTCTTCTCCCCCCACCCACTCCTCTCGCTCTCTTTCCCCCCACCCTTCTCTCTCTCCAGCCCCCCCCACCCCCCCCGGCCTCACCCCTCTCTCTCTCCCCCCTCTCTCCACCTCCCTGGCCTCACCCCTCCAGGCCCCCCCCCCCCCCCCCCCCCCAAAGCGCTCTCCCTGCCTGCCCCCCCCCCCCCCCTCCCCATTGATTCGCAATGGTAATAATTCTTTCTCCCTAATGGGGCAAGACGTGGTGGGGAAAAGGATTCAAATAGGTAAATATGCCTTGCATCAAATTATCCAAAGTTCATTTCACCATAGGCTAATGTTGCTCCATTGGAAGATTCCAGTGGATCCCTGTTTGCCTAAATATTTAGATTCTATTGGCAACCTTAAGTCTTGCCCAAACCTCTAACCTTGATCCCACTGGCTTACTGTAAAAAGTGAATCCAGACTTAACCAAATTCGAGATCTGGCTGGCTCTGTTTCTATGGATGGTTATACAGATGCTGATTTAAGTGGCAATGCTGGTGTGACATTACTGGATTGCAGAGAAATGCAACCTAAAGGTGATGAATTGTTCACTGTGTTTGGGGTGATTAAGAGTTCCAAAGTCGCTCCAGAGTGATGGGATTTATAATAGTGGTGGGCAGCCTGCAGCCGGGGGGCCACATGTGGCCGGCCCATCTGGGTTCTAAGTGCTGCCCACGCAACATTTTGTTGACCGTTGGCCATGTGCATGGCTGTCGTATTCCACTGATTTCCATCGGCGTTTTCTCCTACTGGTATGATTGAAGTGATATACATGTCGAGCAAAAACAAATGAAGTGAGTTGCATGCTGGTTTACTGAGAGAGCAGTGCGCTCCCTCTGTGTCCAAAGTGTAAATATTTCCTTTGTTGTTATCATTTAAAGTTGATAGTTTTATTATATAAATGATTTAGCATTTTCTATAACTCATTATGAAATATTTGGCGTGTATTAAATGTATTTAATCTTATTCATGGGGTCATGGTTGGTGAACAAGCACGATTTCAATCTTACAGCCCACTGAAATGAAGGAAGGCGCTCGTGCGGCTCACTCACTAACCTAGGTTGCCCATCACAGATTCAAAGAACTATTTTCGTACTCTGTCTACTCATGATTCCAAGCATTCAGGTTCTTGGATATTTCCAGCATCCCGTGTGGTTCAGTATTGAGCTTCACTCACCTGATGTCTTAAAGTTTTCTCCTGTGGCTGTAAATGTCAACCATTGCATTGCAAATCCCATCAGGCATGGAAATTTCCAAAGACTGGCAGCAGCTTTTAAATACAGGAACATGTCATCATTAGGTGTTGCTCTGTTGATTGAGCTTGCATGGAAATCTAGAAGCTAGTTACATTTTTTTGTTCTTTCCCCAGAGTACAATAATATTACTTGTGTAGCAAAACCCTTTTCTTATATAGCCCAGTTCTTAAAATCCCATATTGATGGTTTCCATTAACTTTCAAAATCTTGACTCTGGTAATTGTGCAGTTTGTGTGTTAAATGAACATTTGAGGCTGAAAATTCTGTTTAATCACTAACTTTACAGTTCAAAAATGGATAAGCTACAACTCCCAACAGTTTATCCTTGTTAATTATAGATTGGTCCGGCATAGGTGCCAATCATTCTGCCTGTAAGGCTGCTGTTTCCTATTGCTGAATCTAGAATCTTAAGAGGTTCTGGCTCTGTTTGCATTCCTGTCAGGCAGCTAAAACTATTGGCATTGAATCATCGATTAATCAAATAAACTGAGACTAGGGCTATTGGCTTCATTCAGATAAACTAAAACTACAAAAACAAGTAATGCAATACAAGGCCACGAAGAGAACAGTCTCTCCCAGCCCATGGCTCTGCAGATGTTCTTCTTACGTGTGTCCGGACTGGATTTTAACTTGGAAGGGGCTGAACACTTAACTGTTGAAATGGTAAATTTCTGACGGCTAGTTTTTAACCCCTCAATTCTGCTGAGCACTTACGATGCAGAATTTTCATTTGGCACTTTGTGCTGACTTTGTTGGAAGATAGTGCATTGAATTAGAAGTTTACAGCACGAATCCAGCCTGTTGTACCCAGTGCACGTTTGCCCCAGTGCTTTCTGACCCACCTTAGTTTGCTCCAACAGTGCTTGACTCCAAACACAAGCATTGTTGGAGTAAAAACAGAAAATGCTGGAAATACTTACAAGGCCTGGCAACATTTGTGGAGAAAAAAGTAGAGTTCATGTTTCAGGTCTGTGACCTTTCATCAGAACAGCGCATGTCCCTGTGCAGTGTCTCCTTACAGACCAGTAAGTAAAGCACAGCTCTGCAGCATGGCTGTTCGCTGATTCCTGTTAAGATATTCTCATTACTCTTGTGTCTCTGTCTGTTCACACTGCTGAACTTAAACTGATTGTAGGAGAGCAGCTTGGCGAAACTTGTTACTCATGCCCTCCCTTATGGGAAAACACACTGCCTTTTCTTGCCCCCCTCAAACTGATCAAAATCAAAGCGTGGATGCACTTCTGCACTCGAGCATTTCAAACTGCATAACCCGGGTCTAATTTGCTGTCCACTGTGCAGTCAATCATGTCAGTTCGTAGCAGCATAGATTATCTTCCATGCTCCTAACTCACTGCCCAATTAAAACCTAAAATAGGTGACCTGTCTGCGTATTCCAATAGAATTTTCAGTTCATGCAAGGAAGTAAATTAATGATGATGGAACAGATCAGTTTCTGATGCATCAGTGCTGTAAGTCTCGTAAACAGCCAGACTGAGAATATAAATGGTAACTGACTAAGCTATTAGTTTCTGAAATCCAATAGCCTTGGTGATAGCTTAGTAACAGTGTTCTGATTTTGTGAATTTGATGCTCAGTGTATTATCTTTTTTCTGATTCTCTGGCAGTGCATTCCAGTACACTCGCTATTGCATTTTTGAATTGCACAACTTGTGCTGCTGCCTCTGTCAGAGATGTGTATTGTGGGGGAATGAAC